>NW_028321907.1:26321944-26980833 GCF_036245765.1 Copidosoma floridanum
GGCAAGAACGAAGGTCGTACACACGCAACGCGCTCTTCTCTCGTTTTTGCATAAATAAAGACGTTGATACTAGTTTCTCGACTATTTACTTCGTGCGCACCCCACGACCATGGAATCGTACGCAACAGTTTTAGTATCAGAATTGGGATGGTCATTGTGATTAAATAAAAATCATTTTTTTTTCTCGGTTTTTGTTGACGGTAAAGTATCGACTTTCGCGATTTTTGGGAAACACATGGTGTCGTGCCTCGAAGTGAACAAGGAACTGCTACGAGAGGAATTAGCGGAACGGGGAGTTGCTGAAGTACGGAAAAAAGCAGCTTCAATCAAGAACCAAGGCAGAGGATACCCGGGGCTATGATAAAAATCAAGCAAACAAGGATGATAAAGATCTTGGTTGCCATCATTCTAGCCGGGAGCATATAGTAAGTACTTGAGATTTATAAATAAACAAATATATTCAACTGTCTCAGGGGTTCTGCTAAAAATTTTAGTGCGTTAAAAATTTATTTTTTTGCTATATTGGTTTTGCGTTCGGTATCCTTCTTATAGTATCGGTGATGCATCATTAGGATAATTTGTCGTGTGTCAGAAAGATTTCGGATCGTAAAAATAAATTGGTCAGGTTTAAAGTGAGAAAATAATAAATAAATAAATAATAAATTGGACAAACGATAAATGTTAAAGTTAAGTGGGTTTATCATCGTGAAATAGGAACGCAAAGAATCGTGCAGAAATTTACTTATAAGTGTTTAAGCGCTCTCATACATACATTGAATAAATGAAACAAAAAGAAAAGAATAATAAAGAATCTATGATGGAAAACTTGAATGAAGCGTAAAGTGATGTAATGAGTGTTAGGGAGGACGAAATTCCCTCGTATCCAGAAAACTAGTCAGAGTCAGAAATACTGACCGTATTTTTAGAGCACAGCCCCAAAACTCGAATGGAAAAAAAAAATGGGCAAGAAACAGCATATGCTAATGTTAAAATTCTTTAAAAAAAAGGACCCAGGGGTAATTAGGGAGAAAGTCTCACAAACATAATGCATAATGGGGGCGGGTGCAGGATATTCAAACACCATAAGAAACCACGCGGCGAGTATGTCAACCTTACAGAATGCAGATTATACAGCCGGAAATGGGATAAGCAAAATTTCGAGGAATGTAAACTCGCACTCGAAAGATAGGTTCGACAGTAAGGATACACAAGATACGCTTCAACATGCGTTTAGACGAGGATAAAAACAAGCGGTGCAGCAAACAGCACAGCAATGTGCGACACAGTTTTCGGAGGAAACACTAACACAAACTTGTAGAGAATTGGTACTTTACCATAAAAACAATTGGGGCTTAACGTCAAGGACGTCGGAACGGGTAAGATCTATGGGGGGCAGCAAACGGAAATCCCAAATTTTTTAGGCACGCGGATGCATGATGCTGGACCCAGCTACGAACCCACAGGCCCAATAAATGAAAGGGTAAGAGGTAACCGATAGCACCGTCATCTGACTGGCCGTTTCGGGACCTTAATAGGCCCGAAACAGAACAAACAAAGAGACTAACGGAGATGGAGGACAAAAATGAAGGAAGACTTGCATACAATGATCAGGCACCTAATGTGCAATACAGTAACCCTGATCCTAAAAATAACCATAATAAACGTAATAGCTACACATCTTGTTATAACAGTTATAGTAATAATAATAATAATAATAATAATAATAATAATAATAATAGTAATAATAATAATAATAATAATAATAATAGTAATAATAATAATAATAATAATAATAATAATTATAATAATAATGATAATAATAATTGTAATAATAATAATAATAATAATAATAGAAACTTCAATGGCTGCAATAGTCGCCCTCCAGCGAATAATAACAGGAACAATAGTAGGCCATTTGAAGAAAATAGGAATTTCAATGGTCGAAATAGGGGAAATAACTAAGCATCCAATAATAATAATAATTATCATAATCAGCAACGGGAAAATAATTATAATAATCACGCGCCGAATAATAATTATGATAATTACAATCAGCAACGGTAAAATAATTGTAATAATTGAGCGCCCGGTAATAACAACTATAACAATTATAATCAGGAACGAGAAAACAATTTTAACAACTACGCACCCGGTAATAACAACTATAAAAATTATGAGAAAAATACGAGAATAGATATTTCATGCACGGAAAATTTAGCTGTGAGTGCGAGAGTTGATATGATGACAAGGAGAGATAATTATTTTCAAAAAAGCTCTCAAATGGAAGAAGGACGAAACAATAATGGAAGCGAGCCTCAGCGTGAAGCAAAATTAAAGGTATTTCTAGCAGGTAG
This sequence comes from Copidosoma floridanum, assembly GCF_036245765.1. NCBI lineage: Eukaryota > Metazoa > Arthropoda > Insecta > Hymenoptera > Encyrtidae > Copidosoma > Copidosoma floridanum. Next base: position 26,324,299 of record NW_028321907.1, read on the forward strand.
GACACCCCCTTCGGTATTTATGACAAGCACTCAATTAAGAGGTGGGGAAGCAAAATTTTACGCGGACACAGGAGCTGAAATTTCTATTATAAAGGAAGACAGTACTCTTCCAAATGCATTCTTTGACGTGAGAAACCGAATAAGAATTGTGGGTGTCACGCAGAGAGAAGCGTAGCACTTCAGGTGTAGTTGAAATGCCACTGAATGGCCTTATGTGTAGGTTGCATGTGGTCCCACGTGACTTCCCGATATAAGGGGAAGGGATAATTGGATGGGACATTTTTAAGTTATATCAAGGTCGCATAAGCCTGGCAGAAAATATTTTTGAATTAGAAGGAATGAAAATTAATTTAATCGAGCCAGAGATGCTCGAAATTTCGCTAGGTCAAGGCAAGTTATATATGCCCGTGTCGGGATAAATAGCAAAAAAATAAAAGTAGAGTGGGTTCCTTTGCAAAGAATAAAAGAAGGAGTTTTATTCGGAAATTTTATAGCCACAAATTATGGTGAAAAAGTTTATGCTGAGTGTGTAAACACACTAAGTGAAACAATAAGCATACCTGTACCAGAAATTGAGTTATTAGAATGCGAGGTGATGCGAGAGGCCGATCCATTTAGCGTAAAAGGGGACGACGCTCAGGGCATCAATGAGGCAATGATAAGACTTCTTGAGGCAAATGGCCAAGAAAAAAGAAAAATGAACAAAGTTGAATATAGCGTTACAAATAATCATACAAGCGAAGGGAACAATGGTGATTTCAAGGACACTGACAATTTAGATAGTTTGTCGGATAAAGGGAAAATAGCGAGAATCGATAAAATACTACAGCTTATTGATGTTTCAAGTTGCAATAAGAAGGAAAAATCGCACGTCCGGAAACTCATAGAAAATAATTCATTTGTATTTGGCCTGGATGGAGAACCACTGAAAGCAACTCATATATTGAAGCACCGCATCATAACTACGACGGACAAGCCCGTGACATTATAGGTATCCACAAGCGCTAAGGAAACACATGAAAAAAGAGATAGAGAAACTGCTCAAGCAAGGATTCGTCGAGCCTTCGAAATAGCCGTACGATTCTAAGATGTGGATTGTACCCAAGCATGTGGGGCCGGACGGGGAGAAGCGTTGGCGCGTGGTAACTGATTTTAGGCAGCTCAACGAAATTACTGTAGGAAGTTGCTATTTCTTACCATTCCAAAGCGATGGACACGAGCATTTAGCGTCAGCTCGATATATTACAGTAGTCGATCTAAAACAGGGATTTTTCCAAATAGAAATTCATGAGGACGACGCACACAAAATAGCATTTTCTGGGCCGGACGGTCATTATCAGTATAAGAGAGTGCCAATGGGGTGTACGAACTTGCCTAATACATTTTTAAGAGCGATGTCACTCGCGTTGGCGGGTCTACAAGGGCATTAAATCGAAGTAAAGTGTATTTGGATGATGTCATGGTGTTTGCTCAGAACCTCGAAGAGCACGGGGGCGTTTTGTTAGACTTTTAAAGCTGCTTTCGGAAGCAAACTTAACAATTGAGCCGAAAAAATGCCAATTTTTGAAATGCAAGGCAAAAGTACTGGGACACGTAGTAAGAAACGGACAAATAAAACAGATCTAAAAAAAAACCGAAGCAGCGAAGAAATACCCGAGACCTATGAATGCGAAAAAAAATCAAAGAATTTCTTGGATTTGTCGGATATTATAGACGATTTATCCAGAATTATGCAAAAATTGCTCAGCCGCTCTCTAAACTCGTGAGAAAAGGAATAGAGTTCAAATGGGAAGAGCAGCAGGAGCAAGCTTTCAGAACACTAGTTGACGCATTATGTAGTGAGCCGGTACTCATTGCACCTAATCTGGAGAAGCCCTTTATAGTTACGACGGATGCGTCGAACTACGCAATAGGAGCAATATTAAGCCAAGGCGAATTGGGGAAAGATATAACATGTAAATATGCTTCACGATGCCTTAGAGGGAGCGAATTATGCTACCCAACGTATGATAAGGAACTGTTAGCTATAGTGTTTGCAAAAGAACAGTTTCGGCCGTACTTATTTGGGCGCAAAATTTACAGTGGTCACAGATCATGAGCCACTAAAACATTATCATACGTCAAAGAAGCCCCACATAAGATTTAATAGGCTAAAAGCGGAACTACGAGGCTACGAGTTTGACGTAGTATATCGGCCAGGCATTTCAAACAAAGCACTTGACGCACTCTCTCGAAATCTAGTAATAGGAGAGGGAGAAATAAACACTAAGCGTCCACGCCAAGAACTTTATCAGCTGGTGGACGAACAGGAAAAAGAAGGACTAGCCGATAGCGATGGGCCCCCAGCGCGCATTTTTAAAATACGAGCGACCCGTAAACAGCGTATTCAGGGATATACTAAAAAAGGGAAAATTATTTACTCTGATTCAGAGGATTCAGATAAGAAAGTACAGAAGAAAAAACAAAATTTTGATGGACGGAAAGGTAATAAATGTGAAATGAAAATAGATGGTCAAGCTGATGGTGAGGGAGATTCGGAATCCAAGGAAAAAGTAGGAAAAAAACGAAAAATTAAGCAAAAAAAAAAAAAAAAAAAAAGGAAAACAGTGAAAAAAAGAGGTCACCCAAGAAAAAATATTATAGTTAGCAATTTAAAAACAGAAACAGACACAGAGGCAACGGACGAAATTATTTTAAAGGGGCCGGTGAATGATTAATTAGCCTATGTACGAAGGAAGAATCGAATGCAACATGGAGTAAATTCAACAAGCGCACTAGCGATGAAAAAAATGAGGTCGTACCAAAGGGACGGAAAACTCGCGAGCAAGCACCGTTCTTTATTATGGAACGCAACAAGAGTCCGTTAAATGACATTATTGTTGCAAATTGCGGAACACCAGTAATAATGAATAACAAATCAGGAAATTACAGTACGGGACTCGATGATTGGGGCTGGCAGCTGATACAAGCAAGCTTGGCGGCCGAAGAGGCGAGGAGAGTGAAAGGTACCCGAGAGTTAACGGAAGCAGACGAGGTAGCAGAAAGCATCGAGACATTTGGGACAGGTGTTTTCGAAGGCAGAGGTGTTGAAGCGTACGAGAGAGCCGATCAAGCACGAGAAAGGTCAAAGGAAGAGGAGAGTGAAGGAGAGACACCACAGGACGAGCATACAGCGAATGAGCCGCTCACTGACGGTACTTATGAATGTAATAAAAGGGTGCCAAAAAAAAAGACAATTATGTAAGGGATAGAATGAAAATAAGCGCGATATGGAAATAGAAGGCACAGGTTCGGAAACATCAGACGATGAAGTTAAAAAAATGACGAGACCCATCGCTACGGCAGAGGATGATCCTATTTCCCAAGAAATGACGGACAGAAAATAAGGTTATACTATGAAGTACCAGGGTTTTGAAGGGGAGTAAAAATAACGAGTACACCAGCAGCAGTACTAATTGAGGAAAGAAAGCGAAAATTGCGCAAGAGACAACTGGATACATTAAACAGACAAAAGCCAAATTCTTCGATTACGCCGACAATAATGAGCCCTTCGAAGGAAATAGTAATGGCTAATTGTGATACGCCACAAACTTCAAATAGTACTACGGCACAAAATGCGGAAGAAGAAGAATGGAGGTAAGCAAAGCCCTCAGTGAGCGCAGAAACAAACTTCGATCCAACAACAGAGGTGGACAAGGAACCAGATATACACGATTTGTTAGAGGGAAGATCAGACATATAAGAGTAATAAAGCTAGTATACCGATATAGTTTATTGTATAGAAAGACAGGATACACAAAAACGTATGTGTATAAATATATATAGGAAAAAGCGTTATTTTTCGTTAATTCGCGGCCCCCAGACGAGCCGCGAGTGAACAACAAATTATACGAAAAGAAGATATAAAGTAACTGATAACTGCGCAACCAGTAGATATTCTGATAATCAACCCACCCCCTTGTAAAAAAAGAATATTGATAAAATAGGTACAAAATTCAGTTTTCTTAAATTTTCGCGACCCCCAGACGCACCGCGAAAAAAAATGCGTTGGCGGAAGCAGGTAAATAAACAATAGTGTTAGGACCAAAAAAAAAAGTGAAACACATATGTGCACATTGGTAAAGATGAGGAATTATAACAATAACATATGAAGATATGGGAACGAAATACAAAGCATATAAGATGCGGGCATGGCATTCTCTAACGAAAAATGTAACAAAAAAATTTATGATAAGAATAATAATGATAATAATAATAATAATAATAATAATAATAATAATAATAATAATAGTAAGAATAAGAGTTATATAATAATAATAATAATAATAATAATAATAATAATAATAATAATAATAATAATAGTAAGAATAAGAATTATATAATAATAATAATAATAATAATAATAATAATAATAGTAAGAATAAGAATTATATAATAATAATACTAATAATAATAATAATGAATAATAATAATAACAATAAGATAATAAGCAGGTAGCGTTACCAAAACAAAAGCGAGGCGCTACAATTTTTTAAAATTATATAACACGTATAAACATGACAAAAATTAGGCTGTAAGCATAAAACATGCAGGGAAAAATAGACAAAAAAAAAATAAATAAATCGAAAGGCAGGGAGGACTACGAAAAGAATACCGATCAGAATTTAGATAACGCAAACTTATTGTTGTTATTGCTAGACACTGTAATTCCCTAAAGCAGTCACATTCGTGGCGTTTGAGACCACCCCTTCTTTTCTCCAAGATAACCTAAAACACCCCACTACCCTTAGCAGTTTCACAAAGATCCTTCCAGCACAGACCAGGAGCAATCGAAAGAAATCCTTGTAAACCGACGGAGGCCAATGGACTGCGCACTGAACTCCCTTAGCTGACACTAGTATCCGGGAGAGTACAAACAAGTAATGCATTGAAATTCACAAAAAAAATCAACGGAACGGATTACTCGGATGCGAGGGTGACGTTAGAGAAATAACTAGCAATGTTGCTGAAAACAACACCAACGATTTCTGCTGAAATAAACTCGCCCAGTACCTTAGGGCGTGGGACACACCAAAGACCCAGAGATATTACGGTAGCGGCAGACTACCTGGATAATGCAAAAAAAAAGAAAAACAAGCAAGCAAAAACCAAAAAAAAATGACGGAAAGGGTAAATAAGTAGCCACCCACCCGGGCAAAAATAGTGGCTACGGCACGCAAAATGAAGTGTACGAATCGACGAAAAGCCGCAATACAAGCTAGCGAAAAGGGAGAGAAGAAAGTAAAAAACAATAATTACAGTGAATGGGCACAAGCACCGTCGGATTATTGAAATCTATAAGGCTCCATCATAATTCCCTTTTCATGTATGACACACAAAAACGGAAGGAAGGGAGCGAGAAAATTTTACGAACAGAAAATCGGACGGACTAATATAAGCCAATTGAGCCTCTGGCACAAGATTGATAATCTTTCTGGACTCACCTCTGTTGGAGTATAATAATAGGTTAATGTGTTGATAAAGTGTACTTATTAAATGAACAATAAGAATAAGAAATATAAAAGAAAAAAAAATTTTCTAAAAACAATAAAGACAGAGTAAGAAAACATTTAACATGCGGCAATAAAGACGCGTAGTCGCAGTAAAATAGCGAGAAATATATGTATGTATACTGTATAGCGTATGAGGAAATAGATGTCTGTAAAGAGAGTGCCACTCTCGCAACTGAAAATAAGCACACGGTTCTTGAATAGCATCATGCATTGGGTCACGTCATATTCGAGAAAACCACCTTCCAGGTACATATATGTGCATGAACGTAGATATAGGAAAATAGAAACAAAGATAGAACGTTAACAAAGACGATGCATTGCCATACGACCAACCGCTCTCTTTTTTCGCCTTTCTCTCTCTTTCTCTCTCTCTCTCTCTCTCTCTCTCTCCCTCTCTCTCTACTCCGGTTCTTGAAAGATTTTAAAAACAAAAATATACATGAGGGAATAAAGAAGGACATACGAAACAAAAAAACATTACGGTGGCGTGTATCACCAAGCATACGAATACGAGGTAGTGTAAATAAAAGGGAGAGCGGTCAGACTGGAAGGATTACGCGTGGATGGCGGTGAAAGTATTAGGAGCAGCTGCAGGATAGTTTGGATTTTTAAAAATGGGGGGCCTCCTTAATACTTAATTTGGCCAGAATGCTTACAAGTGGAAGAAGCAGTTATGGAAGTGACGGCGCATCAGCGGGTGCAGTGACGGTCCAACCAATAATGCTACAGACCATACAAAGACCAGTCGCGTCGCAAAACCAAGTACACATAGCGGTTAGAGGTGCACCTCCGGCAGCTAACAATATGAAACGTCCTCGCGCATAAGAGAATTAAAAAAAAAAAAAAAATTTTAATTAAATTATATATACACACATAAATCTAGGTTACGTTCATTTATTCTAATTTAGTTACCATATTGACAACCAAAAAAAATTCATTATGTAAAAATATCTAATAGGCTCATAGCGCAGCCAATTGTAACAATAATACTAATGAAAACATTGAAATAATAATTAAACCAACAGTAGGACATTAAGTGATATTGCACAAAACATTATAACATACTGTAATACCATATTTACTAAAATGAAATACCATTAAGTTGAACTAGAATTAAGTGGTTGCAATGAGCACTAAGCCTAAGTAATAACCATTAACTGTTAAATTTAGAAGACTTTGCTACAATCAACAATATAGTGAACGAGCTTGAAAGAATAAAAACAATAATTGATTACAGCCATGTATTTAATGTCAAATAATAATTAACAAATAAGAATTTCACAATAATGCACTATATTATAAAGGGAGAGGAGCGTGAATAAAAACAATAAATGTTTACACCAAAGAAGGATAATTTAGCGAATTTGTGTAAAGGAGGAACAAGGACAGGTTTTTTTTTCTCTCCGCCTTTTTACTCCTATGTTAGAAATCTCACATACAACACAAACAACATTACACGAACATTACTCTAACACAAACATACAAATTAAAAAGGAAATCGCCATCGAGAACGATAGCAGCGCGGCCTCGGACGTGTCACGTGCTATATCATAGCTACACGTACGTGCACCCCCTCTTTTTGGGGCCTACTACAGATGATTGTAGTGGAAGAGAGCAAAGGGTTAAGCAGATAGGATGCTGGAGGGAGCCTTTCTATGGCTAGAACCGGCAAGGACGAAGGTCGTACACACGCAACGCGCTCTACTCTCGTTTTTGCATAAATGAAGACGTTGATACTAGTTCCTCGACTATTTACTTCATGCGCACCCCTAGACCATAGAATCCTACGCAACAGTTGCTAATAAACAGGTTCACTAGTAACTATGCTGTTTTATTATTACTTTTTTCTAGTAATATTTTGGGAGCGAGGGGGGTTAGGGGGCAAGGTAAGCATATATATTTTAGACTAAAAATTAGGAGGGGTGTACGTAGGGAGTCAAATTTGTTTATAAGGAATAGCAGTAAATTTTTACCTTGTTTTGTAGGGATCGTAGGGGTGCAGTGGAAGTCTAATGAAAAAATTTGGGGGCGTGGTAGAGTGAGGAGGAGCTGTAATGTAACTCTGAGGTACCATCTAAACACCATAGGTAGACTAGACGAGTTAAGGGAATAAGTATATTAAGTAGGTCATTCACCGTGGTACCTGTGATTGCTTTATCGGGCCTTAGTCTAGAGCTATATCATTCATGTTTCATGATCAGTGACATGTAGAAGCGATTAGGGCGAGTGTGAATTTTCCTCGTTTTCTACAGCGTGGCGAGCTGATTTGGAAATGACTGTTAGGTTACGTTGATACTTGCCCTGTGGTATGTCTGGTTTGGAACCGACAACGTATAATATGCAAGGTAAGAGAGCTCTTTTAGCGATAACTAAAAGGATCCTCGCGACTTTGCATGTGCGATATATATACATACTAATATTATTTATCTCTCTCTAAAGCCACTATTCCGTAATTTTATCTTTCCTTAGAAGAACTTTCATGTCTACGTATTATTTCCTCTCCTTGCTTAAATAAAGTGTCAGCTTGCCCAGGCTTTCTCTCCAGCTCTGTGAAATTTTCCATGCTTGGGCAAACTTAGTCTTTTCCCCGCAAATTAGCATGTTTTTATTTCAAATAACCAAATTCACTTATCAACATTTTATTGAATTCAACCTCCGTGGCTAGTTGAACTCCAATTTGACCTATTTTACAGGTACGTGTAACTCGAATCATAGAACTGGTTTGAACAGGAAAGCAGCTGACGCAAACCGCCTTCTTGAGTATATAAGAAGTACATTTCGCAAACCACCTACATCCGAGCTGCTCTACCTATCGCAGCCGAATATAAATTGTTTTATGAAAATTTTTTGACAGAAGATTTTGTTCATTACACAAATGAATAGGCTATTTGACGTATCAATCAAATTTATGAAACAGAAGACACACCTCGTATATTCTTTAATTTATCCATACAAAAACGAATTGAAAATGCAAAAAATTTCATAGTTGAACAAATACTCTTTTATATAAAATGTAAGGTACTAATTAAGTATTTCCAGTATTTATTATTTTTCTCAGAGTGAAAACCTTAGTACTAACTTTTTCCCTGCGATTATTTTACTTTTTACAAAATAATTTGACAGAAATTTTTGATTGAAGTTTATTACTGTGAGACAAAAAATGATCATTTGATAACTTAACGACACAAAAATATGATTTGTCTAATTAAGTTTAGTATTAATAACTAATGTTATGGTTGTGCTTTCATTTGTACAAATGCTTGAGCAGTAGCCCCGATGTTTATTTTTTTAATTCAAAATATATTTTCAATCACGTTTATTGAAACATCCTAAATGCTACAGTAGAGGCACACGTCAGTTTGAGTAGTAGACAGTGTATGGCTTAACACTATTTGTCATTGGCTTTTTAAAATGGTATTACAAAATATGCCGTGTTGGTGTTCATTTATTCCAAATTTTGTAGGTTTCATTACGATTTAATTTTTAAGATTCTAAAAATAGCGACAAGTCGAAATAGTCAAACCATGCATGAAGTGACCAAGACACGTTGAATATGAAGCAGGCTGCAAATCAAGATATCAATGTGTATTTGCTAAATCGATGCAGAACAATAAAAGTAATTTAGATGTGTTATTCTCATGGTTTTTCTCTTTAGCTCCACGGACTGAGCGCTAAGCCAATAAGCAGTCTACTGGAATTCTAACCCCAAAGTATCAAAGATTTTTCTAATTGATCAAATTACTTGTTAATTAGTTTTATTTGATTTCTATGAATAAGAAAAAATAATTGTTACTGTTGATATCAATGAAAAAGTTTTTCAAACGTTGTAATTATAAGAACACAATGTCAAAATAACTGACTACACGAGAAATTTTGAAACTAAAATACACGTAACTTTAATACAGTTAACTATAAAACTAAATAGATGAATGATAGTGGCCGAGCCTTCAGTGCCCAAATGATAGAGCACTTGATGTTAAATCTGCTTGGACAGAGTTCCAATCCTGGCTCTGATCACTTTTCAGATAATTCTGAAATTCTTTTTATTGGTTTATATTATTGGAGTAGTTTTTCATCAGTATGGCGTAATGCTTACCATGCCATGAAAACGTACGGGAAGTGGTGCTTGGTTTTGAAAATTAATGCCTACCGAGCCTCTAAATAGTAAGAAGCAATAATGCCTTCACATATTTACTTCGAAGTATACACATTTAATATGGCAAATTAAAGTAACAAGTGATTCAAAATGAATAAAAGTCAGAGACATATAAATCGCAGTGGCTAGAGAAAGCAATGGCAGTTATTTTAAATTTACAGTTTAACCATAAAAACATTAAAATCTTAAAATATAACTGCCTTTAGAAAAGTTACAAAATGTAATTTTAGCTGAAGGGTTGTAAATACATTTTTTTTTATTTTTTGAAAATGGTTTTCAAGAAAATTTCCACTGAAAACTTTTGATTTTAACACATAATCTTATGACATATTGTGTACGAAGGTAGTAAAATTATAGTTGGGATGAGCATACCTACATTAATTGGGTGTGAATTTAATAAATTTTTTAATAATAAATAAATAAACAATTATAAGCAATGTAATATTGCACAATACAATATAAGCAATATATAGGTTTGTCAGTACAAGAATAAGCGCTACCATTAAATCTTCTGATGATTTCAAAACTACTTCCTACCGCCTACGCTGATTAAATCTCTAATGTCAGGCTTATACACTGATTTCTAGTCAATATTTAGTACCCAAATTAAAAAGGTTAAAAAAAACTATTCTGTCGTACCAGATGTTATTAAAACTTCAAATGTATATTGAAATAACATAAAAAATACCCGAAAAAATCGCACATCGTTTTTATAAGTTTCCACAACCCCTTTTTTAATATTTATTTTAAAAAATCGCAATTTAACATTCCAACTTATGGAAAAATCACGAAAGATTGCATTTGTATGATGCATAGAAATCTCCTAATTTTTGTTCGTTCAAAGATTACGTTTAGATAAACCTATTAAATTTTCAAATAGATCCAAAAATTATTTTATAAATAACACAGTAAAAAAGGGGTGGAGTATGTGTAAAAGCGTGAATGCAAGTACATCTATGTAAGAAATAGTATATTAGGCACCAAGGAAAGAAAGAAAGACATTCTCTCCTGGGTGGCAAATGTCCGGAAAATAATTCCGTACTTTTTTCCTGAGGCCTGTATACGACTTTTTCTCGTCTTTTGCTAAAAATACGACGTTTTTGCATGATTTCAGGGAGAAAAATGCAACATAACATATTGTATTTATACAAAAAAACTTTTGAATATTGAGAAAAAAATTTTTAAAAACTGTATTCACGATCCTTTATTTATTGTTAAAGTAAAAATTTAGTCAGAAACAAATAAAGTTTATTAATACACAAAAAGCTGCTGTGACATTGGCGCGACGTATTATTCGAGTCTAAGCTTGCACTTAATAACTCGGGATTCACACTGGGCACGTAGGTGGGACACGGGGCTAAAAGGTAGCTAAATCTCTTGACAGGGCGTCCTGAAAGGGGGGAAGGGAAAGCCCGACTATCCTGATCGAATTGAAGCGGTTGTCACTCGTTCGCGGCGCGCCTCTGATTCGTCAGGAATACCGACGCGATGGTATCAAACTAGTGTCCCGTCCGCGATCTAGAGGTTAAAGGTAGTTACGCCCTAGAGGTTACGCAAGGGGAAAAATAGTTTGAGTTCGCGACCGATCTGTAAGCCACCAATACTATCCGGAGTAAATGTGATTGCTCTAGATTCACGAAAAACACTCGATTACTTATTCCTTGCGATTTTAGAACTTATCGATGCCATAATAGGCAATTATGCAGACTTCGCGGCAAAAGAAAAAAACACAGTGAACTATTTTAATACTTTGGAAAAACTTACTTTTATTTTAAGTATTAGAATGAACACGCGGAGAGCCGGCCCGAAGTGTCCGAGGTTCAAACTTTTGAAACCGCACTCGTGGAGGACCGTCGGATAGCAGAGACGGACTTTAGCTACCTAGTCAACCTTTCGAGGGTGAAATTAAAACTGTGTCTGTGCCTCGCTTCGCAGTAGACTGGGTTGTAGCAGAGGCGGACTCTTACTACTCAGGCTACTTTGAAGGGTTATCTTCGAGTCAAGATGCTCTAGTTCTGTCTTTCAAAAATTGATTGTTCCTATATTAATAACAGGTTCAGTGATAGTAGTTTTTATACGTTTATAACTATAATAGTTGCTAAGGTTGCCAAATACATTAATCAAACAAGTTGATATTCGAGAAAGAGTAATTGTTAACAACGGTCCAACCTTTTATGTCTGAAGTGGCTGTAGTTGTGGTCCAAATACTAATTAGGTGTTCGTCGTGACCCATTGTTTGCTAACTTAACTAAGCTTGCCTGTCATTTTAATTTATTGTTAGCTACGAATATATTTCGAAATGTTAGTAGTGGGATCAATTCTCATTTTCCCTTTTGCTTATTCTTTGGAGAGGATGTTGGAACGTGGTACCCTGGGGATTTGAAAATTCTGTTACTTATATTGGAGCGGCCCTACAAACTCTCTCTCGACATGTCTGAGTCAGGAAGAGGGGAAGGAGCTATTGTCAATTATTGGCTCAACTTTCCTGCTTTCCTTTACATTCTTAAGAGTAACAACATGTGTCAAAATTACAAAAATTAGGCTATTGCGAAAAAATTGTATGGTATAAGAGAGTAGTTCATGTATTAAAACGATCGAAAAGTTAATAATGTCGCTCTGTTAGGTTTACTGTAGTATGTATTATTATTTGTCTATATGCATTAACTCTACGTTATTCTAACTTTTAACATCTCATCAAGTTGTGCCAGCATTAAGTATTGCACCCCAGTTTAGCTGTTCCCAGTTACACTTTTTGCCTCTATTAGTTTTTAAAGTTATTTTATTTCTCTGTATTAAAAAGTATTTTATAATCTTATTTGCTTTTCGTTTCCGGTCAGTATAGGCCCACGTGCGTTTGCGTGAATCATAGTTGGTCGATGTGCTGCAGCTACGAATAGAATTTGCAGGTAATTCATCTCTTTTGAATTACACGTTGGTCCCTGTTCGACAGTACTTTCAAGTCGACATAGAAAATTTCGAAGAAACGAGCGGAGAAAAAAATTATTGGTAATTTTAGTTTACCGACGTTACACTGCTGTATTACAGTATACTGATTTTTGAGGGTAAAAAAGTTATTTAACTAAAAAATTTATTTTATTAAATGAATAATTTACTTATAAATCAAACCAAATAAATTAATAAACGATGAATGAATATTTACACTAAAAAAAAGTTACAATACGCAAAATAATAAGAAGTTGTCGAGTTTATAATGTCGGGACCGCTTGTAGGACAGTAGGAAAGAGCTTCAGCTTGTATGCAGGAGATCGCGAGTTTAAGTCTTAAGAAGTCGTTTTTTTTCTTGTTTTTTTTGAAATTGGTTAAAGAAAAAATAAAAAAATCCAATAAAATTTGAAATGTGAGCTATGCTGTGCTGTAGAGGCGTGGTGTGATATAGTGTGGAGAGGACTGGTTTGGGGTTCTCAGAGCGAGGCGGGGCGAGGGAGAAGTAACATGCAAAATCCACTTCCATCCCACATATTTTTAAGGCTTCTTCTGGCAATTTAATTATCTTGTACATAGTTTTTACTAAAAAAGTATATTTATAAAAAAAACTAACGGACATAAAGCATTTATTTCATAAGGACCCCTCACAGCCCTTAACTTAACACCAACAACCCAAGCCATCTTATATTTTTATTTAGGTATTTCTTATTCAGTATTTCATCAATTCTCTTTATAAATAAGGTTTTTTATGATAAAAACCTCAAAGGCCTCTTAGATAATGCCTATTTCACTATTAAGAGATGAATTAAAAGAAAATTTTGTTGTTGGTACCTTTGGAGTTTAGTACATCTGCTTATGAAATTTAATGAGTCAGACTCTTAAACTTGGGTGCGACAGTTCCAACGTGTTCTAAGAGTTGTTTAGAGGAAGGTTGAAAAGTCAGATAACCCAATTCATCCCATTTTGTCAGGAAATTAAAAACTTGGATTCATATCTGATTTTGACTAGATTGCTATCTACCATTTGTTTTGCATGGTTATCGATAAGGTACAACGCAACTCATTATCTAGGCAGTGGAGTTAAAATAGCTGCTTCTTAATTGAAGATACTTATTCACAAAAGTTGAATAATGTATAGAAGTTATTGATTTTTTGGGTTTCAAAATATTAGAATGTAATGAGTTTAAAAAAATAAAAAATGGGCTAAAAATTATGAATACACTGACCAACATTTTTTTAATAATAGTAAAATTAATCCCACCTGGCATTGCGATGGCCCATGTATTTTTGTTTTACAGTCAAACCAGATGAGCAACTATCTTCAAAGCTTTGAGGAACTTGAATGGAGCAAGCATTTTTCGTGGCTTCATCCATTTCTGTCTCAATAGCATTGATTCCTCTATTAAAAAATTCAAGGTGATTATTCTAAATATTTAACGTGAAAAAACAGAAAAATATACATCAAATTTCTCATTACCGTCTAGCTGTAATTGTGTTTTCATCATCACTGTCGTTATAAACATCTTCATTTGTAACTAAAATTAAAAGAAATATTATAATTATTTACACCTTGTGACGTATTGTTATAATTATGGTATTATTTATAATCATAACCTTCTTGAGTTGTGTCATAGACTGATAGTTTGTGAGAACTACTAGGTCCAGGTTCGGACAAACTGCTACTGGAGTGCATACTGGGTACTTCTGTAATTAAGTTATACTTTTAAAGAGGCTCAATTTGGGTTATCGTTTTCCATAAAATAAATATCTAAGTATTTACATAAAATGAGTTTTTGGACTGTTAAATGAAAAGGAATAACACTTACATATAACTAACCGGAACCACCCCGTGTTGGCAAGTAACAAATTTTATTTTTATCGTACATTATATTTTTATCGTACATTACTAAAACAAACTGTGTGTCTATAAATATATAAATTAACGTTTACGAAGATACAAAAAAAAAAAAAATCAATTTTTCGAGTGTAATGAATATTTACTGAAAACTTAGAGAAAATATTTATACTGAATTTACTAACTTTAAGAAGAGTAGCAAGGCAAGAAATTTATAATTTTTTTAGTAAAAACAATTTTTTAAATATAAGTCTGAGGAAAAATCTAAGTCCAACGCTTCTTGAAAAGTGTTATTGTCGCTGTGATGATTATTGTATTTACATGACAAAGTACATTTTTAAATAATCGTACAGATATATTGACGTTTGTTATACGTGAATAACTAAGGAGAATCAAATAAAGATAAAGACTGTTATGTGTACGTTATATGAAAATAATATGTATTCTTTAAGCTGCTCAAACAACTATTGTTAATAATGTTTCACATTCACAGAATATTTTGTAATGAAAAATTATTTGTTACTCGTAAATCAGCAAATTCTTTGTCAAAGTCTGACATGGTGGTGGACAGTTTTGTTCAATTCAAAAATAAAAAAGTTCTCTATTCATTGCTAAAGTAAATAAATTTATTTTAATAAGTAATGCGGCATTGCGAATTTTATTCGCTTAAATTTAAAGTCTTTGCAAAGACGTGTATTGGTCACATTCTTGTTCGTGACGAAAGTACAAGTTGGCAAAAGATTTAGCTGTTAATTGCTCACTCAAGATTGTTCTCAATTTTTAAGTTGCCCACCTTTATATTTTTTAATTCTGTAAAAGAAGCTTTGAAATGATCAGTTATTACTATTTGTAAAGGATTTTCATAAATTTGTTCAAATTAATCTTGCATATGAGGTATAACGCCCAATACTTGGACAAAACTAAAATTCAGACCGATACTAAGACAGTGAAAAATCAGTCATTGCAGCAAGTAAAAAGAGATATTTTAAAAAATGTAATAGATTAGTAGTGCTATGATTATTATTGATGATATACTTAAATTTTTAATAAATTTTAGAAAAATTTAATACAAGCGAACGATTCTAACTTTCACCTTAGGCGCCATAAGAGTGCGATAATTTTTCTCCGTTTTCTATGATTTTGATAATAGGTAATGCTCGTTGAAATCAGTCCAATGCCTTTGTATGCATGCTGTATGGTATTATTTTACAACTTTTACATTAATTAACAATATTTCTAATGTAATCGTGGACACAAAAAAATTTTTATAATTGAAAATTAGCTGTCCAAGTACACCTCACGGTTTCGCAGTAGTTGGACAAACGTGGAGCTCTTGTCCAACTTCAGGTCATAGGCACAAAAACGTCGTAGCCAGTACATAGACATACAATAAAAATTGTTTACCTTTTAACGTAGTTAATCTTTTACGCGAATTTTTTAAACAAAAGTGTATATAAAGTGCAGTACTTTCTAAAAAAAAAACACTGTACTAATCAGTTTGTTGTTATGGGGTGCACCGCTTTCAGAAAATTATTTTTTCAACATTTTGAAAAGTTAAACTCCGATTCACTGTAAATACAGAAAACGAAGTATGGGTTCTGAAAAGAGGAAAAATGTTTAAAAAAAACAGTAAAAGAATGAAAAAGAAGAAAAGTGGAGGTCATACAACAAAAACAAAAAAGAGAAGTAAGAAAAATTGTGATATTATTAAAAATAAATCTCAACTAACGAAACTAAAAAAATCAGTAAAATTGGTTTTACACTATCTCACTGATAGAACAATTGAAAAAACTGAGTGAGAACCAAGATAGGAACTTAATTGAGTTGGATAATTCGTTTGCGATTAAAGAGATGCAGTACCTGCAAAAGAAAATTCAAATCAAGAAGAAGTGTGATTCCACACAATTAAAAATGTTGAAAACCAAAATGCACCCTGAAGGATTCATCTTGTATTTAATAAATTATTTTTGGAAAAAAAAAAATTTTATTTACGAATTTCAAGTAATAAATTTGTTATTATTCATCACCTTCGTCAACCTTTTTTCGTTATAAGGTATTTATCTAAATGTATACTTTAGTTTTAATAGGTACTTGCGACTTATCATGATTTATACAACTGTAAAATCGTTTGAGTTAGTATTTTCCAAGTACTGCTTTCCAACTTATCCAAGTATTGCAGCATTGTCCAACAATGACTATTTATGTATGACAATGAGAGGAAAAGTAGTACAGGCCTTATGGAAGAAATGAAGTTATTATTTTTTTTCTTAGTGGAAAAGGTGTTGAATACAAAAATTTTTTAGATTACATATTGTTAACATTATGAGAGTTAGGTTTTATTTTTTTCACACAAAGAAATCGTTATTTAAGGCCGTAAACAGCGTTTTGAAGGTACGAAGTAGAGTTAACCCTACATTGAGCTACTTGTTTCTGCTGCTGCTGTCGCTGTTGTGCCTGCTCAGAGGTTTACAAGCAGCTTGATTTAAGTTAAACTGCACTTCGTACTTTAAAAAATACATTTTCGGCCTTAATAAACAATTTCATCATATAAAAGAAATAAGAACCTAACTTTTACAATGTCAAAAATATGTACTCCGGAAACTTTTTATGTTCAGCACCTTTTCCACCACAAAAAAAAATAAAAACTTAATTTTTCCCACAAGGCCTGTATTACTTTTTCTCTCATTGTCACATATATTCATCACCATGACACGCGGTACAGGCATATTCGCAATATAATCGTATACCTTCCAGGATGATTTAATACCAACGCAGAATCTTTGAAGAAATTTTTGTTAAAGTTCATTTATTGCTAATAATTCATCATTGACAATAAATTCATCAACAACTGATACTAATACGGCTTTGTTAAGAAAATCAGAAAATACATATAGAGATAAATAAACTTAAATATACATAATACTAAGTAAATAAATTATTAATTTGGTGCCATCTCAAGTGAGAAATTAACAAATCAAATTAAATATGTGGTCATCTTGTACTGGCATCAGTCGAAGAATAATGTATCAATACAGGTCGTTTTCAAGATTTAAGGTTTGAGTAAATAAAATACCTAATGCTAATTTTTTTTTCACATCAGCTTGGTTACCTTAACACATAATATGAATCTTTCTCTATCGTTGAATTGAAAAAACTGATTATATTATGTAAGCATCTGACAAAAAATTTGCTGTTTTAATATGAACAACAATTTCCAATTTTTCATGACAAAATATCCTGTTATTATCAAACATTATTCACAATATTTTAACCACATAAATTTAATTTGGCTTTTTGACAGTAGATCAATGGTTAATGTGTTAATGTACTCTGTCTTTAATGATCAGGTGATTTCTCAGCTGACTGAGATCTCACCTGATCATTGAAGGCAGGGTATACTAAGTTTAAAAGTAAATATAACCTTTAGTTTCTCGAGACATTTATTTCACGTATCATGTGATTTCTCTTTCTTAAGTGGAAGAAGCAATAATAGTTTTTTTTTTAAATGATGTTTGGCACTAACAGTAGTTATACAAATTTCAAGTTTTTATTTCATAAGCAACTTGCCTCTATGCATTCATGGTTGTATAGCGGTCTAATGGTGACACTTGAATACAGATTAATACCGTTTAAAATAGCTCTTTGGTTGGTCAGGTTCTTTTGAACAAACTAGAGGATCACTAGACAAACCAATGAGAGTGAGAGTTTCGCGATACATCAAACAGTATCAGGATGTATCAAAGTGTTGTGATCAGTCATCAGACCCCTGCATCGTCTTAGATCAAAAGCTGACGCCCAAAGGTAGTCAAAAGTTAATACCAGTCACAATTTCCACAGAGATTAGGAAAATGTTATGATTCATGGAGATCTAAAATATTTTTATCATATTTTATTTTGGTAAAGAGTTTTGTTGGTGTTCAATAAGAGTTATGAGATCATTACCCTATTCCAGCCGCAATCTAGACCAAAAGATGTTTTTAATGTTGTCTAAAAAGTGCCATTTGTGGCAAGATTAGAATTTATCTTCTAACTGAAAATCAGCCTCCAAAAAAATAAACTCTCCCCATATAAGAAGATTGCCTACAGCAGCTTTGCTATTCGTTTTTTCACAATAATATACATTAGAAGCCAAGGTTGTAGTAAATTAAGATTTAATAAAGGGGGGCATTACCTTCCTTTTACCAAATTTTGAAGAATGCACTACTTATCAAACGTTCATCTTATCTATTGGGATTCCAAAAGGTCACGTGACTCTCGTGATATCTATAGTCACTTGGGGGAAAAATAACACAGGCCTTGTAGGTACAATTATATTTTCATTTTTTTTACACGTTCAACGAGTGTAAT
Organism: Copidosoma floridanum; assembly: GCF_036245765.1. Taxonomy (NCBI): domain Eukaryota; kingdom Metazoa; phylum Arthropoda; class Insecta; order Hymenoptera; family Encyrtidae; genus Copidosoma; species Copidosoma floridanum. The sequence continues at coordinate 26,343,154 of NW_028321907.1, forward strand.
ACGATAAAAGCCTTTCAATAACATATTTTTGAGGAGATGACAATACTTAAGCTGTTTTTTTCCAACTCAATTAGTCTTTTGCAGCTTAAAACTTTCCTTTGAAAGTGCGAAAACGCACATTTAACCTGTACAAAGTTCTCCCGATCCCGACTATATATAGGAAAACAAGCAGGATTTTGGTAAGGTTAAATGTGCGTTTTCGCACTTTCAAAGGAAAGTTTTAAGCTGCAAAAGACTAATTGAGTTGGGAAAAAATAGCTAAGGTATTTGCATCGCCTCAAAAATATGTTATTGAAAGGCTTTTATCGTATTACAATCGTTAAACGTGTAAAAGAAATAAAAATAGAATTGCACCTACAAGGCCTGTGTTATTTTTCCCCCAAGTGACTATATATACCACGAGAGTCACGTGACCTTTTGGAATCCCAATAGTTTTTTTTTTTTTTTAGTGATTTTTATACGTTTGGCTCCTAATAAGGGCACTAATCTGAGCAGTGAGCACTTGGGAGAAGGAAAGGAAGAGAGATGGAAGGCCACCTATCTCTGGAAAGAGGGTAGAGGAAAAATAGAAAATTTTTCTGCAAGAAGATTACCTGCCCCGTTCACAAGGAGCATTGCATTGCGTGAAAAAGCACATGTGAAAATTCACAGAAGTATTTGCTCAAAAAAGTCACACTGGCCGGGAGTAAAATTGCAGTCTCCAGCGTGCTGACCCACAACCTAGCCGGCTGAACTTCCACGCACTCCTTATTTATAAATTCATTAAATATAATTTTAGATAAGTATTTTTCAATAAGATCATGGGGTCCATTATTTTGAGGTAAACTTTTGGGCAGTATGTACGTTCTAATCTTGCCACTTTTAGCACAATGGCGGTATTTGTGACAACTTTTCATTTTCTATGCATTGGTCTTGGTTAAGGCTAGTACATAGTATTGTTCACATGGCAATTCTTTAATACCAACAAAACTCTTCACTAGAAGAACTATGACAATAACCTTTCGGATCTCTAAAAATCATAGGGTTCCTTAATTTTTGTAAGAGTCAAAGTTGTTGTTAATTTTTGATTATCCTCGTGCCTCAACTCTTGGTGTATCTGCACTTGCATGGAACTCAAAAACTGGAATGCAGTTTTAATATATGCAGAGGTTGCTTATAGGGGGTACCTTAGAATACAAAAGTTTTTAAACAATTTTTTTTTAATTACTTCAAGTATCAAGCAGTGGGGCTGGGACCTGATTCTCAAAATTTATCAATCTGCTCACTTAGGAAGAAGATATTTTGTGCTAAAACTCTTATCAATCGGAGCATGGTGTAAAAATACAAGGTATGGCGTTATGCACCCCTTTAGATTGAGTAATCAGAAACGTTTTTATCGCGTTATCATATTTATCTGCGAACGTTAAATGCTTTTAAAACTATAAAGAAAATTATCATGAGACGACTTGTGAAATGATATATTCTTTTATTCATTTCTGTTTCAGTAATTACGGTGATTAAACGTACATTTCGGCATTATTTACACTTAAAAGATTGAATAAATAGTTACGCAACAATCAGCTGGCATGTGTATATCTCACAAGTATTTATATGTTACTGTACACAAAAACAACAGATTGTGAAAGCTTGATACTTCAAAGCAGTACTATCAATACTTAAATCTAAATCATGGTTCAGAGTTTAAAGAAATTCGATTTTTAATAGATATTGATGTAAAAACAACACGGTTACAATTTTTTGAGACTTAACCGTGTCAGAAAAATTTAATGGACACTTTTAGTGTTGTGAGTTTAAGACGGAGACCTATGTAGATTCAAGCATTTTTCTTGAATAAATTAGAATTACTATTCAAATTTTAATGAAAATTGGTAGAACAAAACACAAGGCATGAGACATATTTTAATTACTTCATCATTTTTATTTACCGGATATGAGAAAACAAAGAAATCAATAACAGTTAAAATATATTATTTTTGTCAACGACAGTTAATTGTTGTTGCAACCTCATTACTATCTTAATTCGGTAAAATATAAATATTTAAATTTTTATAAAGTTGACTCTTTCTTTTTCATATTGCACGCGTATTGAATTATTAAATTCAGTGTAAGAATGGAACAAAATTTCTTTTTTTTTAGTATGTTTAAGATGTATCAGTCTTGATAAAAAATACCAAGGTACAATAAATAAGTTAAACTTGCAGCATAATACTATTTAAAAAATGGATGCCATAAAAAAAACCAGGGGTGAGTCTCAAGACCCCTTGCAGAAGTGCAACTTCTAACTCGTATGTTATTAAAATTGGTATAATAGAAACTAAGAAAATTTAGAGTACGCCTTATTTTAATAGGTCTTAAAGAACCAGATATTTGAATAGTGTAACTTAATATTATAACACAGTCAAGCACGTGCCCGTATAGATTATATATACTTTAATATACTACTTATGTTACAAGCGATTCGTGCATTTTAAGTACTGGAATGTAGAATAAAACAAAAATTGTTACTACACTGCGCTGAAAGACGGTACTTTTGTTCCTTCAAAAGTACCGTCAAAAGGACAAAAATTCCTTTTATCGGTGCAGCATTTGTAAAAAATCGTATCCACCCTATAGAATGAAGTAAAGAAGCCTTAGATCTCATGTTAATGATCACCGTTGGCTTCGCCTCGGACGACTATAAATGTGAGATCTGAGACTTAGTCTATTTTCACTCTCTGTAGGTGTATGATGTAGTATTCGTACATTTGATGACATCATATATATGTACAATCAACTATTCTTGAAATCTTTGTATGAGAAGAATTAAAATTTTTTTAAATTTTGGCTACCGTCAAAGTTAAATAAACCACTTCATCTGATTGAGATTAAAGAAAAAAATAGACATAGCTATTTTACATTATAAAGTTGTAATTTTTCATTTAATTTTACATTATTTTATAATTCAATCTTAAAATTTACCTGTGCTTTACTAGTTTCTACTAATCTGAATATTTATAATAAGAATATAGTAACTTAACAATTATTTTTGTAACACATGATAGAGAATAGAAAATAAATCAATTTATAGGTAGGATAGGTAGGATGTAGCTTCCCCTTTGAGATATAATTTTAATTCTTTTTAGAAGTATTACGATTGTTTGTATAAATTTGTCTTACATACATTTTTGTACCTCAATACTTATTTTCCATTCGCTTCGTGTAGCAATTTGAAACAACGCTACCTGCAGGGAAAAGATGTTAATGCTAACTAACAAAAATACGTAGCATCAGATAACAATAATAAATATTTAACTAAAATAGTTTTTTTTCAGTCCCAAGTAGCATAGTTATAGCAAAAAATACTTTTTTTTCAATTTCATGAAAAAAAAGTAAATTTTTAGTACGAAATGGATATAATGTACGAATGAGAGAAATAAATATTACTTATTAATGTGCTGATTTTACAGTACTTTACGAAATACATTGATATTCGAGAAAAATCGCAATGCTTACTAACAAATTACAACCATAAAAGAAGAAGAAAAAATTTTTTTAATTAAGGTACTATAAAATAGGTATTTTTCAATTTCAAACTATACTCAACACCCAAAAACAATTACGTAAGTTTTTTAACATACATTACTGTTAAAATAGACGGTCGTAACAAATCATTGTCCGTAAGATTCTGTGTATTCTTTTTAGTTAGTATTGACAACTTTTCCCCTGCAGGTAGCGTTTTTTCAAATTGCTGCACAAAACGACTATGTAGAATTATTTTTGGCCTATCGGGCTTCACTTTCGAGGTACGACTGTTTATCTAATTTTGAAAGGGAATGTTGTCACAAAAATTTTTCGAAAATTTTGCCAACGCCCGTACTAATTTTCCAAACATTCCATACTACATAAAACTTTGTTTTTACTTGATCTTCTCAAGATACAGTCGAATACGAGAAAACTAAGGTTATGTTTGTGTATGGTCCCACACCTTTCTATTTGTACACCTTAATAATGTAATGTATTTTGTCTTCCTTTCGAGATACATAATTGTTCGTTGTTTATAAAGGTTAGGTTGTCATTTCATACATATTCAATACTCTATATACGTTTATTTACGTACATTTATACATATAAAGGATACATAGGAAAGGAAAACGATTTTTACAGTGTTTTTTGAAGACTTTAAAGAGATTCTCAGCTCCCCCCCCCTTCTCACCAAAAACTGGATAGACACTCTTTGCGCTGCGTCAGCCGGTTTTGTCACCACTAGATTTCCAATACGCGGCTATAAAAGCTTTACTTCTAAGACTACTGAAAAGTTTAGTATTCCGAGGACAACACTCCGGTGACAGCAGCAAACAAAACAACCCTCAATAAAAAGTTGAGTAGGTACTGCTTCAAAATAACAACAATAAAAGTATTTAATATACATTTGTAAAAGTATATAGTTGTTTTTCAGTAGTCTTAAGAATCATGTTTCCAACAAATTATTCCACCGGAACAAGAAGAAGCTTTATGTCAGTACATTTGGAAGATAAATAACAAAATGGTGGGTCTAACATCTATGGATTTGAGATGATTATCATTTGACCTAGCTGAAAACTTAAAAATTAAACATAACTTTATTCAAAAAACAGGTAATACCTACCAAAAAATTATTTTACCTACGTGTGCTATTCTTTATAATATGCATAAGTAGCTATAAATTAGTTATTATGTACATGTATGTTCATAATAATAACGGTATAAAATATTTATTTTAGGACTTGCTGGCAAAAATTGTCTCACAAGCTTCATAAAGCAACATAAACTATCTCTTCGAAAAAGCGAACATACTTCGACTGCTAGAGTTAATGGTTTCAATTCAGAGGCAGTGAAAGATATTTTTTTTGTTTTTGAAGGATATAATGGAGAAATATTAATTCGAGCTACAAAATATTTACAACGTAAATGAAACAAGCATATCTTTTGTACCCAAATCTAGCTCTAAAGTTGTTGCGACTAAAGGGACACGTCAAGTAGGAGGTTTTCCATAAACTACATGGTCCCATATCTCACGTTCTTCAACCCCTCCCTTCCCCACGTGGTCAACCGTGGCTTTTGCTTAGACCCTCTTCCCCCTAAGCACGTGATCTTTTCCCAAAATAATTTGTTGGCATTTTTTAATTTTTTTTTGATGTGAAAAAAATTTACACGAGGTTTGGATTTCCGCTTGGGCAGTGAAAATTTTCAAAGCGTAACGCTTTTTCTGTCCCGCCTATATAGATATGCTAATACCGTTCTCTTTCTCTCTCTCTACTGAAGAGCGCTGAGTTTACGCTGCTGCCAGCCAAAATATATAGATATACTATATCATATTCTTCTACAAGCAGTTAAGTATGCATGCGCACGCGCACACACACACATATGCTGTGCACGGCTGCTGGCCAATAAGTGGCCAGTGCTGCGTGTTTACGCTGCCACCTGCAAGAATATTGGTCTGTCTAATTTAGAGGCGAGGCAAGTGGTCTATAAGCCACAGGAAGAGACTGAAAGAGATGACAGTTGCCGCCCATTCGTGCATGTATATTAGTTTGCGTCTGTCGGTTACAATTGACGAGTATAAATACAACCTTACTTCTTAAGCACGTTGCTGTTTATATTTCACTAAATACTAACATTAATGAAATCATTCGCTTTTTGCGGTTTAATTTGCTACCATATTCAGATATTGGTTCTACCGCATTGCAAGGAAATTACCATTCTTTGCCTATGATTGTTTCTAGCAATTTTAATGTTAATTTCAATAATGAAAATTCGCAGCCTTTAATAGACTTTCTTCATGATTGTTTACATTTACATATAAATAATAATCGACGTCAATCTACAACCCTAGGTGGTACGACTATAGACGGAATTTTTTCGAGATTTTTAAATCAAATTGCATCCACAACATTTATTTCTTACTGTAGCTACCGCAAACCAATTGTTACTATTCTACAGAGCGATGAACAGCACACTTTGTAATGAATAATCATGTAAGTGTTTTTTAGTTTGATTTTTTTTGGTACATTTTCTACATTAATAAATATTTTTTTGTTAATAAAAAATATGATTTAAAATTTCGCATTTTTTGTTTACTGAAGACACAGCTACTATTTGTAAAGTCGTTTTTTTTCAAAATTTGAAGAAACTAAATTTTTTCGTGTTGCACGTTTCAGAACGCAATAAAAAATAGTAGCACATATCCATATCCATGTTTTCACACCTTCCTCGGGTCGAATGCGATACTATGACTGGTTTTTAATAAAGCATTTTAAAAGTATTCTGAAAGTTTTATTATTGATGAATAAAAGTGGACGGTGATACAAGCCAATTTATTAAATTACTTATTATAAAAATACTCTTCAATCTGATAGAAGTGTTCTGAAAATATTATTATCAATCAATCAACGGTATAGCTTGTTTCGTATATTTGAGCAACCGCTTCATTCGTATTTTCTATTCAATCAAGATTTTTTTATTAATACTGATAATCACTGAATTGAAATTTTTTAATAATACAACCATATAGATGGATGTTGAAGTAGATGGATTTAATATAAGCGCTGTGAGATTTTGGGGCGTAAGTAAATCGCTTGACAAACTAAAAAAACAGGCTACTTTTTGTACTTAATGAAAAAAGTACTCTCATATACGTGCACATGCCCAGTAACAAACAACTACACAGCAGAAGTCATGGTGTTCCAACGCAAAGGTCAACGAGTTACGTGAAGAAACATTTTTTTGCTAATTTTTTAGTGTCTTTAATAAGGCAGCCAAGGTTTAGACTGCAATGAAGACCTACAAAAAAACTTGAATATAATAATTGTGATAATACCCATGTGTTACACGAATAATGTATTCTGATTTGTCGATAATGACTGTGGCATTGCCTTTGTCTGCTTTTGTTACTAATAAATTTCAATTTTGTTTGAGAATTCATTAGTTAGTGCGATCATGTTTGTCATTTTTACGTCATCAAATTTTTGTTTGCAAGTAGACTTCAACATTTTTAAAAGTTTTTCGATATGCTACTTCTAATTTTATCACCATTGAAACGAAAAAATAAAGTTCTGCTATTAGTAGTTTGGAAAACTCAAACTTTGATTTTGTGTCAATGTTACTTGTAAAATTAAACAGTTCGCCTAGTTTTAAGATATCGACGACTAGATCTAGAATATTTATACTGGTAAGATTATAGAGCCACTTTGTATTTTAGTCATTACCTACGGTGGGAGTAGGCGATGATATTACATTTTGGGTGCATTGACCTGTCAGCTGATCACTAATTAGTGCCTTATTGTATATGATAGATTTATCGTTATCAACGCTGTAATTATATTGGTAATTAAGTAAATTGTTGAATCTTCTATTCAATTTAAGATCAAGAGTGGTCAAATCTATTGTAAATTTAAAAAAACATAATTTTCAAAAGCAGTCATTGTGTTGTTATCAACATAAGTTTCATTAAGTATATTTTTTTTTTTCTTCATTGCATTATTTAAATAACGTTAATAGGCGTTTGCATAAGCGATTTCATTATTTAGAATGACTTTTATGGTAATGAGCTCGATTTTGAAATTTTTGGTTATTGCAGATTTGCTTCTGAATTGTAAATTATTTATGAATTTTTATCCGTGCTCGATATGTTTTGATAATATGTCATAGTTTCTACATTTAATGAGGAACTTACACTGTGATCTGGTTTATTTAAGTTCATGATAAACAGTATAAAATTTAAAAAACAATATTTTAACATGACCTTTTGAAAAATTTTCTATTGAGCATAGATCGAGGAGACCGATGTGTCTTTCCTTGTTTGGAAAGTACGGATCAGGCGAGCCGTGATAGATCCCAATTCACTCACGTTTTTCAACTTGTACAATCGATGCATAATGACTAACAAATGTATTGTTGCTGTCTACAAACGTAACTTTTTCAACCAGCGTCCAAATTTTTATTATTTTAAGATTCAAGCAATAGCTGATGATAAATGTTAAAAATAATGACTCGAGTGGTAATGCTGTCAAGTATTTATTGAAATAATAACTTTAAACATTTCGGCCCGTACAGCTGTAAGGATAAAAAGGACATTATCAGGCACGAATTTTCTATAAACACAAAGAAAAAACGTAAACTGCAATGTAATGAATGCTTTAAAAACAAAGAATTATACTTAAAATTTGTGCTGTAAGTAACACTTACAATCGTCACACAGGCAACTATGTGTAGCACACAAAATTGTAAGGCAGCGAAAATAACACTGATACTTCGCAAGTCTTTATAGAGGCGCCACTCATTCATGTATGCTATGTCTATGTAAGCGTCGGTTAACATTTGAGTAAAAGTAATAAGAATATTATAACTTACCTTGAAAATTAAAACTTATAATATAAGATCACACAGTGCCATTCCAAACATCTCTGTTCGGTTGGGTTTAAGTTTTTACCATCTGATAAGCTGAACCCAATTATTCGTTCGAGATAGAGGAGTCAAGGAGTATGAGCACTCACACCCGTGCGATTTCTTAATTGTTCTAACGACTAGGCGAGGTGTGTGGGTGCTCCCCGCTCTGTTCTCGCGGATTGATAGTATAGGTATCGGCTCTTCGAGAACAAAAGAGCACCGTACGGCTCGGCCTGTTGAGTTTCGGCCGTAGCGAGTTGTAGACGCGCCTGCGAGTTGTCCTGCTTTGCCAAGCCACGTGGAGCAGTTGAAATTTCAATTGTCGCTTGAAAGTTCCCAACTGATTGCTCTCCGCTGGAGCTGTTCCAATCTACCAGTTGTAAGTAGATTTTCGGCTGTTAATACCTCGACAATTCGGAGGCCTTTTTCACGTGCTAAGTCGTGCCTTTTTTTTCCATTGAAAATCATTCCCCTCAAGCTATCAGCTCATCTTTGAGAGCGACAATTTATTTAAATTAACTAATTCTGTAATATTTCTTTTTGTAAGAATAAACATTATTGTATAGCTAGATCAGCTGTTAACGTGTTGTTTTTTGGTTTGGTTGTTTTATTATCTGGCGTGAATTTACTTTGTTGTTCGACAAGGAGCGTTAGATTCAGTGTTCCCATTAAAATTGCGTAGGCAAATTTATTTACGAGGTTCCCATTGAATCTGGTTAAATTTGCCCTCGCACAAAATCGTTCAACAATCTCAAACAATTTAATGACTTAAAAATGACAAACAAGACCGCAGTAACTAATGAATTTCTCAAACAAAATAGAAATTTATTAGTGACAAAAGCAGACAAAGGCAATACCACAGTCATCATTAACAAATCATAATACATTGATAGTGATAAAGAACAACTAAATAACGATAAATATTAAATATAAATAAATAAAAATCAGCTGAAAGAACTAATTTAATGTATTAAAACATTTGTAAAGCGTTGGCATGATTAAGGAATTTTCGACGATTATTAATTCAATTTAAAACATTTGGACCTGGGCAAAACGAACCTAGCACGATGGTATGGCTTGGTTAAGATACACAAGGAAGGACACCCGTTGCACATTATAGTTTCCACTGTAAATCCTCCAATATGTGATTAATCAAAATTTTTAACAAAATTTCTAAAACCAATTCATTTATTAAAAATAGTTTGATTTTCGAAAAGATCGATTCGTTTATTATACCACCTGGTTTCACCTTAATAAGCTTAGATGTAGATAGTTTGTTTACCAATACGAGTAAAGAGTTAACTTTTAGTCCATAGAAAGAAACTGGAAATATTTACGTAATAAAATTACTTATATGTACGATATGTTGACGATATACTATTGTGTGTGCTTATTATAACTATTCCTTGTGCCAATTATAAATTCTGTCTAAGATAACAATTTCATGACAACTAACTGGTTCAGAAAATCTACCCATTCTGGGAGGTATTTGAATTTGTAACGAGGCAGAAATGACCTCCACGTCCCAAAATGCTCTCGCTAATGCAACATATACACAAGGAGCATTAATTTTAAACTTCTTCGAATTCATTTGTTTTTTGGGAGCTGTATATACGCTGAGAGGAGGAGAAGAGGATGGCAACAAACAAACAGCTGAGCTGCAGAGATACAGCAGTGCTAGCGGGAAAGGACAAGAAAACACGAACGTGACTACCAGGACACACACCCGAGTAGAAAAAGTCTTCGGCTAACTGAATGGTACCCTACGGGCCGTATGCTGTAAGCAGACAGCGGTCCGTATACGTCATGAGCACAGGCACGCCTTCGGGCCACCTTCGGTATCCGAAGGGTCAGTTGCCAAAGACTGCCCTAGGGCGGCTCGAATGCTCCAACCGTTCGACAGCTGAAGACTGCCCGTAGACGGCCCGAATACTTCTGATACATACATGTATATTTATAGTATTGCAATCAACATAGATACATACTGATTTATTTTGGTTATGAATGTGTTCATTTATCTATAATTGTTGTATTAAACCTATTTTAATTAAAATGGAAGATGACAGAAAAAAAGGTTACTTGTACCGTAAAAATTTAAATGCTAGACTTGCAAGAAAAAGAAAGCATGGTGAAACCATTGTGTATATCAATAAAGACAAAATTGATGTAGGAGGGGTGGAAAATCGAAGTAAAATTAATGTGGATGAAAGCCTCGATGACAACTGCAATTTAGAAAGATTTATTTATGATGAAGTGGAATCTTTAACAAAATCTGAAAGTGTGAAAGACGAAGCGAAGAAACAGTGCCAAGAACAAAGTGATGCTCCTACAGAAAACGATGGTTGTGAGTATAGTAAAGACTCGTTTTTAGCTAATGCGCTTAAAAATTACATAAAAAAGTTTCATCCTTCATATATACACATTGATTATTTACTGAAAGAGTTAAGGCAAATCGATCGATGCATGCAGTTTTATCTTACTCACTACATATCGATATTATATTATACTTGTTCATGTACATATATGTATATACCAGAAGTATTCTCTCGTCTCTCGTACACTTCGCCTTGTCAACCGACGCACTACCTCTAACGCTCTCGCTCTATCTCTTTCTCTTACTGCCTACGCTACTTCTGAAAAACTCACTCTCTCTCTATTCTCACGTCCTGGTCAAAGTCCGCGAGTCTAACCCAATGCGATGTCATCCGAGGTTCTCGAGCGAGTCGTCCGTCCTACAGCTTCGATCTTTCACTTCAGTCCCACTTAACCTCTTCTTCTGGTCTGAGCTGCTTCCGTAATTCACTACCTGGAGACCTCATCGTTCTGAGAGAACACAGCAGCTGCTAGACTCACGCACAGACTTCTTTCCTTACACTCTACGCACCTTACAGAAAACTCTCTCAACTATCTCTCACTTTCACACCTTTCTTTCGCTGCGAAAACCCGCACCAATCACCGAAACTCTCACTGCTCGCACCAAGGCGCTCAGCGCGAGACTCTCCTAAGGACTGACTCGCAATGTCCTGCTTGGGCAATGGCTGCCGCCACTGCTGCAGCCACATATCTCCCCTCGCAATCACTATCGACGTAGCAGCTACTGCGTAGAGTAGATCCCACCCCTATGCGGCACGTCCGGCGGGTTGGAGACCCATTTCATCCGGTTCCGAAAAGCAAATGAGTGCATCTTTTTTCTGTCAATTTGATCCAACCCCTCGAGTAGTTCGCTGCGCGCCCCTCGGAAATTTGTACCATTGTCACTGTACATGATCATTGGTGTTCCTTGAAGAACTGACAATATCTGTATAGCCATAATCGCTGCGCTCACGGTTAGACTGTGCGCTACTTTTAGCCGTATAGCTCAAGTCATCAAGCACGTGAAGAGCAACCCCCAGCGTTTTTCCCCACTGCGTTTCACTTTCACGTATAGCGGGCCGAAGTAGTCCACCCCGCAATGGCTGAACGGCCGGTGTTTATACGCGAGTCTTCTTTTGGGTAACAGTGCGAGTATCGGGTTTTTTGGCTGCACCTCAGTTTACAAATTAAACAATCGTTTTTTATACTTTTGAATGCGGCACGCAAACCGAGTATGTAATAATTTTGCCGAAGTTCGTTTATTACGGTCTCTGAATTCCCGTGGTAAAAACGACGATGATATTTAGCGATCAATAGTCGAACAGCAAGGTTTTTTCCGTCAAGCACTATGAGAGAACAGTTAAATTGAGCGTTCGGTATATTCGTGACTCGTCCCTCTTTTTACATTATTTGGTCCCTCTCTCGTACCAGCGTGACTTGAGCCAGGCGACTGGCCCTCATTATCAGCTTCTGAGTTTTCAACACTCACAACTCCTCCGGAACACTTTCCCCCTGGGACACTCTATAAACATACTTTTCTGCCTGACTCTAGCGTTCAGTGCTGTTCCCCATCCCAACACTGAAATTTCTGCAAGGCTTCATCTCGAGATTGTACCACGCGCACTGTCCAGCGTAGAACATATTTACGGACTCGACAAGCAGCAATCAGTAACCCGTTCCATCCTAGTAACTTCGCAACTATCGGTAATTCCCTGGGCTGCCTGGCGGTCGTGTTAACGTACTGGCGCTTTCTTAATTCCATGCAGTCAAGTTCGCGTTTCTGAAGTGGTGAGAGTGGCTCAGGCGCAGGCCAGTGTTTAGCTGCAAGTGTTACAAATGTAGAGCGTTCCAACCACTGAGTCGACTGAACTACCTCCACCCCCTCACATTTTCCCCACGTCGCACAGTCGGCCGGATATAGTTTTGATGGAACCTACGTGCCACGTGGCTTTACCTGTGAAATCACTTATTTCTCCGAAGCGATGCGCGACGAAAATGTACCAGATGCGAGGCTCACTGTGTATCCTATGCAATACCGTCCACGAATCTGACCGTAGATACCACTCGTTGCAATCGATATCCAATTCACCCACCACCGTATTAAGTCGCTACGCCGCTGATAAGTCTGCCTGCAGCTCCAATCTAGGGATTGATAACTGTTTGTCAGGCGCCACGTGCGATTTAGCCATTACGAGAGCTACATAAGTAGATCCGTCAGACATCTCACTTCGCAAGTATACAGCGGCCGCGAAAGCTTTGAGGCTCGTATCACCAAAGGCATGAAGGGTTACGTTTTTAATCCGCGCGTACTTCGGACTTAGACACCGTGGTATATGAATATCGGACAAGTTCTTTATGCCCTGCAACCACGATTTCCAAATCCGCTCTTCTTCATCCCGTTAGGGCTCATCCCAGCCGATCTTGCTGCACCAGACATCTTGCAGAATCAGTTTCGACTTGGGAGTGAAGGGGCACAGCAAGCCCAAAGGGTCATACACTGCTATCATGATGCAGAGGTACTCCCGCTTAGTGGGCTTTCGCTGCCCGTCGAACAGATGACCTGGGATGAACCTGAAGCCCAAATTAACTCCTAACGTGTCCAATGTGGTGTCCCAATATAGGCCCAATACGCGCTGATTGGCTTGGTCGCACAGCCCCTTCCGACTTTCTCTCACGTTGGGAGTGCCTTCCTCCGAAACCCCAGCAATTGCCCAAGCTTCGTTGCTCACCCACTTGTGCATGACAAAGTTCGCGTGAGAGTTTATTTCAACCACATCCCGGAGCAAGTAAGTCATTTCTTCGATGCCACCTCGAAAGATCAAGTAATCGTCGACGTAGGAATTGCGTACGATGCTGTCAGTGGCCTCTGGTTTGGACTTTTGAAAGAGTCTCGCGTTGGCGTTTTTTACATACTGTGCTGTACACGGCGACGATTTTGCCCCGAACACAAGACACTTCATTTCTTACATTTCTGGAAACCTGGTACGATTTTTTTCACGCCAGAGAAACCTTTGCGCACCCTGATCCTATTAAATCATCTTCACACGCAGGTACATATCACGTATGTCAGCTTGACACGCAACGCTGTATTGTCGAAAACGTATCAAAACTCCGGGTAGTGATTCCAGTAAATTGGGTCCCGCCTTGAGTTGGTCGTTTAGGCTTATCTCTTCGGACTTCGCCGCCGCATCAAACACAAGTCGTACTGTTGGGTTGGCCATAACGCCAAAGTGAGGAAGATACCAAACGCGTTTCTGGTGAGCGTCCTCCATTATGCGAGCGGCATATCTGCTAGCTATTAATCGGTCAATTTCGCGGTAGTTCAGTGCGGCAAACGCAGAATTCCGGTCTAACTTACGCTCTAAGGAGCAAAGCCTATTGAAAGCCGTTAATCGGCTGTCCACGAACGGAGAACTCGAGCTATTTCACAGGAGCCCGGTTTCCTACACTGTACCCAACGAGCGGCTTATTTCTTCCAAAATACTAACAGCCCGTTTATGAGTGGGGTTAGGTCTATTTGTCTCTCGAACACCTAGACTCTCTATTTCAGAATACTTGCGCACAATGCCGTCCATCGTCGCAGTTTCCTCCCGGCATCCCAAGCACATCCCAAAGGTTTTACCATATGCCTGCAGTGAATACGTACCCTCCTGCCTCGCTTTACTCGGCGCTCCGTGCACTACCTAGCCTAAAAATGTCAATGTGAGAGCGATGTCGGCAAATTTCATCAGCCTAACCTCGAAACTGACCAACATTCGCCAGTTGTCCTGCCCAATCAGCACACGGGGGGTCATATTAGCGTAAGGCTGAATAAAAATACTCTGTTCTCTAGCTTTGCATCTAACAAAATCCGCGGAAAACGACTGACTCGGGAAGAACAAACCAGGTGCCGACAAGGCTCCCTCGATCTTATCGACCTCTTCGCTACCCTCTCCCACCACAGAAAAATCCACTATTAGACCAGTTACTGGAGCAGTTAGACATATAGATTTCGGTTTTGGCGTTATGTAACGGAATTTGTTGGTGGAATCAGTGGGGAACGGCACCCTCAACAATATCTAGGGGGTGCGCAAGCATGAAATCAACAGGAAAATTTACGGGAGCTCGGAAACTGCAAAATTCGGTAAAAATGACCTGTTTTTTGCCTTTTCTTGATAAATATCTCCTAATGAGAGCTTCTAGGCGAAAAGTTTGCTGCACATGATTTGTTTGTTATTTAATTTGCTAAAAGATGACACGATTTTAATTTTTTTAATTTGCATTTTTGCATTGCAAAATGGCCAAAAACTGCGAAAAAACGTGTAGTCACTTTAATCCTTCGCCAAGATAAGAAAATACCCACATTTTTTATGAAATTCGGGAATTTAGTAGTTTGAGGTATGTATAACTTATATTCAAAACCTTATCACTGTCGGTCAAATAGTTTTTGCATAATGTATTTTGCAATTAAGCGAATTTAAAAAATTAAATTTGTTGCAGCGCCCAAAAAAAAAATCTCATGTTGCTCCTGATTTTTTTACATAAGCTCTGAGACGCACTTTACAATATGTGATCATAAAGTTGTTTGTTTAAAAATTTTTTATATGGTTTTTAATTTTTTTAAAAAAACGCCTTACATGCAAAATAGCATAACTCCGCGATTTTTCAAAATAAATTTATAAAACTTGGTGAGCTTATAGGAGGCATCTTACTGAACAATTAGAGCTTTGGAAATCTTTGCTAGCTGCATTAGAACTGAAGTTATAAACGTTCAAAGTTAATAAACTTTTATCACACATAAGACAATGTTATAGCGGAATAAAAAATTTATTAGTATTTGTTGATACCCACTGTAGCCAAGAACGTTAAGTGTTGCGTTGCATGGTCAGGAAACAGTTTTTTTAAAAATTAAGAACGTACCGAATAATCGTGCGAAATCGGTCGAAAGGTCGGAGTGGGGATGAGAGAACACCGGCGCCAGAAATGCCTCGGCGCGTTTCAAATTCGCTCGAGCCGAAAAAATTGCATTTTCTCAGCTTCTGTTGCACCAATTCAGCTGTTTTTTTTTTTAAGTTGGGGTAGCAAATCGAGAAAAGCTTAACTATCACAGAGAGAAATGTGGTAAAACATTGTTAATAACAATTTTTTAAACAAATTTAAAAAATTACTCATTTTCGTTAGAAAAAAATTTGTAATTTTTTTTGTTTTTTTGTTTTATAAAACAATTACATTTTTACACTATCTACAGAATACATAAAATGATAAAATGATATTTTGTATCCATAGTCGTAGCTTTTGAAGGTGTTTCATGTACTAATACTTTATTGATATATTTTTTTATCTTACGCATACGTAGATTTACTTTCAATTTACAGTGTAATATATTATGCCAAACTTACCACAATTTAAAATTTGAAAGCTTTATTTTCATGAACAACTGGACATGGACAAGTTTTGTATGCTAAACTAGCCCAGATGTATGTGACCTAACTTGATCCTTACAGTCGTTTCTTACACCGAACGTTGGATACTTTTTGGCGGGATATACACCAGTCGAGGACGAGCAGTTGCTTAGAGCGCGGTATTCGTACAGTAGTCATAAACTGTTTTTGAAGAAAGTCTTTACTTTAGATCTAAAAAAAATATTTGTAATTCACTGTAGTAAGTACTAAATTATTGCATACGTCTGCAAATATAAGGGGGACATAAACTAAGCTCAGACGTATTTAATTTATTTTTGCAGTGGTTTACGAGTCGCGTGGGAGCGTATAGAATTTCCATAAACATCTTCATGGTTTTGTTTTTATGAATCTACCGTTGAAACGTATTTGTAGCTGAGATATAATTTTACAACTCTAAATAATATCAAGGTACGACTAATTTTATTGTAATTTTTCTACTTCTTACCAATTAATCGTGTACTTTTATTAAAAAAGTTATATTATCATCCGCACTTTATGTGTTTTAAAATGAGCATTAACGATCGCTCGTTTATCTTATTTGTAAATATGAGTATACTTATTATAATTCTGTAGAAGTACACCTATATGGTGCGTGTATATGTGTGCCTGTATACATGGTCCATTCCATTACAAACCAACGATAATGTACCGTGCCGCACTGTTAAAAGTTCCATTATATATACGCGCTTTATACATTTCAAAATAAGTGTTTACGACCGCTCGTCTATCTCATCTATTTATAGACGTCTGAATATACTATTATGATTCTTCAAAAATATCTTATCTTGGTGCGTATGTAATGTACACGTGTGTATATGGCCCATTTCACTATAAAACAGTTATTTTTATCCATACCATAATTTCAGTGACATTATTAACTATTCTATTAATATGACAATACATGTTTTGAAAAAAAGAACTAAAAAATTTTGCGTAAACATATTAATGTAATGTTATTAATATACCAAAATATTAACGATCATCGTATTCAATTTTTCTAGGGACATACATTCAGCATCTTAAAAATGGATGATCCAGAGGAGCTCTGTTTGATTTGTAATAAGAGTCTATATACAGGTGAAATTCGAAAGATGACCTCGGACGCTATACAAACTTTTATAAAGGCTAGTATTCAGCGACAGGACAATAAACACTTGGAATTCAGGAAATATGAGAACATGAACATTCATACTTCCTGCGCGAAATCATACACTTCAGCTGCACACATTCGAAGCGCGTTGAATAAGTTACAACCTACTGTAACGGACGTTTCAACGAGGGCACAAGGTAATGTTCTTGATTTTGATTTTGCGTCGTTATGTTTTATCTGCGGAGAAGAAGCCTCAGATGAGTCCATGCAGAAGGTATTGCGCATGAATGCGAGTAAAAAAAAAAAAAAAAGAGATACGCTTGGTAACAAATGATAATACTAGATACACATTAATACAAAAATTACAAAATTCTAGTGAAGCAACTGGCATAGTAATTTATCAAAGGCTTCTGAGTGTTCCGGATTTAGTCCGTTCCGGAGGACGGTACCACGATAATTGTCGAAAATTGTTGTACAATAAGTTTAGAAATATGTCTGAACCGTCTGATAGCTTGAGTTATTCTGCTGCAAAATTCATTGCCGAGTACGTCATCTCCAACAAAGATGAGTGCCAGTTTTTAATAAGTTCAATTCTTTCCCAATTTCCGTGTGATGCGGTGCCTCATATACGTTATTTAAAAGCCGAGTTGAATAAAATTTTTGGCAATGCAATTATAATACACAATACAAGAGATGGACCTGTTCTTTCGTTACTTAGTACTGGAAAAAAAGTATTGTCGGATCTCTGGTATAAAAGTCGAAAATCAGATGCGAAAGAGGAGCGTAGACGAATAGTTCGCAGTGCTGCAAAAATCATCCAGTTGGATATTCGGGCACAATTATATGACACAGATTATTATCCTGCTCCAGACGATTTTCTTAATAGTATTAAAGATGTCGTTCCAGATACTTTAAAGATATTACTCGATGAAATCATATCAAAAGATAAACGCTCCTGCGATAAATTTGAGGTAAAAATAATTAGTATTGCGCATGCAATTATTTCGATAACTCGTCCACGATCGTTTTTATCTTCGCTTCAAGTTGGATTGGCTACCGCTTTAAATAAGATGTACGGTTTGAAAGAACTCTTACAAATAATAAATTCATAAGGTTTTAGTGCATCGTACAAGGAGACCTTGCTATTTGAAGCATCTCTGTTAATGAGCCCTCAAAATATCACTTATGATAACTCGTACGTGCAATACATATTTGATAATGCTGATCATAACACAAATACTATAGACGGTCGCGACACCTTTCATGCGATGGGCGGCATCGAGGTTGTTACCCCACATAATTCTGTATCTGGTTCTGACAGTATTCCGCGTTTAAAAAAACTTCCAAACGCCGATGTGATTGGCGAGTTTGGAAAGATAAATTTTTAAAAATTTGAAAAGAGGTCCCTTGGTTTACGAGAAGTAACTGTAAAAAAATTGAATGATTTGTGCCCTGTTTCATCAGATATAACTATGTCGTCTACCGATTTTCTGTGGCTGTTTGGGAAGAACAAAAATAATTATTATGATGGCTGGAACGGTTTCATGCAAGATATAACAAATCATAAGCCCTTCGCAAAAAGTAAAGTAATTATTTTACCATTTCTAAATAGTCCTCCGAGTGCATGGAGTACAATTTACAGTGTTCTATTGGAAGCAGATCGACGATGTAAAGCTACCGGGCAAAAAGATTGTATGGTTACATTTGATCAACCGCTATATCTAAAGGCAAGAGAGATATTGGAATGCTGCAAAGATGATTTATCTTCGGTACACGTACGACTCGGCGGATTTCATCTATTAATGTCATTTTTGGGAGCAATCGTTTTTACGATGGCCGGTTCCGGTTTAAAGGAAGTTTTTTGTGAAATTTTCGCGGAAAATTCTGTCGAAAAAATTTTGAGTGGGCACGCTTATTCACGGGCTGTACGAGGCCATATTTTGGTTCATTTGGCTCTGGGAGACATTTTAATAACCTCTTTCGATCTGACAGATGATCAAAATACACTCCTTGAGGAATTGTTAAACGACATTGGGGAGGAAACAATCGATCGCATACAAAACGAAGAATATCAAGCTATTGTAAAAAAATTTTCGGCGCACGTGGAAAAAATTGAATGTCGCGGGCCTACGGCAAAATTATGGTTGCAATACTTCAAAATGGTAATACTTGTTCGACAATTTATAGAAGCTGAGAGGTCGGGAAATTGGAAATTACATTTACAGTGTGTGCAACAAATGATACCATTCTTTCATGCAACAGGTCATTTTCTGTATGCCAAGTCTGCACACTTATACCTCCAAGATATGTATGAGTTTGAAAAAATAATGGATCCGTCGGAATATGAAAAATTTTGCTCGAAAGGATATTTTACCATTCGCCGATCTGATCGTTTTTGGGCTGGTAATTGGTCAGATATGACTATTGAGCAAGTTATTATGCGCTTAATAAAGACTAGAGGAGGCTTTACTCGAGGACGAAGTATCACTGATAGCACACTAACGAAGTGGGTATTATCTACACCCGCCCTTATCGAGATAATAGAGGCCATTCATAATTTTTGTAATGTTTTTGTCTCCTCGTCGGAGCAACACGTAGATTCTAGGCCATCCAGAATTAACAGAGATGTTAGTGATTTAAAGAAAATTTTATCGTTTTTTTCCGAGCATGAGCCATTTATTTCTTCCGAAGCAGTGATTTCTATCAGTTCTGGTGTTAAAGGTGACGAAACAATCAATTGTCACAATGCATACGATGTTGGTATTAAAAGCATGCAAAATATAGAAGGAAGTGACTTTGCTACGGTGAAATTTCAAAGAAAAAACAGAGTAAAGCCTCTAGAAGCCCTGAACACAGTCAAAATCAAAAATCAAAAAGTTGCCATTAATCCTATGCTAGTTTTCCAACGTATAGCAATAGCAATGGAAGGCAAAAGTTTTTTTTCATATGAATTGGCTCCTTTTCCTTTATCTCTATTTGATAATTCTTGCATGAGAAAAAACACTAAATCATCTTTGTATACATTTTTTAAAGAGGAAGATAAAACTTTAACAAATATTCTTCATATCGTTGACGGTGGCATGTTGTTGCATAAAGTTGTGTGGCATACAAAAGAATGTTTTAACGATATTTTACAAAAATATGTAAATTACTTGAATAAACATTTTTCTAAAGATAGCATAATTGTATTCGATGGATACGATAGTAGTGTGTTATGCACTAAATCTGCTGAGCGCCAGCGTAGATATGCCGCACAAATATCACAAGAGATCTTTTTTGAATTATCTATGCGAGCTACAACAAAGCAAGAAATTTTTTTATCGAATGAGAAAAATAAAATGCGTTTCATAACATTTTTGCGCACAAAATTAGAGGACGCTGGTTATCGGACTGAAGTAGCTACGAGTGACGCAGATACGTTGATTGTACAAACTGCTAAAAATGCCGTAAACTGCAACCGGCCTGTGGTCATAGTTGCCGAAGATATAGATGTACTGGTTATTTTCACTCAGCTGGTTTCAGACAATGAAAATATATATTTTCTAAAACCAGCAAAAGACAAAACAGTACAAAAACTGTATAGTACCAGGTCATTCACATACGAGACCATAAAACATTTAATATCTATAATGCACGCATACACAGGGTGTGACACGACATCAGCGATATACAATCAAGGTAAAGGCAAAATACTAAAGGTATTAGCATCCAATGATGATTTGAGACGAGACGCTGCTATATTTAACTGTTCATCAGCAGACCGCGAAAAAATTCAAGAAGTTGGGCTACAAATTATGAATGCTCTATATAATGGCAAAAAATCCAGCACCTTTTTAAACGAGTTACGCTACTTATTGTTTAAAAAAAACTCTCGTGAAAGTACATTCAAATTAGAAGCATTACCACCGACAAAATCTGCTACTGCTCTTCACGCTCTACGAACGTACCATCAAGTCCAAGAATGGCTAGGAAATAAACTTAATCCACTAGACTGGGGCTAGGAAATTAAAGAAGGTAAATTATTACCTATATTCGTTGATGGACCTCTTGTACCCAATGAGATATTAAAAGACATCAAATGCAGATGCCAGAAGAACTGTTTGAAATCTTGTACCTGTGTCAAACACGGTTTGCGTTGCTCAGAATATTGTACAAATTGTGCTGGACAAACTTGCAACAACTTTGAGTATAAAAAAATAGAAACGGAAGAAGTCGTAGAAAAAATAATTGATGATGATGATAATGATGATGAAGATATAATGGTTGAACAAGATGATATTAACTTTATTGAAAATTATGAAGAAGAGATAGAACAGGAGGAGGATACGGAGGAGGAAGAAGAAAGTGAGGAGACAAACGAAAATGAAGTTAATAATATGATTAACCTTAAGCGTAGGCGTGTTGATGAAATTTAAATTTAAATTTTTTTAAAATAAATAATGTACTATCCATTTTAACTTATTTTGTAACAATAAAGAAGACAGTTGTATTATAAAAAAGGCCAAAAAAAAAAATACAAATTTTTTTCCAACGAAAATGAGTAATTTTTTAAATTTGTTTAAAAAATTGTTATTAACAATGTTTTACCACATTTCTCTCTGTGATAGTTAAGCTTTTCTCGATTTGCTACCCCAACTTAAAAAAAAAAACAGCTGAATTGGTGCAACAGAAGCTGAGAAAATGCAATTTTTTCGGCTCGAGCGAATTTGAAACGCGCCGAGGCATTTCTGGCGCCGGTGTTCTCTCATCCCCACTCCGACCTTTCGACCGATTTCGCACGATTATTCGGTACGTTCTTAATTTTTTAAAAAACTGTTTCCTGACAATGCAACGCAACACTTAACGTTCTTGGCTACAGTGGGTATCAACAAATACTAATAAATTTTTTATTCCGCTATAACATTGTCTTATGTGTGATAAAAGTTTATTAACTTTGAACGTTTATAATTTCAGTTCTAATGCAGCTAGCAAAGATTTCCAAAGCTCTAATTGTTCAGTAAGATGCCTCCTATAAGCTCACCAAGTTTTATAAATTTATTTTGAAAAATCGCGGAGTTATGCTATTTTGCATGTAAGGCGTTTTTTTAAAAAAATTAAAAACCATTTAAAAAATTTTTAAACAAACAACTTTATGATCACATATTGTAAAGTGCGTCTCAGAGCCTATGTAAAAAAATCAGGAGCAACATGAGATTTTTTTTTTGGGCGCTGCAACAAATTTAATTTTTTAAATTCGCTTAATTGCAAAATACATTATGCAAAAACTATTTGACCGACAGTGATGAGGTTTTGAATATAAGTTATACATACCTCAAACTACTAAATTCCCGAATTTCATAAAAAATGTGGGTATTTTCTTATCTTGGCGAAGGATTAAAGTGACTACACGTTTTTTCGCAGTTTTTGGCCATTTTGCAATGCAAAAATGCAAATTAAAAAATTAAAATCGTGTCATCTTTTAGCAAATTAAATAACAAACAAATCATGTGCAGCAAACTTTTCGCCTAGAAGCTCTCATTAGGAGATATTTATCAAGAAAAGGCAAAAAACAGGTCATTTTTACCGAATTTTGCAGTTTCCGAGCTCCCGTAAATTTTCCTGTTGATTTCATGCTTGCGCACCCCCTAGATATTGTTGAGGGTGCCGTTCCCCACCGATTCCACCAACAAAATCTGTTACATCACGCCAAAACCACATAAAAATCTATAGTACCTGGACTATATAGTGCACACCTCGTACTTTTCATCAGACGCTCGAAAACCATTGAGACTAACGGTAACCGTGTGTTCCCGAAATCCTACTTGGCCTGCTAAATCAACATCAATTAGTGTTACGGTAGACCCATCGTCCAACAACGCAAAGGTTTTGATAACCACGCTTGGCTCTGTTACATAGATAGATAGGATTTTCATTAGGGGAGGGGACGCCGACAGTCAATTATTATGTACCGTGTTTATTTGCGCGGGGTGGGCGTCAATCGGGTACACGGATATTGCGGGATCTTTACTAAGTCCCTTCGAGCGCGTGGGGTTATGCAGAAGTGTGTTGTGCAGGCCCGAGCATAGCACGCACCTAGGTGCCCTGTATTTCTGCTGTAAATGACAGGGTTTGAGGCACTCAAAGCACAAACGACTCTTCTTAAGCCGAGGCACTGATTCTCATGACAACGCGCAGCAATCGGCCGTTCGGTGGTTTTCCCGGAAATACACTGCGCACCTGCCCACACTTCGCACTTCTCCATCGTTTTTTGCATCGGTTGTCGCAGTCCCGGTAAATACACGCTTTACAATGCCCATTTGTCTTGGATTTTTCTTGTTGTTCGTAGCGTAGTCAGGTAAAACGGTCGAAAAATCAAATATTCCACCGACTACTGCTAGCTCGGCCTCTCGATACAAAAACTCTGAGAGTCTATCGAGCTCAGAGCAGTCGCTCACATGCTCGGCAGCGTACTTATTGTAAGCGTACTTTAATGCTGTTGGTGTTTTACTGTCGACTCATTGTAATACATCCGGATTGTGTAAATATCCGGTTAAATTGAGATTACGCAACGCCGCGACCGTGTTTTTAAGGCTAGACGCGTAGTAAGGCAGCGTAGCTTGACCCACACTCAAAGATGGCAGGTCGTAAATTTCGCGCATGAGCTTCTTAGCAAGAATTTGCTTGTTGCCATGGTGCATCTCAAGAGTGATCATGATGCTCTCCACGTCTCACCCGGTGGCTAACAAGGTGTTCACAATCTGACGCGCTTCGCCCTGCAACGCACTAAACAATCGAGCTACGTTCTCTTGGTCTTCAACCTCGTTAACAAGCGCGAATTCGTTTCACCCTGCGACGTATTCATGGCACGCAACGTCGTCTCAAATACTCCCGACAAAAGCACACTTAAGTAAGCTGACGAATCCAACGTCCGAGTGCTCTGAGGAGTTGATGTGCTGGCGTCCACGCCGCCGAAACCATGAAAGGACTGCTGCGTGTCGTCTAGAGGAGATGTACCACGCTGCCTCTTCTTCCCAGGCTCGTCCCCCTGGTCACCATCACCTGTGAGTTTTCGCTTGGATGCCATCTTACTTTTCCACGTTTTGTTCTTTCAGCGTCACCTTACTTATCCCGAAGAATTCCCGGGTTTCAGCATCATTCGTAGACGTCGGAGTATGAAAGGGATAACATGAGACATACAAAAACCAGACAAAGTTGATTTATAGTATTTTAGATTAGTTTATTAAAAAAAAATTATTATGGTTATACACACCTTATTCGCTCAACGCTCTGGGCTAATTAACTCGCTACCGCTAACTCTCCACTCTCCACCGTCACAGTTCGCCTCTCGCTCTCTCTCCTTCTCTCTGCGCCCCTTCCCTCACCGTCTAGCACACACACACGCACAAACATAACGCACTTCGAGCAGCCTCGCGATCTGTCGACTTTCGATAGTCAAAAAGATGAGTGGAGCGTAGGTTTGCCAAGCAAGTTAGTTATCTCTTAAACTGGGAGAATTAAAAAAAAACACCGTCGAGATGATTGAAGCCTGAACGGCCCCAGGTAATTTTACCTGTGCACGCTGTGTGATCTTCATAACAACGGGACATTGCGCCCTTCGAGGTCCATAATGACAATTTTTGGCCTGAAGGCCACGATTTCTCGTGCCTTGATCACCCCGACGGATTCAATCACGACAGTCAAGTACCGCACTAGCGTATCCCAACGCAATTTATGGTCGCTCCAACGCTCCCGCTCGTCAACCGCACTTTTTACAGTTGAGTTTTTTTCCTGTCTTGTTTATGACCATTACATAGAACGGCAGCTAGCCCCAGCGGTCTTACTTATGTTTACGCAGCACATTACAGTAGATCGGGTAGTCATATATAATTGGTAGTTAACGATCCAGGAAACAATAGGATGAAAATATATACTTAGAATCGGTAATAATACAATTTTTAAAAGAAAAAAGTACTCACGCGGTTCGATCTCTTACAATCAGTAACACAATTAATACCAAACCTTGTTAAAACGACCCAAGTAAACTGTATTTAAAAGAATAACTATTTTAAATTATTTAAAAAAAAGAATACATTAATTAAAACTATCCATACCGTTTAAATAAAGATTTTTACCTGGCTAAAACAAACAAATAAAGCTCACGAGCTGGGCTCTAAGAGACTGATGAATAGGTTGATGAGCATTCTAATTTAAGTACAAATAATTCTTTAATTTGGAATGCTCCGTTTTAATGCGTGCAATTTAAATATTTATAAAATTTATAAGAATCAATATCTGTTAAAGAGTTATGATTATGAAATCTGTAAATCATGTAAATAACGTCAAAAATCCTATAAGTAGTAAATGTTGATTAAGTTAAAAAAAGTTATTATGAATCGTATAAGTAATAAGATTGATTTTTTTTTACTAAAGATTATTTCCAAAATGTTCTTTATAAAAAAGTTAGGCATACGTCCACATTAAGTAAATATTATTGAATAAAAACGTATTAATACTTTAAAGATACGATTAAACTGTTACTTGCACAAATAAGGAAAAAAGGTGTGTGTGTTTCTATCTACATAAGTGAAAAAATATCTTATCATCCTAATGCCAGACATTCCCCATCCCATTACGTGCTATACCCTACTACGGCGGTCCACGCCCACGCCTTCCTCTTATAAGTATCTCATTTTCATTAATTACGTACACATTTAGGTTCAAAAACATCTTTGGGGGTTAGAATTATATTTTTAAGATTTTTTACTTCGTAACTATGTTTTTTCAATCACTAATTTCAAAATAGATATATTACAATAACTTCGACAGCTTAGGGAGCCAGTACTGCCCTGCCTTCCCTTACTTACCATAGTGTATTTATGAGCACGCGTATGTATATAAGCCTCCTGATATGAGGGTTCACTACAAGCTATATACCCGTTGCGAGGCTAGGCTGCCAAGTCTGCCGAATTCGATCGTATAGACAGGTAGTGACAAAGTGACAACTAGTTTCAGTGCTCTGAAAAGATTATATATTTTTATCCTAAGCTCTGTTACAATGGCACGGCGCAGTATGTATAACTTAGTCGAATGACTTAGTTCAAGTCAATTTAGAGTTACCAGATTGGTTTTCTTAACTGCGATCAGTGATGACCAATTTCTGTAAGTAAATTATACTGTATTATTTTTATTGTTAAATAAAGCGTAGTGTTGTGCATTTCATTTCTGCGTGTCAAATTTTTTTATTACTCCTCTGTCTTGTCTTTGTCCAGCTCAACCTATCGACTATAGATAATACAATCCACTCAAATTTCAATACCAAAACAAGTTCTTCAAGCCTAAAAATTGAAGGGCAAAAAAGAAGATTAAGCCATTGCACTGGTAAAGCTACGTGTGGTTTTTTCCTCTTGAGTGAGTTGAAATTGAGAAGCGAAGTAAATACGGTTAAAACACCAATGTGTTGTCTGACTCCTCACACACGCAGCGAATACAGACACATGTAGATCAAGACCTTCGTTGCCATTTCATGAGCATGGTATTATTAAGCAGGATAGCTCCACACCCAAGCTTTCTAAGCTTTTTGAAAATTTGAAGTGACATTTTTACAAATTTGCGTTCACGATGGATATCGAAAAGATGTTTTAATGAGTCCTGATGAGCGATCAGGCTTATACTGACTCATCTACTTACCACTGCCACCATATATAGCCTGATGAATTCACTCTTCTAGGCAACTTGAATTTTAAGGCAACTTACCACCAATTACACAAGTATTCATTCCTATGGTGTCAAAATACTCAGAGAAGAGTTTTATTTCGACAAATGTGTGTCAAGAGGTCCCACACTCTAAAAAAAGTTAAATCCAAAAAACTTTTCAATTTGGCCATTATTGGCAAGTTTGCAGACCATATATTGACAATGTATCAGTTCTCGGGCTAACATGGAATTCTGGCTCTGATAAATTTATGTTATGCTTCATAGTAGACTTATTACCATCATCTTCGTAGCTAAGATCCTGTGAATCTCTGTATCTATTTAAAATCTCGTAAAACGATCTTTTACTTAGCCCGACAGCTGGTATGTTGATCAAATAGTTGAGTGGTATCTCTTTATTAAACTCTGTTGAACTTTAATGACGGAACTTTGACTCACTAGAATGCGAGTTCCTTAAAATTCGCAGCGTACGATGCCTCTAATGCTACCTATTCGGCTGTTGTTTATACTTACGTAGTTATTGAAACAGGATGTCAAGCTATAAGTTATAAAACCTATGATAGCTCTTTAGAGGTGGTTCTACTTTACCTCATCATCATCAGATTGTATTTCTGGACCCTCTTCCAGAGATGTTATCTAAAATCGGCTACCAATCGGAGAGAGTTTAGGGAATTTTCTGCTCCACTTCTCACGGTGCATCCAGCCAAACCATCGCAAAAGATTTACGTCTGTACTAAAGAAACATTACTCCTGACCCAAAACTCAACCACAGAGATTGTTTTTCACCATCACCACCAACACGGCCACTTATCAACCGGCAGAAGAAAAGGTGAGACTATGCATCAACATAGAGGCACTCGAAATCCAACAAAAGCAGATGCATCAATGCTATCCTAGAAGACATCGAGGACGCCCGGCGACCAGAGCAGGCTAGGATCGTGCCATACTAGACAATGGTCCTAACACAGACAGCAACTAGTACCAAGTCATGCCGTGTGGATCATACAAAAAAACATCATGCCCCCAGTCAATCAAAAAGATATTAAGGCGGATCGACGATCTTTTGTGATCATCCTTGGTTCGGATGGGTTGACAGCTCGATAACTTCAGGCAACTCCAGCGACTATGATTACTGGATTGTAGAGCTTAAAACTGTGATAAGATCATGTATTTACTGACATCTTTCCTGCTCAGAGACCATCTTCATCCTCTCCGAAAAATGAAACCACTAAATTTTACTGCGACTCCCTTATAATCTCCGTTACATTAATATCTTTCATTTTCTATGAATGGACGCTGCACTCATGGTTGCAGGATGTCCATTACAATTTATTCAACATTTTCTTTACTTCTATAACAACGCAAGCACTATGCTATCAAATAAAAATTAAACATCAAAGCTACTAAAAGTCAGAAAAGGCGTCAAACAAGATAATTTCGAATATCTGTGGTCTTTAACATGGTAGAGGACCATCTACAACGGTCTCTGTTACAGGAATGCTGCTTCACCTTCACTGGGATGACTATCCGAACCATGGTTTTCGCCAATGATACGGTTCTCCTTGTAGACTCATTCACTTGGCTTCTACATTTTGTCAACACAACTACCACCTACCTAAAGTCCTGCAATTTACGCCTTAATACCAGCAAATGCCACATAATAGCAATAATGGCAGACAGACATCTGAAAAAGACTCTCATAAATGAAAACAGAACATTTAAGATTAATGGCTCACCACTACAAGCCTTAATAAGAGAAAACTAGTGGAATATATCGGGCTGGAATTTACATCCAAAGGCCAAAAGAAAACAAGATTTATCACTACAATCAGTCCAATATATGGGCATCTTTCTCGGACACTTTTGGTTTCTGAACTGTAGCTATTTGCGCACGAAGTATTGGCTCCTTAAGGAATATGTTACCATATGGCTCTGGGCAGGGCAAATATCAGCAAGCTGGCAGCAGTTGACAGGGCAATACATGCTTTCTTATGACAATGGGTTACTTTGAGAAATAAAACTTAGTCTGTTTCAACACCTCGACGCACAATAGCCAAAGTGCTATTTTAAAGAAAAATTTTTGCTGCAACTACGTTGTAGAGGTAAGTATATACAAAAAAGTGAAAGATACTCTTTGTGTGATTAGTCAACTTATTAATAATTTTAGTTTTTTAAATTACATCTATTCACTGGCAGGCCTACAAATCTAGAATATACCGATTTCTTAGACTTTTTCCAGGGATCAAAGTGGAGAACTCAACAGATCTAAGAAAGTTCTTAAGATATAGGTGGTAGAGGGCACTAAAAATAAAAAGTTACTGCTTTTACGTTTCACTTTCATCCGTAGCATGAAAAAAAAAACTGTAAATATAACATTTATCATCAATCATAATAGTTTGATACGTATCTTACATAAGGAGAACAAAATTCAAAATCGTGAATCCAATATAGTAGACGTTGCGTAAAAATTATAGGTTTTGTAATTTAAAAAATGCTAATGTATTTAAGATGTCTGTTGTCTCTGGAAAATATTTCTCAAGCGATTTTTAGATAAAAGTTGTGTTCAAAAAAAAAAAAAAAAAGTTCTAGACTCGTGAAAATTCTTTGATTTCTGCAAGATCAAATTTTTTTGATCAATTTATACATATTTTTTAACAACAACATTTTATAAGAGTGAGTAAGTGACCTGTTAACACATATTTCTTGTACATATGTATAAAAAGTTTCTTTCTGCCATAATTTGCCATCAGGCTTTTTCTACTTGCAGGTTGTTGCATGCGCTCTAGTTGCAACTCTCCGTATGAACGTTATCTTACACGGAAATTATTGCACTTCTCGAACAACTTGGTTTCTCTACACCTAACATGCATACTGTTTTAATCACCTTCTCGGCAGTTTTTTGTGGTAGAAGGCACCATATTTCTTTGTTTGGTTGGTCACACTTCAACACAGTTGGCTGATGTGGAGCGCGGCTCACTTTGAATTATTATACATCGATTCTAGAGGTACTGTTCCGTCTTTTTCTTGCTATACGCAAAGAATAGCGATGTCGTGAAAAAAGTGCAAGCATGTTGAACGAAAGAGTGCGGAGCTGCGTAAATGCACATGATGCAAAGTCTTATGTAATAGCACTTGCTATGTATGGATGTCGGCTGAGCCTACGCCTAAAGTATTTGTTTGTACCTGCTTGACTTGCGCATCGATAACGTCAAAGCGTAAGGTAATGAAGTAAGAGATATTGAATTTAACACAGCTATCGTGTCCAACTGTCTCGTCTCCTCGTCTTTCTCCATTTTCACCAACGTCAGCGCGTGAGACCGCAGCGAGGCCTCTGGACTCTTCAATACCTTCTACTAGTGTGCCTGCGACTATTTTTTAACAACTGACTCAACGGCACAGTATTTTCGACGTGTCAAAGACGACTAGCGAGTCCACTGGCACTTCAGAAATAAACAGTAATGTGAGTAGTAATCACTTAAGTGGCTCATTAAATCATCTCTTACGATTTCTAAATGCATCGCAATCACATGTGATCAAGAATAGAAAACTAAAATATGTAGTAAAAGAACTTAGTGACAAGTGGTCTTCTCAAACTGTTGAGAGTATCTCGTGAATGTTTTCAAGTCTATGAGAGCTGACTAAATGAATAACGTAGTATCTATTCGCACCCCGATGCATCGTATATCCACGTAATCACGTTATAGTGGATACGCATGCGCAGTGGGCAACTCAACTGTCCGGTACTCATAGGGTACAAGTTTTTTTTTCCGAGCGAGCGAGGCGCATGCGTGTACGTGGATATAAGGTACAAATAGACACAGCGTATGAATAAGAGGGGTGCAGGCTTACTGTGTGATTTTTTTAGGGTCGCTGATGAGAAAAAAAATTTACAGTAGATTGCATTCATAAAGTTTATCAAAATGATTTACCTTTAGAACTAAAACAAATTTTAAGTAATTAATAAAAATGAAACAAACAAAAATTTTGATAATGGAAATTTTTCCGTAAACCAGTCAACAATTATTGACAACAACGCTCATACTATGAACAACAACCATAGAGAAGATAATAATGGTCATAATTGCAAAATCGATTAATGTAAAAAGACAAATAGTAGTATTCCAGAACGAAAAGTTGGGTAGTTAGCGAAAAATCGAGCACTTGTCGTCGAGATTTACTAAAGGATGGTACCGGTGTTATTCGCGGAGGGGAAGATGCCACTGGCGGTCTATTTTCATAATGTCAATTCCTTAAGGGGTCATATTGAGAACATCAAACAATTTTTTAATGAGCACCCCTTTGACGATCTTTTTGAGGTTGCTGAATCGTGGTTGGGGGGGGGGGTATATGAATGATTATATCGTGCACATTCCGAGTTAAAGCTTGCTGCTTGAGGATCGCAATATGGGCGGGGATGGAGTTGCATTGTATGTCAAGCAGGATTTTGCAATTATGCTTGTTGAAAAGTTAGATAAGTACCAACTAGGTAAACCAAGTTTACCTGAATATCTGATATGTACGGTGCACCGGGCTTCTTTTCCTCCCGTAATTGCCTAAGCTCCTCAGGGTTGTTTTTCTTGGCTTGCTGTGGTAGCAAAATCTGCTCTGGTAGCACCAGATTAATTAGAAGAACGGTTAAGAAACCCCATATTGTTAGAGTAGATTGTGCTCTGGTGAGACGTCTTCTAGTATTACGCCGGAGATGTTGGTATTTAAAACGCCTTTCATTTGTGGCACTCGTTAATCTTCGTGGTTCGGAATAGAATTTGACATAAGTTTCTTGTCAATTAAAGGAGAGTGTCGTTAGTAGCCAGAATACCCAGCTGCACGACTAGCAAATCTATTCTTAATGCACTGCCAGGGAATGACTATATTGTTCGGCAATTAGCTTGAGGATATTATAACCAATCGCACTTACAACTATTGCAGTTAGCTTCAATTTTACTCTCACGCCACCATACGGATCCTAATAAACTAAAGTGAAAAGCTAGCGTATTTTTGCAAAACTTTGAGCTAATTTTTTGCAAATGTTAGTTATTTTTTTAAAATAAAAACTATACAAAAACTATCTAGAAATTTTCATTAATCAGTATGAAAAGTTTCAGCAAATTCAGTTGATTCAGTTTTCGCAGTTAGCGATTACAACAGTTTTTGGGACTTTGCTTTATATAATAGTGAGATCAAGGGCTTTTAGTCAAAATCTACAAACCTCTTTCTAAATACAGTCGCTTGTATAAGCTCGCTTTTTTAATGTGTAATAAGATATTAGGAGTTGGAGGTAAGCTGAGTATTATTTGTTGGATCCCGACGCTAAACATTCTCTAACTGTATATGGCAAAGATATTTTAACTTAGTTTTTGGTAGAATATTACTATTTTGTTTTACTACATGGCAGTACTCAGCTTATTCTCATATTTATTCGACATCAATACTGAATTTTAAAAAGACTAGTGTTTCGAAGTGGACTAGTTGTTCGAAGACTATCTGCCGGAGCATTTTTATAGCTGCGTTTCACCGTTTCGTCTTCCACTGTAGTCAATGTACAGATTTCTATAGAGACAGACAAACGAATTTTGTAAGCATTAATCTGAAGTTACGGAAATATTTTTAAATGTTTATCACTTCTGTATCATTTCGCAACTATATTAGTTCTTATGGTACTCATTAGTACTTTGACTTCCCCCCACCCCTCTTTAGTGCTCCTTACTTTAGAAATATGAGAAGTTACAGTCAAGTCAAATTAATTCCACTGGAAATGCATGATTGTGTTTAGATACTCACTTTTGTCAATTATTTGACTTTGCTTCCCAGTATTAAGGCATGCTTAAACTCTTGGCGCTTGTGACCACTTACCGATGATCTGGAGGACCTGACCATACTGATCTCAACTGACTTACTAAATTTCACTTTCTTCTATTTATTACTAGAACTTGATATTTTTACTGAAAATGTACCCCCTTAGCGAAGGAGGAAGGTATTAACTCAATCGGTCTAAGTGTTTTGAAAAAAATGGTCTACTGAGTATCGTTACTCCTTGCAATCTCGTACTTAGTGGTTATTTGCGCATCGTTTTATGCTACTTGGTGATCTTAGTTAAATAAAGAATTCGTGGACATCACCTGGCCCTTGCGAAGGATTGTAGATGTTTTTCAGAATGCCGCATCCTTTGTTTGCATTGTAAGGGTTAGAACAAGTAATTTATACTTAATCAGACTAATCAACAAACTAATTTTAATAAAAACCGTTTTTAAGCTTGAATCAAATTATAGAAGTTGATTTCTTACTTGTTTTCTTAACCTTTCATTTTTTTTCTACTTTCTTAAAAGTTATTGTACGTGATGAATTGATTCACCATTTTTACTTTTGTTATCATTGATATGTACTGAGTATAATTGATGTGTATACGTACAAACTCTACTATATCAACCTCAAGACTATATATAACATTTAATTAGTATTTACTGTAATGATTGGATCATGTGTTATTTGTAAGATAATACTAATACATGTTTCCTAGATATATTATCAAAACTCGCGCCTAGACACTTAATTAATCAATTGCAAGCTTACAAACATGTAAGTATTAACCAATGACGTGCTACTATGATCGGCCAGAAAAAAGACAAGTGCCGCAGGCAGAGTCCATCCACTCCATTTACTCTGCTTATTTACTACACTTAGTAGCACAATCCCACTAATATTTCTTTTTATCAAGATATAAGAACTGTTTCCTTTTTAGTCAAGTTTACATTTGAGCAAGTACATCTCTTTTTATTTTATTCGTTCCCCCTTTTCCTCCGTATCCGATCTTACAAAGTTTACGAGCCTAAATACAGTACACTTATTTTAATAATAAATATTATATCTATAGTTTTTTCCTATGAAGTTCAAATTCTCATTCAAATAATCGTAGCAATTTTTTTTTTTCTACAAATGGCTCGATACCACCAAAGACTCGTCTGGTGGCCATTTTCTTACTTAATTTAGCTTAGGTTTCTGGCAACTTCTTTTTCAACTTTAGATACTTTTTCGATTCACAAAGTAACTTCGACTAACGGCATTGAATTCATTTTCACTACCATTACAATTTTTTCTATTTAATCCTTGACATTATAATTGGCTTTGATAAAATGCTACTTTTAAATAGTCATTATATCAAGCATCGGATAATAACCTGAAATTAATGCATGTATTATTTTTCAAGAAAAAAATCTAAATTCGACACTGTGTCATGATATTTTATTAAGTGTTTTTGAATTAAATAAATTTGATTTTCAGTTTTGGCTTGATTCTTAAATTTCTGGATTTAGGAAAACAATTCTACATTTAGATTTTAAAGCCGCCAACTAAAAGGTAAAAGCCGAAAAAAAAAAAATTTTTAGAAATAAGCACTGTCTAATGGTAAAAGTCCTAGTATTGATATGATTTACAAGTTTTTATTACGCTTCGATAAAAAACTGTTATTATTTCGTATCTTAATAATAAAAAAGTATGTACTCACTTTTTATCTTCGATGATTATTCACATTTTTAGATTTCATTTTTATGTTACAAGATAAATTATTTAAAAATTTTGATAAGCACAAGTATGTCTTTATTTTTTTTTTTTTTTTTTTTTCTACCAGGTTACCACAACAGCCTATTGGCCTAGTCACCGGGGCCACTCACTTACCACCTATGCGTGGGGGTGTATTGCCACACCCATTTTCAACCCTTTTACTGATTTCATACCTCAATCCATGGGCCCAGTGCGAGTATCTCCGGTGGAACACCTTGTCAGTTAAACTGACACTCTCTGCATTACTGGTGCATCGGGTCCACTCGTCACTGTGCAGTCTTTCTCGGGAGAGGACTTTATACTCCAGGACGTCCACTCCTTGACGGTTAAGCCGGCGCTTTCTGCCGAAGCATCGGATCCAGGCTAATTAGCATCCCCGGAGAAGCCCCATGATTCAGGAACCACTCCTCACCGGTAAGGCCAGCGATCCCTGCCCGACGCCTGGCATCGGATCCGCTAATCCCTAGCTATAGCCTTAACACTGTTTTGCATTTACCCAGGCCCGAAAACCTGTGGGGCAAGGAAAAAACTCTGGAATTACTCTGAAGGAAAATTCCACGGAAAAACCCACCCTAAAACAGCCGGGGTTACATAGGAACTTTTCTCGAACTTTTTTCAAAAACTGTTTTCATCGGGAATTGAATCCACGACCCCTAGAACTGCGTTGTTATTATAAGACATTGGTGAAATATAAATGAACTTGATGCATTTCACGAACTCATGCATAAGCTTTTTAAGATTATGTTACTTATTTTCTGTATAAAATAAAACGATAATAAACATACAACGTCTTTGACAGATCAATAAAATTTTTAGTACAGTTAGAAACAAGTCCCTTTTTAACTTCATTTCCACTTTATTGTATATTGAATTGATGCAAAACTTTAGTGTACATTTAATTTACACAAAATTTTTGATCAATATTTCGCCATGTTCATCGCCAAGTTCTCAACTAAGACAAATTAATTTTTATACTGTTTGAATACGATAAGACTGTTAAATCAATAAAAAACGTAAAATAATATTAAAAATAACGTCTTACTGTGGCACTGTCATATTCATGATTTATTGAAAACAAAAAAAACGTTTCGGATGTTTGGACGACCCAGCCCTCATAAGGTACAAAAAGCTCTGACTTACAAAAGGGATGTAAAATCTTAATGGTATTATATTGCATTATTTATGACATGATTATATACTACAGTGTATTCTCAAGAGTCAGAGCCTTTTTGTACCTGATAAGGGCCGGGAAATTATTTTTGTTTTTAATAAATGCAAAAATATGACAGTACCACCATTGAACGATGTTTTTGATTATTTACCAACTGTCATGGGACATCTTATTTGATTAAAATAATATGCTTCTACATTTTAATCTTGTATAGTGTGTGAGGCACTTACCATCGACGTGTAATGCTCAGGAAGAGACGTTATCAACGATGCAAAGAATTGACCAAAAGTGATAAAACACACGTACATTTCAGTTTCGCATTTTATTTGCATTCAAAAAATTCTTAATCGGCACTTCCTTCAAATTTTTTGTTAAAATATTTTAATGATGCAAACATAAATTTTTTTTTCATTAAAGCTGAAACAAACTTTTATTTTCAACTAACTAGTTCAAAAATCAGATATCTTACGTTTGCTACAGTACGCACATATACATCAGTCAGTCAGTAAAATCGTTATCCACCATATGGTTTATTAATAAAAGTTGATGATATAATGTTGCTTTAAAATTTGACTTTAAGAGAATTGAGTATTAAAAGTAGAAAATTAATTTATCCCTAACTGTTATAACGTACAAAACTATAGGTGAGACTCTACGCTCCCTCTCCTTCAATGCCTCTAGGGCTAAGAGAGGAAAAGAGCAAGCAAGAAAAGAGTCTTTTGTGGGAGTACACGACGACCCCTTGAAGTAAACACACGCGATACTTTGCCTATGATTACGGTATCTTGAATAAAGGTCTTTGAAATAACAAGTGTAGGTCATTCTCGCGACGTACCTCCATACCAATATCTTCCCAACGTAATAGTTTTAGTGCTAAGTGTGGGGTACGGTAAGAGTCGGAATTTTTTTTCTCTTTTATTTTACTCGGTTCCCAAATTCCGCCGAGAAGCAAACAAAGTGCAGTGCCACGAGAATACGACGACTCAAAATCGAGAAGCCGGGGATTTGATCAGAGACGACAGTACCGGTCTTAGTCTACAAGCAGCGGTAATAATAGCCCAGGAGCCAACAAGACTAGGGTACCAATTGCAGATCATTACAGTATCAAGCAGACAAACGGGGAGCGCTGAAGAGTAATGGTCCCTGAAATTTTATTCCTACTGGTGTGCATTTCGACTAGAACGTGAGTACATATTTGATAAAATTAATTATATCTCTTACTTCCAAAGCAAAACAGGAAAGGCACTAATCAGGTAGAGATAAGATGGTTGGTTTTTTTTTATTTTTGATAGATGTATACATATATTATTTCATCCGCTCCCCCCTTTAGAGTGTTTTTTCTCAAAACGCAATACATAAATCATGTGATAAAACAAACTTAAAACGCAATGGATTAGTAAAATTTTTGTTAGAAAAACGATTTACGTGATAAAAGAATTCTAGAACCAGGAGGAAAATAAGTGACTTATAACGCAAAACAAACCCAGAAAGTCCTAGACAAGAGCTGTATGAACTAGCCGATAAACAGGAAAACTCAGGGGAAGGTAACAGCGATGGACCGCTGGCTACAGTTTTCAAAGTTCGAGCAATGAAAAGAGAAAGGAATCCAAGGAAAATAAAAAAAGGTGAGAATCAAATTTACAAGCCCAGAAGCATCTGACAACGACGAGAGAAGAGAAGAAAAACAACCAAAAGATAACCAGGACAGTAAACATGATCACGTAGTCTCGGAGTGGGATGCTGATTCGAAATGAGAGATGCAGGAAAGGAAAAATACATAGGGTCGGCAGGCGTCAAGAGACGAGAACGGCGCAGAGGCACCAAACATCACAAATAGAGAAAGGCCCATTTTACTAGGGCCAGCAGATAGAAAGTTAGGCTACATGACAAAAGAGCCAGGATTTAAAAGGGGGATGAAAGCCACTAGTACTCCTGCAATACTGGAAACACAAGTTAAATTACGTAGAGCACGTAAACGACAGCTTGATACCCTACGCAGAACAAGACCATATTTTTCAGTCACACCACAAATAACTGAACCATTAAAGGAAATAATAATAGCAAATAGCGACACACCACAAAAGGCAAACACAGGGGGCATATTCAGAAATTATTAATGAAAAACAAAAAATTGACAGGGAAAGAAAAGGATACACAGATCATAATACCAACCCTTCAATGGACGTGGGAGTGCAAAAAAGACAGAATATGCACGATCTATTGGAAGGAAAATCCAATGGACTTCGGGCACAAGTTATGATCGATATCAAAAGACGCAACATAGAAGGCAGGCCACGAATGAGGATTGACGTATGGGAACCCAACGAAACCAAACCCGTAGAAGATGTGACACCACAAACGAGAAAAGAAATGGATGACATCATACACAGTTAAAACGAAGAAAACAAGTCGGATAAGTGTGAAAATCGAGCAAGAAATGAACCGAGCGCGTTGTCGGAGTCCGACATGTTGCCAGATATATAATTGAAATGTCTAAGAGACAAAACGCGAAGGGAAACTTGTAAATGCGCACAACCTGGTAATATCCTGGTGAATATGTCAGAAATACCATCCAACCCACCCGGAAACTGTCTGTTCTACAGCCTTATATTTTTATTTGGTCTCAATCTATCGACCAGCAAGCTGCGAGCAATGCTGCACAATTTAAATTCTTTACCAAAATGTAGAGAGCCAAACGAGGCAACAGAAATATTAGAATCGTAAACAGCATATGGTAATGATGATTGCATACATCTATTTTCCCAAGAATTTAAGGAAAATATTTGTGTTCACCTGGCATTAACTAATGGAAGTTATGTTTATGCACAATACATCGCTACGGACGATAGTGAATTTTATCACTTACATCTAGAGGGCCTCGGGAAAACGCACACTATACTCCTTTTATACAAGTCCCTCACACGGTAAACCCTAATCATGAGCCAGAAAAAGGGCCGGTAGAAAATGTTCAAAACAACAGTGAGGAAGACCAGGAAGGAAGAAAAAAAAGTTAAAGGATAGACCGGGGAAAACGGGGCAAAAATATCGAGAAGCAAATAGGAGCGGAGCGGGAACTAAGTGAGGAAGAAACAAGCCCAGACGAGCACATTAAAGAATCAACGGAGAAAAACATACAACCAGCCACAGAGGAAAAAGATGGCTTTGGCCACATCGAAGTACAGGACGAGGAGAAGGCCAATGATTTAAACAAAGCGCTTCATGAAATGTACAGCGAAAACGAAAAATTAGGGGATAAGACGGTCTCACACCCACCATCAATAGGAAAGTATAGAGTATGTAGGACGCGGTTACCAACCAATATTCCACCATGAGCAGCAGGAGAAACAAATGGTCTACCCCTACTACAAAAACTGAACAAGATCTGGGGCCATCCATTTAAGTACTTAGACAATCTAGCGTTTATGACATTAATAGAAGCAGTAATCAACACAGAGGTCATAGAGGTGCTACACGAGAGAGGATACATAAACCCAATGCACATGAACATCAAAGAGAACCGTAGGAGAAGCTAAAATGACAGAGGAAAGAAGAGTGAAAATCATTCACATGTATGTAAAAGAGCATTTTGAAAAAACGGCGCTTAAATCTAATATTAAAAAATGTATGAAGGCCCTTAAAAATGTAATAGTAGCACATAAAATAACGATTGAAATCGATCCTCAATCTTACCCAGTGAAGATATTTTGTCGATACCTTTGAGGGAATATTCAAAGATATTAAACTAGCAGTAGTATTCTACGCGAACCCTCTGGTAATCCCACCAGCAGATCAAAAACTTAAAATCATCCGAAGCAGCGATAGGTGGACATGAGGGAATGAACAAGACATATAACAGGATCACGAGAAGATACTACTGGAGGAACATACGTCCAGATATGAGACAAGTCATTCTGAAATGCACATCATGACAAACGAAAAAACTCGTCCTACCGAAAAAAGCCATGCTCATCACCGACACACCAAGGAGACCGTTTATAAAAATGTCTACAGACTTCTACGGGCCCATCAGTAAACCCTCAGCAAATCAGTACACACACAGACTATCTCTGCAAGACTGGCTAACGAAATTGATTGTCCTTGCACCTGTGAAAAGAGCAACAGATGAAGAAATAGTAAGAACGATTACAGATAAATTTATAGCGTACTTCGGGACACCGGAACATTTATTATCGGACCAAGGCACTCATTTTATGAACAAAAGCATGGATAAAATTGCAAGGTTCTTTAAAATAGACAAAATGAGCAGTACAGCATTTCACTCACAAACAAACAGCACCATCGAACGTATATACACCATACTCTTACGGAGTACATCAGAGCCTACGTAGAGAAAAATGATCACTGGGACGAACATCTACCGATGTGCATGCACTCATATAACATCACAGATCATCAGAGTACGGGATACTCTGTACGGGATACACCGTACGAACTAGATTTCGGACAAAGAGCCAGAACACCTTCCATTATAAAACTGCCACCCAAGGGCCAAACTTAGAATATTTCGAAGAGTTGGTTGAGACCCTGACAGAATTGAGACCATCGCAGCAATGGACCAAGTTCAGGTGAAATATCAATCGAAGTATTACTACGACCACAAACTGAATTCAAGATATTGCTTGGAGGAAGACATGATTTATGTGTTGAAAGAGCCATTGAAAAATAAATACGATTCACAATACGAGGACCCGTATGAAGAAACAAGTATTGATTATATCAATAAAAATGTTAAACTTCAGACATGCGACGAAATAATAGTATCCCACGTAGATGAAATAAAAAAAGCATGGATGGTAAAGGCACCGCCAGAGAATGCAGCAGGGTAAACGGCACGAAGAAACCTCCTTAAACATTCGACTTAGCTCAAAATTTTCGCGGCCCCCGGACGTAGCACGAAAATATAACAGGAAAAAAGGATCAGTTAGGTTTACGATAAAATTTTTTTTCGTGGTCCCCAGACGCACAGCAAACTAGATATATACATATATTAGACTCAGATACGCAAGCTCAGAAAAAAAACAACAATCATAATGGGAAGGTACGCATGAACAAAGCATTAATAACATTAATCAATAGTAAAATCTACACAATGTGAAAGAAAAAAAACTAAGCGAATGAGGGGCGCGTGTGGCACTCTCTAGTGAGAAGACGTACTCAACAGGTGTAGAATTAACTCACAGACCCAAATGTACAAATTATAGATGGTAAAGACAAATAAAAAAAAGTATACGCATAGGCTAACATATACTTGTAAATTTAATAAAATTTATGCGAAAAGTACACAAAGAAAGGTTCATGTGAAATTAGCAAACGAAAAAGAGTAAGAACAAATAACAATTTTTTTTTAGTATTCCATTGACTTCATTATTGTTTAAGAAAAAATCAGTTTAGCAATTATTCTTAGGTAGAGAAGAGCATAGAGAAATGATGAAAAATATATAAAGCAATCGCAGGAAAAATAAGTTTATTTTTTAAGAGGCCCACGAGATTAAATCGAGTATAAGAGATTGAACCTTTTTTACTCCCTCCCTTCTGTCGTTCTCCATCAGAAACAATCCCACTCTTGCCGTCATTATATGCTGACAACCACAACACCTGAAACGACACACATAATCGTCACGGGATACAGAACTGACTGCCATGTCCAGGACATGGTCCGTCGGACCGTCCACCTCAAAGTAAGCATAATGTTGCAAAAACTACATGGACAGAGACTTAATCTGTCATGTAAGGAAAATTAATGATAAGGCACCCGGATTACCGGTGAACTATCGAGACGAATAATCAACCCCACCCAGTGTGTGGCAGTGTTTCCTCAGGACTTCGCCGTCGAAGGACAGCCGGAAAGCCCTCGTAAAATCTTGGAACACCTCCGGCATAAAAATACCACGTTACCAGCCCACCCCCGTTCAAACAGTGGCATCGGTACTGGAAAAAAGGCATAGAGATCTACAACAACCCGTAGGCTTAAATGAAAAAGGCAAGGGTGCTTGTAATCACATAAGCCACTACTTACACAACGACATTGCGCAACAGTGCACGCGGGCTGCTATTGCAGAATTGCGTCCATGAGGACAGCACACGGAGATTCTCCTGGTGCGAGAAATCATGACGTCACATGAGCAGCGTCGAAGCTTAGCTTCGGAAACTCAGACAACGGCGCGAACATCTTAGAAAGCGCTCTTTCTTCAGACACAAAAAAAAAAAAATAAAAGTTTTGATGTTGAGGGGAATAACAGCGAAAGGGCAATAAATGAAATAAGCAAATGTATCTACGGCGTTGAGAGTAAAAGCAAACAAGAAAGATCCATATAATCCCTATCCTAAACCTCACCATGTTAGCGAAGAGAGAGGAGAAGTAGCAGAAAAACATAGTATCAGAAAATTTAAAGATTAAAAACACAAGAAAAATGTACGATACAGGTCTAAACGTAAATGCAGAATGCATTGCCGTAAAATGATTCTTTTTTTACTCATACCTTCAAGCTCGTCTCTACCAAAACACAAGTTAAATGTAAGATAACCGATCGTCAAACTATCTGACTATACAGTTATCTCGAATATTTTATATGACTCCGTAGGCAAGATGGGGCACACAATATTAATACCAACCATTCACATACTCAGTAACCAACTCATACACGCACGTAAAGCTGATGTGAAATAAGTAATGACGTAAGAAAAAAAAAAAAAAATATTTGCGATAGAAAATTTTGAAACATATTAAAAGTGCTAACATAAAAAAAAATCATAAATAGGCAATACTATTTGTACAAAAAGAAAAGCAAAATAATTAAGAGATACGTTAATTATTATATACTTTACATGTAAGGAGAGAGCCACACTCACAGCTCAACGCTGACCGAATAAAGAGGAACAGGATTTCTCTTTCTTAAGTATAAGTGCCTTCTCCATCTGGGGGGTCCTACTACGAATATCTTATGGAATGTTCACAAAAAAACAAAGAGCTCAAGAAGAAGCACGAGGATTGGCAGGAGTTCAAACCGCGCCGACAATAGAACATGGAGCAGAAAGGCGATTGTAACCCTCTAGAGGAGTAATAGAGTTGCCGTTGGACGTGACACAAGATTAAGATTCGTGAAACAATGAGTATGAGCGCCAGGAGTCGCTCAACTATATCGGGGAGCGCAGTCTGTACGACACTAAGAAAGAATTTTTTGTTTACAAAATATTCAATATCAAGAAAGTTATGTTTAGGTTTACTCTTAAAAAAGAAAAAAAAAAAAAAAAAAAAAAACACATTCTTGATAGTCGTAGCTATAACAATAATAATAATTATAAGGATAATAATAACAATAATAAGTAGACAAGAATAAGCGTC
The DNA here is from genome assembly GCF_036245765.1 of Copidosoma floridanum. Lineage (NCBI taxonomy): Eukaryota > Metazoa > Arthropoda > Insecta > Hymenoptera > Encyrtidae > Copidosoma > Copidosoma floridanum. The sequence goes on from NW_028321907.1 coordinate 26,386,221, forward strand.
GGAAGTCGATGGGCACAGTCCGTAGGACGAAGACAAGAAAGAATTTTCTTTTTTTCAAAATACGTAATGATAGTACAGTTATGTTGAGTTTAATTATATACAAATAGTACTATCGTTCATCACAACACATGAAATAAATTAATAAGAAAATAAGTAGATTTAAGTGGCAGGAGTCGCTCGACTGTACTGGGGGGGGACGCAGTCCGTAGGACGAAGATAAGGAAGAATTTTCTTTTTTCTTAAATAATGATGATAAGAAACTTAGAAACTTGTATAGAAATTTTTTTTTGATAAATAAACAAATGACAAATAAGTGTATGTGAAATTGTAAAATAAATGTCCATGTTAAATAACGTTACGTATAATTCCTATACATATGTCGTATGTGAAAAAATACCTAACGTAAAATAGTGTTAAGTAGATGCCCACTTTGCGGAAATTTCATATATAATTGTAATATAAAGCAAAGTGCATACATAAACAATATTGTTATACACTCAGACTACGATGAAAGGTAACTAAATCATTGGCAGAGCAAAAATATTAATGTAAAGAGAACAGTGGTTCTCTACAATTGAATGAAAGAATGAGTGTGAAATACTAAACTATATAAACAACATAAACAACAGAACTTAAAACATTACACACACACACATAAAATTGCAAACAAGTATACAGACTCTAAGTAAAGTAAAAAGTCAGCGTCGTTGAGGGCAACGACGTTGTGGCCTCGGACGTCTAACGTACGAAAGTATAGATGAGACTCTACGCTCCATCTCCTTAAATCTCGTAACAAGGGGCCTTAGGGCCAAGAGAAGGAAAGATCAACGAGCCTTCAAAGGAAACACACGCATTACATTGCCTATGATTACGGTGTCTTGAATAAAGGTCTTTAAAATAACAAGTGTTGGTCATTCTCGCGACGCACCTCCTTACCAATATCTTCCATACGTAACACTGTAGTCTTTCAATAGTAAATTTTAATTTTTAAAGAGAAACATTTTAATGTGAAGTGTAGGTGAAATGTGGTTTTATTAAAGAGGTATGGCTTGACAAGATTATAACATTTACAAAAAGTTCAAAACGCAAGAATTCGATGGATTGGAGAGGATGTAAACCTATTTGAAATAATGAAATTACCTTTACAAGAATCTCGTTTCATTTCTTCTGCAACCCCGAGCAAAATCGTTGCACTAGTTGAACTTTTATCGGAATAAGTAAGTTTCACAGTTGGTTCACTACCATGTCTTAAATAAAAAATAAATAAAATAAAAAAAACGAATAAGGTATTCTAATCCTTATAATATTAATCGTTAAATCGTAAGATAATTAATCTTAGTGTACCTTTCCAAGAAACCATCCCTCATAGTGGTTAGTCTGTCTTGAAGATTCTCCATCATGCCTTTTTTTTCAATGGTAGAAGGTTCTACTTTGGTTGCATTTGATTTGCTAAAGACCTCAGATTGTAGAGTACTGTATCTGACATTGCAAGGTTGATTAGAAACATGTGAGTTATGACTCCTCGTTTTGTGACTATAATTAATACTCGTAAGAAGTTGTGATTCACACTGAACTGATGCAACTGCCGTTAGATTCACGGGTTCTCCATCTACAGCTTCATTATTCCCAATTTCAAGATTGGATGTAGATACCAATGCAGAGGTATTTACTTCAATGACATTGTTTGTTGATCTATTAATGTCAGACTGTTGTTCTTCTTCATTCACACTACTATTTCTTTCTTCAACTACTTCGTTCACGTTCTCATGGGTTTGCTGCATACTTTCTACTTGAGAATCCATGACACCTTCAAAACTATCTTCACCACCACCACTCAAAGCAGCTCGAGTTGCTGGATCATTTAACATTCTGGTCAGGACGTCAGTCATTCTCTGCATTAACGAAGTATGTAAAACAGGTCGTGCCTGAGATATTTCTGTAAAGAAAATTTCTCATATAAAAACTTTTTTTAATTAAAATGTGTTACGCGCTAATTTACGAAAACTTGAGTAGAGAAGTCGAATAAAACAGTATGCGCATCACACGAATAGTTCGCACGTATTACATACAAAAAAAAGCCTTGAAAAGGTACAACCTCAGTAAATAGGAATACTGATTCAACTGTTTTGGTAGCTTGTAACACCTGTCTTGGTAAGGAATTATTGGATAATTTTCTATATTAAAACAGTTAAACTTTTCAGTTCATTACGTAGCACATAAGACTTAACTTATACAACAGAAAGTTATAAAATTTATTGGGCTACCAAGTACTTTGAATTTCGAAACATGCACTAAAATTATTTTTCAAAATTTTTTCTAAACAAATTTTCTTTATTAAACAAAAAAAGTGTAAATCGAGTTTATTATAATAAGTCGCTGTAATATAGTTGTAAGAGTTTTATCAAATGATTTGTCATTGGAAATTATAAGATGTACACTTGGTGGACCCAAAAACATAAAGCAATAATTAATTTCAAAAATTTTCTATGACAAAAATTTTAAATAGTATTTTTTTACTGCCTAAAAGTTAATTTATTCAACTAGTGTTCAATTATTTTTGTTGAAAATTTGTCTGAGCCTATTATGGTACTAATAAAGTCAATTAGTATCCACAATTTACTAAAGAGTAATGTCTACTGAAATAATTTTATTTAAAGCATTTGTGAATGATTAATTTTTTATAGTAACTGATACAAAAATTATATAAATTTAAGTGTAAAGTGTAGTTCAATCTTCACCACAGCCAATGACGATTGATGCACTAAGAACACAAATTACAGTTTCTCACGACAAATTATTTTGAATGAGTATTTTAATGTTATTATGGTTAATAAATGTGTTTCTCAGACATTTAATAAATGAATGCACGAATTATGAATGAATTTATTTTATTGAAATCTCTTATCCGTGAGAAAAGTCGTCTCGCAGCCTTGCTTCGACATTGGATGTGTCGACATTTGTTGTAGCACTATTATGAGCGAATATCAGTCTATTAAAACGCCCGCTTTTTTCTCTACCACTTCCTTATTAAAGCTATTCTTACGCTATACAAAGAGAAGTTTTTTACCATAACAGTTCAGAACCCTACTGCGCTATTATAGTACGAATCAATCAGGCTCACCTCGTTCCACAGTTTATACACATACAGTACTGTGCAGCATTAAGCTGCGTAAATTTGATGGAGGGGCTGTTTGAGCCCAAATGTTTGGACTCTCCAAGTATTACATATATTTAATTAAAATGTATACTTTAGGTTATTAATTAGATGTATGCACCATATACACATATATACCTTAAATTTATGACTGCAAGCTAAAGCTCAGGCTCTCCAAGTCCAAACGTCTGGGCTTAGACAGCCCCCTCCTTCGAACTTCCACCATTCAATGCTCCACTATAGTATATACGTACAAAATTTGGGTTAGAAGGCAAGCATTGCTCATACTGTAGGAGTTCAGTTATGTATTGATCTCCAGCAACACAACCACTTGTACTCCTATTGTACAAAGTTTATATCTGTGAACTGCTTTTATGCTATAATATATATACACACACAAATATGTACATATATACACTAGTGGGCCCCCCTACGTATTCCAAACACCCCTTACAGCTTGGTTTAAATTAAATAAAAAAGATGATTTTGCAAAATCAATAAAATATGTCAGCATTCCAGAATGTTACAATGTCGATAATAAACTTAAAATTTGAAGGAAAAGGGAAATTATAATGAACAAAAACCTACTTATTTAACACACTCATTTATTATTACGTTTCTAGAGATAAAAATATTCTGTCCATGGCTTCGACAGGCATTGCATCTGGATTGCTTTCAAAAGGTATGACCAGTCATAGAACTTTCCGTTTATCTCTAGACTTAGACAATATTGAGAGTGCATTTTTAGATGTCAAAACTAAGAAAAAAAAAAAAAAATACAAATTAAGAGAAGTTAATTAAATTATACGGGACAAGACTTTTATAATTATGAAAAAAATATTTACAAATCATTGATAGTACGTGGCGATTCTTGTGTAATAGAAAACGTTGCTTTGATGAATAATAAGTAGTATTAGGTGTAAATTTCTGACAATTTTTCCTGTTGTAAGAAACGGTAATAGAACTGTAATAATAGACGAAACTATAAAATTATCATTTTTACTGAACTACTTTAAAATTTTCAGATTATAAAATAATATTTGTTCAAACAAGAACAAATTTTCAAAATTATTGTTAAGAATTGGAGAAAAAAAATAGATTTATTTAGAATTTCTAAATCCTGGATAACACATGATGTCTGTACTGAAATATTTGGCAATTACAGCAACTGTTTCGTTAGAAACGTAATCCTAACTTCAGATGATAAAAAAAATTTTCCAAACAATAAGATTTCAAGTAAATTAGATTTAAAAAACTTATTATGGCATGGACAGTGCTACGTATAAAGGTGTTGATAAATAAGATGATAATATCAATACAAATTTTCACATAGAAATGTTATGTATATAAATCTTGAGGGGAGGTAAAGGGGATGTCAATGGGAGGATGAAGGGAGCTAAGAGGAAGCGAGAGAAGCTTGCTCAAATATAATTGTATTAAAAATCACGTAAAAACGAGGAATTAACCGTATGAATTAAAGGGCACTGAGTCTTTCCACTTTTGTCCGTACAACTTTATATACATATATAGCTTCCTACATTGTATAGTGATTTCAGCGTGGTTGTCAACACCTGCCCTCCTCCCCCCTCCCTAGCTCACATTGCACCCCTCCCCCCATTCAAAAATTTTTTTATTTCAATAAGAAATTAATCTTATATAGCCCCTCCATATTATAATGTAACCTCCCTCAGTCCCCTTAGCAGCCCCTAAGCCACCCCTTCATACAAGGCGAAATTGTTTTTATTCTAATGTTTAATTAACCCGGTGAAATTTTTGACTACTTCCCGTCAGCCACCCTCTCCACCCCTTAATTTGATCTTGCATCTGCTTGCCCCTCCTCATTCTCTTTTTACGCTTTTTTAGCCTTACTCAGGCCCCCTTCGCACCCCTTAAAACAGGAAAAAATTGTTTTATTTCAATGAAAAATTAACTCAATAACATTTTTTAATAACCCCCTTATCACCCTCTCACCAACACTCAATAACCCAATAACCCAATAATCCCTTTACCACCCTCTCACCACCACTCAATTTTTTTTTACGCCTACTTGCCTTCCTCATTCTCTTCTAACGATTTTTTTCCCCCTTTTTTAGCCTCTTCTTATAAGGAGTTATAACATTTTTTTATTTCTATGTGAGATATATTAAATACAATCTCGGTCAATTGTTCCTTGCAATATTAATCCAATTCAGAATTTTTTTATCTATATTTACCACATCACTCATGAGGCAAATAGACAGATGCCTTGATCTTTTTTTGTTGTTATTATGTAAATGTGTGTACGATACGATGTACGTACGCGTAATTTTCAAATTTTATAATATGGTAAAATAATAACAACAGTGGAGATTATTACCAAAAAGTCTTTTTGTGGAACCAAAAAATGTGCCCTATATATAAAATGGCATTGATAACACAAGTCGTCGAACACACTAAAAGTCGAAAGTACTTCATGAAAAACCATTGCAAAATAAAAAAAGTTATCAATTTGTCAGCACAATAACAACAACAACAACAACAATAACAATAACAATAACAACAACAGCAACAAAAACAACAACAATCATAATAATAATAATAATAATAATAATAATAATAATAATAATAATGGTAATAATAATAACTTATTTATCAATAGTAATCAGAAGTATCAATAGATATTTTTAAAAAAGTTTGTAAATGTTAATTATTTTAATGTGGTTTTCAAAATGAATCAAAGTCTACTGGATGCTGGCACGCAGCGAACGCAGGAGGCAAAACCCACTAGTATATACATAGTTGTTTTATGTAAAGTAGTCACAATTATCCCCCCCACGCCCCCCATGTCCCCCTACAAGAAAGAGTTTGTTACAAATAGTCCCCCCTCCCACAAAATAAAGTAAAATTTGATCGTTTTTTACGTAATTTTAACATAGCTAAAATTTGGTATCCCTACTTTTAGCTCCCACACACCCCTCTACGATGCCCAATAGCCCCCACAGGTTTTTTCTGTATCCCACACTATTTTAAATTACCAAGCATAAGAATAAAATGTATGCACCTAATTGTATTAAACATATTTTCTCTGTCCACAGTCCAAACACCTTTAAGCTAATTTCCATACAAACCTAATGCGTACTTAAGGCCACGGTTGTATGGAAAAAAAAGCCAGCAGATTGTCACAGCGTCAAAGAGAAAAGTTGATTATCTTACGACAGATTTCGTTTGTTGTATAACCTTATTTTATAACGTAATTTAACGTGTAGCAAATAAATACACATGCACGAAATACGAAGTATATATTTTTTTTTTTTTTTTTTGTTCATCATTACCCGTAAGCTTAGATATGGCTTTTTTTACACAAGAATAGTGTTTTTCAGCCATCGGTGCACCTGAGTTATGACCGAATGTTTATACGCTTACAAACATCTGGACCAACTTATAGTCACACCTATGATCACGATGTCGAAGCGAAAGAGAAACAGTTAATCGACCCTCGAGAATCAAGAGCACAAGCGAAACGGCGAGACCTGAATGTTTACTAGACGGTCACCCATCCAAGTACTAACAGCGCCGAATGCAGCTTACCTCGAAGATCGACGGAACCGCAACCCAACCGTTGCGCCACCACGACCACAACAAAGTATATTTAAATAATTCAAACATACTATAATAAATAAATGTACTCATCTGAAATGTTGAATCTTTGTACTTACGTAAAACTTTATAATAATAACAATATATTTTTGTTGTTATAAATGTTCGTGTACTTTTAAAATCTACTGACTGAGAACCGAATCATAACTTTTACGTTTTTGTTATGTTGAGATGAAATTTTTATGTACTTAACGTGCATGAAATATGACTTGCTGTTTATTTTTCAAATTGTAAAGTTCATCATGTACTGCTACTGAGATATCAATAGTATAAGAAAATGTAGCTGCTGTGTCCACCGGCCTACTACATTCAAACTACTTCCCAAACAAACTTATTACATCCATACTAAAGACCGCGGTTACATGGACCGAAAAAAGCCAGCAGAATATCACAGCATCACAGAGAAAAGTTAATTTCCCGATGACTATTTTCATTTGTTGTGGAAGCCTATTTTTTCTAACGTAATCTATCAGAGGTGGTTTTATATAATTTTTTTTGCTTCATGGCCCTATGTAATAACATAGGCTGACGTACTCAAAAATAGTCACCTGATCCGGCCTCAGTATCATATAATTAAGATTTTGCGCATAACAATACCCACATCACAAGGTCATTACACCTACACCTCTATAAAGAAAAAAAGTGTACAGGCACGTATATACACTTACAGCTTAGGTGTAGTTGTTTGTTGGATCCATATTAAATGCCACGGTTACAAGAGGCAGAAAAAATGCAACGTCACAGCATCAGAGAGAAAAGTCAATTTCCCTATAACTTTTTACATTTATTGTAAGAACCTTCGGAAGCGTTCGATTTTTGCTGTAATTGGTCGGTTCAGTCATTCCCTTTATTGAGTAAAACTTTTCTAGGCTCACCTTACATGGAAAGTTAACTCGTGAAACGAGCGAGGGAGCTAACACAGGCTTGTATACCGATAACTATGGGCTCAATATGCCAATGTAAAAGAAGCCAATAGTTTCACAAAGGAAGCTACTGTACTTTGTAAAAATCCAAGACTATTATCTCCAAGGTTTTGTCAACCTATAAAGATTAAATATGCCAAAGAAACAGTAGATTTAACAAAAATAACTACGGATAATGTGAATAAACAGATACAGAATTTAAGTAGATATACAACTACTATTAACGCTAAAAAAGTATGTGTTTATTATAGTTTGACGTTGACAACGATTGATACTATTTCGTTGCAATTCATTGACCCACACGAAATCTGCAATGCGTTGTTATCCATGCGGTTGTACATCAAAAGATTTCAACGTCATAGATGCAACGATACAGAAGGAAATTTCTGTAGATCATTTGAAATTTTGCCAATCCTCTTTGCGCTGTTGAATTCAATGTTTAGAGTTTTTGTTACATTTACATTTGAGTTTGTCTTAAAAACTGGATATCTTAAAATGGCAGGCTCGATCAAAAGAAGAAAGAGAATCAGTCGAAAAAAGAGAAAAAATATTCAAGAAACCTTTAAAAGAAAATTGGGTTTGAATGAGAACTTCGAATGATGGCAACACTGCTCGATGTTTTTTTTTGAAAAATATGTAATATCTGCAAAAATAATCGACATTGATGAAGATATAATGCATCGGTTTTATATCATATTACAAGCTATTTCGAGTGGTTCTGAAATTTATGACGGAGTCATTTTTCTCTGACCTATAGCATTAAGCGCCGAAACGCGTCATCAAGGTGGAATCTATTTTCACTATAAGAAGCTAATAAAGGTCCGGGTCTGTGTGTTTCATGTTCTACGTGAGAGTAATCGGATGCAAGGAGTAGCGCCAAGGAGAGAAGAGGAGACATAGCGCCGAAGAAAAGCCCAAGAATGTGTAGTTCTGCGTATTATAGAATATTTGTAATTACCGCGCCATTGTCCTAATCCAGTACTTCTTTATCGACGAAGATTGTATGCTTACCTAGGTATCTGTAATAATAGTATGTATTGTAAATTGCGTCGCGTTCGAGTGCGTGTGAATAATGTCCTGGCGGTAAGAATGAGAAGTATGTATGTAGATATAGTGTGGTAATGCGCGAGGCTGCACTAATTGGTGGGCCTAAGGACACTCTTGCAGTAGCCTTCGAGCGAAACAGAGCTTTCCGAGTTTTCGCGTTTCCGGTAGCACAGATCGAGAGAGAGAGAATCGAGCGAGAGAGAGAAGGAGAAGAGCGGAGAATCAGTGTCCCAAGCCAGCCGGGAGCGACCTTGCGACCGACGACCGAGGAGACGAGGACCATCGCCACCCCCAGCCGTCATCTGCGAGACCAGGGAATCGACAGGCCAAGAGCTGATTTGACCCGGAGCATGGTGAACCCGGAGGTAAGGGTAAAGTAGAGTGTGTGAGCGTGCGTGTGTCCTTACGTGTGTGTCGGGGGACCGAGTAGTGCGGGACTCCCCCAGGAAGCGTGGAGTGCGAGAACGGGAGAGTCCGGGGAAAGCGTGATTGTCGCGGATTATTGCGATAGCACCGGATTGCGCCAAGATTCGGGCCTAAAAGCCCCCGTGTAAAAGTTCGCAAAAAAAAATAAAGTGAAGTGTTCTTAGAATCATTAACTCGTTTGTTGTAGTGCGGGTGTTTTTCCCCTCCTTCATAATTTACAGGTCGCGCCTCGTTTCTCCTTGGGAGAGTAGTCCGATCCCGACGGACTACCGCCGGCAGGACCTCCTCAGAGACGAGTCTCCTGGGCCAAGCAGCGGACATCGTGGGCGTGGGGACAGGGGTTGTTTTTCGCGTTTCAGGATACGGCGGACGTTGGCGAAAGGATCGACGATAGTGTCTTTGGACGTTGTCTCGGGACCGCCCTGATTGCGACACCCTATAGTGTCTCAGGGCGCGAAAGCGCAACGTCACAAAGTGGCGCTCGACGTGGGGCACATTTAGCCGGGGAACGAGAATCAGGGTATAAGTGCGTGAATAGTGTCTCTGTTTGTAATTTTTTTTCTATTTCCGTAAAATCGCCGTGAGCCGTGAGTGAATGTGTCGTGGGTAAGATAGTCGTTTTCGTGTGTTATTAGTGTCGTCACGTATTTTATTCCATATTAAGTGGCGTCGCGTCCGTAGTGCATGCGGGGATATTTTCTGTGTTTACACCACGTTGCCACGTTGATCGGATTTTTTTTTTTTTGAAAACTGCCAAAATTTACCAGTTTTTAGGAGTGTTTGGGTTAGGCAGCGCCGAGTACGAGCGTGAGTCGGGGGAGAGGGGAAATAGACGTATAGTCGAAGAGTGAGAGAGAGAGACGCAGCTAAGCTTGGGGAAATTAAGCGTGTGCGTGAGTTGGACGGGCTTTTCGATAGAGCCAATTTTCAGGTGAACGAGTGAGCGGCTCTTCTTGCGCGTTTTGTTTTTCTTGCGCGTGCGACTTTCGCTTTTCAGGTACTAGTAGCGGCCATCTTGGAGACCGCTTGCGTTTTCTTTGCGTGCGTGATTTGTTTACAGGAGGAGAACAGGGCCTAACGTGCCTTGTCTTACACATATATATATATTTTTATTTTTTTTTTTTATATATTACCACATAAATAATATTTTATTTTTTGTCTATTTTCTTTTCCTCTCTTCTTTCTGAGCGTTGCCTTTCTTCCTAGTCTTTCGTGTTTTTGTCCGAGTGTTAAGAAGTGCGCGCCGCATTGTGGTAGTGCCGTTGCTGTGATATATATTTCGGGACAAGTGCCTGGTGTCGTGTGGATTTAGATTCAGGGAAGGGAATTGCGCGGATCTTTATCGTTTTTGTCGTGCGTGTAGGGGAGTTAGGAATATAGATATAGACCGTTTGGGGAAAATTATTATTTTTTTTTTTTTTTTTTGTGTTTTGTTTGTTGCGTAGTGACAAGTCGGGCGAAGTTAGCGTCGAGCTCACGCGTCATAAGTTGCGGAGATGAATCGTCCGCGTGATATGGGGCCGCTGGAACCGCAGTTACATGCCGAGATTATGCGCGACGTGGTACACACCCGCGAGCAGAGAGCTTTTCGGCGGGAAATATTTACGCTCCCACTAGAAGTGGTGTTACCCCAGCTAGACGAGCGGGGACTGAGTTTAGAGGGGGACGAGTTTGTGCTGCGAGACAGATTGTTGCGACATCGAATGCTCGAGCTCGAACCGGAAAACGAGCTCATTCCGCGGTATGAATGTGATTTCGCGCTAGCCGGATCCGAAGATGGCGACGAGTCAATCGCGGGGGCCGAAGCTAGTGATCATCCGCGGGTGTTGGGGCCGAGCGAGGAGTTGCGAGAGAGTAGCGCCATGAGAAACCCTAGTCAATGGGGAGCAGAGGTAACCGTAGCGACTAGTGGGGGCAAACTGGGCCATCTCGCCCCACCAGAAGGTGACCACCGGTGGTTGGGAACCCCGGGAGTAGATTCATCGATTGATCGTAACGAGCAAACTCTTAGCGCCCGGGACCCGAGTTTTACACGCGTCGCAACGACGCAGACTTCGGAGTTCGTTCCGCCGATGTGCCCCGTGACAGTACCTGCTACCGTGACAACCACGACGGTGTACACGTCCCCGGTCATGGCAGCCTCCGTCACGCCTCAGCGACGGATTTTCGCACTTCAGGGTCAAGCGAATATGCGCTTCGTGGGGACGTTGCCTCCCGGGGATACCGGGAAAATCGATTTAGGAGTTTTCGATGTGTTCGACAGGATCAGGAAGATGCAGGCCGTGGGAGTAGGGGCCCTCCGTAGAGTAAACTCGAAGGCGCCGGCGTTATCGTTCCCTCCGTTGCCTCGGACCAGCGCCCCGGAACTTAATGCTTCGCTCGACCATAAGCAAGACACGTGTGCGCCGCGTCTAGCGTCCAGAGAGGAGAGTCGTCAGTTCTATCAAACCGCGACCGAATGGGTTAACAAGTCCCCGGGTCCGGGAGACGCCGCGATGAAGGAGGATGTGCCAAGTGACCAGCGCCTTGATGAAACGTATGCGCAAGCGACGGCCGAGTTTCGGGGACTTAATCCGCGTCGTGAAGAATCAGTTAGCGAGACTGAGACCTTCCGGCTTCCACGGAAGCCGCTGCCATCAAGGAAGCCTCTGATACAGCCGAGGGGACTTGGGAGGAAGGTTGAGGAGGAGGTGGAGCGCGCGTACGAAGAGGGCGAGTTCTCTGACCACTCGCGACGACCCGCGCCGTCAGATAGCGAAGGCTGGACCCTTGTCTCTCCTCGCCGTTTGAGGCCGAGAGGGTTTCCAGCGGAGTCAACGGGAACCCGAGTCCCAGGCCCTCGGGGCCAACAATTCCCGCCAGACGTACGCCAAGCCGGCCCATCCCCGACCACCTTAAACTCTGTGGATAACTCGCGCAGGAGACCGTTGAGCCCCCAACCACGAGAGGAAGGTTTCCAACTGTCGAGCATGAGGAACACGCGTAATAGTGCACAAAATCAGCGTAGACAACAGAGGGGGCCAATCCTACCGGAGGAGCTGCGGGACGTTTGGAGCGAAGAATGGCACCCTCTAGCGGGCGAGCGAGCGTTGAGCGACCAGTTAAGCTCGGATAGCGAGAGCGAAGCGGAGTTCACTGGTCGGCGGGCCAACGGCCATAATAGACGACGTGCCAATACATTGGAACGTGGTCGAGCTGAGAGATCGGCTGAACCACGCGAAAACCGGGCCTCGAAGGCTCTCCAGAACTGGAAACTGCATTTCTCGGGAGAGGATAAGGGGGAAGATGCAGAGGATTTTCTTGAACGCTTGGAGGACTGTCGCGTCAGTGTGGGGGCGAGCGAAAGCGAGTTTTATCGCGCCGTGCCAGTAATCTTGTTCAAAAGAGCGAGCCGTTGGTTTAGGGCCATGAGGAGCGAGGTAGTGACCTGGCGGCAGTTTAAGCGAGCGTTTAAGCGACAATTTGTGGGCGAGTATGATCGTGAGGATTTGTTGGACGATCTGCGGCGCCGGACTCAGGGGAAAGGGGAGAAGGTGAACGATTACGTGACTAATATCCGCTATATCGTGTCGCGTTTTGTCAGGCCGCCGTCCCAGAAGACGGTTACCGAAACCGTGTACCGGAACTTACTCCCGGAGTATCGTAAGGCGATGAGTGGGCAGCTCATAATGTCGCTTGACGACATCCAAGAGTACGGGCGCTTGTGGGAAAGACAGAGAGAGCTGGACGGGAAATACGCGCCACCCCCACCGCCGGAGAAGATGCACGTTCCCGGAGCCGCTTTCATTAACTCCGCGTCAAGGGCCAAGGTAGCGGGGATCACCGACGAGAACCCCGAGCAGGTCGCCGCCGCTGCGGTCGAGACTCCGGGCACTAACAAGGGAGCTAAGAAGCGGGGACCTGGGAAGCCGCCGGGGAATTTGGATCCGGTCATTTCCGGGTCTCCCGCGCTACAGTGGCCGGTGCCCAACCCCCCGTCCCCAAGCCCGGCAATAGGGGAGCCAGGCCCGCATTCGTCATATGCAGCCGCCGTGCAAGTGACCCAACCGAACGTCGCGAGGAACAGCGGAGCGCCGGCGTGGACTGGAGGCCAATGGGTATGGCCATCAGTACCCCGACCCACTGTAGGGGGGAACTTGGGGCCGCGACCTACCATTTCGCCTCCACCAGCTCCCGCCGCCCAGTCCAACCCGTTTCGCATGCTTGGAGAGAATCAAGCTAGCGATCGTCAGCGCCTTGGACCGTTCATGGGCGCCTGTTTTACCTGTAGTGGCGTAGGCCACCGCTCGGCACAATGCCCCGAGAGCTTATATTATGTGTGCCAGCAAAAGGGCCACATGTCGCGCGGGTGCCCTAACCGACCCCCTCGGGTCGAGGGCGCGGTCGGGGGCACAATGCCGCGGAATGTGTATTGCCAAGTATGCGGCCTTCGAGGTGTGACCTTTAAGTCGTGTAGCGTGTGCGAGAAACTTCGTGAGAGTCTGGAAAACTGGCAACTGGGGGGCCAGGAAAAAGAGCTTGCTCCCCGGACCCCCCAGGGCGGGATGTGAGACGACGGAGACAGCGAGAGAAGCGTGTGAAGCGATGAAGCGAGGCGAAGCGAAAGCGAAAAATCGATCGAGTGACGAGAAGCGTAGCGACCTGGTTGATGATAGCGGTAGTATCAAGTTATTCGGAAAGTCGAAAAGAGAGCAGATCGTGAGTAGCGAGATAAGCGTGACCCCTGATTCCGAGTCAGAAGAGGTGGGTCTGCAGGATGTTCGCGGATTGTTCGAAAGAGATGATGAGGACGCAGGGGTCAATCGAGCGATAGCGCCAAGCATGCGTGTGATGTTGGGTGGCGACGTACTGAGCGAGTTTAAGGGTACACCTGTCCCTGAGGGGAATAGGGCTAGAAGAAATAATTGGCTGAGGCCTCGTGGAGGGGAGGGGGTGTCGCTCGGAGGCGAGAAGGAAGTGGAAGCGAGTGCCAGCGAGCGGGAGGACGATCGCTTGTTTGAATGGCCCAAGCCAGTGTCCTGGGACGCGTTGAATAGCGAGCCGTTGAAAGTGTTTAAGACGGTGGACGAGATGTTGCAGGAGAGTGTCGAGAAAAGGGCGGCTAAGCCCCGGAATGAGGGCCCTCTCGGACTTTCCCTCGACAACGTTTTCCCCTCGGCGACCCTCGGTTTGAAGCTCCTGAGCGATGAGGAACGTGCGAAGTATGCCGGTGGGTTGCATGTGGGGCTCCACGAAGAAATTGCCGGCGTGAGCGATGATAATCGCAACTATATTTGTGTGTCGTTAGGGGGTCAGAGCTACAAGGCCTTATTAGACCCAGGAGCCACCTCCTCACTAATCGGGCCTAAAGTGGCCGATAAATTCGAAAAGCGCCTGTTGCCAAGTAACTCCGCGATGCGTAATGTTAATGGGGGTGTGACTAGAGTGTTGGGGGTGCTTAAGGCACAAATAGACCTCGGAACGAGCGAAGGCGTTTTGTATTTGAAAGCAGTGCCAAACATCGATCAGGACCTTCTTTTGGGGATGGACTTCTGTCAGAACTTTGAGATCGAGGCTAACTTCGGTAAGCGACTATGGCGAGCGAGTGAAGGACCATGGGCTTCATTCGTCGGGGGGAGCGATGAACCTGTTCACGTATGTGTGTATACGCTTATTGAGAGCGAGAAAGAGAGAGACGAAGGCCTCGTGGCACCACAACGCGAGGGGGTCTCTCCTAAAAGGGCCCCCTACCTTAATTGTCGCCGCGTTGTCGAAGTCTCTCCAGATAAACCGCGAGCGAGTTAGTTGCAATCGAAGAGCGTTAGAACGAGCGTGACTTAAGTACTCGTCTGCTTCGATCGGCATGTTTTTGGTCTTTATCGCACTGACCAAGCGACGCACGCTGGTCAAGGATAGCCTTCCTCTCTCTCCGTCGTCTAAGCACAGTCCATATTTACAATTTATTTAATTATTAGCGTCATTTTTCCGGTCTTCTTTCCTGATTCGCCTTCATTTTCATATTTGCTGTAAAGGAAAAAATACAAGTTGTTTCCTATCATCGAAGAGTTCGTGTTGAGCGTTTTATTTTTTCCCTACTCTCTACAGGCATTTGTCAACGATAACGGGTACGTTTCCCCCCCCGCGACCTTGATAACGGTCCATCGCGACCTAGAGGCTCGAAACGAAACAGAACCTGAGAGAGTGATTTACGCGGAATGCGCCGGTATCGTGGAAGTGGGTGACGATCAGCGTGGCCGAGTGAATAAACTGATCGAGCAAGTATTATCGTCGGCCACCGAAGCACCAGGAATAACTAAACTAACCGAGCATTTTATTCGCGTGACCGATCGCACACCGATTCGACATCGGTTGAGGCGTATGTCGCCGCGGATGCAGGAAATAGCAACCGAGGAAGTAGAGCGAATGTACCACGAAGGGATAATCGAAAAATCGTCGAGCGATTATAGTAGCACCCCAGTGATGATAAAGAAACCGGATGGGACTTACCGATTTTGCATCGACTTTCGCGACTTAAATAAGGTGACGACTCGCGATGCGTACCCCTTGCCGAGTATGGATTCGATTCTGGACCGACTCCGAAGTGCGCGGTATCTATCCAAAATCGATCTGAAACAGGCCTACTTTCAGATGCCTATGGAAGCCTCGAGTAGGAAGTATACCGCGTTTTCGATGCCGGGTTCAGGGCTGTGGCATTTTCGACGGATGCCGTTCGGCTTGACTAATGCGCCGATGACGTTTCAGCGGCTCATCGACGCTTTATTCGGACCGGACTTGCAACCCAACGTTTTCGGGTATCTAGACGATATCATCGTAGCGACGGACGATTTTGACGAACACTTGCGCTATTTGGAAATAGTTATGCGTCGGGTAACGGGAGCCGGGTTAGAGATCAAATTTGAAAAGTGCGAGTTCTGCTTGTCGCAACTTACCTACCTGGGTTTCATATTAGATAAGGATGGGTTGCGCCCCGATCCCGAGAAGATTGCGCCGGTATTGAAATATCCCGCCCCTAGGGATGTTAAGCAATTACGCCGATTTTTAGGGATGGTCGGGTGGTATAGCCGATTTATTGAACGTGACTCGGAGATAAAAATTCCGTTAGTTAAATTGTTGCGCAAGAAACAAATGTGGGAGTGGGAATCGGAGCAGCAGGAAGTGTTCGACAAATTGAAGGGGGCCCTAACAGACGCACCGGTATTAGCGCGGCCGGATTTTGCCAAGCCATTTACCGTGCAGACTGACGCGATTAACTATGCGATCGGCGCGGTGTTATCCCAAGAGCATGAGGATGGCGAGCACCCCATCGTGTATGTGAGCCGTGTGTTAACACCTGCGGAGAAGAATTACAGCGTCACGGAGAAGGAATGCCTCGCGGTAATTTGGGCACTTAAAAAACTGCGACCGTACGTGGAGGGGTATCGGTTCACTGTGATTACCGATCACAGCGCCCTGAAGTGGATTAAAGACTTGCGCGAACCAGCGGGGCGATTAGCGAGGTGGGCGTTAGAGATGTCCCAATGGGACTTTGAGATCGTGCATCGTAAGGGCGCCATGAACCACGTGCCGGACGCGCTATCTCGATTGTCGGGGGAAGAGCAGGAAATAGCTGCGTTTGACGAGATTAGCGACGAGTGGTACGTTAAAATGATGAAAGAGGTGGCCGAATATCCGATCAAATATAAGGACTGGCGCGTAGAGGACGGGAGACTATATCGTCACCGGGTAGATTTGCTGTTAGATCCGATCACGCATCGAGAGGAAACGTGGCGATTGGTAGTGCCGGAAAACTATAAGGAGCGCGTTATGACCGATGCACACTGTTCGCCGTCGAGCGGACACATGGGGATCGAGAAAACTTACGATCGCGTAGCTCGTGAATATTACTGGCGAGGAATGTATTATGACGTCAAGAGGTTCGTAAAAGCGTGCGAATTGTGTCAGCAGTTTAAAGTGCCAGACAGCCCCGCAAGGGTTAATGGGTAAGCGAATCGTGGAGAGACCGTGGGCCGTCGTGGCCGCCGATCTGATGGAATTTCCGCCGAGTAAAAGTGGCCATAAGTACTTGATTGTTTTCCAGGACTTATTCACGCGTTGGATCGAAGTTAAGCCGTTTCGTAAAGCCGATGGTAAAAGCGTAGTGCGAGCGTTAGAGGAGCTAATTTTATTTCGATGGGAGACGCCGGAGTACTTTTTGACGGATAATGGCCGCGAATTTAGTAATAAGTTGATCGCCGAGACATTAAAAGAGTACGGGGTACAGCATGTTTTCACACCTCCCTACCATGCCCAAGCCGATCCCGTGGAGCGGACTAATCGGACTTTAAAGCAAATGATAGCAATATTTGTAGGTACCGATCATCGCAACTGGGACTTACATGTGCATGAGTTTCGCCACGCGGTTAACACTGCGACTCAAGCGACGTTGAAAGTTTCGCCGGCGTTCTTGAACTATGGCAGAAATCCGAAGCCAGTGAAAAGTCTGCGTCGAGAGCTCGAACCTATAGAGAAAATCGAGCGGATTTCACCGGAGGCGTGGGGGGATCGGGTTAAGCGACTGGATGCGTTGCGAGACTTAGTAGCTAAACACATCGAAGACGCAAGATCAAAACAAGAGAGGCATTATAATCGAGGACGTCGCGATGTACGTTTTAGCGTGGGTATGCAAGTGATGAAGCGTACGCATCATCAATCTGATGCTGCGAGGAAATTCTCAGCAAAACTAGCGCCCAAGTTCGAGGGGCCGTACGAGATCGTCGCGGTAAAATCACCGGTAGTCTTTGTCCTTCGCGATGGAAATAAGGAGCGCGTTGCACACGTATCGGACATCAAGCGATATGTGCCCCCGCAAGGAAAATCAAGCACCTAATAACGTTTCCCCGAGATTTTCGCGCCTAAACTCTTGCTTCTTTCAACTTCCTTTCATGCCGAGGGTGAATTCTAACTGAGGCGCTTATACTAGTGTGTAATGTTTCTTGACAGGTACCAGTGGAGGAGTCGGATGGAGCAGAAGTTTCGGCGCCCATGGAGGCCGCGCCCAACGCCACGCCGGATGTTGCGCCTGACGATGACTGCGAGCCCACCCCACCCCCGGTAGTAGTCGACCTGCCCCTTACCGTAGGCCAAGATGCCCCAGCCCCCGTTATCGCGGCCGAGGACCCCGTAGGGCCAGTGGAGCAGCCACTGGGTGACTCGGAGGAAAACCCCAAGAACGCCCCGGAAGGGGAGCCCCTCCGCGAGGGTGTTAGGGTACCAGCAGTGATAGAGTTATTGGGGAGAGAAGAGCAGAAAGCTATCGAGGGTTTGGTGGACGAAGAGTTTCCCGTAGGCGCGACCTCCCCAACCCTAGGACGCGTGCTTGAGCACCCCCGGATCGACGATCTCCTTGATTGGGCGGATAGCGAACTGGACGGGTTTATTAGCAGTGGAGCGATACCCCCCGGGCGTGGGCAGGAGATGAGACCAGGGATGTTGTGGGCATTGGGTCTCCCCTTCTTGCCGGAACCCGAGGAGGATGCGTTAGATGCGTTAAGGGCCCGGGCCTTGGCAAGCATCCCGGCCAGCAATCCCGCAGTCAAGATAACCGCAAGCCAGAAAAGGGAGGTCGACGAATTAGTGCGGCTGTCCTTGGATTACCTGGCGGACGAACCAGGGTCCCTGCGCAAACTCGAGGCAGGTATCCAGGCGAGTGTGGGCCGGGAAAGAAAGAGAAAAGGCGAAGAGCAGGGTAAGCGGAAGGCTCGAGGCCCTCGACAGCTACAGCTCGATGACTACGAGTCCCCGCATTCTCCCCCTCACCATCCTTTGGTGGAAGAGGCAGGGCCTCCTGTAAGAAGGTCGCTCTCCCGTCCACCGTCGCCCACCGGTCAGCCTGAACAACAGGTACGACGGGAGAATACGGCAGCCGTCTCTCCCCCTCGGGCTCACTACCCATGGCCAGAGCAGGTACCAGCGACTGTGCGTTCGGCTACGCCGATGGACTGGGACGTGGAAGAGCCTCGGACGATCGGGCTTGTAGTCCCCCCCGAGGCATCTTCCTCGCTTCGAATGGCGCCCCAACCCATCCGTGACGAATCGTCGGGGAGTCGTATCCCCGTGGCGGCAGAAAACTCTGATCGACTCCCCTGGGACAGGCCGTTGCGAGACGGTTTTCTGCCGGTAAAAACCGGGGGAGTAATGTTCACCGACGTGCGGAGGATTCCGACCGACCCTCGCGTTGATCCTCCCCCGCGGGCATGCTTCGCGTGTTGGGAAAGAGGACATAACTCTGGGGACTGCCGTGAACCATTAGTTCGAAGGTTCTGCCGAAACTGCGGAAGACGAGAAGCAGATCTGAATTCGTGTCCCCGTTGTTCGGATGCCCACCGCGAATACTTGCAGAGAGGGAGGATCGAACACCGTGCCCCCCCGCTTTCTTCTTCGGAAGCACCCCCACCATATCGATCCCCGCCACGACTGGTCGAAGCGTCCTGGGATCGCAGTCCTGCGACCCGGCACGTCAACCAGGAGACCCCTGAGCCGCTCCGAGTTCGGTCGCTCCTTGGACGAAACCGGTACTCCGAGACTCCTCTCGGCCGGGACCACCCTCGAGGGTTGCGATTGGGGGAGGTAGACCGACCCCCGATAGGCCCCCCGAGAGAGCCATGGCCTCAACCGCGACCTGATTACCCGTTCCCTAACCAGTATGGGGATGAACGGCACGTATTCCCAGGGAGACCAGCAGGGCCTCCGAGGCCCCCGTTAGTCGAGCCCCATTGGGATGTTCCATACCTCCAGGTCCAACCTGACCCAAACCCGTTTGCGTATCATCTCGTGAACCCCGCGCTCCAGGAAGGACGCCCACACCCGGGCCATCAGTTTGTCGGCCCTCCCAACCTCCGAGCGTACGAACAGGAGAGAGAGCAGGAGGCCCGAGAACTAAATCGTTTGGAGCGCCGCGATTTCCTGCGCACTGTCGGGGATATGAGAACTTTCCCAGACCACCTTCGCGTTAGGGGACTTCGGTGGATGCTCGAGGAATGTGAAGAACCGGAAAGGGAGGGTGGTCGACGATAAAGGGGAGAGTCGGAAGTGTTATTGTTATAAAAAAAAAAAAAAAAAAAAAAAAAAAAAAAAAAAAAAAAAAAAAAAAAAAAAAAAAAAAAAAAAGAGGGTAGAAAGAGAGCGTAGCGCCTAGTATATTTCGTCCGTTTGTATAACTTAGAAAGGGGGGAATGTTAGCGGAATTCACGGTTGTTTTTGTTTTTTTTTTGTTTCCGTATCGTATTTGCGTTGCGACAAGGATAAGCGCCAAGATTTCCTTACTTGAGGAACGGGGGGGAGGGGGTATGCCTGGACACCGCGACCCACCGAACCGTACGCCTTCCCATCCCCACCCTTTCTCTCACCAGGATAAGCCGTAGACACCTAAACATCGAAGGCCACGCAGCCGGGAGGAAGACCAAGCACCCCAAGTTCAATAGGCGGCTGGGTTAGGAGACCCGGGTAAGTACTTTGTTTGGATTTTCTTTTACTTGGGACGTTTTTCGAAGTAGAACGAACACTCAGGGAGATGTTCGTTCTAGGGGAGGGGAATATGACGGAGTCATTTTTCTCTGACCTATAGCATTAAGCGCCGAAACGCGTCATCAAGGTGGAATCTATTTTCACTATAAGAAGCTAATAAAGGTCCGGGTCTGTGTGTTTCATGTTCTACGTGAGAGTAATCGGATGCAAGGAGTAGCGCCAAGGAGAGAAGAGGAGACATAGCGCCGAAGAAAAGCCCAAGAATGTGTAGTTCTGCGTATTATAGAATATTTGTAATTACCGCGCCATTGTCCTAATCCAGTACTTCTTTATCGACGAAGATTGTATGCTTACCTAGGTATCTGTAATAATAGTATGTATTGTAAATTGCGTCGCGTTCGAGTGCGTGTGAATAATGTCCTGGCGGTAAGAATGAGAAGTATGTATGTAGATATAGTGTGGTAATGCGCGAGGCTGCACTAATTGGTGGGCCTAAGGACACTCTTGCAGTAGCCTTCGAGCGAAACAGAGCTTTCCGAGTTTTCGCGTTTCCGGTAGCACAGATCGAGAGAGAGAGAATCGAGCGAGAGAGAGAAGGAGAAGAGCGGAGAATCAGTGTCCCAAGCCAGCCGGGAGCGACCTTGCGACCGACGACCGAGGAGACGAGGACCATCGCCACCCCCAGCCGTCATCTGCGAGACCAGGGCATCGACAGGCCAAGAGCTGATTTGACCCGGAGCATGGTGAACCCGGAGGTAAGGGTAAAGTAGAGTGTGTGAGCGTGCGTGTGTCCTTACGTGTGTGTCGGGGGACCGAGTAGTGCGGGACTCCCCCAGGAAGCGTGGAGTGCGAGAACGGGAGAGTCCGGGGAAAGCGTGATTGTCGCGGATTATTGCGATAGCACCGGATTGCGCCAAGATTTGGGCCTAAAAGCCCCCGTGTAAAAGTTCGCAAAAAAAAATAAAGTGAAGTGTTCTTAGAATCATTAACTCGTTTGTTGTAGTGCGGGTGTTTTTTCCCTCCTTCATAATTTACAGGTCGCGCCTCGTTTCTCCTTGGGAGAGTAGTCCGATCCCGACGGACTACCGCCGGCAGGACCTCCTCAGAGACGAGTCTCCTGGGCCAAGCAGCGGACATCGTGGGCGTGGGGACAGGGGTTGTTTTTCGCGTTTCAGGATACGGCGGACGTTGGCGAAAGGATCGACGATAGTGTCTTTGGACGTTGTCTCGGGACCGCTCTGATTGCGACACCCTATAGTGTCTCAGGGCGCGAAAGCGCAACGTCACAAATTAATGTTGATAATTTTCGGAAGTATGCCGTAAAATTAGCTAGAAAAATCGTTAAAACTTACAGTTGGTATTACATGCCCACTTTGGTACATAAACTTTTAATTCATAGTCCACAAATAATACATCATGCAGTATTACTTATCGGTCACATGTCCGAAGATACTCAGGAGGCTTGCAATAAATCTTTTAGAATATATCCCTTTCCATTATGCCAGAAAAAATTATCGTCAAAAAACAATGGAGGACGTATTTAAAAGATTTATAATTGCTTCGGATCCATACTTTTCCAGTTGCTGAAAGTTGCCTGTTAAGCTGCTGAAATCGTTATCCAAGGAAACGATTAACCTACTATCGCATCCATCTGTATATAGTCACGAAGAAGATAAACAAGAATCCGCTGAAAGTAACTCGGCCTCAGAGTCAGGTACAGATGTAGATGATTACGACTCTGATGTAATATTTGTAATGTTTGCAAACGAAAAAAATTTTGTACAATTACTGTGTTTCATTTTAATATACAATTTTGTAGTACAGCTTGAACGTTTTTCATTTAAAGGAGGTGAAATTCTGCACATTTAACACGAAATTTGTAACCAGTGACCCAAAAATCATAAAAAACGGTATGTAACTTAATTATGGTATATAATACATGATATTTTACCTCTGGGGGTGATCGATAGGGGATGAAAGGGGTGATATTCTGCACATTAGACATAAAATTTGTAGTCAGTGACCCCAAAACCACAAAAACGATATGTAACTTATTTATGATATATAATACATGATATTTTACCCCTGAAGGTGGTCGACAAGGGATCAAGGAGGTGAAATTCCACAAATTTTACATGAAATTTAAAATCAGCAACCCCAATTACCTCTATGGTTTAATTTTAGAGTGAATTACTTGAATTTTTAACTTTTGACCAGCTTTTTGGCAATCGGGCACACTGTGCCACGTGCTAGATAAAAGATATCGATGTAAACAATCACCCGCATAATACTTACTCAACGATTACATTTATTTATTTTATCATATTACGTATACCGTATGAGTAAGTCACGACTGAAAAAGCGCCAGACATTTAAATGTAGTAATTAAGAAGAGGGAGTCACCGAGACCTCGGTAGCATAACTGGTAACGCGCTTTCCCGGCAAAAATGCGGTCCAAATTCGAGGCCTGGTTGAGGTGATGCTTTTTTCAATTTATTTGCACAACAATCTTACTAAAAATAAGTAGTTTTAGCGGAAAAATTAGTTGCCTAGATAAACTCTAATAAAATGAAAAATGTCGATTAATTCGATTACTCGCATAAATGAAGAAGTGTTTAGCTGGGAGAGCATGAGAGGTATCCTGCATGAATTTTTTAAACCTCTTGCCTTCAAAAGCAAAATAAGCTGTAAAGCTCTCAACTGTGGCGTTATCTGAGAGTCAGAAGAGGTCAACTCATGGTAAATATCCTCGAATAAGTTATAACTAGTATAACTATGATTAAACTTCACTGAAGCTCATTTGGTCATCAAAAAATGCTCTAAAACTTGCTATAATCAGCTAATTAGCTGAACAATATTTACACTGTGCAAACAACTCAGTTACGTTAAAGTAGGGGGGCAAGTGCAAACCTAAAATCTGACTGAAATCATAACCGGAAAATAGCAGAGATTGCTGATTGCAATGTTTCGACGTGAATCCGATTTTTGCCACTGATTTGAGCAGCCTGTCACGACCAAGGGGCCGAAGCAGCCACACATTTTTTTTTTAAGAAACATAGAAGGATTTGCCAAGTGAGTGCCTATAGATTCACGTGAAAATGGGCATATAAGCGTCTATTTTAATGACGCGTGGAAGGGGTATAACAAATGTGCGCCTACGAAAGAGAGAAGTAAAAATATCGACGATAGGGTGAACTACCCAATAGATGAACGCCTACCAATAGATGAGCGCCTACTATTAGATGAACGATTTTTTCGGAAAATTTATTTTTGTTAAAAAATTACAAGCATAAACACATAAATTTTCGTTCCATTGCAAGGAATGTACTTCTAACATCAACCAACTGTATACTTTGTACACAAAAAAGCAGTTTTACTCGATAGAAAAAATATTTTAGTACACCTGATTTCCTAACCTCTGCAGTTAGCATCAACTCTCGCCCATTTGATTTAACTTGTTTTTTTTTATGACTGATTATGATTCCAAGATATTCTTACATTGCAATGAAAAATTCTTTCCATTTTGAATATTACAAGTTTATAGATATTTTAATGCAAACACAAAAGTTTCCTTAATCGTTCATCTATTGGGTGGTTGACCCTACCTGTATAGCTGTGAGCAGATATAGCAAAAGCAAGCAACGACTGCAACGAGTTTTTATCACTGGATTTTAATAAAATTTTACAGATCAGTATAAAAAAAGTCTTAACAGATCTGATATTTATAAAATAAAAAGCCTATGATTTCTTTTTCAAATTCTCTGTAACATATAAAAGTTTAACAGAGTGTGATTTTCCAAAAATTAAATCGTACAACTAAATGCTAACAATTTTAAGCAGAGATTTTTTATTTAGCGGCATTTATTTTTTATTCTTTCAGTACTTTGAATTTTTCTATAACAATGCAATGTAATATTCTTACACGGTGTAACAAAGATAGTGCGTTGCAAAAATATTCAGCTTAAACTTTTTTATTTGGTTGCCAGTACATAACCACCTTAAGTACAATTTATTAAATTTTTAACATGCTTTTATTTACTCATCATAATCGCTATGAGCTATCAGCCAAGCTCCGAAGGATGTCAGTAAACGTAAGTGACAATGAAATGTACTATGTCAGAAGTTTGTACAGCTAAAATGACTAATACTTATACCACTCATTAAATAGTTTTGCAATCTTGGGTTTAATTCTGATTGACTTCAGAATTTTTTATTTTTGCAATTTATTACTCTTCTTTAATTACTTATTGTAACTTTTGTTTGAATTCATTAATGTTTTTAACACTTGTTTGCAGGCCAGTCAAAATAAATACATTTTGAATACTGATTCTGTTAAATAATTTGTTCCATTAATAGTTATTGTTTGCAAGTTTATTCCATTATTTCATAATACTAAACAAATGATATCTAATGGAAGTGCCACAACTATTGGCATGTTCACCGGGTGAGTAAGAATAGATATAAGAGTGAAGAAAGAGAGAGAGAGAGACAGGATCAGTAGAATATAGTAGTGTATGGGATTGTGGATGAAGTTTAAGTATGTGTTTGTTAGCGTGGGACTAGGACAATCAGAAGACCTTCCTAGTCCAGGACAAGCAGGACTTGGTAGACGTGAGCTCATGACTCGCGTGGTGCGAGGCGAAATCGCTACAGCGCAGTTCAGCGGACAACGTAAAGTGTTGTGTCGTGTATAGTGTAAAGAGATACTGTGTATTAGTGTATTAGTGATAGAATAGAGAAATAGTTAAAGGTATTTATTGCTGTTAATTTGATAGTTCTTCCCATAGAGCGCGAGAACTCCTGCTCTCATCATCCTTTTTCGGAGAAGAAACCCAAGGTTTACGAGGAACTGGGTGTACGCGATCGAGATTTGTCAACGCTGCGTCGGCACCTCTTTTTTTCCAGGTGCAGACAAGGTGTTACAACAACT
Source organism: Copidosoma floridanum (assembly GCF_036245765.1). Taxonomy (NCBI): domain Eukaryota; kingdom Metazoa; phylum Arthropoda; class Insecta; order Hymenoptera; family Encyrtidae; genus Copidosoma; species Copidosoma floridanum. Next base: position 26,411,839 of record NW_028321907.1, read on the forward strand.
TATGCGTTGTAAGACTTCTAAGAAACTATGAACATCTAATTTATGAGAGAAAACAGCCGAAGACACAAAGAAATTTACTTTTATTCTCATAATATAAAGACGATTGTTACTAGCAAATGACAACATGCATCAAATTGTATATGAATATTATCTACGTACATACATGTTATGTTTTATCTTGTATTTATATTTCTAATTCTTACCTTGTGGATATTTCATTAATAACATACTACATACTTACACAAAAATCAACACAGCTTCTGTAGTTCTTATGAATACTGTATATTTTAACTAAAAATTCTTATACACAATAAATAATGCTTATTTTATGAGACATATAGTAGTTTCAATCACTTATAAGTTACAGTATGATTAGAAAAAAAAAAAAAAACTTTTTTGTGTATTATAAACAAACCTTCTTACGTACAATACAATACTACCATAATTTTACACAAATGGTAACCAAAATACAATTACAATACGTAATATACAAACAGAAGAAAGTAAGTTTCACAAATTATTGGTATTTTTTATAACTAAGTCTAATAAATATTTAAGGCCAAATCTCAATACATAACTTTCATTAATTTATGAGCTTGCTTTTTTTCATTTTTTAAACATAATTTTATTCTTATTAGATCAGTATAAGGATTCCATTGACAGATTTTACTAATATAAGGATATGATTCTCCCGTTGAAATGTTATTATTGTAACAACAAAATGTAAATGTAGTTTAGCTCGTTTTTATAAGTCTTTAAAGATTGTTTGATTATAAAAAAGAGTGCATGTTGGTGAGCAGGCCCTTATGCAGTAGCACCGCCAGACAAGACACGGCAGACGTGACATACAGGTGGACGTTCTAACTGATTAGCTGCGTGCGTCACTTGCGAATGATCCGGCATCCGAGTAAGACCACACCAAGCATGCGCTCGCTGCAGCTCTCTGTCGCACTAGCATTTAACATTATGTGTTTCATTATTCTCTCCTCACCATAACACAACATGGTGGCAGCGGTATAAAGTGGTGAAAAAAAGGCAAATACCTTGCCAAGAAATATCCGAGTACTGAACGAAGTCCCCTTTTAACTCCAAAACTCATCGCTGGCACGCCAGATGAGTGGAAAGAAAAGGAAGGATGACCAACGAGACGCAGAGCAACTCGGGAAGTTACAACATGGCCAACAAGGAAAACGTGCCTCGAGAGATACATCTCTGTGGCGAACTTAAGCAACAAAACAAACAAGGAGAAAATCAATCTGTTATGTTACGTTATGGGAGAAAAATCGGAAGAGATCTTAAAGCAGGAATTGCCTACTATAACAGAAGACACAACCTTCGCTGCGGTCTTGGAAAAATTCAACGCACACTTAAACCCTAAGAAGAACCTAATATTCGAGAGATTTAAGTTTAACTTTCGCACGCAGCACGACCATGAAAGTGTAGACGCATTTATCACAACCCTATACACTTCGCAGAATCGTGTGAATACGGTATCTTAAAAGAAGGCCTCATACGCGACCGTACAGTTATCGGGTTACACGATTCAAGGACATCCGAGCGCTTACAACTGATATCCGACCTGACGCTAACTATAGCGACGACGATCGCACGATAAGCTGAAGCGCAGGCTAGAGAAGCAAAGATTATCCAATGCCAAGAGACAGTACGCCAGGACTAAGCTCAGATAGATCGATTGTCTAAACAAAGCAAAGACAGCAAGGGAAGGCAACAAGGCAAGTTCTCCAGGAACTCCAGCAAATGCGGCAGATGCGGGCTTCGGCGCCACGAGAATCCAAAGAAATTCCCAGCGATTAACGCCAAGTGCAGAAACTGCAAGAAAATTGGCCATTGGGAGAAATTCTGCCACTCTAAGAAGGTTCAATGAGTTGATGAGAGCGACGATAGCGGCAGTAGCGACGGCAATGACAATGCCAATGAAATCGACGCGCTGTATATAGGTATTGTAAACAATGAGTCCCGGGTTAATAAAGACTTTACCGTGAATCTTAACGTCGCGCAGTTTGGAAAAAAAAGTTAGGTTCATCGTAGATAAAAGTGTAGACGTAACTTGCATCGCGGAAAGTAACTTACCAAGTAGCGCGAAAAATATTGTTATGCCGTCGGACAAAGCCTTGTTTAGCGCGGATAAGTCAAAATTAGACACTATAGGGTAAGTAAAATGAGGAATATTTTGCGGAGAGGAACAGTTCAAGGCAAAGATTTAAATCATAAATAACTTAAAAAATAACTTACTTGGTGAGCTAGAAATATACGATTTGGATATCCTAAAAAAATTTTGTAATATTTTGGTGCCCACGAGCAAAACGAATCCGTGGTTTACAGAATTTGACACCGTATTCAAGGGCTTAGAAAGATTTAAAAAATAACTAAGAATCTATTTACTTGAAGGAGCAAAACAGTTTTTTCAAACGACCTCTCGATCCGTGGCTACTCCTGTAATGACGAAACTGCGTGAAGTAATTGACAGACTCCTAAGTCTTGGAGTAATCGAGCCAGTCGACTACCCAACCGATTGGTGTAGCCCAATCACGATCGTACAAAAAAAAAGGATAGCGACAAAAGAAGGTTTTGTGTAGACTTGACCAACTTCAACAAAAGTGTTAAGCAAGCGGTACACACTTTGCCAAAGATTGATAACCTCTTGGCTTCGTTAAACGGGAAGAAATTCTTTTCTAAGCTTGACGCATATTTGGGATACCACCAAATAAAGCTCGTTCAAGAAAGCGAATTTCTTACATGTTTCATAACTTCTTCTGGTTATTTCCTTTTTAATTGTCCACCTTTCGGTATAAACTGTGCATCGGACTATTTTTAACAAATTTTTTCCGAGCTGTTTGCTGGTATGCCAAACGTAAGCGTACACGAAGACGACATCTTGATTCACGCCTGGAATCAAGAGGAACATGATGAAACCTTGCGAAGGGTGTTCCAACGCCTAAAAAAAAAAAAAAATGTGACGTTGAACAAGGGGAAATGCGTATTGTCCGTCAAAAAGCTCGGTCACTGAATCTCAGAAAAAAATTAGGAGTAGGTTTTGGGACCCACGAAAAATGTGAAATATTAAAGAATATGTTATTGCTGAGTAGTGTTTGATTGTCTATGATAAATTTTTTTGTACATTAAAAAACATTTTCATGATACCGCTTTAGAAACCTACAATTAGCGAAATCCGTGTTTTTTGGAATTTCAAGAGTTTTCACTCAAAATTTATTAACTTTAGAGAAAAATGAGTTAAGAAATTTTTTGTTCATTTTGATCACAGCAGTACAAAAAAATTTTTTCTTGCGAATTTATTGATTTTTTGTAATTTGTTAGAAAATAAATTGTTTAAACAATTTCTGACCGCGTTTCCACCTGGCGAACTGTACTTTCCCATTCAGTAGCACATCTTAAACAAGATGGTGCAAAAAAATTGCAGGCGAATTAATTTTCCGTGTTGATTTTCCTCTCCTACAGGTATACGCATTCATGGATGGTAGGTACAAAAACGACTATGCTTAGATCAACAATACCGTTCTTGCCAAGCAGCTAACGTTAATCAATCTTTCTTTATCTAAAAGTGCACGCTTCAAGGTAAAATTTGAGCCCTGGTAAGTTACAAATAATGCACCAATAGCAGAGATTAGTAGAGAGATTGCTGACTGCAATGCTACGGCGCGAGTTCACTTTTGGCCACTGTTTCGAGCGCCCCGTCGCGGCCAAGCGGTCGAACCAGGCACACATATTTTTTTTTTTATTTGAGAAGCGTGGAGGGGGTATACCGAGTGTGTGCCTACGGATTCGCGTGGAAATAGGCATGTAGGCACATACTTTGGAGACGCGTGGAAGGGGTATACTGAATATGTGCCTACGGAGAGAGGAGTGGTGTGTGGTGCATGGAAATGCCGACTACAGCTATATAACTATATATTTATACCCGCGTAAATCATAGCGAAAGAAAGCGACGAGTCTTTCTCGCTATATACTTACCAACTTCTTAAATAAGGTCTTAGAAATTAAGGGGAAATAGAGAAGAAAAAAAGATTTCACATCTAATATTTGTAAAATAAAAAAACCTGTTTTAATTTACAATTCTCTATAACATATGAAAGTATAAGAGAGGCTAGCCATATTATTTTTCGAAAATTAAATCATACAAATAAATGTTTACGCAATTGGAAGCTCAGACTTTCAAGGCATTTATTTTTTAGTTCTTCTTATATACTTTGGATTTTCGTTTAGTACTGCGTATCAAAGTACGTTGAAAAAATATTTAGCTTGAAATATTTTTTGAGGTTGATAGTATGGCTATAAGCACCTTAAATATAAATTATTATTTTTACTTATCATAATCGCTATGAACTGTAGGCCAAGCTCCGGAGGGTATCAATGAACATATGTGACTTTAGGTTATGTAAGGTCTGAAGCTTGAATAGCTGAGATGGCTAGGGCTTATGCCTTCGACGGTATATTTTGGAGATTTGGGGTTCAATTCTGATTGCCTTGGGATTTTTTTTTTTTTAATATAATTCAGTATTCTATTTAAATTTCTTATTACAACTTTCATTTTAATTTATGAATATTGTCAACACTTTTTTTTCGGACACGTTAAAAAAATTTTATTTTTAATACTGTGTCACGTACATAGAATCCTACGCAACAACTGACTATTAAATAATTTATTACGTTAATAGTTATAGCTGGCAAGGCTAATTCATAATTTTAAAGGTAATAATTTGAATGATAGTTACATTGATAACTAACTAAATACTTGGTAGATTATATAAATCTTTATGTGCGTATTCGTATGCTTGCATGTGTTTGATCTCAGACTTTTTGACCGATGTCAATGATTCAGGACTCAGAAGGATTACTTTTTCATATTGTTACGATGGCTTGGGAAAAACAATCGTCATAGCTTTTTAAGGTTGTCATACCTCTTGACGATTTCTTGATTTTTTTAAGCAGATTGTTGTATTATTCAGGTGAAAAAAATATTCTTATACATATTTTAGTTTTAATAAGGGAAAATTCAAACAATTACATTTTTTTTAATCTCTCCATACGTTATACAGTTTCATTTTGAACAATAAAACAATTTTTTTTCTTTCGATTCATGCATTCAAGATTAGTATTTCAATGAGATTTATAGAACAATTCCCTAATTTGTAATTTTAATTACATTCTTAACAAGATCTTATTTCATACAGTACGAAAAAACCACATTTTCTATTTTCGCACACTCCATAAGAGTTTTTTTTATAGGATAATTTTACTTTAATGTGATAAATATTATGATTTCATTGACAGGTTTTACACATCTGAGCTTGTAATTTATATATGTACATTTTAATACTTACTGTAGCTAAAAAAAATAAATGTAGTTTGGTTTGTTCTTAAATATCTTGTACGATTGTTTCATTACAAAAAACTTTAGATTGCAATAAATGACTAAAACTTTTAATTTGCTACTCAACATAATTTAATATTGTTAAATAAATTTCTACCTGCAGAGAAAATACTGAAACATTTAATGATAGCTTTTTAGAGTGTCAGAAAACTGAGTGGATTTTTGAAGATTTTGCACTAAAAATTTGTTTATTGAAAGTAAGGCCCGATTTTTATTCATAATTTAGGATGTGGTTCAATTTTTTTTTTTAGTCTTACAATTTTCTGAATCGCTGAATAATGTCGGTGGGTCAGCGCAAGAAATAGTCTTTTCAGAGTAGAAGACATGAAAGAGCTTTTTTAAATCAAGAGGAAAAAAAGGGTTTCTTTAAGTAAATTTTTTTTCCTTTAACTTCAAGTTGGCAATAGAAGTATGTATGTTTATATGAAAATAATAATTAAGCATTACTTAATGACACTGTGGTCAATCTCTATGTATCATAGGTCACTTACTGGCCACGTTGTTGAATAATTAATACAACATTTATTAATAATAGAAAAGCGTATTACCACATCATACGGAGTATGTACGATCTACTATATCAATACAAATTATTGCTTTATTTATGTGATTATATGCCAGAAAGCACTCCGCTTTTACTCTGTATTTCTCAATAGCTTCTAATGACTTGTTAATCAAAAATTTTAATTTTTTTATACAAATTTCTATATTAAAAAAAAAAAATCTAAGCTTATTGTTTCACATAATTTCTTTTATTAGAGGGTATAATGTTACCAATAAACAAATTTTCAGTGCAAAATTTGGGAAGAATTCACACAATTATCTAACACTGTAAATCGCTACCGAGAAACATATTACTGCTTTCTCAGCAATAAAAAAAATCGAAAAAATAATCAAATAAGCGTTTAAAAGTACATATAAATAAAACGTTAGACTAGTTAAATTTTTTGAGGAAAGCATAGTATTTATTTTATTAAAATAAAATTATTATTTGATGAAAAAAAAAATAAAAGATCTAAACACTTTATGGAAAAAAAAAAAAATAAAAATTAAGCAATTCGAGCTCTATAAAATAAAATTATTTCGAAAATTAAATTGATATTACAAACAAGGAAATTGTTGTATCAATTTTAATAATATGTAAAGTTTGCATGAATTTATCAAAGCCACTGGTGCAATTTAGATTGTAGGATTTGATATAATTTTAATATCTATGTGCTCACAGCATAAAAATATTAAGCACCCATTTTTTTGATTGAAAAAATTTTATTGTAGAAATTTACTGGTAATAATTGTTGAGAAAATTATAAAAACGAAAGTAAATTTTTTGGGCCTTTGGCTATTTTCTGTTAAAAACTGGATGTTTATAATTTTTGGAAAGTTTGAAACCATTTAAATTTTATTCATAACCTTAAAAATCATTTGTTTGGTATCATAAAATTATTGATATCGTTAAATGTTTCAGTATTTTTTCTGCAGGTAGAAATTTATTTAACAATATTAAATTATGTTGAGTAGCAAATTAAAAGTTTTAGTCATTTATTGCAATCTAAAGTTTTTTGTAATGAAACAATCGTACAAGATATTTAAGAACAAACCAAACTACATTTATTTTTTTTAGCTACAGTAAGTATTAAAATGTACATATATAAATTACAAGCTCAGATGTGTAAAACCTGTCAATGAAATCATAATATTTATCACATTAAAGTAAAATTATCCTATAAAAAAAACTCTTATGGAGTGTGCGAAAATAGAAAATGTGGTTTTTTCGTACTGTATGAAATAAGATCTTGTTAAGAATGTAATTAAAATTACAAATTAGGGAATTGTTCTATAAATCTCATTGAAATACTAATCTTGAATGCATGAATCGAAAGAAAAAAAATTGTTTTATTGTTCAAAATGAAACTGTATAACGTATGGAGAGATTAAAAAAAATGTAATTGTTTGAATTTTCCCTTATTAAAACTAAAATATGTATAAGAATATTTTTTTCACCTGAATAATACAACAATCTGCTTAAAAAAATCAAGAAATCGTCAAGAGGTATGACAACCTTAAAAAGCTATGACGATTGTTTTTCCCAAGCCATCGTAACAATATGAAAAAGTAATCCTTCTGAGTCCTGAATCATTGACATCGGTCAAAAAGTCTGAGATCAAACACATGCAAGCATACGAATACGCACATAAAGATTTATATAATCTACCAAGTATTTAGTTAGTTATCAATGTAACTATCATTCAAATTATTACCTTTAAAATTATGAATTAGCCTTGCCAGCTATAACTATTAACGTAATAAATTATTTAATAGTCAGTTGTTGCGTAGGATTCTATGTACGTGACACAGTATTAAAAATAAAATTTTTTTAACGTGTCCGAAAAAAAAGTGTTGACAATATTCATAAATTAAAATGAAAGTTGTAATAAGAAATTTAAATAGAATACTGAATTATATTAAAAAAAAAAAAATCCCAAGGCAATCAGAATTGAACCCCAAATCTCCAAAATATACCGTCGAAGGCATAAGCCCTAGCCATCTCAGCTATTCAAGCTTCAGACCTTACATAACCTAAAGTCACATATGTTCATTGATACCCTCCGGAGCTTGGCCTACAGTTCATAGCGATTATGATAAGTAAAAATAATAATTTATATTTAAGGTGCTTATAGCCATACTATCAACCTCAAAAAATATTTCAAGCTAAATATTTTTTCAACGTACTTTGATACGCAGTACTAAACGAAAATCCAAAGTATATAAGAAGAACTAAAAAATAAATGCCTTGAAAGTCTGAGCTTCCAATTGCGTAAACATTTATTTGTATGATTTAATTTTCGAAAAATAATATGGCTAGCCTCTCTTATACTTTCATATGTTATAGAGAATTGTAAATTAAAACAGGTTTTTTTATTTTACAAATATTAGATGTGAAATCTTTTTTTCTTCTCTATTTCCCCTTAATTTCTAAGACCTTATTTAAGAAGTTGGTAAGTATATAGCGAGAAAGACTCGTCGCTTTCTTTCGCTATGATTTACGCGGGTATAAATATATAGTTATATAGCTGTAGTCGGCATTTCCATGCACCACACACCACTCCTCTCTCCGTAGGCACATATTCAGTATACCCCTTCCACGCGTCTCCAAAGTATGTGCCTACATGCCTATTTCCACGCGAATCCGTAGGCACACACTCGGTATACCCCCTCCACGCTTCTCAAATAAAAAAAAAAATATGTGTGCCTGGTTCGACCGCTTGGCCGCGACGGGGCGCTCGAAACAGTGGCCAAAAGTGAACTCGCACCGTAGCATTGCAGTCAGCAATCTCTCTACTAATCTCTGCCAATAGCTTAGGTGGTTAGCTTAGTAACACGTGATCAAATATCACAAAAAACGCATTTTTTTAAACTCAAGGAATTCTTGATTCGAAATCTATGGGGCTTAGGTATATGTATCCCAACTGTTTTATTGTTAGGAATGGGTCAAAGAATAAGGAGCAATGTTTTTTTCTCGAAAAAGTTGATTTTTATAAATTGTTTAAAAAAGTTTAAACAATTTCTGACCTCGTTTTCGCCTGGCAAACTGTACTTCCCTGTGCAGTAGCACATTTTTAAGAAGATGGTGCAAAAAAATTGCGGGCGAATTAATTTTCCTGGTCGATTGCTGATTTCGCCCCGTCTAAGGGGTATTTTGCGGCCCAAGGTACCTGCGAAACAGGACCCGAGGGACGTAAAGCAGCCACGAAGCAATGTGGCTTGTGTAGCAAATCCTATTTTTTCAACCAAGCGCAAACCAGCCTCTCAAAAATGCGTGAGGTAGAAAAAGTATTCATTTTTTTGACTCTAAATAATCCTTATTTTATATTTTTATATTAAAAAAACTGCTTATTTATGAATGTATATTTTTATCAGTGAATATTATAGATTAGGAAAAAGCAAATTATGTTTGTATTATTTTTGTTTATCAACATATAAACAGCAAGAACGAGAAAGAACAATAATACACGGCGAAGAGTATCTATACTACCTAGCTACACAAAGGTACATACATTAGTTTAACAAACGTTCGTGTGTATTACTTTCTCTGTCTCTCAGTCTCTTTTTGGATTTGGATACATGTTTACTGTGCGTAGTTGCGGACATGCGCCAATTTCGTTGGGTTGGCTCTTTACTAAAGACGGGTTAAGATGGAGTTTTAATAAACACAATTGGAAGAACCCGGAAAAATTTTGGACTATGGTCAAATATTGATATTTTAAAATAATCCTGTCTACCCAGAAGAAGTTTTTAAAAAATGATGATATAAAAAGTACTAATTCTAATATTTATTAGTCATATTCTACAAGCACAAAATATTGTAAAAAACATTAAAAAAGGCCTACCTGTAGTCCTGTATGAGTACAATAGAAAGAGAGAAAGAGAGAGAGAGAGCACGCGAGAGTAAACGATAAATGGCGCTCTCTACCTCACTTACTTTTACAGGTACTGACAAAATACCCTATTAATTTTTTTTTTTCATTATTTTGCGCTTGTTAAAACAAAATTAAAAGTGCTCATTGATAGAAAATTTGTCACCCTACAAACTGGTATTTTCGTTTTTTATATATATCAAACCGTTAAAAGATATAAACAAAACGAACTTTAAAACACAATTTCACACAATTTTGACATTAATAGACCACTCAAAAATAATGGTAACAATTTCTTTTGAAATTAGCGGGCTCAATTATATATAATATAAAAAATGCCCAATTATAAATCAAATTTTTAATTCAGAAGTTTTTCGGTTGGTATCCATAAATAATTAGAACAAAGATTGGAGCACCTTGCTGCATAGTACAATCGATTAGGTCCCCGACTACCAATCCAAAAGATAGGGTTTGATTCTCGGAGTCAATAAAATTTGAAAATTTTTTTTTCACACATATAACATACAATTCATGTTTTATGTGCGTACGTATGCATACACTGTATGTATAATACATATATAATATCTAAATATCATACACTGCTCTATATAGCTATACATGTATACGGGTAGTACAAATTACAAACGAGAGAAGCGGCAGTAAGCGTGGGGAGAAAGAGACAGAGAGACGAGCCGAGCTAAGTTAAACCGTAGATCGTGCCATCGCACGGTCGCTTCATCGCGTCGGTCGAACCCCCAATCGCGCCAATAGATGTTTCACATCAAAATGTATCAACATCCTGCCGCAGGGTTTTTCCAGGCCAAGCAACAAAGACCCGCTACAACAATTCTTAGGCACAATTAACTACATCGGTAAACTCATACCAAATAAATCATCGATTCTTGAGCCTCTTAACTCGCTGACAAAAAACAACGTAGCATTCGTGTGGCTTAACGCTCAGGAAAGAGCATTCATGGAAATAAAAAATATCATCAGTAAAGCACCGACACTGACTCACTAAGACTTATCAAAAGACATCATTGTCCAAGCAGACGCGACGAGTTACGGTTTAGGCACGGCATTAATACAAGTCGACACGCAGGGAAATCTGAAAGTTGTGGTAAACGCATCAAAAACGTTATCCCCATGCGAGCAGAGGTACAGCCAGAAAGAAAAAGAGGCACTAGCTTTAGCTTTCGCGACAGAACGCTTCAAAGAATACATGGTAAGTATTGATGTAACATTAGAAACTGATCACAAACCCTTAGTTCAGATTTTGCAATCGACGCCTTTTAACGAGCTGACCCCTAGGCTCCAGAGCATACGCTTACGTCTGATGCGGAACAACTACAAGGTAACATATGTGCCAGCGAAACAACTAATCCTGGCTGATTGTTTATCTTGCAACTCCTCACGCTCGGCGGGAAAAGACGCAGTCGACCTGCCGGCTGAAGTGGACGAACACGTAAATTTAATTATAAATAGCTTTCCAGTCACATCGATCATGTTAGATAGAATCACGAGCGAGTAAGAGGCGGACCCAACATATAGAAAACTAAAAGAATATTGTTTATTTAAATGGCCATCAAAGAGCCATTTGCTTACTAGCATGGTACCATACTTCGAACATAAAGAGGGTATCTCTTTCTGCAATAAATGGCTGGTATTTAAAGCCCAGCTGATTAAACCTCCCGCATTGCAGCTCGAGATACTATCAAACATTCATGAAGGCCACCTTGGCGTTAATAAATGTCGAGAGAGCCAGACGCATAATATAGTGGATAGGAATGCGCGCTCAATTGAAAAATATGATTCAAAACTGTCCAATGTACGTGCAGGAAATAATAAATCCTCGCGAACCCTTTGTTAAAGGAAGCTTTCCCGACCATCCTTGGCAAAAGGTAGGGCTGGATCTATTCTTTGTAAACCGTTGGTATTTGATTGTGACAGACTATCATTCGCGATGATTTGAAATCTTCTTACTGAGCTCAATGACAAAGAGTGAGATAATCAAACAGTGCCAGTGTGTATTCTCTCGATTCGGTATCCCGGATGTCACTCGAAGCAACTGCGGCACGCAGTTCTCGGCAGGGTTTCGAAAATGTGCTAAAGATTATAGCTTTCAGAACATAAAGAGCTCACCCAAGTTCTCCCAGAGCACCGGCGCGGCCGAAGCCGCTGTAAAAATTGCGAAAAAATTAATAAAGAAATGGGACGATATAAATATTGGGTTTTTAGCTTACTGTACCACTCCATTAGAAAACGGATTCAGTCCAGCCGAGCTGTTGTTCTCGAGAAATATTATGTCACGTGTACCCTGTCTTCCAGAAAAAGTGGAAACCTTCGCACGGCACGATCAAGTTTCTGTTGAGAAAAACCGTAAAAAATGTAACCAGGAGCGTATGTACACTAGACGCTACCGATCCACAAAGCTGAAAGACTTGAACAAGAGACAGCGGACGCAACATACAGGCAGTTGGTCACTGCGTGCATTACTCACGAATGACCCAGCATCTAAATAAGACCACGCCCAGTGGATGCTCGCTGCAGCTCTCCGTCGCACTAGCATTTTACATTGTGTGTTTCATTATTATCTCTTCACCATAACACAACAGTGCAATTTGCGCCTAAAACTTTAAATGTTATTTTCCAAATAATTTAGTGAGTTTAATTATGTTTCTCAAAATAGAGCGATAGCAGTAAATTATTTTACAACAGCTATTGAGTATCAGAAAGTTGTGTGGATTTTTCAAAGATTTTGCTCTACGAATTTGTTTATTAATAACATTTTAACTCCCCATATGACCTCTTAAGAACCGAAATAAACTTATGCTAGTGTAACGTCAAAGACGGCGTAGTAGTAATTTTTATAATTAGGCCTAAGCTTTCGCTCAATATCCTGGGGATATGATAGGAAGGGTTAAATGCTGAGCACTGAGGTGGAAACAGGGTTTATAATTGTAGAAAAGTTAGCTAGCTTCTTGGGCATCGGCATTTACATCAACGGCACGTAACCGGCCATTTATTCAGAATTATGGTAGCTTAGTTCCTTTTAAACGAATCTATAGTCATCTGGTCACCAGCGTTTCTCACTAGCGACACAAAACATATAGCTTTAAAGATTAGATTTTTTAAAACGAAGCTTTTTATGTCACGGGATTGGGGGGCTGGAATTTTCAAAACGACAGATTTCCATGAAACGGAAGTCGCTTACCAGAAGTCTCTTCCTCCTAATTTATTTTATTTCCCCCCTTAACCCGTCACCCTCACTATCAACCCCCTACACACTTCCCCTCACCCTGTCTCTTCCAACCGTGCTAGTCTCCTGCACACCTCCTCTTATCACTTCCCGTTTTGCCTCGCCCCGCTATTTCCCTTCACACTACACTATCAAAGCACACACACCAAGCAATTAATGTTTCATTCAATCATAATTTTTTTTCCCAGAATAATTTTAATTCAACTTAAAATTTTTTCTTTTACAATTCTTCAAAAAAAAAAAAAAAACAGTTTCCAAGTGATTTGAACCCTCGACCTTATACATACGAGTCGAGTATCTTATCTACTCTGCTACGAGCGCTCCCAACATGAGGATTTCGGTTTCAGTTTCTTCTCCTTATACTGTGGTTCGTAACTAAATTTAAATTTCAATATTTATTTACTGATTATTAATTGATTTTGTTCGGTAAAGTGTTCTGTTAGTTATGAAATCATTTATTCGAATAACTATTCTTTTTTTAATTGAATAATTATTTTCCAAATTTAAATTAAATTACAAAATTTTTTTAGCAGCAGCTTTTCCATACATTAATTAATATTTATTTAATTTTCATTAATTTTTTAATTTTCAAGTAAATCAATAAATAATTATTTTTACAATTTTCCATTTTTTTAAAAGGTTTCCAACTTTTTCCAACACTCTTACATTTTTTTCATCGTTTTTTTATCAATCGTTTATTCATACGAGGTTCTATAAATACAGTAATTAATTTTTGTTGGGTTTTATTCTTTCATAATTTTTGTATTCGAGACTATAGTGATTTTTTTGTGTTAAAAACGTTAATCACAGTTAGCGGGGAAAAATATAGAGAGGTAAGAGGAGCGCAAATATGTAGCAATGCTAGCAGTTACTTTTTTTAAATGGATATACCTATATATGCGCTTTTACGAATACTTGACCCTTTCTTTCTTATTTTATTAAAAAAACAACTTGTGGATCAATTTAAAAATTTTATAGGTTTGTATAATAGTAATCTATCATACTAAACATTAGGAGCTTATAACATATCATTTCCTTACTTTTTGTCTAATTATTCAACACATTCTCGTAAAAAAGTATGAGAAGTCTTCTACTGCATATAAACTAGTTTGACAGAAAAACGAAAAAAGTAGTCACAGCTTATCACAGATAGTCGTAAAACTGTTAACTTTATACTTAGCATGACGAAGAAAAAAATTGATAAATAAATAAAAAGAAAGAAATAAAATTTAAAAAAATAAAATAAACTGGAAAAAAAAAATTAAAGAAAAAAAGTAATCAAATAAAAAATGAAAAAAAAAAAAATGAAATGAAATCAAAAAAGATATGAAAAAATACAACAGAATGAAAAAAAATGAAATGAAAAAATTAAGATTCAGGAGGCTCCATTGCCTACTCCGGTAGTCAATTCAGTAACGATCGATGCGATGTCACTAGATACAAGCTTCTTTTTATACTAGTGGTATGTTGGTAATGAAGTTTGTTTTATTTTCAACCGAATCCACCTACTATTATATACAGTTTACTATATATTTATACAATCAGCTGTTGAATAATTTAATACTAATAATTGCCATAATTTACTGCGTTATTACCCAACAAATAAATTTAATTGAAAAATCATTATGAAAGTTTTCATGTTATTTTACAAATTCACATTTTTTTTATTTCGCGGAGTCTCTATAGACCAATATGGCCGGCAGTGTTTGTCACTGCACTCATCGAATGTAACTGTAGACTAAAATAGTATTTTAGCTATTTTATCAATTTTTTCATCGCCAACGCTTATAAAGTCACCTAGTTTCTTAAAGATGAGAATGTCAGGGTTACGGTAAGTATATTTTTTTTGCTTGTATATTCCATTTTAGTAGTTTAATTGATAGTCAAAAGTTTGCTTTAGTCCTTTGGCCATAAGAGACTGTGTTAAGTGAGCTCGAAAAGTGCTAACTTTAAATTGAATTACCTCCAGATTTTGATCGCCAACCGATAAAAATAAAAATACCATTGGATTCAGCGCGATCTCAACTTTAATAATATATCAGTCAAAGTTCTTGTACATTCCGTGATGGAGCTTGCTTAAAAGAAAAAAAAGAAACAAAATAAAGAACGTTTAAAAAAAAAAAAAAAATTAAAAGAAACAAACCAGGGGGTATAAATGGGTCATGGGACCCACGGTAAGAACGAAGTTCTTTAAACATAAGATGAGTATAAATAAACGCAATTTCTCAGGTAACAAGGGAGTCGCGAGACCCATAGAAAGAACAAAGCTCTATAAGAATAAGTACTGCATTCATGTAGTTCAGTAAAACAAAAACTTGAAAAACGAATAAAAAATAAAAAATAAAAATAAAATAAAATTAGTTTAGTACTCACAATGGTTGAACTTCGTGAGTACTGTATTTATGCTCGACGTTCTCACGAACTTTTTTTAAGGCTAGTTACCCGGCTATTAACACCAACCAGCATGCAACGTAGCATTGATGCTTGAATTTGTTAAATAAAGACTAGTTGCCTGGTCTTCGTCATTTAAACCAGCTGTCACACAACGTAGCGTTGTTACTTGATTGATTTAAATAAAGGCTAGTTGCTTGGTTGTCGGCATTTACACCAACTGGCACACAACTTGGCGTTGATATTTAAGTTGATTTTTTTTTATTAACATTTTTCTTTTGCTACCTGCCTGGCCACCAATATCCAAATTAAATAGCATGCTAAAGTGAATTTTACGCGAAAAACTATGGAGGATACGTAAAAATTAGGTTTGAATATAAATATTACTCACTTTTATTACTGTTTCAAAAGGGGGTACAAAAGAGTCTCTCAAGACAAGATCCGGGTGGCCGAATATAATTTGAGTTGAAACGAATGAATCGCATTCTCTAAGTCATGTATAAGCACCGACCGGGTTCTCTAGGCCATGTGCTCTAGTCTGGCTGCTGCTCTAGGTATACTACCAAACTGACCTAACCATTCAATTTACCAATTAGATTTTCCAGGTCGTGTATCTATCGTCTGGCTACTGCTCTAGGAATACACTTAAGCTGGCCTGACCATCGAACGAATTTTTTCTGACTGACCTACTCGCGAAGGAGGCCAAGGGCTTATATAGCTGAAAATCTTACCTCTTCATTATCGCCATTACCCGAACAGAAATGAAAGTCGGTTGCCTCTCTAGTTCGTGAGGTCCTATTTAAACAGCCTACCGAGGGCACACGTAGGCGCGTCAGGGGGCGTGTGTGAGGTATTCATTAGGCAGCCTACATAACCTACCTTTATAATACCTCTCGAGTTGTATAAACAGTTATATCAGCTACAGTTAAAGTGTAAACTGTAGCGTAAAAGGTACACAAGTTACAAGTGTTATCCATTGAGTCTTATTTAAATAATTTATGAGTATTCTTACACATATGAAACTGAAAAAATCAATCGACATTAAATTTGTTGTCAACCAAACGAAGTTTCTCAAAGTATCGAATTAGAAACAATAGTTGATGCTTCAAAAAATTTCAATAAAAACTATATGAAAACTGTACTAAGATTACAAAATTTTCACATCCAACAGTTTGCACACTGTCATTTAGATGTCCACTGTAAAGTTCATCTGTCATTCAATTGAGTCCGTATGTTTTTGTATGAAAATAAAGTAAACTGCAGTGTGAGAACTTAATTTGTATTCATTACTTGGTTTTTATTTAATAATTCTTTAGAGTTAAATCATGAATCATATGTTCATATTGTTAACTTGACATCAATTGTGAATGAGTGATATTTTTAAGGTTTCTTTTTTATCATTATTTATATAAAAATTTTGTTTATCTTAGGATTATATTTTTGCAAAAACACGTGATCAACAATGCCGTGGTGAAAAATTTTCATGAAGAATTTTAATATGATTCGTTTAAAATAAAGCTTGACTTTTGTTTAATTTAAATACAATGTGTATTCTCATATGTACATATCTATATTTATCGATTGAAAGGTGGTTATGTTACGTCAATGGAGGCAGCCTACTTAGCGCCTACCAAACGCCCCCTGACG
Organism: Copidosoma floridanum; assembly: GCF_036245765.1. Taxonomy (NCBI): domain Eukaryota; kingdom Metazoa; phylum Arthropoda; class Insecta; order Hymenoptera; family Encyrtidae; genus Copidosoma; species Copidosoma floridanum. Next base: position 26,428,961 of record NW_028321907.1, read on the forward strand.
CTGCCAACGTAGGACCTCAGTGGGCCACAGAGGCAGCTTAAGTAGCCCTACTGATCACCTACTAATAATTTCTGTTCAGATAAGCGGTCTATTCATTATATGTCTATGCTCTAGGAGTGTCTGAACCATAGAGGTATAAGAATAGAGGAGAAAAGGGGGCGTGAAATGCGACAGCAGAATTCGCTACGTAACGGGGCATCTGTCTTTGTCTGGCAGTTATGTTATTGGTCGAATCATACATGAGATTGAATCAACTGTAGGATTCAGGACGAAGAAGTAGCCAATAACGTGGCTTTGGCAACAAGGACAGATGCCCCGTTACACTTAGTTATGCTGTCGCTGCCGCTAATGGGCTAGTACAGCGCTTTTCCCCTCTATTCTTATACCTCTATGGTCTGAACAGCTGAACACCTACCCTCACTACTACCTTGTCCACCATTTTTAATTCAACAGTCCCGAGTGCGCGGTACACATAGAGATAATATAATAGAGGAAGCGAACTGTATATTCTTCTGTAAGTGGAAGCGTACGGTCAGTAGACAGAGGAAGACGATTGTTTCGGTCTTGCATCTCTCTCTGCTCTCTGCATTGATTGGCTGCTGCTTGACAGTGTATATAGCAGTAGTTACAGTAGAGCAGTAGGTATATATAATTTGAATTAGAGGCAGAAGAGGGCATTTAAAATAGCCAATCAGGATAAGAGCAGAGAGAGATTCAAGACCACCACAATATTCTTTCTCTGTCTACTATCTGTATGCGGTCACGGCTTGTTCGCTTCCTCCATTATATTATGCGACCTATATTACCAAAGATACTGCTTTTTTCTCCCAGTCGATTCGATTTGAAGCAGCCAGAGTCAAATAAGTGCGGGCCTCCAAGCACTAGCGATGACGTCATCGGTCGTGAATCAGTGCTGTCAAACATAAGTACTATTGCCTTGAAAAAGGTTTAACTCAAAAACGATCACTTTATTTTGTCAGAAATTTTGTGCATTGAAGATCAATCGGTTAAGCATATCATCCAAAATTTTTAATGAAAAAAAAAAATATTTTTGAAAGAGTTACGTCCAATCAAACAAAAAATTTAATCAGCCACCTAGTTGTCTATAGCAACTTTTCTTTTTTTTGTTTATAAGTTCAAAAAGTACGATTTTTTCAAAGTCATTTTTGAACAATCAAAAATGATGAAATCGATTAAGTTCAACACATACAAGCTCTTAAGAAGAGAGTCCGGTGGGAACTATTATTGCAAAGTTGTTTTAAAAACATGACAGCATTTTTCGAGAGTACCTTTTTGATAAATAAATGGCTTTTTAAAAAAAACTATTGAACCATTTTTCTTTTTTTTTTTTATATATATTAGAGTGCTCTACGTCTGGCTCCTTTGATAAGGGCACTACTATGGGCACTTAGAAAAGGGATAAGGAAAGGGATGGGAGGCCTTTCATTACTGGGAGGGGGGTAGGGGGAAGTTAGGCAATTTTTGCTGCGAGAAGGTCGCCTAAGCCCTCCTCGAGGAGCATTGCGTGGTGAAAAAGCACATGTGAAAAATCACAGAGGTATTTTCCCGAAAAGTCGCACTGGCCGGGAATCGAACCACGGTCTCCTGCGTGCCAATCCACGACCTAGCCGACCGAGCCACCGCGCGCTCTACTATTTAACCAATCGATTTAAAATTCTTAAGGTTTATTAACGTCGTTAAGACGCTCAATTAGCACTTATTTTAAAATTTCATAGTTTCAGAAATTGTTAGTTATTAACAATCGAAAAAAAGCATATTTTAACAGTTTTGCCAACTTTGCGGATAAACAAATTTTTTAAAAACCGATTTTAAAAATTTTTGCGGGATTTTTTAGATTTTCTTACAAGGCTTTTTTTTATTTGAAAGATTTTTCCACACAGTCACAAGTTTTTTAGTAACTAAAAAAAAATGATTTATCACTTTTGTACATTTTTTAAACATCTTATCAACAATTTTCTGATTTTGAAAGACGGATATTTGTTACTCTATCGCTTACCTATACGACGATATTATTGTTGGTGGAGTATTTCTCATTGTTTGAAACGGGGTCCAAATGTGGTATTTCTATCACACTATTCATGTAGAACTTTAACCCTATCGATTAGTGTTCTACGGCACTTAGTGACTTTTCGTGAAAAAGAATAAGAGTGTCAGGGTACACCTGGAGGTTTTCATTAAGAAGTGAACTTTATCCCTATCGACTAGTATTCTATAGAACCTAGTTATTGTTCCTGATAAAGAAGAAGAGTGTCGGGGTGTACACAGAAGTCATACTCGGGAAATAAGACCTTAACTCTACCGACTTAGTGTTCACCATAAAACCAAAGAATGTTAAAAACGCATCTTTAGGAAGACGCTGAGGACACCTAGGTTTTTCAGATTCAATGAGGATTACCTGGACATCACGGCTAAGACGAGGACATCGACAGCCTATTTATCAACGCACCTTGAATTTGTGGTACGAGCGATTCTGTGGTCGAAAGTTCAATAAATCTTCAGCGTTCGTTAAGTACATTTTAAAATATAAATATGGCATCCTCAGAGCAATGGACATTAAAGCCTATAATAAAAGAAATTCCATCAGATATTAACCCAATAGAGCTACAGCTTAACAGTTCTGAGCCTAAGGCTAACAACACAAACAACGATCAGGCTACGTCAGTAAAACCTTTTATCGTTGAACCCAGAAGAAATTTCCAAAGGTTGAATGAATTGATCAACTTGATTCCGGAGTTCAATGATAAGCAAATTTCGATTACTATCTTTATTAGGAAGTGCCGAGTCCTCGAAAAGTATTTAAACCCGAAGAAAAAAATCTTGTTGGGCAAATTATTAAATCTAAAATGACTGGAAATGCCCGTAATCAAATAATATATGAAAACTTTTTGAACCTAGATCAATTTTTCAACAAGCTTAAGAAGATTTTTTTCCCACCAATAAGTCTAACCCAGCTACAGGCAGAATTATCTCGTACGTTCGAGGGGATGCCGAAAACTGTATCTAGTTATGGACTAAGAATTACTAAAATTTTCTAAACCAATATCAGTCGTATTGTTAAAGATGGTCCCCCTGAAGCCGTCAAGATCATTACGCAAGTAGCTATTCACACCGCTAATGGGAAGATTCGAGTTAGGTTTGTGCCGGAAAATTCGATTCCAAATGTCGGGTCATGCAATTTTTGATCTAGAAGCCGCTTTCAACCTTGCAAAAAAAATTGAGCATGTGAAAACCCAAGTATGGAAAAACCGAAAACGAGCAACAGACACTAGGAATAAACCTTTCAACAGAATGACTTATAACGTGAATGATGATCATAAAGAATGATGTCAATCTTTGCCCGTTGATACTAAACACAATAATCATCCTCGTGGTAACCAAACAAATAGTAATTCTCCTCACGAAAATTTAAACTCGAATTCAGTCCGCTGAATAAGCGTGGCAGCGGATCCAGTATCGTCCTCACTAAACACGCACAAAACCAGGCCATTATCGCTATTAAGAGACGAAAAGATCAAAACTTCCCACGATATACTCGTAAAAAGCCCCAAACTAAGTTCTGATTCATCCCATTTCCTTATCAATACCGGCTCAGAATTAAATGTCACTAAACACAAAATATTTAACAAAAATGTTGCAATATTTCGCGATTTGTTCTTTTGATTATCAGGAATCGGTCATGGGCTTGTGAGAACTTTAGGTCGAGTCGAACTAACTATTAACAATATGAAAACCTCGGCACATGTAGTATCAAACGACTTTCCCTTGCCCTTTGATGGTACATTAGGAGTAAGCTTTCTAGAAACACACAGAGCTATACTGTCTTTCTCAGAGAAAAGGGTAATAGTTGGATCACAACCAATACATTTCACTACTCACCATGATTCATTTCAGCTCCCTGCTAGAAGCAAATCTCTATGTAAGGTTCGTGTTTACAATACAACCAAACGGAAGGAATATTGGCCGAGGTTGGAGGCTGGACCTGGTGTGTACGCAGGCGAATGTCTTGCTATGATGTAAATGGATCCGCGAACCTTTTCGTTATAACCACTACTTCTGAGGACATTAACCTGACTATCCCCTGATAACCTTAGAAACATATTATGACACTATTATACCTACCCGTTCCACAAAAAAAATTTTTTAAGGCACAGGCGCAACTTATCTGACAGAACAAAATATCTGTGATAATAAAGATTTTAGATTTGGCCAAGCCTAATGAGGAGGAACGAAATCATGTAATTTAATTAGTAACACTTTTTTCATATTAATTTCATTTAATCGGGGATAAATAAAGTCAAACAAATAAGGTTCAACACCAAATTCATACTTCGGATAACTTAACAATATCGACATCCACCTCATTTACACATTTACACGATGAAATCCAAAAATAGGTACAAATTTTACTGGACAACGACATAATCGAAGAGTCAAACTCCCCCTTTATCCCGCCAGTATGGATAGTTCCCAAGGAAGCTAACTCACATGGAGAGAAACAGTGGAGATTCGTTATCGATTTACACGCTCTAAACGAAAATACAATTGCACCCGCATATCATCTACCTAACATCACCGAAATTTTGGACCAGCTGAGGGGCTGTAAATACTTCACTACCCTGGATCTAGCTTCTGGTTTCCATCAGGTGCCGATAGACCTGAGCGATCCACCGAAAACTGCATTTTCTACCCTTTTCAGCACTTACAGTATAAGCGTATGGCTATGGGCCTTAAAGGGGCACTGGCAACTTTCTAGGCGTTGATGGATAAGATTTCTAGTAGCCTTCAGGGTATCAAATTGTTTGTATATATGAATGATATCGTAATTTATGCAACTTCACTTCAAGAGCAAGACGAAAAGTTAAAGAAATTATTTGGTCGGTTAAGAACAGCAGGTCTTACCTTGCAACCGAATAAGTGTTTGTTTCTCAGGAAATAGATCACCTATTTGGGTAATGGAATTTCAGAGAAGGGAGTCCGGCCAGATCCCAATAAGACTTGTGTAGTAGCCGAGTTTCCAACGCCTCAAAATACAAAAAAAATTAAATAATTCTTTGGATTGGTAGGGTACTACCATCAGTTTATCCCTGATTTTTTAAAAAGAGCCAAACCCTTCAACTCTTTGTTAAAACAAGGTGCCCCCTTCTTATGGTCTCAACCCCCAATCTAAGCTTTCGATGTTTTGAAGAAAGTTCTCTGCACTCAACCTTTGTTACAATATCCTAATTTCACTAAACCTTTTATTGTCACCGCAGATGCTTTCGATTTTGCCTAAGGAGCTATATTAAGCCAAGGTAAGGTTGGAAAAAATTTGACTATGGCCTGTGCCTCATACAGCCTGAATGACGCCGAAACTAAGTGTAAAACTACAGAAAAAGGACTACTTGCTACGAACTTTTCCGTAATGCATTTCAGACCCTATTTATACGGGCGAACCTTAAAAACCAATCGGGATCCCGTTCCAGTCCCTCCCTGTACCAACCTCAACGATACACCCTACAAAACCTAGATTGAGAGGCTGTTTTGGATAGAAATCTCCAAGATATCACCCTCTGATTCCCCAAACAATTTCACTAGACCCAACACCCCCGACTAAACGGAACCAACTACCTTAGAAACGACAACATTCACAGGCCACAAACTTACACGGATAAACAATGGACTGAGATTAAATGACACCCTCTCTTTGGAGCCAAAGATCCTGGGGGGCCTCCTACCTAAGGGCAACTGGCCCAGCGGGACGAGGGAGAAGGCCGGACCACAGGACAAAGAATTAATGAAGAATAGAGTACACCCAAGGGATGTATATTCACTCCCAGCACTTGTCCTAAATGACAACGTTGCATGTTGTCGGTCGATAATGTTGGTAACACGGATAGACACCATCGATAAAATGAAAAATTACATTATTGTTCCTGTAGGTAACCTGCACCGTCCAGGAGAGAAAAACTGTAGTATACATCTTACTTTTTCGTGTTTGTTTACATTCGAAGCTGACCTGGTGGCGGTCAACCGGTCGCGCGACCACTACCAGCCACTGCCAGGAGTCATAAGTTTAAGCTATCATAAGCATTTAGTACAGTTTTTACGGAAGTGAAAAGCTCGGCAACTTTGATCTTGTTTATTTACAAATATCCTGGAGTTAGATTATCGAGTTGTAAAAGGCACTATTCAGCAGTAACGAAAAGGATCAAAGGAAAGGGTTTTTGCATCAAGGTCAAGAGTATTTGAATTGATTCCAAGATCGTTTACTTAGTCATTGCTCACAGTAAATATTGGATCAAGTTTGGAACGGTAACAAAAGCGTGTGATTTCATCTAAATAATCTGGAGGACCTGACTTGTATTTCGCAACAAGGTAATACTTACAGCTTAAAAAATTACATTAACCGACCATTGTGAATTTTGTCCAAGCCTTCGATATATAATTAATCATATCTTTTTCTTTTAGTGTGTTGATAAATACTTGACAAAAAGGTTCAGTAGGACTTTTCAATGCCAATGTATCACATGGATTTTCAATCAAGGCCAAGTCCAACAGAAATTTTCTGTATGAAATTGAGATGTCACAGAAATCGTCGGTATTTCTAAAGTCATACTTTCCACTGAGGTATGTCTAGTCCAAAATTAAAGGAATAAATTAACGTTTCGATAATGTCTCTGTGAAGACATCAGATCTATATGGTAAGATCCTTTGCGTGTAAATTTTATGTCATTGTAACATAAACTATCATGCGTATTTCTTAATTTTGTGAGTGTATATTAATCGAAAGAACAATGATTTCTTGTGTATTATATAAATGCATGGGTTACCGTAGAACGGCGGCATAAGAATTGTCTGATGTAGATAAAGTTTGAGGTATGTTGTAAGATAAAATTATTTTATAATAATTAACGTATTTACCTTCTACATCCATAACTCTTTGCAGTCGTCTAGGCATGAAGTACGTCAACGTTTTAAAGAATTGTGGACGCCCTACCAAGTTTCTCCATGATTCTATAACCAGCTCATGCAACTCATTACTATTGCGAGCTAGACAAGGTTTCCACCCACTGACCATGGATGACCATACGTTTTCGATAACGTTCATGTCTGGAGACTTAGCTGGCCAATCCATTCTTCTTATTTGAGGGTGCTCACGATATCATTCCCGTACTACTCTTGCTGTGTGCACTGCACTGTTATCTTTAACAACAGTGATTATTTTTTTGTTTAGTAAAATTCTACTGAACAGAAGGAAGGAAAACTATTTCCAATAACTCAACATACGTTGCAGCTTTTAAATGACGTCCAACATCTATAATTTTTCCCGGGCCATGTCCACTGACCTACGCCCAATAAGCAGCAGTATGCCTTCCACTATGCCTGGTTGTCAACACATGCTCATCGGTATAGCTGGTGTTAAGTGGTCCCCAGGCACATGACCTACTATCTTTGTCAGTGGAAAATGTCTTTTCATCCATAAATACTATATTTCTCCACTGTTCTAAAGTCCGATTTACATTAGCTGTTGCGAATGCAACTCTCGCCTGTCGATGCACCTCATTCAATTCGCCTTTTTCTGCAGCTGTATGATACCTTAGGTCTGTTCTTTTTTTGATGTTACTGGATAGTCTTTTTGTACTGATGTCTAAATTAAGAGTGTTTAGCAACCTGGAGACTGGCTGAAATGGGTCTCCTCGTATTTCAGCAACACAGCGAGCAATATCATTATCACTTAATTTGTGTAGACGTCCATTTGCTGATAATAAAGTATTTGAAAACTAGTCGAATTAATTATCTGTAATTGTAAAATCTTCATAACTATGAATTCAGTAATACTCTAATCAACAAATGCCTTCTTTTTCTGAAAGAGTATGTTTATCTTACATCATAGTTTTTAATTAATTTTTACAACTGAATGTTATAAATTATTTTAAAAAATGTTTTTTTTTACAATGTTAATCTTATTTTTAAGTTACTGTTATTGAATAAATATCTCCTCGAAAAACGCCAAGAAAAAATTAAAAATTACAGCATCTAAATGACGAATTCATTACAAGTTATCTAACCCTATAGAATGTTGATTAATACCATAATAATACTAATTATCAGATACTTATTTTCAAATTTTTAATTTTTTTAGTGGCAATTGCTCACAAAATCTTTGGTCTCGTCATTCAAAGTTTGGATCTTCTTCAGCTATCCTTTTAATTATCCGATGTATATGTATTATTATGTAGTTGCACTAATTATTTTTAAAATTAAGTTAAGTCATTCAAATTTTTCGTCAAAGCTCAAGCTTACAATTACAAATCAGGTGTCATGAAAATGAATTGTGTCTCTGTTAGTATGTGGATCGTCCAATAGAAACCGCCGCTTCTTCTACCATCTCACAAGAGCGCGATTCACAACTGTTAAAAAACAAAATAGAGAAGCCTTTAGTATCTATATTAGACCATTGTAAAGTTCATGATAATCACTATTGTTTTTCAGTAACGCCATTTTTTAGCAAACGATAGCATTCACTACTCTACTTCTACTTTGCACTTAGAAAACCAAGTTTTAAAAATAATTTTTATCAAAGTTGTAACAAATACTACGAGTGAAATCTTTCTGCAATTTATCTGTAGTAAAATCTATGTATATCTGTTTTGTGTTATCTTTTATTTGGTGTAAACTAATAATATTGTTACTTAAATAAACGGTTGTTTTTTTAAAGATTCATCATGCCATCTGCGAAATACAATGACATTGATTATGGAGTTGGTGACGAGAGAACAGAACAAGAAAAGCTTAATCTACGTCGTTCACTACCGGCAAGAATGCTTAAGCAAGAAAACTACTTAAAAAAAAAAAAAAAATTAAATAGTTTCCCTTTGATTTGTAAATAGAGGGAAAAATGTTTTTAAAAAAAAACTCGTAAGCTGACCCAAGGTCCTCCAGGTTATTAAGATAAAATCACACGCCTTTGTTACCGTTCCAAAATTGATCCAATATTTACTGTGAGCAATGACTAAGTCAACGATCTTGGAATCTTTCAATACTATTGCTGTTATCCTCTATACACCCACAAAATTAAGAAATACGCATGATAGTTTATGTTACAATGACATAAAATTTACACGCAAAGGATCTTACCATATAGATCTGATGTCTTCACAGAGACATTATCGAAACGTTAATTTATTCCTTTAATTTTGGACTAGACATACCTCAGTGGAAAGTATGACTTTAGAAATACCGACGATTTCTGTGACATCTCAATTTCATACAGAAAATTTCTGTTGGACTTGGCCTTGATTGAAAATCCATGTGATACATTGGCATTGAAAAGTCCTACTGAACCTTTTTGTCAAGTATTTATCAACACACTAAAAGAAAAAGATATGATTAATTATATATCGAAGGCTTGGACAAAATTCACAATGGTCGGTTAATGTAATTTTTTAAGCTGTAAGTATTACCTTGTTGCGAAATACAAGTCAGGTCCTCCAGATTATTTAGATGAAATCACACGCTTTTGTTACCGTTCCAAACTTGATCCAATATTTACTGTGAGCAATGACTAAGTAAACGATCTTGGAATCAATTCAAATACTCTTGACCTTGATGCAAAAACCCTTTCCTTTGATCCTTTTCGTTACTGCTGAATAGTGCCTTTTACAACTCGATAATCTAACTCCAGGATATTTGTAAATAAACAAGATCAAAGTTGCCGAGCTTTTCACTTCCGTAAAAACTGTACTAAATGCTTATGATAGCTTAAACTTATGACTCCTGGCAGTGGCTGGTAGTGGTCGCGCGACCGGTTGACCGCCACCAGGTCAGCTTCGAATGTAAACAAACACGAAAAAGTAAGATGTATACTACAGTTTTTCTCTCCTGGACGGTGCAGGTTACCTACAGGAACAATAATGTAATTTTTCATTTTATCGATGGTGTCTATCCGTGTTACCAACATTATCGACCGACAACATGCAACGTTGTCATTTAGGACAAGTGCTGGGAGTGAATATACATCCCTTGGGTGTACTCTATTCTTCATTAATTCTTTGTCCTGTGGTCCGGCCTTCTCCCTCGTCCCGCTGGGCCAGTTGCCCTTAGGTAGGAGGCCCCCCAGGATCTTTGGCTCCAAAGAGAGGGTGTCATTTAATCTCAGTCCATTGTTTATCCGTGTAAGTTTGTGGCCTGTGAATGTTGTCGTTTCTAAGGTAGTTGGTTCCGTTTAGTCGGGGGTGTTGGGTCTAGTGAAATTGTTTGGGGAATCAGAGGGTGATATCTTGGAGATTTCTATCCAAAACAGCCTCTCAATCTAGGTTTTGTAGGGTGTATCGTTGAGGTTGGTACAGGGAGGGACTGGAACGGGATCCCGATTGGTTTTTAAGGTTCGCCCGTATAAATAGGGTCTGAAATGCATTACGGAAAAGTTCGTAGCAAGTAGTCCTTTTTCTGTAGTTTTACACTTAGTTTCGGCGTCATTCAGGCTGTATGAGGCACAGGCCATAGTCAAATTTTTTCCAACCTTACCTTGGCTTAATATAGCTCCTTAGGCAAAATCGAAAGCATCTGCGGTGACAATAAAAGGTTTAGTGAAATTAGGATATTGTAACAAAGGTTGAGTGCAGAGAACTTTCTTCAAAACATCGAAAGCTTAGATTGGGGGTTGAGACCATAAGAAGGGGGCACCTTGTTTTAACAAAGAGTTGAAGGGTTTGGCTCTTTTTAAAAAATCAGGGATAAACTGATGGTAGTACCCTACCAATCCAAAGAATTATTTAATTTTTTTTGTATTTTGAGGCGTTGGAAACTCGGCTACTACACAAGTCTTATTGGGATCTGGCCGGACTCCCTTCTCTGAAATTCCATTACCCAAATAGGTGATCTATTTCCTGAGAAACAAACACTTATTCGGTTGCAAGGTAAGACCTGCTGTTCTTAACCGACCAAATAATTTCTTTAACTTTTCGTCTTGCTCTTGAAGTGAAGTTGCATAAATTACGATATCATTCATATATACAAACAATTTGATACCCTGAAGGCTACTAGAAATCTTATCCATCAACGCCTAGAAAGTTGCCAGTGCCCCTTTAAGGCCCATAGCCATACGCTTATACTGTAAGTGCTGAAAAGGGTAGAAAATGCAGTTTTCGGTGGATCGCTCAGGTCTATCGGCACCTGATGGAAACCAGAAGCTAGATCCAGGGTAGTGAAGTATTTACAGCCCCTCAGCTGGTCCAAAATTTCGGTGATGTTAGGTAGATGATATGCGGGTGCAATTGTATTTTCGTTTAGAGCGTGTAAATCGATAACGAATCTCCACTGTTTCTCTCCATGTGAGTTAGCTTCCTTGGGAACTATCCATACTGGCGGGATAAAGGGGGAGTTTGACTCTTCGATTATGTCGTTGTCCAGTAAAATTTGTACCTATTTTTGGATTTCATCGTGTAAATGTGTAAATGAGGTGGATGTCGATATTGTTAAGTTATCCGAAGTATGAATTTGGTGTTGAACCTTATTTGTTTGACTTTATTTATCCCCGATTAAATGAAATTAATATGAAAAAAGTGTTACTAATTAAATTACATGATTTCGTTCCTCCTCATTAGGCTTGGCCAAATCTAAAATCTTTATTATCACAGATATTTTGTTCTGTCAGATAAGTTGCGCCTGTGCCTTAAAAAATTTTTTTTGTGGAACGGGTAGGTATAATAGTGTCATAATATGTTTCTAAGGTTATCAGGGGATAGTCAGGTTAATGTCCTCAGAAGTAGTGGTTATAACGAAAAGGTTCGCGGATCCATTTACATCATAGCAAGACATTCGCCTGCGTACACACCAGGTCCAGCCTCCAACCTCGGCCAATATTCCTTCCGTTTGGTTGTATTGTAAACACGAACCTTACATAGAGATTTGCTTCTAGCAGGGAGCTGAAATGAATCATGGTGAGTAGTGAAATGTATTGGTTGTGATCCAACTATTACCCTTTTCTCTGAGAAAGACAGTATAGCTCTGTGTGTTTCTAGAAAGCTTACTCCTAATGTACCATCAAAGGGCAAGGGAAAGTCGTTTGATACTACATGTGCCGAGGTTTTCATATTGTTAATAGTTAGTTCGACTCGACCTAAAGTTCTCACAAGCCCATGACCGATTCCCGATAATCAAAAGAACAAATCGCGAAATATTGCAACATTTTTGTTAATTAAGAGTACGTACGAACATGTAGGAAATGTCAATGGAAAAAGTTAGTTGGGGTCAAAACTACATTACCCATGATTATAATCTCCACCCTTGACGAAGCTGTTGAAATAATTAAGATGACTGTAGTGGAAAGACTCCCCATTACCTCCGTAGCGAATCAGTATATATCAACAATTCAAGATAATTTAACAAAATATTCAGATGCCCTTTCATTACCCGACGCTATAACCAAAACAGTCGCGACCCATTTCGCATTAGAATTTATTTGCCGGTTTGGATGTCCCAAGGTGATAAAAACAAACCAGGGATCAAATTTCCAAAATCAATTTTTGCAAAGACTTACCAAAGTCTTTAAAATCAAATAATTTAGATCAACAACTTTTAGACCCCAAACCATGGGCTCAATTGAAAGGAGCCACCATTCCTCGGTTGAATATTTAAAAATGTATACCGAGCAAGGTGAATGGGATACCTGACTTAAGTTTTCCCTATTTTTTATACAATACATCAATTCACTTTTTGTTATTTGAATTATTCAATAAACTAAACTATATTCAGGGAACAGCTCACGAGAAGTTATGAGAAGCCAAAAAAAAATAAAAAAAATATTACGACCAAAATTAAAAATCAAAACATTTACCATTAGGGGACGTTTTCTTATGAAAGGAACCCTAACTCAGAAAATTTGATAATCAGTACACAGCTAGGGCAATACAAAATTATAAAAATTATAAGAGATAGAAATGTAAAACTAGACCTAGGACAAAGAAAGATGAAAGTTGTAAACATCGATAAATTAAATCATACACACATCCGACCGACTGATTAATGTAACTCTGTACCCTATTCAACAAATAAGTAAATAAAAGGGGACAAGAGAGAGAGCTGGCAAAAGTGGTCGCAGCTCATCGGGCGAGGCGGAGGAATCAAGGAAATTTTAATTTAAAGAATCATCAAAATGTAATTAATAACTTTTGTCCTCTTCTGGTTTGAAACTTCCCTGTGTTTGAGCCTCGCCGTGTCCTTATAAAAAAAAAATAAATAAATAAGTAAATAAATATAAATATAATAAATTTGTAATGAATACTAACATACATATTAGTGATACTTATACCTCGCTCCTCTCATGCAGAAAAAAAATCACTACAAACAGCCACTACACATACACCAACCCCCGGACATTCTTAAACGAGAACATCCCAGCCCTTGCGTACACACCAACCCCAAACATTCTAATCATACAAATTTAAACAATCCAGTCACCATTGAACTCAACCAGCCACTACACACACACCAACCCCAAACATTCTGATCCAAACAGTTACTTTCATTCCAATCAGTTACCATCGCACTCAATCAGCCACTGCATACCCCAAAACATTCTACATTCAACCGACACATCACAACTTACACATAACTCAACTTTCTCTCAATTACAAACATCCTTTTCACTTATAAAACACAAGGCACAAAACACAAAAAGAAAACCTCACAAGATCAACATTTTCAAAGACCTAGAACAAAAAGGAAAAAGGAAAGCATTAAATTATTGGATCGGCATTAATTTGGAAAAGCATTTAATTATGCTGCAGCAAAATTTAAGCTTTTTTTTATTATTCATCATCGCTCGTAGGCTCAGACATGGCTTTCTTTTTACACAAGCATAGCGTTTTCTAGCTATCGTCTTGAGCATATATATATATATATATATATATATATATATACCGTGGAGCGCGCGGTGGCTCAGTCCGCTAGGTCGTGGACTGGCACGCGGGAGACCGTGGTTCGATTCCCGGCCAGTGCGACTTTTCGGGCAAGTACCTCTGTGATTTTTCACATGTGCTTTTTCACCACGCAATGCTCCTCGAGGAGGGTTCAGGCGACCTTCTCGCAGCAAAAATTGCCTAATTTCTCCCTACCCTCCCTCCTGAGATGGGAGGCCTCCCATATTAAAAAAGGAGCCGGACGTAGAGCATTATAATATTTATATCTATATATATATATCGCCATCCCTACTGCTGCGGTCCAATAAAAACCAATAAAAAATTCATCGATTCTACAATAGGACTTTTCTATTTCGGTTTTTTATCGGTATTTGCCCTCGTAAATCCAGATAAAATTTGTAATGGTTCAAAGTGGATTTAGAATTTAACCAGGACATGATTAAACAAAAATAAATTGACAAATTTATGTCCTACCATCCGGATGACAACCTCAAAACGGGCGGACTAAAGTTTTCTTCTACAAATTCTAATAAAACTCTATAACTAACTTTTTTTCAATTTACATGTAAAAGACTTCAATCCCCCCGTTCTGGTGTTGCCATCCGGATGGTACGACATAGATATGTCAATTTATTTTTGTTCAATCACGTCCTAGTTACAATAGACGATATAGAAAATCTGTTTTTGACCATTACCGATTTTATTCGGATTTACGGGTGCAAATATCAATAAGAAACCAATAAAAAAAACCTATGGTAAAATCGATAAATTTTTTATTGGTTCTTATTGGACCGCAGCAGTGGGGGTATTTCACATGGTACAGGTATATTTCCAATAGCTTTGGATTCAGCATGGATTCATTAAATGGATCGAGGATCAAGGCTCAATCAATTTTGTCCGAAATCTTTGATCAACAATGGATCTAGACAACTAGACAACTGTCCTTACAGATGATTGATTAAATACAGATACTGTATTATTCAGCGTGTTGTATGTTGTGGAAAGAAGTATTGACATTTATATTGTACACATTATGTAATAAGTTAATCAATTAACAATGCTTATATTTACTTAACAAATAAATTAAAAAAAATTATTCTACCTGTTCACATTTAGTAGATAATATTAAGTATATCTGGAATGCACCAAAACTAGCTTTCGTTCATCAACTCGTCAGTATCGCGATCAAATTTGATATCGAAAGTAAATCCTGGTTATAATTTAATCGTTACTTTCGTAAACTTTAAAACGTTATTCATTAAATACATACAGCCAACTCGGTTTTTGCAATTATTACTTAACTTTCCGGGTAACATATCTTTATTACTTTTATTTACAACTACAGTATTCTTACTGTTAAGGAGGCTCCCTCGTGCAGAAATGCCAACCCTCGTCGTAGATCTCGAATTTGCTCGTGCCAGCTCCACCATAAGAATACGTGTAAGAAAGCGCTACATTAAATTAATAATATCTCAAAATTTAACAGGGTAAGCGATATAAATAAATATATCATTGGATTCAGTAGATTTTTAACTATTAAATTCATCTGGTCTGTGTTCGGGAACTGTCACGAGGGAGCCTCCTTAAATGCTACACGTTATAATTTCCGATGATAGTTAACATAAACAATGTCAACTGTAGACTGTAGGGCGCTAACGGGGTGACATTTTCAATAGTTAATCTGTTACTGGAGGTGGCTCGATCATCACCTTAGTACTATCCGTTTGTGTGACATTAGACTATCATACCTGAAAACATTGCAGGCTCAACATGTGTAACTACAATTACGAATCCGCTTGTTTACGTGCAGAGGTTAGCCTCCAGTTTCTGACTTTTAACACGTCATATTCTTTTTTCTTCGCTCGGTAATCTTGGACTTTCATGATTTTATTAGAAAGAAGATTATTTAAACAACCTGTTCCTAGTTTTTGTAACATGTGGCTCGACTTTTAGCCTAAAAAAGCTAAAACTTTTGGTGAAATAATCAAAATGCCTCTAAAGCCAATGCTAAAATTTCGAATTTTGAAGGTATTTTTTTTTAATTTTCATCGGCAACAGGCCCCAAAATTTGAACTGTACATCCGTTTAGTAACACTTTACCATAGATTTTAATTTTGAGTGCAATGGCACGACTTTTAAAAAGGTGATAAGCCACTTAATTTATAGCTTCATATATTCACAAAAGTATTGAAAAGATAAGGTTTTCGATGCAGTTATCTTTAATGTGGATCATGTGAGTATGGAAGGATTAATTTTTAATCAAATGAGGCTTTTTTTGGACCTTCTCTGTAGGCAAGAATAAAATAACAGAGCGGATGAATGTTATTTTTCAAATAATGTTTATCAAAGATTGTATGGTAGTCAATAAACTAATTTACCTGTTCGACTATTTTGGCCACCTTCCCGTTCTGGACGAGCATCTGGTCCTGTATCAGACCAATCGCCTCTTAGTCTTAAGCGTCGGACTGGTTGCGAAGATCGAATGGGATAGGGCTTCCTTTTGTTCTCAGTTATAATTTTTTTTGTTAATTGATTGCTTCTTCGTTCCTGCAATCATCATTTATACATAACACAAAACTTAATTATCAAATATGGACAAAAAATACTTGATTCACTTACTTTTGTACCAAAAAGATAAAGTTGCTCACTGCTGTAACTGACAAGAACATCTTGCCCATCTGGACTATAACTTAAGGATGTAATTCTATATGAATTTCCTTCAAATTCTGGTACAGTAAAACTGCATAATGACTTTGCACTAGTTCCATGATCTGTCCAGCCTATGTATAATTGAATCAGAAAAATTACAATTTTCATAAGTATAATCAAGAATGGTATCATGTTTGAACAATTTAATTAGCAAATCAAAATTTCAGATAATTATATATTAAGAAGTTTTACTTTTGTTTCAACGAGTTCTTAAAATTCTTTTAATAGTTCACCTGTAGCCTGAGTTCCAAGCATTCGTCTGTCAAATGTTCTTACTATACTATCGGAACATCCTATTGTGACTTGATGTGATAGTACAGGATTCACAGAAACAGCGGTTATTGCTTTCGACAACGAAATCAATACATCCTTACAAATAAAGGAAAAAAAACGTTAATAAATAAACTAGTAATGATAAAAATAAGACTTAGAAGAGAAAAAAAAACTCATAAATACCTCTCTACACCTAGGAACATTACACTTTTCTTTGATCCGCAAGTCAAACCATCTGACAGTTCCATCTTCGCCGCAACTCAAAAAATTGTTGGGTTCAAACGCTACTGTAGCAATTTCATAAGTTGTTCCACTGTGACAATTAAATTGACTATGGTATGTTTCAGTCTTCTTCATTAAATCTTGAAAAAGTCGTCAAATCAGTAACATTTAAAAATTAATAAATATTTCCTTTTTTTTCATGTCATACCAGTATATAAAATAGTTCCATCACCACTGCAGGAAACAATACGGTGATCTCCACCGTCAGGCAAAAATTTAGCACTAAAAATATTTGCCCGATGACTAGTTTTGTAGTCTGAAGTAACCTACAAAAAACCTGCATTATTAGTTCTATGAATAATAAAGAAAACTTTGTACTTATCATAAACAATCATAAAATTTATGGAAAAAATTATTAAGAAATTGTAAAACGAAAAACAATCGGATTTATTTGTAAGACTTTCAATCCAGCTTTATACAATTTTAATAAGTTTCAACTATAAATATGTTCTAGGTTTCTTATATTTTGACTTAATGCCCTCATTGTTAATTGCTAACATACATTTTGAAAATAAAATTTTAGTGAACTTAATCTACATGTACAAGCCAGTTCGTTTTGATATTACAAAGATAAAAATAACTTTGTCTTGAGCAATATCTATACTTTAAGCACAAGGACAGCATAGGGCAGAAAAAGTGCAAGGTTACTTGCATAAGTCATTGAAATTTATTTTGAGACTTTATTCAGGCAGATATAAGTACAACATGTTTAACCAAAATAAAAAAACTGTAACTTTTGTTTCCATCAACACATATTCACCTGATAACTGTAAGTGTTTGTAAGAACTAGATGTTGATCATCGCTGCCAGATAAAATCGTATCTCCAATGTTATTCCAGCAAATAGAGTTGACACAGCCCTTGTGAACTTCCAATCTTTTCATAGGTGCCATACGCTGAATCAGCTCTAAACTTGCTAAAAGTAGAAGTAGAAATTATAAAAAACAAGTGTGCAACTGATTAAAAGTGGGAAGGAAAGAGTAATTTATAATAACGGATAGAAAATTGACTCACATTTAGTGCTGTGATGTAGCTTAATCCTGGTGTTCATGTTGTAGGGCTGGTTGTGTATATCATGGAAAACACTGGATTTATTCCGATGCATGGTGATAGTAAGACAAGGCCCCCCTAAGTATACTGCAGCAATGAATTATATATACTTATGTATTAAAATATAAGTAGTCTGCTGAAACAGCAGAAAGAACAGCGGAAGAGCAATCCTACATTTGAACGAAAAATTCTTCTAATTTGTCAATAGTGGACTAAGTAATATCTTTGTATTACCAAGAGAATTTTGGCAAACCGAATTATTTATACAGCAACACGAAGAGAAAGCTCAGAAAGCTGAAATTAAATAACAATAACTATAATTACTAAAAGCAAGTGTTTCATAAAAACAAAAAATAAAAACAAAAAAACTACGTATTATGAAATTTGTAACAAAAAAGACAACCGCAAAACTGTCATTCTGCTGACGAGAGCACCATAATTAGACCACTAAAACGAAAATAGCGACAAGTAACAACTGGGAGACTTGAGAGGGTTGACAGTTGAAAGTACTCAGCAACGTCAATAATCATCCAAGAGCTTCTCTTTATGCCCTTTTTTTGTCGATCTGTGCACCAAGTGCACGAAATTTGAACTTCTTGTCATGGAAATGAATGTCACGAATTTTCTATGTAACGTAAATTTCTTTTACGTGTGTACAAATAGATGTAACGCACAATTGAATTAATTAATAATATGAAATTGTGAGAAGATCGTCCGCTGAGGAGGGAAACAGCGGACCAGCCGTGTGTTCCAGTTGCGCTCTCCGACAACGTACCGACAACTTAAACATGACGCAAGATATCGTAAGAAATAATCAAGTTGTCAGTAAGTTGTCGGAGAGCGTTACTGGAACACACCCCAGTGGTGGATAAACGACGTAAATACATAGTGACAATATAATCTTTTAAGCCGCGGGCACATGTACCTAGAGGCTAGAGCACCGCGTAACCGTTTAAGCCCATGAGAGTGAGAGAGAGGTAAAGTACGCTAACCTCTCGTAATGGTTACGCGGTACGCGTTACGCTCTCCATGTGACCGCGGCCTTAGTCGCAGAATGGGTCCTTAGAGAATATATACATTGTATATATTCTCTAAGGATGGGACATAGCCAGACTTGTGAAGTTGGCACCCGTAAATATTAAATATTGATATTTTGCACCCATTCAGGGCTTAAACGATTCCTGCTTACTTGCGAATTTATCTTCCTCTTGAATTTTTATTTGCTGATCAACAGTTTGCGAGATATTTGCAAAATAATAAGTCGAAAGTGGGCGTGGCGCTGAAGTATAAAAAACTTTGTTTTAAGTGCTAAATTGGGTTAAAATCCAATTCTACCTGTACGATTCGATTCCTCCTCTTTTGCGGATTACGGAGGTATATAAATTAATGTAATTAAATGTCACAAAGTTTTTAAATAATGAATTTAACTGTTGAGTGAGAGAATCTAGTAACTTTTGTCTAGTGACTTTTGGTCCAGTGCTCCGTTCCTGTTGTTCGGTACATGTCGTTGACTCCGTACAGCGGGAGCCGTACCATATAACTATTTTTCTGTACATCGGCCTATGATGTAACGTAGGCCCGCGAAGCTAAAAAAAGTTATATGGTACGGCTCCGGGTTCTACAAAATATTTATCAGAATAGAAAACTTTAGTAGGTATTGATCTATTAATTATTAGTTATAAGTTATTCAGCCTTTGGGTCAATACACACACACACACACACACATTTTTCGATGACTATGCAATCTAGTGTAAACCCATTTAATAAACATTTTTTAAAATTAAGGAGGCTTGGGCGATTTTGAATTGAATGCTGGCTAGGTCTGAAATTCAGAGATTATATAGATAAAGTTTAATAGATTTTTTTAGGAAAACAAAATAGGTAGGTCAACACATTTATTTTCGAGAAAATCGCTTCTGAAAATTCGTCATTTTAACACGCAACCTTACGGAAACCGAAATTCAACAGACTACTGTACCGCAATAAAAAGCTGTGGGCCCACACATAAAATTCGTACATGTACTTGAAAGTATAGAGAATCTATTATTTAAAAAAAAGAACAGGATCAACACGTTAAATTTTGAGAAAATAGCGAAGAAAACATCAAACATGAGAATTGTTTTGTTCAGGTACTGTAAGTGCGCATGCGCTCTACATTCATAAACACACAAGCATGAAAATTTAAGTCTAACGCAAGTATAGGTATTTAATAGCAGATGAGAGCAAGAGAATACAGTGTTGTCAGCTTTATCGTGGCAGGGCCGTCATCTTTACACAAGGTACCTCGGGGAAACTAATTAATTTTTTAATATCGATTTTCCCAATGACTTTTCTGCGTATTATTGCTATTTTGTTCACACATTTGTATAATCAAAATGATTATAAAAAAAAAACTACAAAGAATCATTTGTATGACAAGTATCTCACAGGGGCCCCTCAATAGATACGACATTAAACGCCCAAGCCTCCTTTAAGTACTTGTAACCTTATTACTGGGGCTGTGTTTGCATAGGCTCCGTTTTTAGTCTGTTAAGGTCACGTGATTATTTATGATAGGTGCGAGTTAGACGGTGACATCATGCTGTCTCCCTCGCACTTATGATAAATGATCACGTTACCTAAACATACTTAACAACAAACAGAGCCTTAGGCGAACACAGCCTGTGTCACTTTAATCCGTTTCCACTGGTCAGTAACTTGATCTTCAATTTGCCTGATTAATCATTTACGCGCGAAATTTGAATGCTTGAGCCGTTTTCTAAAACTTGTCCAAACAAAATTATTACTTATGTGCTTAGCTGTGGCTTGTCTTGTAATGATTATAGCTGTACTGCTACTTTTTCGTTGTGTTCTTATTTGTTTCTTGAATAACAACAAATATTAAAATTTCGCGCTTAATGAATAAATATCAGTCCACAGTGTTTGCCACAATAGATTCCAGATACTAGATTCTTAAGATGGAAAATCTGTACCTATTGACAAATAAATTTTTCCTTGAGTTTGGAGTGTGTAATGTACGTGTGTGTGTGTATTAACCCAAAAGCTGAATAACTTATAACTAATAATTAATAGATTAATACCTACTTAAGTTTTCTATTCTAATAAATATTTTGTAGAACCCGCTGTACGGAGGAAACGACATGTACCCTACCGAACAACAGGAACGGAGAACTAGACCAAAAGTCACTAGACAAAAGTTACTAGATTCTCTCACTCAATAATTAAATTCATTATTTACAAACTTTGTGACATTTAATTACATTAATTTATACACCTCCGTAATCCGCAAATGAGGAGGAATCGAATCGTACAGGTAGAATTGGATTTTAACCCAATTTAGCACTTAAAACAAAGTTTCTTATACTTCAGCGCCGCGCCCATTTTTGACTTTTTATTTTGCAAATATCTCGCAAACTGTTGATCAGCAAATAAAAATTCAAGAGAAGGATAAATCCGCAAATAAGGAGGAATCGTTTAAGTCCTGAATGAGTGCAAAATATTAATATTTAATATTAACGGGCGCCAACTTCACAAGTCTGTCCAAGCCTGGACGGTATTATTAACACCGTTTAGTTAATCAGCCGATCCTGGAATAAGTTTTGGACACAGACGATACAGTCAAAAAGTATTCATTTTAATTATTCGTTTTAAAGTAGTGTTTTATTAAACAGCTAATATGAGTACGACTCCACTTCTACAGTATTGAAGTTCTACTAAAAAATTTGCTCTAAAATCAGCTGATTCAAGACGCTTACTGGCAACACTATTAAATAATAAAAAGTTGATTGTAAACATATGTAAACAATTCACAATTATGATTGATTATCTAGTACGACAAAGATCTTTTTAATTAGCGCTCTTTTAATTGATTGATGATTTATTATTTAATAGTAGCCAGTAAGTGCCCCGGGTCTTTGGGTGAAAGGCGCTTGTGTTATTAATAATTATTCATTCAACAGATTGGCCAGTAAGCGCCCCGGGTCATTGGGTGATAGGTGCTTGTGTTATTAAATCTTATTTGAGTTTCGCGCCTCACGGTCGGTACTATTTTTTTTTGATCTAGTGATTTTCCACGTCAGTGAGGTTAGGTCCTAGTGGATCCCCAAGTCTGGCCAGAACTATATCCCATCACTGTCACAGGATGACTTTTAGATCAAGAGCTAAGGCCCCGAGTTGTAAAAATTTCGAGCAGCTACCACCATAGACATATAAAAAATAAACTGCTCGTTCTTATGGACGGCGCTGAAGCTGAAACACAAGTAGAAAGAGACGCAACATCCAACGTGTGGATATGTCTCTCGCACGTTTTCAACGGTGGGGGCGGGGGTCAATAAAACTAAGGCCAACTGAATAGCTGAAATAGCTGATGCAACCTTCCCACCGTTGGCAACGTGCAAGAGAGACAGATATACACATTTGATGTTGTCTCTTTCTACTAAGGCTTTAGCACCGTACATGAGAACGAGCAGTCTATTTCTTGTATGTCTATGGCCGCCACTCGATAAAAAATCTTAATGAGGGGCTCAAGTTCCAAGTTCCAAGCCTCCTGATTGGCTAATCAGTTCGATGGTTGAAGAGCCCACCTTATGCATTTCTTACACCATGATTCATGACGTTGTGAATGACGTAATTTGCGATGTCACAAATGACGTCATGATTGTCATCATGACTTGAGATAGGGAGTAAATGCCGAAAAACGACAGTCATACGATGATATAATTTTTATTAAATACACAATATTAAACTATTTTCGCCGCAACTTTTTATGACCAGCTGCTACTTAGACCAAGAGCTGAGGCCGAAGAGTGGTCAAATTTTCAACCAGCCGCCACTCTTACTAGACTCAAAGACTCTTATGATTCATAGAGACCCAAAATATTTATGCTGTATCTCATTCTGGTGAAGAGTTTTGTTGGTATTTAGGAAAAGCCATATGGTTTTTTTATTAACTAGTCGCAGCTTACACCAATGGATATATTAAATAAAAAGTTGTAGTGCCCTTTGCGGCAGAATTTAAATGCACCTTGTACCGGAAAATTGACCTAAAAAAATCGATCTCCTACCCGATTTTATCTATAATACTTATTTAAGAAAATAGATCATACACTGTAGATAACATTATAGATAATAGCACAATATCTATATTTTTGAAGGTCGATTTTCACGTACAAAATGCATTCTTATCTTGCCACAAATCGCATTGTCATGAAATAACTTTTTTTTTTCTATCGATTGGTGTAACTTGTAGCTGGTTAATAAACAAGACCATGTGGTACTTCTATAATTACCACATAACTTTTCACCAGACTAAAATATGACTAAAATATTTCGGATCTCTACGAATTATAATGTATCGTACACCGTAAAACTAATACATTTCTTACAGGTAATTAATGTTCGTCGAATGATGTGTATTTATGACACGGCCTGTAATTAATGTAGTTATTTTTCAGAGCTATTTTTTTAAAAATTAAAATACATGACAAATTGGTATCTGGATATATAAACAAATTATATTTGGTGCTGAAACAACTTGGCTTTTGTATGTGTCCAAAGCCTGATGTAATTTTGTTATTAATTTTTCAATATGTTTAGTATTTATTTGTGTCATATAATATTTCTCTTTCATTGTCTTATTAGAGCATCTTATAATAATGCATTTCAGACATCGCCGATATCGGTCCTCTGCATTCTTACATGTATTACATTTATTACTAATCATTATACTAATTACATTTATGACATTTCATGTCATAAATACACATTTACTGTAACTGTATTCACCCACCACTGGCGCCCGATCAGAAATCTAGAGGGACTAAGCGTTGGGTTAGGCGGATTCAATTTCGGAACTTTTTTCCTAGATCGTATATATAGCTATACGATCCAGGGAAAATGTTCCGCCAAGCAGATAGTAGTGAAGGGGCATTGCCAAAGACGGTACCCACAACGCGCGAAAATTAAAAATTGTAGTATTATTAACATAAGTGTCTATCACTCAATGACCCGTGGCATTTACTGGCCGCTTTTTTAACGACATATATTATTAATTAATAGCACAAGTGCCTCCATCACCCGATGACCCGGGGTGCTTACTGGCCGCTTTATTAAATATTAAAAAGTTAAATAATAATGGAAGCACCGATCACCTGATAACCCAGGGTGCTGCTTATATTAAATTAACATTGTATTCTTGAATAGAGCGGGCAGTAAGCGCCCCGGGTAATCGGATGATAAACGCGTGCGTTATTATTATTACAATTTTTAATTTTCCCGCGTTGTGGATACCGTCTTCGGCAATGCCTCTTTACTGCTGTCTGCTCAGTGGAACATTCTCCTTAGATCGTATAGCTATATATACAATCTAGAGAAAAAGTTCCAATATTAAATCTGCCAAACCTAACTCTGGAGGGGCTACCTCAATAGTCCAAAAGGGCCTCGTTGGACTGCCTCAGTAATGCCTCAAAAGGCAAATTACGGGGTGCATTGGAGGCCCTCATGAGGTCACCCCATAAACTTAATTTTATCACATGTAAATTTCTTTTTTGGAGCAGTCAAACAGAAAGACATTGCGTTAGAAATTTACTGACGAACGGTAATTTTTGATCGCGTTCAGAATATTGCAACTATATTGGGTGTAATTCGTAATCGCCGCCAGCAGTTACATATGTAAGACGTGACAACGTTGCGTGGTTGGGGGCGCTACTGTCGATTTACTGGTGATGTGATCCGCAATCCCGCCTTCAATCCGCCAGCAGTAAAGCAGACAACGTCGGTCTACTTACTTTTTTTTGTGACATTTTTGCTGTGATCCCACGCAATCTTGCTAGCAGTAAGTAAAGCTGTTATTTCCATTTTTCTTTTTAGCACTCAAAACTTTTTTTTTTTGGTCTGCGTGTTTGCTTACGTCTAGCACAATATGCTTTGTTTACAATCAGAAAATGTCACGAAAAAGAGCAAGTAGACTGACGTCGTCTACTTTACCGCTGGCGGGATTGCGGATCACATCACCAGTAAATCTATATTAGCGCCCCCAACCACGCAACGTTGTCACGTCTTACATATGTAACTGCTGGCGGCGATTGCGAATTACACCCATTAGTTCTATAAATTAGTAGTAAATAAGAATTTTTTTCTAAAAATGAGTAACAAAATAAAACAGCTTTTATTGTTAAATAAAGAAACGGCTAAATAATATCGCAACGCAAAGCGTATTCAACTATATAATAATAGTCTGATTCTGTCAGATGGCTGTGACTTAATGGATATTTCTACGCAAGATGACATTAGGGTAGCTTATCCTCTACTACATTGTGTTATAGATGTTGATAAACTTGAACGCGAACGACAAGGTTTATTGACAAACAGTGACACAAATAATACTGAAAATTTTTATACAATTATAGATGAACTTAAACAAGAATTTTTAGTAGCAGAAAAACTACGTTATAATGAAATAATTATTTAAAATTTTGATTTCATTTCATTTTTTTTCCACTTAATATTGCTCTAGGGCTGAAACACTAAGTACTGACAATTATCTTGAACGTTTCTTTTTTTGGTTATGTATACTTAGAGATATTTCTCTTATTGAGGGTACCTCAGGAGGGCCACACGACTCCAATGCAATACTGCCTCGCTAGGCTCTCCAGTGGTAAATGGGGTAATTTCGCGAGGTACTTAATACTCATGAAGGCCTACGCAGTACGCAGTCAAATTGACACAAGGATTACACAGCACAGTGCACAAGAATAACATTCAACCAATGGAAACGGAAGCGTAACGTGTTAAACTGATTAGACCAAGAGCTGAGGCCGAAGCGTGGTCAAAACTTCGACCAGCCGCCACTTTAACTGTAATTAAGAACCCTCATGATTCGTAGAGACCCAGAATATTTTTGTCATATTTTATTCTGGTGAAGAGTTTTAATGGTATTTAAGAAGTGCCATTTAATTTTTTTTCGCAATAGTGTGCTGAAAATGGGTGTTTTACGCACTGGTATTAGTGTGGAAAATCGATTTTCCGACAAAGTGTGCGACAAAGGTATGCGGCAAAAGTTTTTCCGCACAGGGTGCGGAAAAGGTGTGTGGCAAAGGTTTTTGTCGCACAGTGTATGGAAAAGGTGTGAGGAAAAGGTTTTGTCACACACTGGGAAAAATTTTGCTACACACTAGAAATCAAAATTCATACCTACTTTGTACCTATTTTCCTCACACATTGCGAAAATACTTGTACGCAACTCGTGCGGGACGATTTCCCGCACTCGTGTGATACACTCGCACTCGTGGCCGGTGACGGTAACTCGTACCTTGCGATCACACTCGCGCTACGCACTCGCGTGCTCAACTGGTACTCGTTCCCGTCAACTCCGACCACTCGTGTGAGTCAATCACCACTCGTGCGGGAAATCGTCTTTTCCGCACTTGTTACGTACATAACTAGTATGAACCTGTCGCAACTTAAACCAATGGATTGAAAATAAAAAGTTGTCTTCTAAAAGTGCCCTTTGCGGCAAGATTCAAATGCATCTTGTACCCGTAAATTGACCTTAAAAAAAAGACCTATTACCCGATCTTATCCAAAATAGAAATTCATACGTACAATAGTATATAAGCGAATGTTGATACATCTAAATCATTGTATCGAGAGGACGTATGCATAAATAGTAGCACTTTTAATACTCTATATCCTCCAGACATGCCCTTTTTTGAATATCCAATAAACTTAAGACTCAGAATACTAAAACACATAGTTTCTTTTTTCAAGAAAATTTTATTGAGAAATAAATAAGAATGAGAAAAATATCCTTCCCGAGTAAAAATCGAACACACAACCTCCTGTTTACTAGACAGTTGCTCCACCACTTGAGCTACCAAGGAGCTGTACATTCACTCGCAGCATAAGTTTAGATAAGTTTCTCATTTTACATTTTTTTAGAGCTGTCTTTCACCCAAGCTTGATAAAGTAAGTTATATGATTCCATATACTGATATATATATTTATATATACCTATATATCTCCCTATATTATATAGTTATTTGTGAAGGGCATACCACATTTACCCCCCACAGCCCCCCACAGACCCTCCACAGCCCCCCACGAATAAGCTGAAATTCGACTGCTTTCATCGCTAATTTAACATTTTCTAACTTTATCCTTAGACCCCCCACATCCCCTGCACAGCCCCCCATCACAATTTTGCCTGTCCCTCCACAGATCCCCCACAGCCCCTTCACAGGCCTCCCACACCATTTTTTATACATTATGTCACTTATACTTGTTAAATAATGAAACATTAATAAGCGACTTTCAATTTATTACCAAATTATTTCCGGTTTATCTATAAAAATCATCAAGTAAAGTCAATAAATTATGTAAAAATCTCTTTTCAAACAATATTTTCTATTTCTGTATTTTTTTGCCTTTCTACTTGAATAATTTAAATATTTTTGTTTTTGCATCTTGATAAAGCCACATATAATTGACCATGAGATAATTAGGGTTTTCTTAAATACAAGCCTACATTATCGAAACTTTTACCTTCAGATTTGTTTATTGTCATAGCAAACGCCTCAAAGATTGGAAATTGTTTACGATACAAAATAATAGGTAATGTTGAGGTATTTTTTGTGACTGAAGTTATTCTTGGAATGAAGACTTTATTTCTTAGTTTTCCTCCAGTTATTAATTCTCCTTTTATATTATACTGTAAAAATTTTGTGATCCGTAAACGTGTTCCATTACAGAGTCCATCTGATTCACTTAAATTTCTCAGTAACATCACTATTGTACCAATTTTTAGATTTAGTTCATGAGGTGGTAATCCGTCACAAATATTGTTCAACATTTCCACCGGAAAATTTAAATAAATATTATCGTCTGATTTATCAACCCCTTTATAAGTTGCGTTATCTATACTACAGTAAGTTTTAATTCCTCCAGTTAATTTCTTAAGAATTTTATTATTTAAATAAAAGAGGTTCTCGTTATGCGATGTAAGTATAACACTGATCATCGAACAATCGTAGATATTAGAAAATTTTTAAGAACATTTATCATTTAAGATCCAATTTTTAGGAATGTTAAAAGCTGTTATTTTCCCTTCCCCAATTTTTAATAATAATTATAAAAATGCTTTATTATTAAATCGAATATCGATTTCTAATCTTAAAATTTGTAACAAGTTCCATAAAAATGAAGAGTCAATAGTTTGATCAAGTATAATTTTTCTATTACCGTTGTCTATCTCTGGGAGAATCTGACGAAAATCACCTTCTATAATAATTAATTAACTTCCAAAACATTTTTCAGTATTACATAAACCTCTAAACGTTCTTTCTACTGTTTCCAAAGCTCTTTTTGGAATCATTAAAGCCTCATCCCTAATAATTAAATTAACTTCTCTTAATTTTTTTTATCTTACTCGAATTCTTAAAATGCACTGTCTATAATATTAAGATCTAAGGGAAGTCTAAAAGTTCTTGACTGGTCATCCCCTTAGGAAGCAAAATTGATACTATGCCAGTCCACGCCATCGACATGATTCTTTTATTTTAAGAAATAAAAAAATAAATTAACGTTTTATATAAAGAAGTTTTTCCTGACCCTCCCGGACCATCTTTAAAAAAAATAAATTTTTTTCGCAAATAATATGTTACCATCCGGGGTATTATTTTATTAATTATTGTATATTAAAATAATCATTTTCCTTAAATTAGATCGTTTCTACATAAGTTTGAATTTTGAAATTTCGCGCGCAGCTCCGACTTCCAACTTAGTACTTGATAGTAGCACCTATCGCTCGCCAGGTGGCGACCACTAGTCTTTAGCGAAAATCGCAAGTAAGAAAGCGACGTAAAGTATATAAGACGGACTGTGTGACGACTGATTAGGGTCGATCCGAGATTTGCAAATACGTGTAATGCATATCTCTTAAGCCACTTAATTGACTTAAAGCAGTGGTAGATAAGTAAATATTCAATAAATATCACTGTACTAATATAAGACTCTTGTTTATATTTTCTTTTCCCTCGAACCTTCCCTAGTCCTATCTTTGGATCTGTGTGCTTATGACCTCACCCTCTTCAACTCAGGAGTCGAGGCAGTTGACCCCAGGCCAACAGATATATGACTGTATCACTCAAGGGTACGCGGTAGTCACCTCCATAGAATTTGGACCAAGGAAGGCTACTCGGGACGTGGCTATCCAATTCCCTGAAGATTTTTTAGAAGGTATAACCCAACCTTCCACTGGTCCCACTAGAAGTGATCCCACTCAGGGGGTACGGACCACCCCTTTAAAACAATCACCTTTGCCCCCTGACAGCCGCCTCCACCTACTACACCCTCTCCAGCTACGAGCCCAGAGGTGTTGGAGGCTCCCAAGAGTCCCAAGCTGCTCATTCAGAGTATAGTCCAGGTATTACCCCCACTTCAAGATCCCGAGACCTCTCGACATCGAGAAGATCACCGAGGCGAGTCCAAGAGACCCCGGCGAGGGTAGGAGAGATGGTGTCTTGTAATAGTGTAGTAAATAAATAAATACAAAAAAAAAACAAGAAAAAAAAAAACTAGACACACAGTAGTCAACCTGGCGACCAACTCGTCGAGGACTCTACGAATTACCACCCAATCACTGCACCTCACTGATGAGTTGGATTCCAATGAATCAAACGGAGCCACAACGCCAACAACATCGGAAGCAGTGCCACCATCGTTGTTCAACTTAAAGGGACGGTTCGAGTCACTCAAGAGTGACTCTGATCTCTTCCAACCGTACTTCCCCACTCAAAGTCGCCCAACCCCAACGGCAACTTTTAACAAATATAAAATACTAGCAGCCCCCCGTCTCGGCTTTGTCCGAGATTTACTAAATAAAACACCGTAGTGTGTTGACATGTAATGCGATACATTTTCAGTCAGAAATTTTGCACATATTCCTGACACAACTCAGAACAAAAATCTTCTTATTAAGAACATATTTTTTCGGAATCCATATAGTTTATTTGGGCAAATAATGTGTAAAAATTCAAAAAAATAATTATGCTAAAAAGTACCGTGCGTTCTTTATGCCATAAAATAATCGGTGGCCATACGAAGCCGTTGATTTACAGTTTCTCCCGTGTAATTCACGAAAACAGCTATTTTTTAAAGCTGTTAAGATTTTTAACCCCCAAAAAAATGTATATTAAAAAAAAATTTTTTTTCTCATATCTCACAACTTTATTACCAGAGCAACAAAGTTCTGGACCTCAAACCCTACATTTTTATTGCTACAAAAACAAAAATACATTTTCTACTCATTAAAAAATCTGAAGTAGGATCTTTAAAGATTTCAGAGATTACTGCGAGGGTACAATGAAAAGCTGATCTCTCACGTAATGGATTCTTTAGTTGTCTATTTTAACGCTGCTGTTTCAATCTCGATAAATTTTCTTCGTCAGTTTCTTGACGTTTAAGTAAAATTGTATTTATTAGAAACACTTGAACTTTTTCTTCCAATTCACCCTCTTGCGACTTTTGGCATGCTTAAAATTTGTGTGACCCCTAAAGGCTGTTTTCTGTCAACTTTGTTAAGTTCTAATATATTTATTAGCAAGGTAGTTTGACGTCCGATGGCCCTAAAAAAGACCGGTGAGCTTATTAAGTAAACTCTTTCTTGACTTCAGTTAACAGCAATTGTGAGTGCCTGGATCAGAGATTAGTAGGGAGATTGCTGACTGCCATGCTACGGAGTGTGCCCACTTTTTTCCAGTGGTTCGAGCGCCCCGCCGCGGCCAAGCGGCCGAACCAGGCGCACATTTTTTTTTTTATTTGAGAAGCACGGTAGGGGTATGAGAAGAGTGGATTCGCGTGGAAATGTCCATATAGGCGCACATTTTGGAGACGCGTGGAAGGGGTATACCGAATGTGCGCCTACGAGGAGAGGAGTGGAAATATCGGCTATATAGCTGTATATATCTGAACGCACAGCCAAAGCAAGCGACGACACGAGTTTTGCTTTTTTGAGAGTCTTTGGACTCAGCAACTGAGTACATGCTATGTATAATATGTATATATTTAACTGACTTGCTCTCGCTCTGGCTTCAGTGTTATCCATAAATCTTATTTCATTAAATCGTGGAACTAAATGCTCATTAATTATATACACATAATTTTGATTTCAATACATTATGTTTTGACTCTCCCGTACTCTTAAAATTCCCAAATCCATTTATGTTTTCAAAAAATTAACCACTAATTTATTAATTTCACACATCCTAACTTCTGTAAACTGTAGGACAAGCTCCGGAGGATATCCATGAACATATGTGACTTCGAAGGATCTACATCCTGTCCTTCGGATAGCTAAGATGGATAAGGCTTATGCCCATACATAGATTGTTTTGCACTTAAGGGTTCAAATCCACTTTATGGTAGATATTTTTTTTTTTTTTTTTTATTCAATGTATCATTTTGTCTTCATTTCTTTTATTTATGTTTCGTTAAAATATATGTATGTAGTCACCATTTTTTTTCGGATACATCAAAACAAATTAAATTAATATTGATACTTTGATACAAGGCAATTCTATAATTTTATAATACTAAAATAACTTTTAAGGATTTCAATATAATTTGTGTATTTTAAAACTCCTAAGAAATTGTGAACATCCTATTTGCGACAAAAACAAGCCGCCCGTTTACTGCTATTTACTTAATGTTGAAATTTTAATTAGTAAATGATTTTGATGAACACAATATAAAGTAGTTTTGTAAATATTTTAAAATTGTTTGCAAATCTTTAATAAGGTGTGCTACTTTTATTTATTTTTAGACAGCCAGAAGAAGAATAATGAATGAAACAGTTCGATGAATAAGTAATGAAATTTATTCGGCAAGATTCTGAGACTAAACATTTTTTATAATACCGCAGTATTTTGTTAAAAACAAAAAAAAAAGTGAATTACCTTTAAGGGTGATGATTGTTATAAACATATTTTTAGGCTGTAGATTATAAAGGAACTTTAATCATTTATATTGAATGCAGGAAAAGCATCGTAATATTTTTAACAATGATACAATCGGGTGAGTGCAAGAAAGAGTCTTTTTAGAGTAAAAGTCAAGAAAGAGCCTTTTTAAATTTTCGGGCAGAATAAAGTTCTCTTAAACTAAAAGAAAAAGCCTTTTTATACAGAGGTACACTCGCACTGAGGTGTTGGCGTCGATTGGTATGATTGAGCCCAACGAATCATCGCTCAAGATTATTCTTAGACATTTTTGAGTTCTTATTTGTTCCTCACCCAGCTCTCGGTTGGTCTCGTACCCCTGTACGAATCCACACATTTATTCTATACTTGAGAGCAAAACGAGGAGTTTAACAAAAAGATATCAATGCCTTTTTAACTAATTTGTTTACTTCTATTTTAAGGTAGTAATGTATACATTTTTATAGATCAATTATATACATACACACATAAATGTAGTACCAACTTAAAATCGGAGAAATAAAAATTAAAGGCTCTTTCTTATATTCAGTTTGAAAAGGCTCTTTTACGCCTATTACTCTGAGAAGACTCTTTATTATGCTAACGTGATAAATTATTTAGAATCAGGAATTGTGAGAACTAACAAAATTTTTTAACTACGAATTTCTATATTAGTAAAAACTGAGTCTGGGTCTATTTCTGCTAGCAAAAACTTCGATTAAGTTACGGGGATGTTGTGATATTTCATTGTTTGAAGAAATTTCTGAAAAAATTTGTATAGGTATGTTTATGTATCATAAATAACATGTTAAAATTTCAAAGAGCCTAGTTTCACCGTTTTAGAGAAATAAAATCGCGAAGTTGGCCACTCATACACATGCTTTTAGATGGACTTGTCGGAAAATGCACGTTTTTACTCATAACTTTTGAAATTTTCTTAAGAATCTTTTAAAAAATTAATATGTTAGGGTTTATTATAGTTGAAATAAGTACACTAAAATTGAGGAAGCCTAGCTTCACTGTTTTTAAAATATAACAGTTTAAAGTTCAGTTACAACGTTACTAGAATACCTATATAGTGGTACAGTCCGAGGCGAAAGTTAGGTTAATTTGTTGTTTTAACGTTTGTGTTTACTTTCCTGGGCATTTTTCTGTTCCATGTTCCTAAATTTTAAATTATTTACCTGTTTTGTTAAGAATAATCACAACAAAAACATTTCTAACACGAAAATTCAATTTTTAAATTGACTGTACCACGACAACCCCCTCAAAATAGTATCAACATATATGTAAATGTTTGTAGTGCAAAATCTTTCAAAAATCTGCAGTTTACTGAAAAAATCGACCAATTATTTATTCTAGTTTTCCATTTTATTCTTAAAATCGTGAAGTATTCAAACTATTATTGTTTATTGTAGTTAAGTGCATACTCCTTTATGATAAATTAATTCAGCTATGATTATCAATAATTAATGTGTAGAGCTATGTAGAGTTTTAAAATACACAAATTATATTAAAATCCTTAAAAGTTATTTTAGTATTATAAAATTATAGAATTGCCTTGTATCAAAGTATCATTATTAATTTAATTTGTTTTGATGTATCCGAAAAAAAAATGGTGACTACATACATATATTTTAACGAAACATAAATAAAAGAAATGAAGACAAAATGATACATTGAATAAAAAAAAAAAAAAAAAATATCTACCATAAAGTGGATTTGAACCCTTAAGTGCAAAACAATCTATGTATGGGCATAAGCCTTATCCATCTTAGCTATCCGAAGGACAGGATGTAGTTCCTTCGAAGTCACATATGTTCATGGATATCCTCCGGAGCTTGTCCTACAGTTTACATAAGTTAGGATGTGTGAAATTAATAAATTAGTGGTTAATTTTTTGAAAACATAAATGGATTTGGGAATTTTAAGAGTACGGGAGAGTCAAAACATAATGTATTGAAATCAAAATTATGTGTATATAATTAATGAGCATTTAGTTCCACGATTTAATTAAATAAGATTTATGGATAACACTGAAGCCAGAGCGAGAGCAAGTCAGTTAAGGTGGTTCTTCACCTAACCCATTTACTTAAACTTACAGAGAAACTTGCAGGGATTGTTATTAAAGTTATAAGGCATCTTCTCTTAAAATTTCAAGTCCCTTTATCAGGCAAAATGTAGGTTACTTTTCCATACTACAATATCATGTAATATCTCGTAAAGTAGACTTAAGATCGTAATAGAAAAAGTTTGTAGTGAAAGAAGAACTTTTCAGCTTTGTAATAATATAACAAAAGTATGGGCTAATCAGGGAAATAGTATACGATATTTAATCGTAAACGTAATCAGTTATCGATCATGCAGAAATCGGTGGCAACGTCTGCTTGAGTAGGAGCGTACATGCCATTTTCAGAACCTTGCGTCAAAAAAAAATTTTTTCATAACTCTTACTCTGACTTTATTAGCACGTTTATTTGTATGTAAATGCAATGATATTATAGTCAAGTGCCAGTACAACATATTTTATGTTGCAAATAATACGCTAATCGAAAATTAGAAAACCACAGGGTCCCGTGTCGCTTAGATACGGCACCATCGTGAAGAACCACCTTAAATATATACATATTATACAAAGCATGTACTCAGTTGCTGAGTCCGCAAAGACTCTCAAAAAAGCAAAACTCGTGTCGTCGCTTGCTTTGGCTGTGCGTTCAGATATATACAGCTATATAGCCGATATTTCCACTCCTCTCCTCGTAGGCGCACATTCGGTATACCCCTTCCACGCGTCTCCAAAATGTGCGCCTATATGGACATTTCCACGCGAATCCACTCTTCTCATACCCCTACCGTGCTTCTCAAATAAAAAAAAAAATGTGCGCCTGGTTCGGCCGCTTGGCCGCGGCGGGGCGCTCGAACCACTGGAAAAAAGTGGGCACACTCCGTAGCATGGCAGTCAGCAATCTCCCTACTAATCTCTGGCCTGGATACCTCAGGGTGATGTTCTCTAGCTTGCTGTTGAAGACCTAGACTGATTGGGAGAAAAATTACTAAGTCCGAAGCTTTGGGGCTAGTTGTAGTGCTCTTTCCCAACGTCTCCCGGTACAACGTCGAAGACGTTAGTGTCTAGAGCACCTTTTTTATTTGCAGATTCAGTTGTTTTGGTGATCTTAGATGGGGAGATTGGTTAGTGATACTTGTCCAGTGGAGGCTGTCCCGTTGGCTCAAGTTTTTTTTCCTTTATAAGGTAAAAGCACCAGTACGTGAACACTTTTTCCAGAAAGTCTTTGTTTTCTCATTTTTATTGAATTTCTGATTTGCATAACAACAAAACAGTCATTGCGCCAGTAAGTTTATATTTTTTCCTTTAAAAAAAAAACAAAAAAGTTTTTCTAGGTCATGTGTACAATTAATAAATTAATTTTAAAGTTTTTTTACCAATGACCCAGTAGATGAACAGCGTGTTCAGGTATTGGTACCGATACGTATTTTTGACCGAGTACTTGAACATCCCATGTTAATTAAATGGGAGAGAGGTTATGTTAGCTGCCTTATACTGATTTCTATTTTTATTATGTATTGCAAATAACCAAATCGAAAAATTTCTTTCTAATTTCGTTGGTGACATATTATGAAAACTATAACGACTGGCTTGACTTACTATTATTATTGATTAACAGTGATTTCAATCATTTTTATGTGTTCGAGTACTGGGTATAGGTAAAACATAATGGTACCAGTACCTGAACAGTCTCACAAGCCACCTCATACAAGTTGCACGAATAAATAATTTTTTCCTCGTTGAGTATAAAGACTTACTGAAATATAAATTTTGTTTTATCTAAAGAACGATCAAAGGATATCAGAAACATTTTTTTTTTTTATCCACTTAAATTGAAAATAGTTTATTCAAGCTGTTCAATCTACTGGTGCAATTTTAGGAAGTGTTCACGTACTGGTGCTTTTACCTTAGCTGTTGTAGGTTTGCCCAACGCAGACCTTGGAGAGGATCAGTGATTCCTGGTTGAATGCTTAGAGTCGAGAGGGTAGTATAGGGTCGTTGATCACCGGGTTTTCCAGCCTTGCGAATAACAACTCCGCAGGTGACGTCTGCCAGTGAATGGCTGACTTGGTTTAATAGTGCCCGTCTTTAGTTAATACAGTCTCTTAGTCAACGAATCGCTTCCGGAAATGGTAATAAAAATGTATTTGTTGGCAAGGTAGTTTACACTTAGGTGGATCCTAAAAAGAACCGATGAAATTGATGGTTAAATAGGGAACGTAAATACTTATAATGGCCCTAAAAAGCGCCAGTGGTGAAACTTTCAGGCTATTCTTTATTGTTATTTCTGATGATGAAGAGCTGGCGGTAAGCGCGTTGGGGACGCGACGACGAAAAAGGTAGTCCGTTGTGGCTGCCCGTGCTCCTCAGAGCTGTTTTCCCTTGCTTACATTTG
This sequence comes from Copidosoma floridanum, assembly GCF_036245765.1. Lineage (NCBI taxonomy): Eukaryota > Metazoa > Arthropoda > Insecta > Hymenoptera > Encyrtidae > Copidosoma > Copidosoma floridanum. The sequence continues at coordinate 26,465,623 of NW_028321907.1, forward strand.
TAGCTACAAATTCTCTAACTGCTTCAGGTGAGATGGTGGGATTGCCACACAACTCTGAAGAGTTGGTACAGATTGTGCTCTGGCTAGATATGTATCCTGGTATTGTGGCATCAGAGACGGCATCGGTTGGAATTTATTATTTTTTTTTTTTTTATTGCACTCGTCAGGATTCAGGGTGAATAATTATCTAGGTCCCTTCTCACTTAGAGAAGAGTGTCGTCCGTAACTGGGATACCCAGCTGCAAGACTATCATCAGCATTCTCTATACAGCTCGTTGAACTGCCGAAGCTCGACTACAACACTATGGAGACGCTCCATCCTATTATAACCACACTTATTTAATTATGTTGCAGGTAGCTTCGATTTTATGTTGACGCCACCTAGCGGATTTTACTGAACTAAAGTAAAAAGCTGGCGTATTTTTGCAAAACTTTGAGCTCATTTATTGCTATTATTATTAAATTTTTCAAGATAAAAACTATTCTAAGACCATCTAGGAAGTATCATGAATCAGTGTGCGAAATTTCAACAAAATCGGTTCAGTAGCTTTCGCGGTTAGCGGTAGCTACGGTTTTAGCGCTTTTGCTTTATATATTAGTAAGATATTTTTCTGGTCATTATTCAAACTTTCATACATCGAGTTAACTATTTCCTTACTGAAACGTATTCCATCATCTATATCTTCTTTTTTACTCTCCATTTTTTTGGTGTAGGTAAATTAAAGCATCCACATGATTTATCTTCTGATTCTAAAATTTGGTTAAAATGTAAAAGAGGTAAATTATCTTTATTAGTAGGCAAACCCTTCGTAAAAAATTTTTTGTATTTATTCCATATTTTATCACCCTGAATATTTCTGAAATTAAAAACCAAGCAAAAAATTGTCTTAATTGATATGGAAATAACATGTCAGCAATTGCTTTATTAAAAATATCAGTTTTTTCATCATTGTCCATTAAACCCATTGCAGTTGCAGTTTCCTTAAAAGTTTCATAAGTTATTCCTTTATATGTTCCAACGTCTTTGAACGATGTCGAACTAGTTTCTTTATTTAATACAAGTTTGAAAAAAAATCTTTTATGATCTTTTGGAGATACAATGTTTAATCGACCTATAGAAATATTTTTTATTTATGATTAATTTTTAGTTGAAGATAACTATTTGAATTTCCATATACGTTTTAATACTGTTGTTTGAGAAATTAACTATAACGTGAACATGTAATAAATCTGAGAAGCTTTTAATTTCAATACGTGTACCATAAGTCCTATTTTTTGACATCATGTTCATATATTTATCACTACTTTTTACATTTTGATAATAATCGCTTCCTACTATAAATTCATAATAATTTTTCCATTTACTTACATTATTATTGATTACTAAAGAACGACCTCTCATGTGGAAATCTTCGTCACTATACAGAAAATAAGAAAAAGTTCTGAATAAACAATTTCTATATATAAAACTAATTAACGTGATGACATTATAAGGTTAGAACGTCTTTGAGGCATCCAATGAAAAATTTCTACAATTCATGTTAATACAATAATTTTGTCAACATAACCTCTCTTTTTAACGACTCATCGTTAGCAAAATTTTTTTTAGTCTTGGTGGCTAAATATCTTTCCAATATTATAATACAATCACGTAACATAGTTTTGTTACGAACAGGACGCCTATTATCTTGTTTAAAACAATTTATATCAATATTCAGTTAACGTCAGTTCGAATTGAATCACCCACCATAGGTTTGGCTTACAGTCTTAAGACATTCAGACACCCATGTACAGGCTCTCTTAGAACAGTAGGAGGTTAGCGCGCGGAGCGCGCAGGGGGTCGAAGCCCCACTAGTATATATATATATTTACACTGACAAGCATTTGAGTCAAATCACTACTTTATCGAGCTTAGGTGAAAGACAGCTCTAAAAATTAAGAATGAGAAAACTTATCTAAACTTACGGTGCGAATGAATGTACAGGCTCCTCGGTAGCTCAAGTGGTAGAGCAACTGTACAGTAAACTGGAGGTTGTGTGTCCGATTTGCACCCGGGGAGGATATTTTTCTCATTCTTATTGATTTCTTAAGAAAACTTTTATTGAAAAAAAAAGCTATGTAGTTAAGTATTATGAGTCTTAAGTATTTTGGGTATTTAAAGAAGGTTACTCACCTGAAAAAGAAAGACGGAATTCCATGTGTGATTATTTTTGTAATACCTTTAGGAAAGCCATGTGGCATTACATATGGTTTTACGTATGGCATTAAATAAGGGATTTTAGCTTGGTAATGCCTTATGTAATTCCATTTGAAAAAATACATAGAATTACAAATTGGTAAAAGGAAAAAAATTTTGTCATCTAGAAATAACTGCAGAATACTACAATGCATCATGCACTGTGAACAATTAGTGTTACCATTAGGATAATAATTCCAAAACAAGGGGATTCAAGTTATATTTCAGGAATAAAAAAAAAAAATTGAAAAATTAAATATTTTTATATAGAAGTAAAATCAGCTGAACCCCCTTCTTTTTGGAGTTATCATCCCGATGGTGAGACAGATTGCTAACTGCAAATAACTTATTATGGTATTTTGCAGTTATTTCTAGATGATAAAAATTTTTTCTTTTTCCAATTAGTTTTCCATGTGTTTTTCCATACGAAATTTTACATGGCATCACCAAGCTAAAACCCTTTATGTAATGCCATATGGTAAACCATGCGTAATGCCATGTGGCTTAACTGAAAGTATTACAGAAGTAATTCTACATAGAATTCCGACATTTTTTTAGGCGGGTATGTATGGAGGATATAGAGAAAGCTTGTATTGAAAGTGCTGCCATCTATGAATTTCTAATTTACCAACAAGCATTAGAGTCACATTACTACTTTATATATAATACAATAATACTCATTTAAGGTAATAGACAAGGCATTGTAAATAAAATTATAGATAAGAGTACAATATCTATATATTTCGGAGGTATAAGATGCATTCTAATTTTGCCTTAAATGGCATTTGCAGCGGCAACTTTTTATTTTTTATCTATTGGTATAAGTAGCAGCTGGTTAAGGAAAAATTATATGGCACTACTATGATTACCACGTAACTCTTCACCAGAATGAAACATGACCGAAATATTTTGGATCTTCACGAATCATATCGTTCTCTAATTCTAGTGCGAGTGACAGCTAATTAGAATTTTGTCCGCCCTCGGCTTAGCTTTTATCTAGATAGAGAGCAAACCTTTTTTTTCTGACGCAATGACGTTCCGTTGGCTACTTTCGCAGCCTATAGTCTTATAGACACATGCAAAATGTAGACTGCTCGCACGGTGTAAGATAAGACAGGTGGTCTGAAGTCGCTCTCAACCATAGAGATATTATAGATAGAGTAGGCAAGCCTGGAAGTGCAAGCGTTGACACGTTAAAAAGAGATGCAACATCGAGCTACCTTTCTATCTCTCTCTGTGGTCGCTACTGATTGCCTATGCCCACATATACGTAAAACATCAGCCAATCAGCAGCGAGCACAGAGAGAGATAGAAAGGTAGCTCAATGTTACATCTCTTTTTATCGTGTTAACGCTGCCACTTACAGAAGAATCGGTGGCTTGCCTACTCTATCTATAATATCTCTATGCTCTCAACCGAGAAGCAATTGTGTCGTGATACCATGGGCAGCCACCAGGTGGCGCATTAGTAAGAAAGGCACACAAATATATGACATTATTTTATAATTATCCACTCTCACCTGTTTTTATTTACAAATATTGAAATAAATAAAAAAATGAGGCTGTAACATTGAAGTAATAAATTTTTTTCTCCAATAATTAAGTTGAAACAAGTTTCGCTAATTTTTTTTTTCTCTACTTTTCTTCAAAACATCTCTATTTTGTATATTAACGTATTAACGCATTCTCATATAAATATAATAATAAATTGATTTGGATATTACATCTTCTTTGTGTTGCTTACATGGATAATTAAATTTATAATTTCTTAGAAGATTTTCAACAACGTAGTCATGAACATCTACAAGCTCATTGTCGGTAGCTTCAGTAAAATATTTTTCAATTTCTTGAAACAGGTTGTACAAAAGAGTATTTGCATGAATAAGTCCTCCCCTATTTCGTATATTCACTAGTAAAGCTTCTGGTTTGACAGAATTTGAATGTTTACAAATGTCATTTTTTCAATGGATTCTAAATAAAAAAAATTTATAAACTTCATATGAATTCAACATATTGTATAATATTTTTAAGGTTATAATAAATAAGTTCAGGATTCGACTACAAATATACCTTGAATATTATTTTTCCATTGGCATCCTGGATAATTTTTTCTTTTATGAGATCATGTTCATCGAAATGTTTTTTGCAAACGTAACTATTTTTTGTCAAAATTAAATTAACGTGTGACGAGGCACACATCCACTTTTTGTACAACTTTTCATCCTTCGGAACTTTGAACACAGATAATTTGTCATTTTTGTTCTCGCGACACTTTTTTACACAACATTTATTTACCATTGTAAAAATTATACTTAAATTATTATTTTTTTTATTTCAGTATACTGATGCATGCGAGAATGCGAGAATGAGAGAGAGATGCGGGTTTACAACCACTGCCCACTGCTAGTCTGCTACAGCCTTTTCAACACTGATCCATCTAGCGGTCATCTCTGATATTAAGACACAATAGTCACAGGCATCTCTATGCATAGACTTGGTCCTTCGGACTTCGGACCACCTGACACCTGTCTTATCTTACACCGTGACTGCTCGTTTTTATGTGCGATGCTAAAGCACGAGTAGAAAGAGGCACAACATCGAACGTGAAAATCTGTCGCTCTTGCACAGTGTTGAAGGTGGGGGTCAGTACCATTAACATACAAAAAATAGACTTCTAATTCTTATGTATAGTGCTGAAGCTAAAGCACAAGTAGAAAGAGACACAATATTAAACGTGTGTATCTGTTTCTCTCGCACGTTGCCAACGGTGGGGTCAGTGGTGTAGACTTGTAAAGTTGGCGCCCGTAAATATTAAATATTAATATTTTGCACTCATTTAATGCTTAAACGATTTCTCCTTACTTTCGGATTTATTCTACACTTGAATTTTTATTTGCGAATCAATAGTTTGCGAGATATTAGCAAAATAAAAAGTCAAAAATGGGCGCGGCGCTGAAGTATAAAAAACTTTGTTGTAAGTGCTAAATTGGGTTAAAATCCAATTCTACCTGTACGATTCGATTTCTCCTCATTTGCGAATTACGTAGGTATATAAATTACTGTAATTAAATGTCACAAGGTTTGTAAATAATAAATTTACTTACTAAGTGAGAGAATCTAGTAACGTTAGTCTAGTTACTTTTGGTCCAGTGCTCCGTTCCATAGTTTGGTACACGTTTTTTCCTCCGTACAGCGGGTTCTAAAAAATCTTTATTAGAATAGAAAACTTTAGGAGGTATAAATCTCTTAATTATTAGTTATAAGTTATTCAGCTTTTGGGTCAATACACACACACATACATACATTACATCCTCAAAACTCAAGGAAAAATTTATTTGTCAATAGGTACCGATTTTTTATCTTAAGAATCTAATATCTTGAATCTATTGTTGCAAACACTGTGGACTGATATTTATTCTTTACGCGCGAAATTTTAATATTTGTTGTTATTTAAGAAACAAATAACAACACAACGAAAAAGTAGCAGTACAGCTATAATCATTACAAGACACATCTAAGCACACAAGTAATAATTTTGTTTGAACAAGTTTTAGAAAACAGCTTAAGTATTCAAATTTCGCGCGTAAACGATTAATCAGGCGAATTGAAGATCAAGTTACCGACCAGTGGAAACGGATAAAAGTGACACAGGCTGTGTTCACCTGAGGCTCTATTTGTTATTAAGTCTGTTAAGGTCACGTGATCATTTATCATAAGTTCGAGGAAGACAGCACGATGTCACCATCTCAGTGTCTCACTCGCACTTATCATAAATGATCACGTGACCTTAACAGACTACAAACGGAGCCTATGGGTGTAATCCGCAATCGCCGCCAGCAGTTACATATGTACGACGTGACAACGTTTCGTGGTTGGGGGCGCTACTGTCGATTTACTGGTGATGTGATCCGCAATCTCACCAGCAGTAAAGCAGACGACGTCCGTCTACTTGCTCTTTTTCGTGACATTTTCCGACATTCTGTCGTCTGCTTTGCTTTGTTTACAATCAGAAAATGTCACGAAAAAGAGCTAGTAGACCGACGTCGTCTGCTTTACTGCTGGTGAGATTGCGGATCACATCACCAGTAAATCGACAGTAGCGCCCCCAATCACGCAACGTTGTCACGTCGTACATATGTAACTGCTGGCGGCGATTGCGGATTACACCCTATGCAAACAAAGCGCCAGTAATACAATTAATGATACATTGACAAGTACTTAATTTAAAAAAATGTTTATTAAATGGGCTTACACTAGATTGCATAGTCATCAAAAAATATGTGTGTGTGTGTGTATTGACCCGAAGGCTGAATAACTTGTAACTAATAATTAATAGAATAATGAAACGACATGTACCAAACAACAGGAACGGAGCACTGGACCAAAATTCACTAGACAAAAGTTACTAGATTCTCTTACTTAATAATTAAATTCAGTATTTACAAACTTTGTAACAGTTAATTACATTAATTTATATATCTTCGTAATCCGCAAATGAGGAGGAATCGAATCATGTAGGTAGAATTGGATTTTAACCCACTTTAGCACTTATAACAAAGTTTTTTATACTTCAGCGCCGCGCCCATTTTTGACATTTTATTTTGCAAATATCTCGCAAACTATTGATCCGCAAACAAAAATTTAAGTAAAGGATAAATCCGCAAGTAAGGAGGAATCGTTCAAGCTTTGAATGGGTGCAAAATATTAATATTTAATATTTACGGGTGCCACCTTCACGAGTCTCAGTGGTGTGGTTGCATCAGCTGGCCTCAGTTTACCGACCCTCAACTTAGGCAATGTGCGGGAGAGACAGATTTTCGCGTTCGATGTTGTGTCTCTTTCTACTCGTACTTTAGCACAGTACACAAAAACGAGCAGTCTACATTCCTTATATGTCTATGGTTAGTAAACTAAGGCTAGCTGAAGCTTATGCAAGATCAGGAATGGGTAAATGTATGATTCTCCTAGATTTATACCGTAATTTGTCCTAAACTGTTTGAAATCATATGAAACGTTGAAAACGGATGTAAGTGTCGATAACATGAAAACGCGGCAAAATTACGGGAAAAAGGTTAGTATAATTTTGATATTTGATTTTGATTGAGTAATTTACTTCATACATTGATAGTTTTGAAAAAATTTTCTCTAAAACAAAAAATAACGTTAATTTTTAACTTACAACTTTAGGAGAATATAGAAATGGACCTTCAAAGGTTTGCAGTTAAAATTTTTTTAATTTCATGGGACAAACATAATTACAATTAACTTATTTATGTAGGAAAAAAATCATTAATGAAGCATTGGCAACTTTTTTTTTTGGTTGAAATATACCATTTACAAACGTTGATCTATACTATTTTTTAAATTTAAGATTTGTGTTTGTGCTGAAGACTGTAGTCAAATAAAAACAAATAGTTTAAACATTTAAAGGTTATGAGCTCGATACAATTTTATACATGTCATAAACTGTAAGAAAGTTCAAAAGTTTTCGAGAGTTTTAAACAGACTTTTATAGACGTATTAAATTACATTTTAGACATTGAGTTTTATACTTACTCATCCCTGTGCAAGATGCAACCACCCTACCGTTCGCAACTTGCGACTTGCGACTCTTGCGAGAGAGATAGATGTACAGTCTAGTGCTTCTGAAATCCGAAAGTTCCTAATAAACACGTTCGATAATGTGTCTTTTTCTACTTGTGCTTTAGTGTCGTACATAAGAACGAGCAGTCTATTCTTTATATGTCTATGTTCTATTTTCTCTGCCATATTCTCTGCCGCTGCCTGAAATTTCAAAACTTGCATTAAATGACGAACTTGTGGGTGAATATACCGAGTTATAAAAATTGTTGAACAGTAAGAAAAGTAATATGTTTGGAGACGAGGATGATACGAGAAAGAAGATGAGCTTTAATAGTGACAATGAAAACATTGGAAACAAAGAAAATATTAGCGAAGAAGATGTAATGAAAATACTTGTTGCCTCTGACATCCACTTAGGTTATGAGCAAACTACTAAAAGAGGTGCCTATATTGTTTTAGCAGGCGGTAAAAGTTTCATAATTTCCTGTAGACGCTTATCATGACTCAATTTGCAGTGTAACTTTTTTGCATTTAACGCTTTTTTTTTTTTTAAGTGTCTTGAATTTCAACTCTACTTATAACATATTTGTCGATTTAGTTAATCATTTACGTGTATATCTTATCCCAGTATGCCTTTTACTGTTTTAGCTCAGGATGACGATAGCTTCCAAACATTTGAAGAAATTCTCGAATATGCAAGGGACCAAGACGTAGATCTGGTACTTCTTGGGGGCGATTTGTTCCATGAAGCAAAACCTCCGCACAATGTTATAATGAGGTGTATAAACCTACTGAGAAAATACTGCTTAAGTGACAAGTAAGTTCAATATTTTTAACAACTTTTGAAAAAATTTGTTTTCTTAGGTTTCAACCAAAGTCATCCCAAGGTTTGAATTAAAAAGTACTGACCTTATCAAAACAAAAATGTTAGAAACCACAAAATAACATTAATTTTTCAAATATTTATGATAAATGTTTTTAATAATTACTTCTTAGTTGAAATTATATCAATCATAGCTTTACATATGAGGTATATCCAGAGAAGTAGAAATAAGGCCTCCGAGCTGTTTGTAGACTATACAGGTATATTTTTGTATAGAAGTTCAGTGTTTGTAAATAAGTAGTTATGTGATAACTAAACCCTTAGAGTATAGAGACAGCTCGAATACCTCTGAAGAGCCCTCTAAGCTCTCCAAGGTGGATACATAAGAACATCCAAACCCTCCTACCATACTGAAGTTAGTTGAGAGTAGTGCCTCTCGCTGGTTGGTGCGGCGTATGGAGGACTATCTAAAAAAATACGGCTTGTTCTACAAAAAGCTCTAAGCAGCGCTCCCAAAAGTAACTACCAAAATGGCGGAGAATTAAAATTAGCTACATGGGCGAGGCCGCAAAAAACACCACTCCAAACAAAATGTTTTATTCATTAACAAAAGCTATTTTAACCCAAGAAACTAATTACCATTAAACCAATATGTCTGTCTATAAAGTTAACAGAGCTGATAAATAATATAAGCAAACATGAGTAATCCCCAGCAGCTCAATGCGACTCTCATTCAAAAGGCAGTGATTAAAAAATTATTTAAACATAAACAATTAACCCCAACTAACCAAATGCGCCTCTCTTTCAATACTTAGGAATTAGAAAGTTATTAAAACATTAATAAAATATCCCATCTTACCCAATGCACCTCTATTTCGATACTGAATCCCTTATTAAGCGTGCCAACCAGCTAATAACCCATGGCACTTACTTTCCATATTGCTAGATAATTAACAATAGCTCGGACCACAAAACCATACGGGGCACTTACTTTTTACGCTGGAAGCCGATTAACAAAAGCTCCATGCAGCAGAGATTAGAAAAACAGACAGGGTGTATGCGATACATCTTTGCTGCAAAGTTCGGCAAAACAGACAGGTAAGATGGTAATCAATAAAAGCACCAATCATCAAGTAACCTACGGTGCTTACTTTGTACAATTAAGAGAAGCTCGGAGTCAATTAAAAAAAGCTCCAAGCATCAGAGTTCGGCAGCACAGTCAGTCCGTATGTGTTCCATATCTGCTACAAAGTTCAGCAGCCCAGTCAGGCCGTACGTAATCCATCTCTGCTGCAGAGATCAGCAAAACAGGCAGATTCGACGATAATTAACAAAAATGCTAATTACCAAATAACTTTGGTCGCATACTCAAATGCCTCAGAAATCATAACGAAAAAATTTCAATACCAAGTAAATGAAGACGCTTACTATTTGGTCTCAAAGATAATTAACAAAAGCTTCAAGCAGCAGAGATCGGCAAGACGAATGATCTGTATGCGCTAAATCTTTGCTGCAGAGAAAAGGGAAAGAGAGAGGCCACATATGCTCGATTCCAGCTGCAAAAATCAGCGAAAGAGATGAGCTACGTGCGCCTTACTTAAGGTGGCTCATCACGATGGTGCCGTATCAAGCAGGGGCACCGGGGGGGCTTTTCTATAAATTATAAATTTACTGAATATAAACCAATAAAAAGACAGTTAGTGGTTTGTGCCATGTCTTATTCATGGTTTATGAGCAAAAAAATGCGAAAAAATTCCGTAATTGAAAAAAGTTACTATTGATAGGGTATCGAAAAAGCTGCGTACGTCCCTATCCAAGCAGACGAACTCGCGCGTGTGCCTCAGCTCCAGCACCTGTCAACTTTCTTATACTTGTTTTGTGTGTATTTTTTTATCAGTAAATATTAAATTAATGCTTGTAAAAAATGAATGCTAATTACAATATCAGGCAAACGAGAGGAAAAAAGCGAGTTTTCTAAGCGAGAATGTTGGAGAAAAGCCACGGGCGACTACTAACACAAAAGTATTAGACAAAATAAGCCAAATATTTGTTTGTAATGAAAAGAAAAGGATATTTTATTTGATTGGAATTTATATTATTTATGGCGTTATTGCTATGTTGTCATCAAATGAACAATTAATATAAAAGTTTTATATTCAACTATTTTTTATTCAACCTATTTGTTTAAATTATTGTTATTTAATATTTTTACACAAAGTTTTTGCAATAGTATGCGTTCAAAACCGAGCATGATATTCCAGTTATAGATGTAAACAATATTTTTACAATTTTTTTGCCCACATTCTTATATATGACATTTGAATCTCCCGGGCTAGCGCCAAGAATCAAAATTGAGGTTATCCTGCGGTTAGAACTTTCAAGACTTTATATCTTTTTGTTTTTACCGGTAATCTTGGACTTTCGCGATTTTGTTAGAAAAAAGATTATTTAAACTACTTGCTCTCAGTTTCTGGAGACTGTGGCCCGACTTTTAGCCTACGAAATCTAACACTTTCGGTGAAAAAATCAGACTGCTCCATAAGACCAATGCTAAAATTTCAAACTTTCAAAGATCAGCGAAAAAAGCGGGCTGTGTGCGCCTTATTTTAGCTGCAGAGATCGGTGAAAGAGACGGGCTGCGTGCGCTTGAGCTTTGCCGCAGAGATTAGCAAAAAAGACGAGCAGTATGCACCTTATTTTAGCTGCAGAGATCGGCGAACCAGACGGGCTGCGTTCACTGGAACTTTGCCGCAGAGATCGGTGACGAAACGGAATGTGTGCGCTTGATCTTAGCCGCAGAGATCGGCGAAAAAGACGGGCAGTATGCGCCTTATCTTAGCTGTGTGCGCTTGATCTTTGTTGCATAGATCGGTGGAAGAGATAGGCTTGTAGATGATAAACAGAAGTGATAATTACTAAACAAACTGGGGCGCTTAATTGTCTGTCTCGTAGATGATTTACAGGATTTGTAACTTTCAAGATACTTAGGACGCTTACTGTTCCTGCAATTTATTTTTACAATAACATTCTTTAGCTCTCAAGCTCTATTGGTAAGAGGTTCAGCCGTTCGAATAATTTGTAAATTATTTGAAAGAATGCGCTTCTGGTGAGCAAGCTTTGGTGTGGTAAGAGACCAAGCGATAAGTGCTACTTGCTGTTTATGTGAAATAATAGATGTTTTGTTGAGCTTATTTACATACATTGTTTTTAAAATATTGGCCAGGTGCATGTCATGCAGCGCCACCCTTGGTGTCAAAATCATGCAACCGCGGGCACCCACATTACACGTCAACAACATACACCGATGTACACTTTTAGTAATAATTAATTAACTAGCAAAAAATTAGTGTATTTATTCATCTGATAATGGATGTTATCATAAAAACAGGCTTTAGGAATATCATGCACTCGATTTGTTTTAACTCTGAAGCCTTAAAAAAAGGTAAACAGTTGGTTGAAAGTAATCATGTGTGCGATGTTACAGAATTTTATAGTGATGAAGTTAGCAATTTGACAAGTGCCGTCGTAATAAGGCAGAACTCGATCGGTAACTTCAGCTCCCTATAAAGTTAACCTGCATGTACGTTTTATTTAGATTATTTTGAAAATTGTCTAAGTTGCAATGCTCATGAATATTACTTTTATTTACAATTGGATAATCATTGAAATTTATGTAATTTTACTCCATTTGTAATTATTGTTATTTACTCCCTACTGTTACACTGAGTGACACAGCACTTTCTTTCACCCACATTTCATAAACGTTGAAATAATAGAAATCACAATTATTATGTCTTATTTCGCGTATTTATCTCTCTTTTTGCCGTCTGCTTCTGAGAGTATGCTCTGGATCGAAAACTAACGAGGCTTTATTAATAAGTATGTTGTTACATTCAAACATTTTACAACCGTTCTTGGCACCACATAGTTCATTTTTTTACATTAGTGTAACCGCAATTTCATAACATTGATACTATTTATGCATATGTGATGATAACATCTGTAAATTTGACGAAATACTGTTATTCTTTCCTTAATTAAGCAAAAATAACTGTCATTTGGTACCCCAGGTTTTCTGTTTTCGCCACTACGCACGTTGGCGTCAACTCATCTATCCCCTCCCATCACTTGCACCTGGCCAATAGTTGCTTTACTATTAGTGACAAATTGTTTTTTGACATGCATCCCTACTTAAAAAAAATACACGGCCTTTTTCTTTGAAATTTGACTTGTGGCAAACTCAACAGCACACTTAATTTGACTGATAGTTGGTGCTTCACTTAGCCATACAATTGGAGCACTATTAATTTCCTCCGTAGTAAATTTTGATTTGGTTGTGATGGTGTCCTGCTGTGGTGAAGGGCACAGTTGATTGATGTCATGTATGTCCTCATGAACCATGTTTTCAGTCTCTGAAAAATGTTTTTATGTTATACAGCCATTTGGCTTATTTAAATATCACACTTGAAAAAAAATTTGTTGCTACGTATTGTAAATACATGTCACAAACGTTATAATTAAATAAAACAAGCAATATTAGTGCAATGTAGTAAGTCAATTTTTAAAGAAGAATATTTTACTTACCAGATCCTTCAGTATTTTGTTCTGCAAAATGGGATATTATATCTAAGAATTCGTTAATGGAGTACTCGCTTGACTTTAACTTTCTCCAGGCATCCCAGTATTTTTCATCATTTTCCCTTAAACATCTTTTCTTTTTTACTGGTGGAAGCTGTACCTCCAATTCTGACTGTGAATCGAACTTCTTTGCTTTCACATAGTCCAAGAGTTGAGCTGTTAAATAGCGGTTTTGACGAACAATCAATGTTAAGATTCAACGATTATATCCTTTTCTTACGTATTTCGCGTATGATTGTATTATAAAATAGAAATTCTGAATAATTATACAGTATTTTTCCAAAAATTTGTTTCATCTGTGACGTATGTCTCTCAAGATAATATTGCAGAATCCCATTACAACCCATGTAAAAAGATGAAATTCCAAGCTTTGTTATTTTAAACACATGTTTCTATATCCGCACTGACAAGGAAGATGGAAAACTTGTGTGCAACAGACTAAAAAAAAACTAATTTGTTAGTGTTACATTGTTGTGCTTGAGCCCGGTTTTTGTCTCCTTCATTTACAAATACATCGAAAACATTAAAATATAATGCTATTCCTCTTTGTTATTTTCATATTATTTACAGTGTGCGATGTTTTTTTTTGCGACATTTTACCTTCAACGATAAAAAAAAAAAAAAAAAAAAAAAAAAAAAAAAAAAAAAAAAAAAAAAAAAAAAAAAAAAAAAAAAAAAAAAAAAAAAAAAAAAAAAACGGCCAAATAACGGGATCTGCATAAACCATTTTCATAACGAATAAAAAGGTGTATAATCAAGTCTTGTTACTATCAATCTTTAAAGGTACGTAGTGATTAAATTTTTTAAGCACAAGATGTATACAAATACTTTTAAGAAACTCACTCTTGAAATGTTTCAGAGATGGTTTCAGGGATACTAACTAAATCAGATAAACGCCTGTGATATGCTTCTTTGAAGTTATTGGTACGCATATCAAGCTCGTGCACGCTGAAATTTTGTGGAGTTGTCCTTTCCAACCACTGGCTTAAAAAGTATTGGAGGAATTCATTTAAGTCTTCTTCAAACTTTTCCCGGCATTCCAATGACAGAAGCTGGAATCGTCGTTTATCAAGTCCGCTGGTAGAAGCGTAAGCGCTACAAACTTTTTAAACAGCTTGTGTCTTTCTGGATGGTCTCTCTTGTTTTACCTCGAGGCTATGACCTTAGAGCCAGCATTTTTCTAAAGAGCCTGTGAGATAAAGTTATTGTAATATATATCTTACTCTGTTTCCTTTACAGAGTATGATCAATGTACTAGGTCAATGAGTAGGTGTCAGCATTCATTTAATTTTGTTACTTGTGGGGCTTGCTTTCAATATTTATTTATATGCAGTAAATAATATAATACACAGTAATTTATTACATACTTGACCTAAATGGAAGAACCACCCATACACTCGAATACCAAAAACAATGCGTAGCGCATTTTGCATCCCCACTTCAAAATCCGTCATCGCACTGACAGGTTTCACATGAGGAAACTCGTTTTGGATCGCTCGGAACAGGGCCTCGTAAGCTTTTTGCGTCTTTGACGTGAGGAAAGCAAAGATTACTGGGTAACACTGAAAATAAATTAAATATATACTGTTCGACCTATAAATCAGAAACTGTTTTTTATGCTGTTTCGTGTGGAAAAAGTAGTGCCTACAGGTTTTTTATTCAATATTATAGTAGCGCGTAAAGTAAGACATTTTTAACAGTCTACCAAAAAATTTTGAAAACATTTTGGGCATGCAAATTTATCTCTCGTACCGAAAATAACTATTTCATTATAACTCATGTTTTTATATCATTACAACATTGGCAGTATACATGTAACTAATTCAGTGAAATTTATACTTCACAGTAAAACGCATTTTCTTAAAGTTTTTGTTAAGAAAATAATAAAAAAAGCTCTTAATGCATTTTTTATTTGATATAACCCATGGTAAAAAAGTCAAATTTTTTAAGCATGAAAAATCTCGTTGGCTAAATCAATGAATAAAGAAATGTGAAAAAAAATGGTCATGTACATAAGTTATGAGATTACATCTGAAAAGCTCGATAACAGGGACAGACTTGATAAGTGACCCACCTACTCCTACTTCGTGAACGATAACAAATTCGATGAAACTAATGATAACACGTAATAATAAAACATAATTATAAACTAAAAAAATCTACCTGTCCATTGTATACAGCTGACATTGTAAATAGCTGTGTAACCCCTCGCAGTTTAGGAACAGCAGCGAATGTTCCATCATAACGGAGGATTAAGCCTCGATTATTAAATTCCTCGACCAAGCTCCGTTCAAAAAACACGATGTGCCATTTTCCTTCTCCAATAAGGATGGATTGCCATTGTAAGACGGAATCGCCATACTGGTAGGAAATTTTGCCGTCATCGAATTCCGTGTGCAGAGATTTCAAAGATGTTCCATTAGAAATATGTTTCACCGTGGAAACATCGCTTTTCCATGAAAATAAGCTCCTCTCCATCCGTTTAAAACTAACATATTTTCCAACTTCTGGATTTCTAATGTTCATATTTATTTCATTTTATTTATTAAAACAGATTATATGAATAATTTATTACGATGAAATACTACAATAAGCTTCGCAAAAGGAGTAAAATTGAACGAGCAGTCAAAAACAGCTGTAGGTCTTTTATGAGTTCTTAAAAATTAGAAATAAAGATTTTTGTAATGTAAATTTAATAAAATAATTTTTTTCGGACTAACAGAGAAACTCTTATTTTTATAACAATATCTTTAAACTTTTTGATTTGAGTAGACAAATCTATTAAATATTACAAATTTAGTGCTACATAATAGGCGTCATAAGAGCAAACTTTCCCATAGCCGTCCAAATATTCTTAAATTTTTACGTAAACGTAATGTACTCATACCAGACGAGTTCGAAAAAGATGCACAATAGTGGAAATAAACAGCTTGATACCACATTATTCAGAGTTTCGCATAAAATAAGTGTCAAAAATAAACTTACTTAGTTCGCACAGCATCGAACATTCACTTCACACTATCACCACCAGGCCGTTGCACAGCTTCTTTAATTTCCTTCTTCATGGTCTTAATGTTTTGCTGGTGAATATTAGGTGTGCACGTATGTTGTAGAAGGGGTAAAAATTTTCCGTCTGGTTTTAGCAAAGCCGTCCCAGGGCATCGATCCTCTACATTTTTCCATTTTGCTTCGTAGCAAAAAAGAGCTCTTTAATACATACCACAAAATAAAAATTGTTTAAAAAAAGAACTACGCTGGTTTAAGCAGTTACAAAATGTCTTTGATCCAGATTTGTAAATTTTTCGTAAATGATATCAGTAGCCCCTCTCTGCATCAAAATACCCGTTGGTACTCATTTTATAGAAAAGCACGAGAAACAAACAGAAAACAGTAATTATGTTAAACGAGCAGAGCTGCAACACTCAAGAGCGACTCTTCTCACAACTGGCGAAAATAAAACACAACACCATGAAATGCTACTTACCTAAGCATAAACAAGTCAAAACTTGTAAATAAATGGAGAAGTGCAGAGTTAATGTTTACGTTCGACGGCTACCAACAGACCGCGTGCCGCCACGCCGCCGAGCTGAAACCGGCACGCATATACACACAGAGACACACACTACACTAACTTCGTATAACTCTGTTTATGTACAATATTATAGTATATACTTTTATATGCAAAAAGTATTTACACTGTGAATTGGATTTTTAAAAAGTACGGTAGCATCGCAGAAACACTTGTAGGACCATCATGGGCCAATATAACTATACTGGCTAAAAGTATACGTATGCATTGTATGACTCAAGTTTGACGAATTTATCGTAAGGCCAAAAGTATATCACATTAGTTTTTCAAAAAAAAGTATAAAAGAGACTTGGTTTTCTTAGCGAAAGAGCTTACTCGCCAATGTTATTTTTTAAACAAATAAAAACCAAAACTTGCTCACTACAAAATAATAAAAATAGATAAATTTATAAATAAATAAATTTATAAAAATAGATTACACAAAGATATTAAAGCAAGTCACCCGCACGCAGCCCGTCTCTTTCGCCAAACTCTGCAGCAGAGCTCAAGTGCATTCAGCCCGTCGCACAGTGCGGCCGAAGGGCGCTTTCTTCGACCAAAACTTTAAAATCAAAGTTTTTAGTTAGGGTTTTTTTGTCATCAAGTTAGTTAAAGGAGTCCCCTAAAAGACGAAAAATGTTCAGAGTGAGGTCCCTTACCTTGAATCCCTTCCATAATCTTAGTCTGAATGTGGCCGTTACGGCACGTGTAGCCATGCGTAGGGAAAATCGATTAATAAACGCTTGCATTGAACACGTGTGAAAGTTTTTACTGCCAAGTAAACCTTAAACAAAAAAATGGATTCTACATCCGAAGGTAAGTATAATACTTAAAAAAATTTCTGCTTATAAAATACTAAATAGTAAATTGTTAAAAAGAGATATGTCCAGACTGTATCTTATTATTATTTTTTTTGTTATCTACATAGTCGAGTGAAAACTTTTTTATCTTGATGGATCCTGCTCTCTATGTTATTGAAAGTTGTTAATACTATTATTATGTGCCAAAAAAAAAAAATTAGCTGCCCGTAGCTGCCCGTTGAGTTTTTTTGTACATTTATTTACAAGAATGAGTTAGTGAGACGGCGCATATACGCACTTGGAACTACTTAATACAACTGTGATGTGCGTGTGCGCACGTGTGTACGTCTAAGACTTCCTGGTTTTTCGTGCGCGCGCCACGCCAGGGACTTACACACATACACACACACCCTATGAACAGTTGCAATAACATAAAAGATTAGAAGTGCCTCATGTTTGAAACGAATCCACTGTAAATATTCATTGTGAATATTTAATGTAAAAGTTTTATTTGTTTTTTTAGTATCCAGTACTTCAATGGAAGATGAAATGACAAGATTAAAACTGTTCAATATAATAAATAAAGAAATTAAAAAAGACATCAAGGATACATATATACATATATATGTAAAGAAAGTAGGCTTTCTTCATTTGAATCGGCCGCGCTTTATACACTACGCACGTCTCCTTCAATTAACTCTCCTTCAACTAACTCTAGGATGATTAGCAAATTTTGAGAGACTGAACAGATCAGAAAAATACGTTGGAAAAACTACAGTAATGGAGAGAGATAATTCTAAGGATTTATAATAAAAGCAATTATTAGATAGATTTCGTTAAGAGTGTTAAACGAGTGAATTAAAGAAGTGATAATAATAAACTTCAATTGTCGTTTCTTTATTTACAGGTAACTTTGTAATTATTGTAAATAGCCCTTGTAAATAGTAATAAACTAAACTTTATTTACAGAGAAACAAATTTGTTCGTTATTATTGAGGAAAGATTTAACACCCTTATAAAACGACAATTTTGGTGAAACATGAAACTACAATTTAACTTTAAAGTCGTAGTTTCTCCGACCGATACTAAATCAAGTGTGATAGCTATAATATCAATCAAAACAGAGGATGGGAAAGTGTATGTATTACCAGAGGATGTTATGAATGTTAGTGCACATAAAGAGTTACTAAAAGAAAACACATATAGTAAAATAAAAGCAAATTTGAAGAGAAGAAATGACAAAATCAGTGCATGGTTTATATTAACAGATAATCTTAAAAAAATATATATAGATGAAGCAGGAAACTTACAATTTGAAGATAGAATTTTGCAGGAGATAGATTGTGAAAAAACCAGTGATATAGACAATACAAGTTTAACCAAAATATTAGAAAAATTAGTAGAAGCTTCTCAGAAAAAAGGAGAAGAAAAGAATTTAAGACATATTGCAGATAAGTTAATTGTAGAAAAATTCAATAGTAAAACATCCAATGCCCATCAATGGATAATTATATACGAAAAAGAATGTACAAGATTGCAGATAGATGAAGAAGAACATAAGATTGAAATATTAAGATTTTTTTTGGATGACACATGCCAAAACTGGTATAGTTCAATGATGCTGAAAGAGAGAGAAAGTCAATGGGATACATGGAAAGAAAAATTCATAAAGACTTTTGGAAACAAAGGATGGAATAATAGAGCATATGCTCACTATTACAAATACAAAGAAGGCTCACTATTAGATTATGCAATAAAAAAAGAAAAGTTATTATTAGAAATCAACAAAGATATGGACATAGACACAGTTATAGATAGAATTGGATTTGGTCTACCAGAAAACATTAGGAAAAAAATAGATAGAGAAAATTTAGAAAATATAACAGACTTATTTAATGAATTAAAAAACCATGAAGGAAGAGTAGATAAAAAGAGTAATTTTAGAACAAAAGAAACTAAACAAGAAAAAAAACCATGCAAGACATGTGAAAGCTTAAATAAAGGTGCAAGATACCATCCAGAAGATAAATGTTGGTTTAAAACAAAACCAAATGGAACTAAAGAACAACCAAAGACAATAGGTAATAATGCAGTCTTAGAAATAAATTTACAAAATGAATCAAAAAACGAATCATCACACCATTGATAAGAGTAAAAATGTTACTAGAAGACAGACTAAATATGGATGGAATTTATGATCCAGGATCACAGATATCAATTATAAATTCAAAATTTATTAAGATAAAAGAAAATAAAGGAGATATGAATAAAATATCATTAAAAACAGTCAATGGTGTGACACAAACAAATGGACTAGTAACAATAAAAATTAGAATATTTGAAATAGAAAAAGAAGTAGATGTATTTATAGTGAAAAATGATGATTTTGAAGATTTCTTAATTGGGCTTGATATGATAAAACTATTTAGATTAACTCAAGACGAGAACTTAAAAATCTCTCAAAAGTTAATAGAGAACGAAATAAAAACAGAGATAGAAAAAAAAAGCTCAATAGAAGCTAAAGTGAACTTTAATGAACATGTCCAAGAAAAAGAATTTGAAGTGAAATTAGACCACTTACATAAAAAAGAAAAATATAAAATAGAAAGTCTAATAGATAAATACAAAATGATTTTTGCAAAAGACAAATATGATATAGGAACAGTGAAAGACTATGAAGCAAGGATAGATCTATCAGTGGATAAATATTGTTGTAAACGACCATATAGATGTACGATTGAAGACAAAAAAGAAATAGAACAGCAGGTAGCAAAATTATTAGAGAAAAACCTAATCGAAGAGTCTTATAGCCCTTTTGCGGCACCAGTGACTCTGGCTTTTAAAAAAGATGAAGGAAAAAAATCTCGATTATGCATCGACTTTAGAGATCTTAACAAGATAATTATACCACAGGCGCAACCTTTCCCACTTATCGATGATATAATAATAAAAGCCAGAAACTGTAAATACTTTACAACGTTAGATATAAATTCTGCATTTTGGTCGATTCCACTAAGGATAGAGGATAGAAATAAAACCGGCTTCATAACACAAGAAGGGCACTACCAATGGACTTGCTTACCATTTGGTCTAAAAACAGCGCCAGCAATATTTCAGAGAATCCTATCTAGTATACTTCGAAAACATAATCTCAAACATTGTACAGAAAACTATATATATGACCTATTAATATTTTCAGAAACTTTTGAAGACCATATATTACATATAGAACAAGTTTTAAACGCGGTTATAAAAGAAGGATTTAGACTGAAATTGAAGAAATGCACGTTTGCAGCGAGGTCAGTAAAATACCTTGGACACATCATCGAGAATAACACAGTAAGACCTATTAAAGATAACTTGATTTCAATTCAAAATTTCCCCACCCCTAAAACTCAAAAAAATATTAGACAGTTCTTAGGAAAAATTAATTTTTACCATGAATATGTACCAGAAATTTCAATAATATTAGATCCATTACATAGATTGTTAAGAAAAGATGTGAAATTTGATTGGTCTGAAGAATGTGAAAAATCTTTTATAAAGATAAAAAAGTTATTATGCTCTCAACCAGTGCTAGAGATATTTGATAAAGATTTGCCGATCAAAATATATACAGATGCTTCAATAGAAGGCATGGGTGCAATATTGAAACAAGTTCAACAAAATGGAAAAGAAAAACCAGTGGCTTATTTTTCAAAAAAACTGAAAGAAACACAAAAAAGAAAAAAAGCTATATATTTAGAATGTCTAGCAATTAAAGAGGCAATAAATTACTGGGAACACTGGCTGATTGGAAGATATTTTGAAGTATATTCAGACCACAAACCCTTGGAAAATCTTAATATTAAAGTAAGAACGGACGCAGAACTGGGTGAGTTGACATACTACCTATCACAATTCGATTTCAAAATAAAGTATTTACCAGGAAAATATAACCTTGAAGCAGACTGTCTCAGTCGAAATCCGATATTAGAATCAGTTAACACACAAGATATGCTAAAAATAGTAAATTTGATAAAGATAAATGAAATAAAAAAGGATCAACAAGAAAACAATATGTTACAAAAACAAAAAAGAAAAATAGTTGATAATGACGGTATTTTTTACAAACAAGGAAAAAATAATAAAAATAAAATAATCTTATCAGAGAAACTAAGCATTAAATTAATAAAAGAAACGCACATGGAATGGTGCCATATTGGAATTAGACAAACATTAAACAGAATATACCCGCATTATACAGCGAAAAATTTAATAGAAAATATAAAACGAATATGCAAAAATTGTAACATATGCGTAAAAAATAAATCGAGAGGCCAAATAAAATACGGATTGATGTCACACTTAGGACCAGCAACTAGACCATTTGAAATAATGTCAATCGATACGATTGGTGGATTTGGCGGTCAAAAATCAACGAAAAGATACCTTCATTTATTAGTCGATCATTTTACAAGATATGCATTTATTTTAACATCCAAAACACAAACTGCAAGTGATTTTATAAAACTGGTCCAAAATATACTAGAAACGGATAAAATAGATATGATAATTACAGATCAATATCCAGGCATTAACTCAAAAGAAATTAAAAATTTTCTAAAAGAACATAAAGTAAAACTTATATTCACAGCTTTAAATACACCCTTTTCAAACGGCCTAAATGAAAGACTTAACCAAACGATAGTTAACAAAATAAGATGCAAAATTAACGAAACCAAGGAAAAGAAAGCTTGGACAACAGTAGCAAGAGAGTGTGTAAACAAATATAACGTAACAGAACATTCAGTTACAGGTTTTACACCAAAATATTTACTAGACGGTACAGATACAAGTCTGTTACCCGAAGAATTAAAAGAGAATAAAAACGCAGAAGATTGGAAGAAAAATAGAGAACTAGCAGTACAAAGGACCATAAAATCACATGATTACAATAAAAAACTCTTTGATAAAAACAGAAAAGAATACGAGTTCAACATAGGAGACCTAGTATATGTGGAAAATGGCAATAAATTAAACAGAAAAAAACAAGATGAACTTAGGATTGGCCCATTCGAAATAATGGAAAAAATATCAGATTCAATATACAAAATTAAAACCGGAAAAAAAAATAAAGAAAAAGAATTATTCCATAAAACAAAATTAGTACCAATAGAAAATACAACAGATGATGAAAATTCTTGACACAATTTTCACGGTGGGAAGGGGAGATGTAAAGAAAGTAGGCTTTCTTCATTTGAATCGGCCGCGCTTTATACACTACGCACGTCTCCTTCAATTAACTCTCCTTCAACTAACTCTAGGATGATTAGCAAATTTTGAGAGACTGAACAGATCAGAAAAATACGTTGGAAA
This sequence comes from Copidosoma floridanum, assembly GCF_036245765.1. Taxonomy (NCBI): domain Eukaryota; kingdom Metazoa; phylum Arthropoda; class Insecta; order Hymenoptera; family Encyrtidae; genus Copidosoma; species Copidosoma floridanum. The sequence goes on from NW_028321907.1 coordinate 26,488,628, forward strand.
AACTACAGTAATGGAGAGAGATAATTCTAAGGATTTATAATAAAAGCAATTATTAGATAGATTTCGTTAAGAGTGTTAAACGAGTGAATTAAAGAAGTGATAATAATAAACTTCAATTGTCGTTTCTTTATTTACAGGTAACTTTGTAATTATTGTAAATAGCCCTTGTAAATAGTAATAAACTAAACTTTATTTACAGAGAAACAAATTTGTTCGTTATTATTGAGGAAAGATTTAACACCCTTATATATATATATATGTATAGCAAATAAAAGTAGCAAAATTGATATCCGAGATGAAAAAGAGGTGAAACGATAGTAATCGAACATAAGAAAATTTACAAAGGAAAAATCAAGATTGGCTATCAAAACCAGTAGATTTACACAAACCAGAGAAAGAAAAATCTGTTACAAAGCAATTTACCCCAGGTCTTCCAGGAGTGAGTTTTTCAGTCTTCTGATCGTAGTAAACGAAGAAAAACTGAAAATTTATGAGCAACAGTATCGACAGAAGAACTTTTATTCTGCAAAAAGTAAATTTTGGGCTGAAGATAAAACAGATTTTGCTATGATAGTAGATGCTATTACAAAAAGTAGTCCTACGAAAGCTAAAAAATATAGAAAAAGTTTGGAATCCGTGGGTTATACAAATATTCCTTTTACAAGTGACAAAGCTTTATCTCTGTTTATTGAACTTGGGTTATCACAAAGTAAATACCAACAGTTGCGTAACGCTCATTTGAAAAATAAATCCAACATGATACCTTCATACAAAAAGCTACTAAAGTCAAAATTGCAATGCTACCCAACTTCGAGACTCTCTTTTACTATAGATAAAGCTGAAGTAAAATTACAACTTCTATTAGATCATACATTGGATCGTATTCTTTCAATTCAAATGAAAGTAGTAAAAACTTTATCAGAGGATAAACTAAAAAATTTAACTTTATTTTGTAAATGGGGCTGCGATGGTAGTTCAGGACACTCTACGTACAAACAAAAGCTTGACGAGAACAGCAATAGCGATGAGAGTATTTTTTTACATCTGTAGTTCCACTACAACTTTTTCACACTAATACTTTGGCAAAAGAAATAACTGTTGTATGGAAAAATCCAAGAACATCGTCAGCAAGATATTGTCGGCCTGTTTCAATAAAATGTGCTAAAGAATCAGTAGATTTAACAAAAGATACAATAAATAATGTTGAGCGGCAAATACGAGTTGATTCCATTAACTACTACTATCTCTGGGAAAGAAGTATCTATTAAATATGATTTGAGCTTGACGGTGATAGATACTACAGTTTGTAATTCAATAACTGATACAACATCCGCGATGCGTTGCTATTTATGTAATTGTACATCTAGTCAATTTAACGATATAGATAAAATGTTAGAACGGAAAATTGAAGAAGCTCATTTACAATTTGGTCGGTCAACTTTACATTGTTGGATTCGATGCTTTAAGTTTTTATTACATTAATCGTACAAACTTGACATCGAAAAATGGCAAGTTCGAACAAAAGAAGAAAAAGAATCACGATCAAAAAAAAAGGTAATATTTAAGCAGCCTTCAAAAAAGAATTAGGCTTAATTGTTGACGTACCAAAAGCCGGTAGTGGAACTTTAAACGACGGAAATACGGCTCGAGGTGTTTTTGAGAACTATCAAAAATCTGCAAAAATAACAGGAATTGATCAAAATATCATACATCGTTTTTATATTATTTTGCAAACTATCGCCTGCAGTGATGGTACACACGAAGAAAATTTCCGCGAGTATGCTGTCAAATTAGCAAAAGATATTGTACAAAAATATCCCTCGTATTACATGTCCACATTAGTTCACAAACTTTTGATTCATGGCCCAATAATAATAATAATAAAATATTCAGTGTTGCCTATTGGTCAAATGTCTGAAGATGCGCAGGAAGCCTGCAATAAATTTTTTAAAATCCATCGCACAAATTTTGCCAGAAAACATTATCGTCAAAAGACAATAGAGGATGTCTTCAAACGATTTTTGATTGCATCTGATCCACAAATATCTAGTTGCCGAAAATTACCTTTAAAACCACTCAAATCTATCTAAAGATTGTATTAATTTGCTAACATCTCTAAATGTAAATAATAGAATAGAAGATGAACAATCTTATGACAGTTCTTCCGCTTCTGAAACAGACATGGATGAAGATGACTGTGACCCATATGAGATAGGCAATGAAAATTTTTTCATGTGATATTTAGTAAAATTAAACACATTTTATTAACTCAAATAAAATACTGCACTTCTAAACTAAAAATTTGTAAATTACTCTTTGATTTCAATAAAAATATATTAATACATGAAAAAAAATGTTTTTTCATTACATAACATCACCATATTGCTTTTCACCATTTTAAATTTGTTAATTTTTTATAAATTTTCAGCTACTTAAATGAAAATCTCAAAAAAAAATTTTTGTTCAATTTTCATAGTTCTGTGATTTCTATAAGTTTTTTCATATGACATGACGCCATATATAAGGTCGGCCATTTGGGATTCACTATTTCTGATTACAGATTTATGATAAACGACCCTAAAAACCCCTATATACCAATTTACAGATCATTATAAGTTATAAATCATCATCAAATTCGTATTCAGCGACTACAAAAACCTATGAATTGACATGCTTCTCGATTATGTTGAATAATATACGCTATTTTACACGAGAGGGTAGTGAATAGGGGAAGTAGGGGGTGTCTTTTCAAGTTTTTAATATAAATTTGTAATCAGCGACTACGAAAATCTATGCATTGACATGCATCTTGATTACGTTGAATAATATACGTTATTTCACGCGAGGGGGTAGTCAATAGGGGAGGAAAGGGGTGGCTTCAAATTTTTAATATTAAATTCGTAATCAGCGACCTTAAACATCCTCAAGTGATAAATTTTAAATCAATTACTTGATTTTTCGACTTTTGGCCACACAAACCGGCCTTCGGCCGCACTGTGCGTCGCTTTTGCCAAACCCTGAGCTAAAATAAGGTGCACATAGCTCGCCTCTATGGCTTATTTTTGCAGATGAGATCAAGCGCATGCAGCCCGTCTCTTTCGCCGATCTCTGCAGCTAAAATAAGGCGCACACAGCCCGCTTTTTTCGCTGATCTTTGCGGTAAAGTTCAAGCGCACGCAGCCCGTCTCTTTCGCCAAACTCTGCAGCAGAGATCAAGTGCATTCAGCCCGTCGCTTTTACCAATCTCTGAGCTTAAGTAAGGCGCACGTAGCTCATCTCTTTCGCTGATTTTTGCAGCTGGAATCGAGCATATGTGGCCTCTCTCTTTCCCTTTTCTCTGCAGCAAAGATTTAGCGCATACAGATCATTCGTCTTGCCGATCTCTGCTGCTTGAAGCTTTTGTTAATTATCTTTGAGACCAAATAGTAAGCGTCTTCATTTACTTGGTATTGAAATTTTTTCGTTATGATTTCTGAGGCATTTGAGTATGCGACCAAAGTTATTTGGTAATTAGCATTTTCGTTAATTATCGTCGAATCTGTCTGTTTTGCTGATCTCTGCAGCAGAGATGGATTACGTACGGCCTGACTGGGCTGCTGAACTTTGTAGCAGATATGGAACACATACGGCCTGACTGTGCTGCCGAACTCTGATGCTTGGAGCTTTTTTTAATTGACTCCGTGCTTCTCTTAATTGTACAAAGTAAGCACCGTAGGTTACTTGATGATTGGTGCTTTTATTGATTACCATCTTACCTGTCTGTTTTGCCAAACTTTGCAGCAAAGATGTATCGCATACACCCTGTCTGTTTTTCTAATCTCTGCTGCATGGAGCTTTTGTTAATCGGCTTCCAGCGTAAAAAGTAAGTGCCCCGTATGGTTTTGTGGTCCGAGCTATTGTTAATTATCTAGCAATATGGAAAGTAAGTGCCATGGGTTATTAGCTGGTTGGCACGCTTAATAAGGGATTCAGTATCGAAATAGAGGTGCATTGGGTAAGATGGGATATTTTATTAATGTTTTAATAACTTTCTAATTCCTAAGTATTGAAAGAGAGGCGCATTTGGTTAGTTGGGGTTAATTGTTTATGTTTAAATAATTTTTTAATCACTGCCTTTTGAATGAGAGTTGCATTGAGCTGCTGGGGATTACTCATGTTTGCTTATATTATTTATCAGCTCTGTTAACTTTATAGACAGACATATTGGTTTAATGGTAATAAGTTTCTTGGGTTAAAATAGCTTTTGTTAATGAATAAAACATTTTGTTTGGAGTGGTGTTTTTGCGGCCTCGCCCATGTAGCTAATTTTAATTCTCCGCCATTTTGGTAGTTACTTTTGGGAGCGCTGCTTAGAGCTTTTTGTAGAACAAGCCTCATTTTTTCAAATAGTCCGCCGTACGCCTCACCAACCAGCGAGAGGCACTACTCTCAACCAACTTCAGTATGGTTGGAGGGTTTGCATGTTCCCGATACACGTATAAATATATTAACACACTTAAGTTTAATAAACAAACAGTAATTATTATTTTATTTTGAGGCCTGTAAAAATACAGTTTTTGACCAGCCCAGAAGCTGTCTTTGGTCATTGCTTTCATCAAAGAGTAAATTATGAAGATCCAAACATAAATGTGGGTATGCCAATTTTTTCAATCAATGGAAATCATGATGATCCAAGTATGTTGAATACAGTGAATATTTTTAGCTAATTAGATAAAATAAAAAAAATAAGTAAAATGAAAAATTATAGGTTTTGGAGCCGTTGGATCAATGGATGTTCTTTCCGCCACAGGGCTTATTAATTACTTTGGAAAATGGACAGACGTAACTAATGTTTCAATCCCTCCCTTGTACCTTCGAAAAGGTATTACAACCGTGGCGCTTTATGGTTTAGGTTATATGAATGACCAAAGGTTGTCTCGATTGATAAGAAACGATAAGGTAATATTGATGTCATAATATTGATATTAATTTGTCCTATTAAGCAGTGGCGAGGAAAGAAGTGAGCAAAATACACGTTGTAACACATCACAAACTCTTTTCATAGGGTTTGCTCTTTATTTAAGAAAATTTATATACACTTTTTAATACTGTAGCAAATACTTGTTGTCGGGCACAAAGCAGGCTGTATACGGCAGGTTTGTTGACAGCGGACACCTTGCCCTAGACAAGTTCCCCTATCGACTTTTATAAACCAAACCACGACCGTTGTACTATAACGTCGGGTACTGACGTATGTACCACGATACAAACTCGCTCTACCTTATATTACAACTAATCTTATATATCGATATCTGCCATATACATAACTATATAATAGACATTAGTAAGCTTCAAGGGAGTGAGCAGCAGAACCGCCGCAGTTTGTTGCAAAATCTACAAGGTATATATATATATATATATATATATATATATATATATATACACTTTAGTGTAAATACCTCTTATGAGGTGACTACACTACAATAAAAAAAATACGTATACATACTTTGCAACAAATAATGAGTGGAATCCTGTGTTAATCTTATGGATCGTGATAGCCAATCAGATACTGTCCCGCGTTCTGCTGCTCACTCCCTTGAAGCTCACTAATACACATATTGATAATAATATCCATGCATAAGACCAACCAGTATAAACAAATTAATAGCACTTATACATACATTAAAATAAATTCATTATCATAAGCATTCCAACATATTCATTCCCATTTAGACACGCAGTTGTAAAAAAAGCGATTTTACAACTTTTTTTTTGCAGTTTGAGTTGCTGCAATCCAATAAAATTAAAAATCCCTTCAATATTCTAGTCTTGCATCAAAACAGATCGCAGCATGGTCAAAATTCATTTGTACCTGAAGACAGATTACCCAAGTTTTTAAATTTAGTTTTGTGGGGACATGAACATGAATGTGTTATAGCGCCAAAAGAATCTAATTCAAATTCTGGAATTTTCATCAGCCAGCCAGGTAAAAGTTTTTTATGTTTTTGGTAAGTGAGTCGAACTGTGAGCTTAAAACATAGTTAATATTGCAGGAAGTTCTGTTGCAACATCATTAACTTATGGAGAATCGAAACCAAAAAACATTGGAATTTTAAGTATATACAAAAACAGTTTTAAAATGGAAGCCTTACCACTCAAAACTGTTAGAGTGTTTGTGTTTGAAGATTTGATTTTGAATGAACACTGTGATGAAATTACAAAGTACAAGTGTCGTTCTGAAGCTGTGGAAGAATTTGTGGATACTTACATAGAAAACATTCTTATGGATCAAGCTGCTAAACAGCAGTCAGGTTTGATTTTTATTTGGAAATTTTTGTTCTAATTAATGAAGTGCTTAGAAGTTAAGAGTACATAACATTTCAGGCCATTTGAAACAACCTGCCAAGCCTTTAATAAGATTAAGAATTTTTTACAGTGAAGACAGAGACGTATTTGACACCTTGAAGTACGGCACTTATTTTTATTAATTATTTATCATTTTAACCCTTAACATCTTCGCATAGGTGCTTTTGATGTATGTGTGTGTGCTTGTGTATTTAAGTGTTGATCTTGGATGAATGTTTTCAAAGTTAAAAATATTGTTGTATGTAAAATTCATGAAAGCATACACCGATCAGGTAAATTAAACTACGAAGTTTATTTGCGACCAATGTGAAGCGTATTGGAGTAAAAAAAGCTCTTGAATGTTAACAAACATTTAATTATTCAGATAAGTACCCTAGAGGCAGTTTAATTCGTTGAGCGGAAAATTCAAACATTTGATTCCCATTGGCTGATTCCATCACATAACCTCCTTCATTAGTAAATTTTATACTTCCCGCTCAACGAATTGAACTGCCTCCAGCAAGTGTACAAGCAAATAACGATAATGAAGCTCTCACATATGTTCATCAGACATCTAGGTTTTTCAGATAGATATTGTCAAAACTTTTAACGTTTATTCGTAATACTATAAAAGTTTTCCGCTCAAAATTTTAGATCGTTACTTTGAACCATTTTTATACATTTAATTAAAAAAAAAATCTTGATTACACATGCAACCATGTGGAAAAAACACGTCGAATTTCTTGTATAAGATAATGATCTGTAGAAATTTTTTTGTTTTTATTATAAAATACAATTAGATGAACAATATATTAAATTTTTTTAAATATCCATATGTTGGTTTTTAAATAAAACTATTAGGTAGGGATCGAGTATGCGTGACGGCGCATGTATAGTGATAGTTATATCCATATTAGCAAAGCATTGCCAGCCTATGAGGAAGAATCATGAGCAAGCTCAACCGCCAGAGGGCAGCAGGACAAGATGCTACCTAGAGATTTGCTAGCATTGCTACATCTCATGTTTGTGTTTCCCTCACCTCTGTCTAAACTTTGCTCCCCATAACTATGAGGAATCTCCTTATCGAAGACTGAGTAGAGCGCTGCGGTGAATGGACAGTACATTATTGCGTGCTTCTGGCTTCAACACCCACTAGTAGGATGGAATTAGCTTTTTGAAAAAAAAAAAAAAAATTGCTATTAGCGTGAAAAAAATCATAATGGTAGTAATTTGGTTTCTGAAAAAATCTAAATAGTTTAAGACTTCAAATTATGTCAGCTAACGGTCCCAAAAAAATAGTACGTGTGGTCAAAAATGGTTTTTTGCGTCTAAAAAAAAAACTGGAGAGTTGGACAAAAAAGTTGTACTGTTGGAAAAGATGCGCAATTTCAAGACGAAGAAAATGAGCTCCAGTGGAATAAAATTGACCTAGCCGTTTTTTCGCAATTTGCCAAAAAGTGTTCTTTTGGACCGTTTCTATTTTTATTTTATAACTCACTGACAGAATTTGAAGTCTAAAACAATTAAGATTTGTTCAGGAACTGAATAACTACCACCACTTTTTCTTCCGCATTAATAGCAAGTTTTTAAAATCAACCATGCTAGATTGCTAATTCTATTCAACTACACCTATCATATGATTAAACGGTTGCATATATAAGTAATTTTACAAAAAAAAAACCACCTCTAAAGTGACCTGTGTAATATAGTCAGGATTGAGGACGGTCAATAATCCAAAGCACGCTTACAATTACTAAGAGAACTATTTATTAGGTAAAAAGTATAAAATGAGAAGAGGTTGCTGATACAGTGATACAGAGACTCGTGCGTTCGCTTATACATGCACGGAGAAATAGTGGAGAGACCGGCAGCGCCAAACACAATAGAGCGGCTCTACTAAGTACATGGTGTTCGCGCTCTTTCACTTTTGCGAGACTGGGTCTTCCAAAACATGAAATAGCGGTTTAGTCCATGGCCCGAAGGATTATTTAATCTCATGTTTTCCAGTAGAGAAAAAATTAGTCATTCCCCTTAAGAATTTTCCCAGGAATACGGGAAAAATAGTTTTGTCCAATTCAATCGTCGGCTTCATTTGTTTATTTAACAATTTATTTAAAAATGCCAATTTTTTATTTACACTTTTGCTTGTATCTCCGCTTTTATTGCTCTTAAAGAAATTTTTTGACTACCACTGTTTTTGTCATCAAATTTTCTATGGAATAGATACTTTTGCAAATGCATTATTAATTGGTAATTACATTTTAAGGTCGAAAAAGTGTGAATAAAATTTTTTATACCGAAAACTTTGGATCGACGTAGGAAAAAAATTATCTTGTCAATTTGAATGTTACCATAAAAAAATATAGATATAAAATTGTACAACAAAAAGCTGTTTGTAAAATTGCAAAATAATTATTAGTTTTTTGGTAATTAATTATCTAAAGTAAGTCTAATTACAAACTTCACTGATGGTTTATCGACATTTTGTTACGGTAAAAACGTTATATTTGATATAATTAATAATCACAGCAAAAAAAAATTTCAATTTTATCAATTTTGACGTTTTTTCGCGAAAAATTGTATTTTGCAACTTGAGCAATTGCACATATCTCAGTCAAGTTTGCATATTTTTATTTGCAACAAACAGCATTGAATTTATTATAACAAAATAAAAATTTGAAAAAAAAAGGAATGCTCTAGCTTACTCTAAAGCTGAGACATAAGAAATTGACGTTTTTTCAATAACGGACTAACAACTAAGTTTTTTATTGCGAAAAATTTTTCGTATTATCTTCATGTACATCTGCATCATAGTGCTAGAGCACTTTATCAATTTCAATGAAAGGAAAGCAAAAAAAAAAAATTAAGAATGTCGCATTGTAACAACCGGCGGCAGCTCAGCGCTCCCATCTGTACCCCTCTCTTGCGACTAGGTGACCGACCGGTTGTAGTGCGTATGTAGTTAGAGCAATGATGCGTAATTATAGCATCAGCAAAATAACTGGATGACACTTGGTAACATTGCAGCAGAAGCGATTTCCAACCTTGTGTCCTTTTAAACTAATGCTCCCCATTCATCGAGAACCGAGATATGGGGCGATGAAAAAAAAGTTTTTTTTTGCTTGTTAACCAAACCAACCTACGATTAACAGAAAGCTTACACCTAACGTATATCACACAATTTTTGCCAGCTGAAACGTACTGGCTGATTTAAAACACGGAATTATTAAAAAAAAAATTACGCATCATTGCTCTAACTAATGGAGGGAAAACACGGGCTGTGGCTGGCGTTTGAATTAAAATTAGTTGTCGTACATAATTGAACAGTTGAAAACATAGTATTATACATTGAACATGCTCAATTGAAAAATTTAATACAAAAACGGATTGTAAAAAAATTGATTTTTTAAAATTTTTGTAAGGAAGACTGGGTACGGTTGTGCCAATTTGTACTTGAGAGCCCATAACTTCAAAAGTATGACACTTATTGGAATGAAAATGGCTGGTCATGATAAATTGAAAACTCCTCTACATGTGTGTATAAAAATTATGACTACAGGTACAGCCGTTTACACGCACGAGTTGTTAAAAAAAAAAAATAATGTCACAACCGACCACACCCCAGGGGCTGTTTTGACAATGCCTCGGTACGGTTGTGACAGGTTAAAAAAATTCATGAAAACTGTTTTAAATCCTTTTTATTGTATCTTATGTTTAACATAATGTAACCGCACGTTTTTTTTGGAAAATTTAATATTAATTACTAATTAAAGGCATTAAACATGGAACATTTTATGCCTTATATCTACTTTTAAACAGTATAATTTATTATTATAGATTTTACATACCCAAAGTATATATCTGCGCAAGGTATAGTAGGTATTTTGAGAACTGTTATTCTTGCTCCTTGAAAAAAACTTTGTTGTGAGCTACGTAACCTATACTGACGCTGTCTCGTCATTGCCGTTTGCATTGGCTATATAACGTATACGTACGTATCGCAATAATGTCATGTGATTTGTTTGGTGCATGTCTGCAGCTTTTCGTATAGAAATCCCCTGCTTTGTATCATCGTATGTCTTTCAACATCACACGCACCTCTTTCCGTTCTTCTGGTACGTTCACGAGGCAACTGAAAGGAAAAAAACTAATTTTACTTGTGTCACAATCGTTCCTAACGCACTCATTCGAAAAAAAATTACCATATAAACACAACATAGCTTACATGAAAAGTAACCACTGCTTTTTGTGCACTGTGTAGGTATCTTACAACAAGGAAAAATACCCATTGCTTAATCTGTACATGTACAGCGATAATTGAAAAAAAATTTAATGAAAATACTTACATTTCACTTCCCAAAAGTAATGTAGGCCTCTGATGTCGTTGATATCACACGACAGCTGATGCTACACTGTGAAGCACAAGTGGCCCAGCACTCAACTCCTTCGCCCTCTTGTATTTGGCGGTTCTCTCTTACAGTTTCGGCAATATGACCACTGTCACAACCATCCTTTGGCACAACCGTACCCAGTCTTCCCTTATACATTAAATTACAGATATTTTTGATTCGTTAAAATGTAAATTTTTTTGATGATTTATTTACGCAATAACTATCATCTATCTTACTATCTGTCGCACCATCTATCATTGCATAAATACAGTCGTCATCGTCCACAATCTCTTGCGTTGGATCGGAATAAGTTTCTTTGTCCATTCTGTCCGGTATTTCTTCCGTGAAAATAAATGAAAAAAAATTAAATAAGTGTTCTTTAAAATGTTTATTACATTACAATAATCGAAATCTTTAGTTTCAGTGTATCAGTTTTTTTTCTGTCATTAATGTAAGTATACTCTGTTAAGAAAAAAATGTATTTTAAGTATACGATGCTTTAAACACTGCATAATCAAATAGTTTAATACAATATACTATGTTTTTAAGGTAGGATAAGGACCTCCGCCTAAATCTGGGGTACAAGACTTATGTAATTAAGTAGATGAAGACCCGCTGAATCCAATGGTACCTTCAGTTATGCCCGATGACGGACAAAATCTCAAGATATTAAAGATCAAAGTTCGAATGTTTTATACAGGCGCATACAAAAAAACGAAAAAAAAGTGACGTAATCACATATTACGAATAAAAAACAAAAATCTGAGTAAAGTGAGTATATGGAACTTGTAGAGAAAATCCTCTTCTTTTGGATCGTGTTGAGCACAATATGGGTTGACGGCCAATTTCTCGAGATATTTAACAAAAACGAACGTAAACACTGGTTTTGTGATTACGAGAGGAAGTTGGGGACGCCGCCACATTGATATATGTTAGCGCGCGGTTTTTCAAAAGCGAGTAGTAACGAAAATGCTTGTGGTGTCAATTTTTTGTTTGTTTTTTTGTGCGCTAAACATAAAATATCGGTTAATGAATAATAAATATGAACGAATATTAGTACAAAATTGATAATAAATACTGAATATCAGTAATGACTTAATACTATAATTAAATTTTATTTAATAAAATTTTTTTTGTACAATCTCATGAACACAGCTTTCAATCACATTAATGTTTGTTAAATTATAATGAATGAGTAAATGTTACAAACTAGGAATTACATTTTTTATTGTATTATTTATAATATTAACAACATCAATGGAAGACGTTACTCGTACTTTACGATTAATGCTCGTTGATAGTAAAATTTTGATTCCACATTGTATCGACGGCTCTTACGAAAAACAACAGAACTCAGATTTTCTTATTTAAAATAACATTGGAATTTCCGAGTTCCGTTGTTTTTCGTAAGAGCCGTCGGTACATCCTTATTGTAGGCATCAATGAGAGTTTGACGTAACGAGTGCCTGGATAGTTTGTTTGCAGAATCTTTTTGATTTTCATTCATTATTTCAAAAATACTTTACTGACAAAAATAACGAACAGTAAAATTACTACTAAAAAATAACTACTCTGTCACATTAGCAAACGTACGTGTTTACGCACTGATGCGGGTACACACGTCGTCTGCATTATCGACACTGTTGCCGAAGTCAAACTTGAACTCGCGCAGTAATTTGACTAGTACGGTACTCGGAGGTCCTACCTTAACTGTTTGATTATGTACGACAACTTATTGAAATTCAAACGCCAGCCACAGCCCGTGTTTTTCTCCATGCGCACTGCAACCGGTCGGTCACCTAGTCGCAAGAGAGGGGTACAGATGGGAGCGCTGAGCTGCCGCCGGTTGTTACAATGCGACATTCTTAATTTTTTTTTTTGCTTTGCCTTCATTGAAATTAATAAAGTGCTCTGGCACTATGATGCAGATGTAAGGTAAAGGGCCCATCTATGAGACAGTATGAGAGGCACTTTTCGCTTTGTAAATTTTTTTTTTGCACATGTATGCTTAATTATTTATTAATTTAATAGTACTTGATAGTTGAATATGTTCTTAGTTGAATACTATTTTTTTCATTGAGTAATACGCAAAGTGATTTTTTTTTAAGTGAAACAATTTAACCCATTCGCATGTCCGGTCTATGAGACAGTATATATTAAGCATGTACGTAGTGTCTCATGGCAATGTCCCCCCTTATGAGACACAGAAAAAAATAGGACAGGAAGCATTGTTTATCTTTGTAGTACGAAATTTTATTGGTTAAAGTAAGAAAATATTTTTTTATGAGTGTTTGTTTTATTATTTCACATTTTCAATTGATGTTAATAAAGAAAATTCTAAACCACAGAGTTAAAAATAACATAAAATGACTGGAAATACTGAATAAAAAAGATATTTGACCATTTCATAAAGTACATTGTTATAATTGTAACAAATTATGATTTTTCTTGCTTGATACGTTTTTGAATTGCATTCATTTTTTCTTGCAGTTTTTTTTTTTCTTCAGCGAGCTTTTTCTTCTCCTCTCGTAGTTTCCTATTTTCCTGTTGCTTTTTCTCTTTCTCCTCCAATTCTTTTTGCTTTTGCATTTTTTGTAACCACCACGCATCAGAGGTTCCAGCTGCAGGTAGTTTCGATTTCCCTGTTTTTTCAAGCTTGATTCTCTTCGCTTTTGGCAAATATTGTACTGGCATTAAAAATGAACTTGAAAATGCTGTAAATTGTGAATAGAGATATAAATTTTCAAGTCATTTCAGTAACTTGATCGATGTATTTAAATGACAAAATTTGATTTTTTAACCTTGAGAAACACTGTCTGGAGTACAATTGTTGCCATCGTGATTGCTGGTAGAAGCCACTGGAGAAGTGTCAAATGAGGTATTTGAGTTATTTTGAAAAATGCTTGAGTCCTTTGCTGTTCTAATACTACTGTCGTTACTATCAGTCGTTTCTGTATTAATAGAAGTTATTTCAGTATCACTTTGAATTTTACAATGATCGACCAAGGCTCCTTCTAAAAGATTCAAGATAAATTAGTTTACTTGTTATATTAGAAAAACAAGATTATAATACAAACCTGGGTTATTTTTTTTATTGGCACTGGTATTCTTGAAGTTGTCTAAAATAATGGGAGAGTGAGATGTTCTTTCGAATGAAATACTTTCTGAAATTATCAAATCTTCACCTAATACAACATGACCTAAGGCAATGCTGCTGGAATCTTCAGACTTCTCTTTAAAGCAGTTATCATTAAAATCTGGTAGTAACTCGTAGCTTTCTATGGTTTCAGGTTCAGCCACAGCATTACAAAAAGGTACAGGAGTACTTTGGTTATAAGAAGGATTTTGTGGAATGGAATGTTCTTGTGGTATCACTTTAACATTGTAGTCTAATACTTTTTCAGAACTAATAATAACAGGTTTTGTTTTAATATTTTTATCTATAAAAATTAAGAAATAAATATATAATTAAAATTGAAAATTAATTTTAATTACACAAGAATTAATAAAAAATAATAATTTGTAAAAAAATCAAGAGTTAATATTTGATTATTTTTTTTGTAACATAATGTAGTTTAGAGTTTAAAAAATAACATGTAGCAAGGTGCACTTCAGGGTATTTTTAAGAGGGATAAATATTTACCATTTGCTGATCCTCCAATCTTCAGCCAGTAATCAAATAGTGATTGATGTTCAATACTACCATTCCATGCATTGTTTGGATCAGCTTGGTAAAATTCATTGAGTAATTCAGGACTTAAATTTTGTTCAAAAGTACTCAAATGTGAATTTTCATTATCATTCATAAACTTAAGATTATCTTCTGTATGTTGAATAACACATTTATCCATCTGTTCACATTTATTTTTCTTTTTTTTTTGAAGAACATTGTAATCTATCTCTTGAGGATTAAATGGGAAAAGTCCACATTTACGAAATCCACTTTGTATTATGCTAGCCTCGTTCTTCATTGATTTTAAAGTTAAATGCAATACTACTGAAAAGTCTTCCTTCTTTATTTTTCGAACCTGTTGTTCACTTTTCCATTTTGGAAGAGTTTTTTTCCACATGATTTTAAAGGGATGAAAAAAAGCAACATCAAGAGGCTGAGTTATGTGTGTAGAGTTTGGAGGAAGTCCAATTATTTCAATTTGTTTTTCCCTGCAAAATGCTACTAGTGGAATAGTGATGTGAGAAGCATGATTATCCAAATAAATGACAACTGGAAACTTTGTTTCATTTTTAACTAGCCAAGGATAGAACACGTTTGTTATATATTCAAAAAATGACTCAGCTGTCATCCAACCATTATCAGACAAACCAACACCCCAGCCAGTGGGCAGTTTTTTAACAATAGTGTCTGGTACCTCTTTCTTGTAGGCAAACATTAATAACGGTGGAGCTCGAACCCCAGCTGCACTGTACATAAACAAAACAGTGAGGCACTCTTTGCTAGCATCTGATAGTGTATATACAGATTGGCTTCCCTTTTCTGTCAGCACCTTTTCTCCATCAGGACTTAAACACAAGCTACTTTCATCACAATTGAAGATTCTATCTGCAGATATGTTTAAAAGTTCTTTTGACTCTAAATAGCTTTTTTGCTCAGTAAACCACTCCCTCAAAACATCTTGAGTCACTGCTGCTCGAGTATAGCTTAATTGCTGAGGAGTCCTTATGGTAATTTTGGGATGTCTTTTTCTGAATCCTTCATACCAATGACGCCCTGGGCGACTGTTAATAAAAGGAGTTTCCATTTTTGTTGAAACGACATATTTTTGCACTGAATCCAATAGTTCTATCTTAGTCATAGGATACCCTATACGAGATCTAGCTATAATACAGTTTGCGATTTTTTCCTCCTCTTCACGATTCAATACTGTACCTGGACCTCCATTCGGCAGGTCAGGCTTTATTGTAGTTGGATTATTTTTTTTTCTGCCTAAAGTAGAGACTGGTATACCATATGCTCTAGCAGCTTTTCTTATTGACATGCCTTCTGAGACAGCTGTTACTGCATATTTAATATTGTTTTCATTGTAAAGTCTCCTCTTTTGTTTCTTCTTACCTTTTTTAACAATTACTTTAGCAGTACCATTTTTAATAACTTTTTTACTTTGTTTTTTATTACTTAGCTTTTTTTTACTAGCAACTGTTTTATTCTGCTTAGCTTCTTTCATCGCGATGAGTGTTAATAATCCTTAAATCATAGAATAATTGTAAATTAATAATAGAGAAAATTTTTATTAGTCAAAACCAAAATTTTTGAGGTTAGTTTACATACTTTTGTCGATCACTCAATTACACTTGATTTTTTTTAACAACTAAGAAACATGCGTCAAACTTATAACTGTAGCTTATTCCTGGATAGTGTTTACCTATGCTAGAAAAAGAATTATTGCTAAATAAATTCTGTCGAATGTAACGTAAGTAGGTGTCTCATAACGTAGGTACACTATGGCCATGGAGCATGAGACAGGCTGTTTACTGTCTCATAAGAACGGACATGAATCGTACATGTGTACGTATGATGAGACACCCTCTTTTCTGACAAAATATTGTAATAATTAGTAAAAACGTTGGTTTAACACAAACTAGAGGCTAAAATTTACAATAGATAAAGTTTTTACTCTTGATGACTAAATAGTTTTAATATTTGAACTCAAAACTAACATCAGAATAAGTAGCGTCTCATCATAAATTACACGACCAAATTGATCGTATCATAGGTCAACGATAAAATATATTTTTTTTTCAAACAAAATATCAATAATCATGAAAATAATTAATTCAGCTAATTTATTAGAGGCATTAAACTACTCATACAATATTTGATAAGCTATAATTAAGTATATATTTAATAAATAACAACTTTATCAGTTGGTGTCTCATACGATAGGACATTGTCTCATAGATGGGCCCTTTACCTTACATGAAGATGATACGAGTAAGCTAGAGCATTCCTTTTTTTTTCAAATTTTTATTTTGTTATAATAAATTCAATGCTGTTTGTTGCAAATAAAAATATGCAAACTTGACTGAGATATGTGCAATTGCTCAAGTTGCAAAATACAATTTTTCGCGAAAAAACGTCAAAATTGATAAAATTGAAATTTTTTTTTGCTGTGATTATTAATTATATCAAATTTAACGTTTTTACCGTAACAAAATGTCGATAAACCATCAGTGAAGTTTGTAATTAGACTTACTTTAGATAATTAATTACCAAAAAACTAATAATTATTTTGCAATTTTACAAACAGCTTTTTGTTGTACAATTTTATATCTATATTTTTTTATGGTAACATTCAAATTGACAAGATAATTTTTTTCCTACGTCGATCCAAAGTTTTCGGTATAAAAAATTTTATTCACACTTTTTCGACCTTAAAATGTAATTACCAATTAATAATGCATTTGCAAAAGTATCTATTCCATAGAAAATTTGATGACAAAAACAGTGGTAGTCAAAAAATTTCTTTAAGAGCAATAAAAGCGGAGATACAAGCAAAAATGTAAATAAAAAATTGGCATTTTTAAATAAATTGTTAAATAAACAAATGAAGCCGACGATTGAATTGGACAAAACTATTTTTCCCGTATTCCTGGGAAAATTCTTAAGGGGAATGACTAATTTTTTCTCTACTGGAAAACATAAGATTAAATCGTATTTTTTTGTCTCCGGGCAATGGACTAGTTCTCATACGAGCTCGAGAGCGTTACTCCTCCAAATCTGAGGGCCAATAAGTACTTACAAGCATTTTTTAAAACGAATAGTGTTGTCTTTTGATCTAATTAATGAGTGGAAGTATTATCAATATTGTATTGTTTATATATAGCGGAAGTCAGAATAAATTGATAGTATCATGTTTTTTCTTTTTTTTATTGTATTTTATTTTATTTTATTTTTATTATCAGAGCCAAAAAAGAGCCGTATGAAAGTGAGAACATGGAAGAAATATCTCATATTTAAGGCTGCTTTGGCGGTTGGTGCCGTACCTAGAGTAGGGTGCCATAAGGGCCCGTAACAAATCAACGCTTTTTGGCGGTAATTTTTTGTAATAAATATACTTATTTTGATAAAACGAAAACACAAGATCAAGAAATCGCCTTAGAGGTAACGAGAAATGTTAATTGTAAAAATCGAGGGATGTTCCGAGGCACTTGATATTGACGGTACGTTTCTGCGTGTCAACGTCGCATATTTCAGTGGCTGCTATAGTTATATATGCTCGCGTTGTCGTTTCATACATCAAAATACATCCGCCTCGAATAATTGTTTTTTTTTAAAGTTATGTGAAAATGTATAATCTTTATGCGACAAACAAAAAGAAAAATTTATCAAGCGTAGCCAGAACAATCAATATTCCGAAAACTATCATTATTTTAAGTTCTCGAATTTTTATTTATTTACTTTTTTCAACTCCTTTGAATTTCGCGCATGAATGCGCTATAGGCGCTGTTGCCAAACTTTTGGAGCATGCGCACTGACATACGCAGTCAGAAGCCAAATGAATATCTTACTCTTTTTCCGATTTACTCTGAATTTAATTGGTTGACCCTATATTAATAGATTCTTTGTAAAAAATTACACAAGTACCATTTTAAATTTTTGAGGTTAATCAAGTACTTGTAGAGTTCTAGCTGTTTTAGTGACAATTCCCATAAGACTGTATGTTAAATTGGTAAATTTCAGTAGCAATTTGCATAAAAATTAAATGGTTGACTCTATTATTTTTTTATCGCAAATAAATCCGATATACTTAATTTACATAATTCCAGATTTTTAGAAATCTTAATGAAGCCATTTAAAATCGCTCCAAGCTATCTTCAGTGTGTAAGAAACTCAACTTATTAATTACTATATAGTTTGGTAATATAATTATAAAAGATACTTGAATTTTGAAGAAGTGCAATTTGATTTTAATCATACGTTTTATTGTTTTAACCAAAAAAAATTATTAAGCTAAGTGATACTGAAAAAAAAATTATTTAATTTTGTCTCATAAATGTTAGCCACTTTACTTAGATTTTTTGATCCCAGTTTATATTGTAATAAGACATATTGTGCTCCATCTTTTACTGTAGCAAACCCGGGTGGTATGTTGAGCAGTTCGCTTTGTTTTGCTGCAACAATTTTATTTGTAGTTTCAACTTCATATGCATGTAATCGACTTTTAAAACATAATTTTGTATAAATAATAATTCCTAAATGAGTCTCGTGATTTTCTTTGTACATGCGTATTGCTTTACAAAAAATAACTTCGCTTTTTGCAAGGCTGGTTACTATGAAAATTGCTTTGCTGTAAAGATAACCACGTATTTTTACGTGTTCGTAATAAACTTTACTGATTTCTTGTATTTCGATGGGACCGAATATCGGAGAATCATCGTCTGTTCTTAAAATTGATAGACCAGCTGTCTCATATATTGGACCCCCCCCCTCCTTCTCTCAGCGTGTTTAATATGGTAGAATTGGTTTATGAGCCTAGAATAGCTCGGAAAAAAGGTAGTAGTCTCAATGTTTTTTCAACAAGTAGAAATGTCAGCAAGAGCCCCGAAAAACTATGTTTTTCGCGTCTAGAAGAAAACCGAAGGATCGTACATGAAAAAGTGTTACGTAAAGAAGATGTGCAATTTTAAGACGAACAAAAAGCCGCGTTGGGATCACAAAGGTTTAGCAGTTTTTTGCAAATCGCAAAGAACTGCCATTTTGAGTCATTTTTTCGAAACTCAATAACTCACATCCTATACAATATTTAGAGCTGAAATCTTTATACGAGATATACCTCATAGCCCTTATCATACACACAAAATTTTAGCTTAATGGGTTTAAAACTTTTTGTGAACCGCAGCAAAAACCAAAAAAAGGTTCTCTCGAAAAATGTCCATAAAAAGGTTGTTAGCCAACATCGGTACATTTTTCAAATGTATTTCGCTTCGTCTGTATTTACTCTATAAGTACCTAAAACGCCATTCATTTTTAGCAATTAAAAGTATCTTGAAAATTGATTGCAAAAAAAGCACATTTCGCTTTGAACGCACTTGAGGAAAACATGCATGCGGAAAGTGGGCAAAGCCTGCAGCGGTGGCTAGTCGAGCCGCCGCGCCGATTCCACTGACCACAGAGCAAAAAGCCATTTTTTTAAAAATACGTTTGAAAACTGTACCTATGTTGGCTAACAACTTTTTTATAAGCATTTTTCGAGAGAACCTTTTTTTTGTTTTTGCTGCGTTAAAACCCATTAAGCTGAAATTTCGCGTGTATGATAAGGGCTATAATATCTGTCTTGTAATTGAATTTCAGCTCTCAGTATTGTATAGAATTTAAGTTGTTGAATTAAAAAAAAATGGCTCAAAATGGCGTTTTTTGTCAATTTGAAAAAAACGGCTGAACCGATCTGAGCCTAACGCGGCTTATTTTGTTCATTTTAAAATGGCACATCTTTTTTACGCAACACTTCTTCATATACGATTTTTCGATTTTCTTCTAGACGCAAAAATATGTTTTGGCCATTTTTTTGTACATTGGGGCTTTTGCTGACATTTCTACTTGTTAAATTCTGTTTTAATTTGTTATAATATATTGAAACTACTCCCCTATTTTTTTGGAGCTAGTCAGAATTTTTGGAACACCGTTATGATTTTTAGCTAATCACCATACTAGTTGGCACTCCAGTTGCCATAGCTTGGGAGTACTGTGCTCCCCTACCTTGAGAGATTAAATCTCCTAACAAGTAAGAGACCCCTTCTCGGTTGGTAAAGTAGGAGCGCTGCTTGGGGGAACTGCTCCTTTAACTGCTTGTGCACGAATTAACGCAGCATCGACTATATGCTAGTGAGGAAAGGCATGGACGTTTTTTTTTTTTTTTTTTTTTTTAACTTCTTGGCAACATCGGCATCAGGAGTCGATTTCAGCCAAATCCCATTCTTTGCTGCTCGTTCAATGCTCTGGCTTCCGGTCGGGTCGTTACAACACTTATAGCCGTGCGTTTACCCTCCAAGGCAATGGAGTGGTCGAAATGTCGGACCGATGTAGTTGCGGTCTTCGTCTGGCTTTGTATGGCGTGGCGAGGAGGGGAGGTGCGGCCGATGGGTGAGTTCGGTATGAAGGAAAGGAGGGAGAGGCATGGACGTTGTTTGCACATGCTGGCTCGCTTGTTACTTATACAACGATCCTCCCCCCCCCAAAAAAAAGATTGCTATAAATTTAATCTTTCCGGTGGTTTAGTACCTCTAACGGATCGTCTAAGCGATACGTTAACATAACTGACAACTAACGCTGGCGGAGCTCTAACAATCTTGTTATAAATTTTCTCGTTTTTTACAGTCTCTCGGAACGACGCTGCTTTGTTTGCTTTAGTTGATCCATCAGTCAACTAAAGCAAACAATCACTCATATCACTCATGATCTGTTTTAAAAGGACCAAATGGTTGCTGCTTTTGGTTTCACTTTTACTTGATACGTGGTCGATCTTGTCCTTTTGAGAATTTTGGCCTTTTCACAATTATTATTTTTAAAATCTTTGATCATAACTACATCGCTCTCTTTAAATTTTACGTTCCGATTGCCGTGAAAGTTTTTTGCATTGTATTTTATGTTTTTTCGCTACTGAAGTGGCAGTACCTAATTTAAGTAGGTCAAATCATGTTTAAAAATTCCTTCCTGTCTAAAGTTCAGCAAATGTTATCGCTGTAGTTACATGAAGGGTTGATATATAGTGGAATAAATACCTAGATAAAGCTTTTGGCTTAATCAACTCATCACATAAAAGAAGCTTGAACTGGCTTTTAAATGTCTTAACGAAGTTTTCCGCAGCACCATTGCTAGCTGGGTGGTACGGCGCGCCGGTGACGGGCAGTGACCGTCATTGTTGGCGTGTAAAAATTTTCAAAATTTTTGAGAAGCAAAAGCTGGGCCGTTATCGGTTACTATTCTGACAGGCAGCCCTCAGCATGCAATGTACTCCTTAAAGGCTTTTATGGTTGACTTAGCTGTAATATCCCGCATTTCTTTCACTTCTACCCGTTTTGAGTGAGCAACTGTAATTTTAAGATACATCTCTTTTCTGATAGGGCCCAAGAAATCGGCGTGAAGTCGCATATTTGGAGCCTCTGGCCAATCCTTTACGTGTAAGGTGGACTTTTGAGGGTCGCGTCGTTGCCATGACGTAAACATGATTCGCATTTTTGAGTGATTAACTCAATATCTGCATTCATAATGGGCCACCATATATACGACCTTGCTAGCGCCTTCATTTTAATGATGCCCATGTGCCCGCCGTGTAACTCAGATAGGGCCACTTCACGCAGCGCTTCCGGAATGACCCGTCGGTGGCCCCATAGTAAACAGTTGTTTTCTAATGACAGTTCCGTAGCTCTACGCTGGTACGCTCTCAATTCGTTGCTGACCTCGCATGGCCAACCGTTTCTAACATACTTACACGCCGTATACAGTATCGGACTTTGATCCAGCTCATACAACCATCATAAACAGGTTATTACTGGATATAAAATCTAAAATTTCAAACGCGTAGTTTAAATATGTAAAATCGTCGTTTTCGCTCCCTACTTTCTCTTAGTACTGATGAACAGTCAGCGTGGCCATTGTTTTCGCCTTTGATGTGGACTATTTGAAATTTATAGCCGGACAAAAAAACTGACCATCTTTGCAGCCTGCTGATTGACATCTGGGCCAAGCCCTTTTTTCTCCAAATATGTCTATAAGTGGCTTGCGGTAGGTTTCTAGTTTGAATTCGAATCCGAACACGCAAGCATGTAGTTTACGTATGGCGAAAACAATAGCCAAAGCCTCGCGATCTATTTGCGAATAGATTTACTCTGCCTTGGTCAAAGTCCGTGATGCAAAAGCCACTGGCTTTTCACTTCCATCTAGAATTTGGTGAGACAATATTGTCCCAATCCACGATGGAAAGGCATCGCAAGTGACTTTAATAGGCAGTTTTGGATTGAAGTGCGTTAGGACTCAAAGACACCATGCTATTTTTTGCTTCAATAAATGCGGTATCAGAATCACTTGACCACTTCCAAGGTGTATTTTTCTTTAAGAGGCTATACAGCAGATTGACTATAATCGCGTAATTTTTTACAAATTTGGCATCATAGTTAACTGTGCCAAAAAATGCTTGAAGTTGTTAAACATTTTTAGGGCGTGGGATTTTTAAAATAGTGTCGCTTTTTTCATTTAGTACATGAATGCCTTGAGCATCAACGTCATAGCCAAGAAACTTAATCTTATTTTTGCTAATTCAGCTTTTGAGCAAATTGAGGATGAGGCCCACTTTTTTGAGATGTAACAAAACCACTTTTAATCCGTCGTCATGTTCTGCTTTATTTTTTCCACCCACTCGTATATCATGGAGAAAAAATACTGATGCCCTCAATACCACCCAGAGCTTTTCCATCTCTCGTTGAAACCAGCTGAGAGCTGATGCAATTCCATACCGGACACGTGTATACTTGAGCAGCCCTTTGTGCGTTAATAAAGTAGTCAACTCCTGCGAGGCAAGGTCTAACTCAATTCGCTGGTAAACTTGAGTGAAATCCAACTTATATTGTACCGCGTAACCTTGTAGTGTTGCTAGTATGTCTTGGATGCGCGGAATAGGGTACCGGCTGATTTTCATCCGAGGGCTTAGTGTTACCCTAAAGTCCCCACATATTCGTACTTGATCGTTTTTTTTAAATAATGTGACGATTAGGTTAGCCTACTTGCTGCTCTCGAAAGAGACCAGAATCCCGGCATCCACTAGCCTGTTAAGCTCGTTTTCGACTTTGCCTTTGATCGCGTATGAAACCATTCTTCGTTTGCAGAAAACTGGTTTGACATCATTTTTCATTTCGATTTTAAATTGTTTTATGCTAAATAACCCAAGCGTATCTACGAATACGCTACTGAACTTATTCCTCCAAACGCGTTCGTCAATCTTGTTTATTAAGACTATCTATTTGGACCGCGCTTTAGAATACCACTCTAACGCGATTTGGCTAATTTTTTATTTTTATTTTATACAGCACCGAAACGGTTGCATACTTGATAGGGTTCATCGACGCCCCGGTATAACAATTGAAACGCCTCGACATCAGAGCAACTTTAAAATCGTTAACGAAAAGTTTGTTGAACGTTAATTCAGATATTGCCGATATTGTCGACCCCGTATCTAATTGATATTCTACTACTTTATTGCAAATGGACATGTTAACTGTCAATCTTATGACGTTACTATCCGCAAAGGTGAATATATTATCCACGTCTTTGTCAACATCGTTCTCCCCTGATTGTTCTTCTATAAACTGATTTTTGCCTTAATTTTCGAGTTAACCGTCTTCAATTTAACATTGCTTTGTTCATGATCACGAGAATGTTTACACGCATGCGCTATATGGCCTTATTCGCTACATACATTGCACCCAACTTTATTTAGGTCACATTGCTCATACTTATCAGCTTCATCCCCCATTCACACGTACCTGCCTCTCACTCTTTTACCTCGTCGCCAATGTAATATAGTTGGAATGGAGAATGGCCAATAGTCCAAGTCACGCTTATAATTATTGAGAGAACCATTTATTAAGTGAACAGTACAAAATGAGAAGAGGTTGCTGATGCAGAGAGTCATGCGCTTGCTTACGTGCCTGCATACAGACTGACGCAGCATCAACTACATGCTAGTGAGGAGACGCGTGTACGTCGTCTGCATGTGCTCGCTCGCTTGTTACATGTACAAGAACCTGAAAGAAAAATTTATTTTTATAGGCACAGTCTCAGGACAAAGTTTTTTTGTGGCTCTATACCTTTCGTTAACAAATTCGTTAGAACATACGAAAATTTAAGACAGGCTTGCCCTATGATTTTCTGAAAATTAAATCATTAAACTTAAAAGCATTAATATTTGAAAAACCTGTTCAGCTTGAACTATTTTTTGAGGATGACAGTACGGCCATTGGCTCTCTAACACAATTCCAAAACAGCGCCCCCAACACCGACATTTTGAGAATGATTAGTTTTAAATAAAAAAGAACAGCACTAGACACACATATAATACATATTATTTTCATTTTCTACTAAAAACTAATTGTTGTCAAGTTTCTCGACAAGGGCACCGTTTTGGAATAACGCTTGAGGCCAATAACAAGCTTTCAAAAGTTATCTATTAACATATGTAACTTTGAAATATATAGGTACCCTTCATTGTTCGGATAGCTAAGATGGATAAGGTTTCTGCCACTTCACGGATAGTTTTGCAATCTTGGGTTCAATTCCACTCATCGGTAGATTTTTGAAAAGTTTTTATTTTTCATATTAATGTAATTAATCATTTTTGTTAATTTTTTTCGCTTAGGGTAGTTCCCTTGTTTACATATAGATATGAAAAGTTTGACAGTCACATTATCGTTACTCGAGTACAGCTGAGTGTAGCCAAGACAATCAAAGTCTAGCTGCAGTAGAGCACACATACCCATAGGTATGTATATACATCTAACAGAAAAGTAGTTTTTGGTTCGGTGTACGTACGGTCTACTTATTCCTTTGTGATTTTGTCAGAAAAAAAACATCAGCGCTTTTGACAACCTTCAGAGGCATCAAAAACGGCAGTGAGTTAATTTAATAGTATATTCAATTATAAAAAAAACTACCTTTAAAAAAAAGTATAAAGTTATGCAAGTTTGAGGTTATTGTCTCTGAAGGTATTTATAATCAATTATAAAAAATTAATTGCAAATATAAAACATAATTAATTATAATATTAATTAAAAAAAATTATGACACC
This sequence comes from Copidosoma floridanum, assembly GCF_036245765.1. NCBI lineage: Eukaryota > Metazoa > Arthropoda > Insecta > Hymenoptera > Encyrtidae > Copidosoma > Copidosoma floridanum. Next base: position 26,514,135 of record NW_028321907.1, read on the forward strand.
TATAAGGCAAGAACGAATTCTGTTTTTTCAATTTAAATAAAGAAATTTTTAATATCATCTTAGGCATGAGAAAGCAGTGAAATCTAAAATTAATAGACAAATTTGAAGATAAATCAAATTAAAATATTTCAGTATACAACAAAATAACTATCATATAATTAATTTTTTATTAAAAAAACTTTCGTCACGAAAAAAACTAAAAAGATTAAAGACAGCAAAAAAAATTTTTTAAGTAAATTGTATTTTTCGTTTTTAAACAAAATGATGAAATGCGAGAAATATTTTTTGCACGTATATTTTATAACTTTCTAAGACCGAAAACCATATTATTTGTATACATTCTGTATACTAATAATACGGTTTTTGGTCTTAGGAAGTAATGAAATCAACAAAAAAATTCAAGTTTTTCTTTCGTTATTAGTAGTAATTAAAATGAATATAATACAATCATAAAAAACTTATTTCCGAGATAAAAAATAATTGATTATAATATATATTTAAAAAATTATAAATCCCATTAATCGAGAATGAATTCGGTTTTTTCAATTGCAATACAGATATTTTTAATAGCATCTTTGGCATTAGAAAGCAGTGAAATCCAAAATTAATAGACAAATTTGAAGATAAATCAAATTCAAATATTTCAGAATATAACAAAATAATTTATTTTTTAATAAAAAAAATTTTTTTACGAATAACTGAACAGATTAAAGGAAGCAAAACATTTTTTACGTACATTGTATTTCCGTTTTTAAATGAAATGATGAAATGCGAAAAATTTTTTTTGCATATATACATTTCGTATACTAATAATACAGTTTTTGGTCTTGGGAAGTAATGAAATCAACAAAAAAATTCCAGTTTTTCTTTTGTAACTAGTAGTAATTTAATTGAATATAATCAACTACTGGAGTAACACGGTTATATCTAACATTACTCGTGAAAGATATTATGTTGAATAATATAGTACGTATTACATAACCTGCCGGGACTGATTTTTGAGTTTTTTGATGAACAATTAATACCAAGTTTTTACGGATAACAGAATGTTTAAAACAATGTTTTCGTATATTTCTAATTGGTTGATTATAAAGTCAATAGTTTATCACCAACCAAGAAAAAAATATTTTATTTAAAGCTTATAACAAGTTATTTCAATTTGCTCCTCAAGCCTGCGTTTCGTTGAATGTACAGAAGAACAAATTCTTTGTAAAAAAACAAATAGAAAAATAAAAGTTCAATTTGTACCCTGGTAGACAATTGACCATTTTGTGAGCATTTATAAAACGTTTTTTCTAACCTTTTTCCAGAATTTTATATTTTGACAAAATAGCTGTAAAATGCTGGAAAAAGGTTGGAAAAAACATTATATAAATTTTTAAAAAATGGTCGATTTCTACCTGGGTACGGACTTTTTTTTTGTCCATTTATTTTACGAATCATTGATTGACTTATAAGCACCATTGAAATGTTATTTAAAATTTCTTTTAAAATTATTATGATTTAGCAAAAAAAACTATAAATAAACGAATTTATACGAAATGCATACTTAAAGGTACGTTATAAAATTAATAAACTAATCAATGATTAATTGTTATACAAAGAATTATCTATTACTATTAATATGTAACATCTAGAACTCGAAAATCAGTCCCAGCAAGTTATGTAATACGTACTATATTATTCAATATAATATCCTTCACGAGTAATGTTAGATATAACCGTGTTACTCCAGTGGTTGATTATATTCAATTAAATTACTACTAGTTACAAAAGAAAAACTTGAATTTTTTTGTTGATTTCATTACTTCCCAAGACCAAAAACTGTATTATTAGTATACGGAACGTATATATGCAAAAAAAATTTTTCGCATTTCATCATTTCATTTAAAAACGGAAATACAATGTACGTAAAAATTGTTTTGCTTCCTTTAATCTGTTCAGTTATTCGTGAAGAAATATTAAAGAAAATATTTCTCGCATTTCATCATTTTGTTTAAAAACGAAAAATACAATTTACTTAAAAATTTTTTTTGCTGTCTTTAATCTTTTTAGTTTTTTTCGTGAAGAAAGTTTTTTTAATAAAAAATTAATTATATGATAGTTATTTTGTTGTATACTGAAATATTTTAATTTGATTTATCTTCAAATTTGTCTATTAATTTTAGATTTTACTGCTTTCTCATGCCTAAGATGATATTAAAAATTTCTTTATTTAAATTGAAAAAACAGAATTCGTTCTTGCCTTATAGGTGTTGTAATTTTTTAAAATTAATATTATAATTAATTATGTTTTATATTTGCAATCAATTTTTTATAATTGATTATAAATACCTTCAGAGACAATAACCTCAAACTTGCATAACTTTATACTTTTTTTTTAAAGGTAGTTTTTTTTATAGATTTCATAACTTTTCTGATAAAAATTCATTTCTTAGAATTTCTCAGGGGATTGGTTGTATGATCAAAATTCTTCTTTCCCAAAAATTACTTATTATAATTGAATATGACTACCTTCAGAGACAATAACCTCAAACTTGCATAACTTTATACTTTTTTTTGAAAGGTAGTTTTTTTATAGATTTCAATAACATCAATAATCCATCAAATACAATTGCGATTGCTTGAGACACAAACGAAACTGTACGCAGGTACACAGAGACGGTAATTTTTCTGAACGACGTAACAAGTTGTAAGTCAAGCATATACTTCTGACCTACGCAGGGGAAGGACACTATGGGAGGAAGAAAAAAAAAAGTAGGAAAAGAAAAGTATCGGTGTCGAAGGTCACCAAGGCAGACGATGAACCATAAAAACGTCGGCATGTGTAAGTTGAGGTTCTCTCCCAAAAAACTGTACACCTCTCTTGCGTACGTGTCACCCTCTTTATATTCTCTCTCTCTTACTCTTGTCCACTTGCACTCGGGGTGGCAAGAGAGAAGGCGCCCCTCGAAAGCTCAAATCTCTCTCGAGACTTTTCTCTTGTTTGGAGGCCGTGAGTTTGTCACGCGACTGTACATGTGCACGTATATGGACGTACAAAATGCTGTACACACTTTTTTCACACAAGTGATAAAAAAAAAAGAGTGGATGGCTTGATGGCTATCGACTCGTCGCGTCTCGATACCTATCTGCATATAGCACACACATGTGCATAGTAGAGGGATGCCGGTGCAAAGATCGTAAGAACGGTGACATAAGTGTGCGTTTTTCTTCAACTTTTTGTTTGGCAAAATAAGTACTTAAAAGCACGTTGTATCATCGTCTTGATCTTACGTGTAAAGTTTTTTCCGAGTGCACCTGAGAGGAGGTGCAGGTGGCAAAGTATTTTGTCAGCAGATTGGCCCACGGAGGGATTCGGGTACTACATACTATGCACTCGTACACCTGTCACAACTGTACACTTAACGTGTGGATAATACTGGAAAGAGATTATTAAAAATGTGGCAAACGTGTGGGAATCTCTCTTGTATTATCATTACTTTGTAATTTAGATCGATACTCAATTGATGTGCTGGAAAAAAATTTTTGATTAAATATCTAATGTGTAGCTGTCGTGCCGAATTTTTTTCTACCAGTCATGAAATAAGTTGGGTTTTCAATTTACGCATTTGTAAATGTTAAATAACTGACGATCAATATTTTAAGAATCAATTTTCAAATTTTACCTCACTTCTGTATATGTGTATGTATACCTATTCGTGATAAGGTCACGCAGTCTACAAATATATCGATACCTGTCGGAAAAAATACCTCATCTCTTTTTTCAAGTAAAATCAGGATCGATTTTTAATAAAAAATTACTTACTGTGCCTCGAAATAAAGTTCTATTGATACAATTAAGTGTGGAAACGTGGAAAAGTGGTGTGAAAATTCATGTAATTACAGACGGTACCAAAAAAAAATATGTACGGTATAAATTTGCTTTTCGATTCCGCGATGGTACCTTGTTTAGCTTGCAATTAAAACTAGTACTTTTACTGGGTAATATTCAACACGGAACACTGCCTATTTCAACACGAGAAGAAAAAAAGAGAAACCACCTTCCTCACACACGTCGATGCATACCAGAAAGAAGGAATTTAATTTGACGCGAGACCCGTTTCCTCTTTGCGGTACTTTTTACTACAATCCCGCATTTAATTACAAAAGAAAACGTCAGCGCAGAAAATTTACATCCACCTCTTTTTTCTGTACATATATCATTGAAAGAGCAAATTCAACATAGCACTCATAACGAGAGAGTCAATCGGAATAGAGACCCCGAGAATATTGTAAACTCCAAATTTTTCCACATTGACTCGGCCTTGACCATCCCCCAAATGTTCCAAACGACCCGACTCATCGAGCCCAAAGATCAAAGAAAAAAAAATACGTATATTAATCTCTCGCGTGCCCATACGTGTCAGCTCGCGTTTTTCTAGTTCCCGGAAAGTAGTGACGCCGGCACTCGAACAAAAAACAATTACCTGGCGCTTTTATTCCACTCCTTTGGTGGTGGATGGCTAAAGGTCAATAAATACATTGGAGCAGCCGAGGGAGTTCCATTTTTTCACAAGTTTCGAGCGCAGGTCGCGTTCGGATGATTTCGGGAAATTTGTTTTCAATTAAAGTTCCGGAATACTTTGCAAAATGTTGTGACGTTACTTCAAGTTTTTTTCTTACAAAGTATTGGGTTGTATTGGCGCGGGGAGCGGGAAATGGAAAATAAATTTGATGAACTTGTCGCGTATGGACTGGATTTCTATTGAAATTGGAAAAAAACGGGGGAAAAAGAAAAATCATACTAGATGATCCTTATCTGTAAAGTCATGTCCTCTGCACGTGTCACATGCTATACGGACGAGCCGTGTGCGTGTGTATTCGTACGTGGAGCAAAGAACTAGATATTAATATTTCACAGAATTTAAATAACTAAAAAAAAAAAGAAAAAAAAAAGAATATCTGCAAAATATATATTCAATAATTTTATCGGATGATTGATGATAATTTTCTGAGTGAAAAAATTTTTATCTCCGAATTATTCGATGGAGGCAATTTTCTTCGTTAAGATATGTATAGCTTTATCGATTTGAAATTTTAATAAAAAAAATTCCAATTTCGACAAACTCATGTTTATTTAACTTTAAAAAGAAAAGTCAATATTCATTTGCATTTTTGCGGATAAAAATCATAGTGGTATCAATGTACCTCCAGAAATATTTATTTACATTGCAAATGAGACATTTGATGCCAGTCAAATTGAAAGTCGTTCAAAAAATCATTTTTTTTTTATTTTAGAGATCAAGATAGTACACAATACTGATCTTTGTCGTAAACTAAACTCTTGTCCTTAATATGATTTTTAAAAAAAAACGTAAATTATGTTGCAAAGTCAGGTTATTTATCAATATGCGTGAAAATATTAAGGGTGGAGAGGTACAACTTTGAGAAGACATAAAAAATTATTAACGTAATCTTGTCTTTTATTAAAAATCAAGACAACATCAAAAGAAGATGTAAATAGTATACTGCGCGTCCACAGCCTACTGTGACTAGGGCATCAAGAAATGGTACTACAGCGCCACTGTGTGTGTTTAACAATGACCAGGGAATCAAGGAAATTTATTGATGTGATGCTTATCATTGAAATTATTGTATATTTTTCTGAGATGAGATGAGATGAGATCTGATATATTGATTGTTTCAGTACCTTGAATTTATTATTATCATAATATACACACCCATATATATATATATATATATATATATATATATATATGTATATAATGAAATAAATAAAGTAAATACTCTTAGCGCGACTAACTTCACATCGAACTGAACACTAGCTCGATATATACTACTAAAGCTCTTCCGCGGCTAACTTAAGAGTCGGAACTTTTTGCTTTGAACGTAAAAATTCTCGAAATGAAATCAGCACTTTTCAAGAACGTATACATGATAAAACAATTAAAAAAGCTTTTCTGGTCGGGATTTTTTTTTCAAATCATAGTTTAGCATCAGAAAATCCGAATAACATCACACTACTACATATATGATGATGTTAAATAATTTTTTTACCATTTCGAAAATTCAAAATGCGAATTTGAGCGTATATAGTGTCGCGGTAGCCATGCACCGTCTGCTACTCAAACTTGCATGTGGCGCTACCGCGCCACTTGATATTATTTATTTATTTGAAATGTGCTCGTATCAGTTACAAGAAAATGGCACCTGCACAGGTGTGCAAATTATCTTTTCGTGACCGAAACAAATTGTTACTTTTTTTCTTTGCTAATATCTTAAGAAAATGCCTCGCTACCTGCACTTTCAGAGTAGCATTAAAAAAAAAAAAGAATTTTTTTACAAGACCTGTATAATGTGTCTGCTCTAGGTATTTTAATTTTTTTCAGAAAGTACATGCGTAACTCATTTTTTAATGTTATTTTACAAGAGCCAATGCCAAAAATTAAACATTTAAGTAAAAATTTCTTGCTGTTTTAAAAGGTTTGAAGTATAAACAAGGATACCATTGGATTCAGTGAATCACAATAAATCAATTTAGACATGTCATTCCGTAGATTTTTGTACGGGAGCACCCTCAAGGTTTGTTTTAAAGATTTTTTTTTGGGAAACACCAAAATAACTATATTTTTACTACTGATAATATCAAGTAACTTACGTTGATACTTCCGTTGTTAGAAAAGCCATTTCCTAATTTTATTATACAAAAAGGATACGAATATAATTCATACGTTGTAAACCCCCTGAAACTAAACGAATACCTAATTTACCAAAATGTAAAGCCAGAGGCCTAAGAAAATTTACTTGTATTACCGAAATATCAAATAAAATTAGAATGTTATTCTACTCTTTATAAATGACTAGCAGCCCCCCCGACTGACTTGGTTTAATAGTGGCCGGCTTTACATAGTCTTTTAGTCGACGAATTGTTGCCAGAAATGGTAGTAAAAATGTATTTATTGGCAAGGTAGTTTAAACTTTAGTGGCTCTTGAAAGAACCGATGAGATTGTTGGTTAAGTAAGGAACGTAAATACTTGTTATGGCTCTGAAAAGGGCCAGGGTGAAACTTCCAGGTATTCCTTATTATTATTCTTGATGATGAAGAGCTGGCTGCAGGTAGCTTGACTCTTATACTCGAAGGCTCTGTGTACGAAGATCGTGATGAAGGGGGGTACGCCGCTGACCACAGAATATGTCGTCTTCGGGTCGTTTCCCGAATAACCAATTGCTCTTCGTTAGTCGGGAAAGTGAGCCTAGAGAATACCTGCTCTGTGGGTATGCCGTTAGAACGACTACTGAGAAAGAATTTGTTATGGCTGCTCGTGCTCCTCAGGGCTGCCTTCCCTGGCTCATAGTTGTAGTAAAAAGTTCTCTGATGGCACCGGGCGGGATGCTGGAATGGCCACATAACTCTAAAGTGTTGGAGCAGGTTGTGCTCTGGCTAGATACGTCTCCTGGTATTCCGCCGGAGACGTTATCGGTTGGAATAATTTTTTATTGGTGACACTCGTCAATCCTGGAGGTTCAGAGAGGAAGCAGATCTAGGTCACTTGCCCATTGGATTAGATTAGATTAGATTAATTCTTTATTCAATCCTTGTGGTATAACCACGTATGGTTCTCAAATAATTTACAAATAATTAATAGAGTAATAAGATACATAACAATTTATCAACATAATGAATAACAATGGAATAAGAATACAGTGAAGATGACAAAAGTTCGCAGAATACATATAATTAGAATTGACAAAATAATTAATAAAATTGGTAATAGTAATAATCGTATAATTTGGCAATAAATAAATTTAACGTTATTGATTGGACTTATTTTAACACTATTGTAGCTATTGTAAGATTGTATAAGTTTGTTTTTATTAAAAATAATTTTAAAAGTTTTTAGAGTCACGAGATAATGCCTTGTTCGCGGTTCCAATCTTGAGAATCAGAATCAAGCAGTTTATTAAACAGAAATGTTTGAAATTTATTTTTTAACCTTGTGTCGAAAACTGTAATGCCCAGCGAGTTTAGAAGGAGAGTGGATTGGATGAGAAATACTATTATTTAATTGGCGTCAATTTTGAGAATTATTCATACCATTAACGAGGGCCTTCAATTCATTATCAGATCGAATTGGGATCAATGCTGAATCTTTTGTTTTACGCATACAAACCGTTAAATTTTTCATTACAGAAAAATAGTAATTAATAGATTTGTGAACCTTAATAGCGTTACGCCATAGATTATAAATAGGCTGAGGGAGTAATGGTCGTAGATAAATCGCTGTATCACCTCCATTGCCGAAGAGAGTAGAAGATTTAGATTTTGAAAGTTTATTAGAATTTTCTAATATTTGATCTCGAATGTCCAGTGAGTTCATGCGAACGTAAACGGCGCGAGATAATGGTCTTTGATTGCTCTGATTAGATTGTACTTCCGGTGCCCAATCGCGTGTATGTGTAACATAACTGATAAATTCTTGACAGCCTATTGCTTGAAAAACGTTTTTGATGATATCTTGATTACTAAGGTTGATTGATGAAGGGATGTTAGTGATAATTAATTCGGCAGTTTCCTTGTATAAAGAGGCATCAGAGATCGTTTTATATTTTGCATTGGCAGTAATTAATTCGTCATTAATCTTGGCTACTTGTGAGTTTAAAGTAGTTTCATGATTATCGATACGTGTATTGACTAACAACAATGACTGACGGAATTCTGTCATATTATCACGAAACTCCCTCATATCATTATGAAATTGTTTCATGTCATCTCGAAGTTTTATCATATCGTCATGATTTTCTTTCCGGAAATCTTCGAAATTTTTGACAAGACCTCGAAGAAGCATCATGCCCGAATCATTTTCTTGATCACCGTTATCGCTCATACTGCTCAATAAATACACGAAATGCGGACGAGAGAGAAAAAGTCTAGGGGCCTTAGCTGCTGAGGGAAAAGAATAACTATTGACAAGTATGTCGGTTGGGATTGAACGCTTCAAGCTTTTCTTGTGAGGAAGATTTGTGTGGTGGATTGTTAGATTACAATTTTGTGAATGATGTTGTGAGATAAAATTGGGAGGACTGGGACGTAGGGGTATTAAAGAGCAGCAGTGAAAGACATTAGATGCAGAATTGGAAAACCAGCTGGGGTCAATACACTTTCTATGATAAGGCTTACAGCAAATAGAACAAATAAGGCGTTCGTTTTGCCCAAATGTAAAAGTAGCGCGACGACAGACTAGACACGATTTGCGCGGATATTTACGCATAATATTACACAACGCTTAAAATTGGACATTAGGAAAAGTTTGTAGTAGTACATGAAAGTTATGAACACTTATTAATATCTTAAAATATAACGGTCGAGACGTATGTAAAAGTAAACAACATATAGTAAGCTATGAAAGAGTGTGTATACAAATTAAATGGTAGGGACAAAACATAATATGAAACGTTGGCTTTGAGCCAAGCGAAAATGAACAAAGACAGGTGATAATCAGTATATCAAGAATTAAGAAAGAATACTAAGAAAAATACTGATAAGGTAGTGAAAAATGGAGGATATATTGATAAAATGAGAATAAATATAGAGAAATGGATACAGTGAAGTGATTTAAAACAATGAGTAAATGAAATGCTTAAATAATATTACACTAAAATATGAACTAAGGCCAAGGTTACTATTATAGTTAAGTTTGTGCACAGTCACTGGTTTTCACTCAGAGAAACACTCACTAATTTCGGTATGAGACGCAGGCGAATAGTAGTGGTCCAGCAAAGTGGTGCAGATCAAATAATTCCAGCGCTGCTAGGATTATAACGTGAAAGTGGGCAGCCTGAAGTAGTGCAGCGATCCAAAGTTTGAAAAGCCAACGTGGATTGGAGAAGAGTGTTGTCGGTAACCAAGATACCCAGCTGTACGACTGTCGTCTACATTCTCGATGCAGCTCGATGAACTTCCGTGATACAACTGCAGAAAATTTCGGGACGCTCTGGCCTATTTGAACCACACTTATTTAATTCTGTTGCAGGTAGTTTCGATTTTACGTCGACACCACCTAACGGATCCTACTGAACTGAAGTGAAAAGCTGGCGTATTTTTGCAAAACTTTAAGCTTATTCATTGCTTTTGTTATTGAATGTCTTAAGATAAAAACTTAACGAAAACCATCTAGGAAGTGTCAAGAATCGGTATGCAAAATTTCAGCAAAGTCGGTTCAGTAGTTTTCGCTGTTAGCGATTACAATAGTTTTAGTGACTTTACTTTATATATTAGTAAGATATTGCTATATATGTATACAAGAATTTAATAGTGAGATTCAAGGGAATGAGCAACAAAACGTGAGACAGTAGGTGATTAGCTGTTACGACCCATAAGAATAACACAGGATTTCACTCATTGTTTAATGCAAAGTTTATGTATGGATATATACGCCTTGTAAATTTTGCAGCAAATAGCGACCGTTCTGCTGCTCACTCTCTTGAAGCTAACAAGAATTGAATGTCTTAATTAAGTAAGAGTGCTGTGGGAAGGTATAGTCAATAATATACTCTCTTATATCACAAAAACAAGTAATTAGCGTAAATAAATCGTATTGAATATGATGAATTTGCTGTCGTTAGCCGTTGATTTGTAAAAAACAGAGGCATCATTAAACATTGCCTTGAATTTTGTAGCTGCCCCGTGAAAAGTAGTAGCGTAATCATTGTACAGGTGACGGAAAGGTCCTCTGCGACCGTCGGAAGGCGAGAGTAAAAGATGCAGAAGTAAGATCGCTGACTAATTCGAGATGAATAACTTTAGTTGTAAGCCTTCGAATAGCACAATGTTACCCTTACAAGTGCAAATATCTCTACCTTAACTGGTTCGGACTTGTACTGGACCTGCGTAATCAAGAACTGTTCTCATTAACAGGTGGGCTTCCGTAATTCGATCAGATGGTAGTTTTTCTATCAACTGATGAGTCATTCTAGGTTTAGATCGTTGAAAAGTTGTACAGGCGACTTGATTTTTCCCCACAACTCATATGTCTTGGGAGACAGTACTGTTAGTGAGGGTCGGCCCCCCATGAAGACAAAGCTTATGTGCGTATCTCACAAATAATGGGCCTAAAATTGAGTTTTGAGGGATGGTGGAAGGATGTTTGCGGTCATACGGTAATCGGGAGTATTCCAGTCGACCACCCACTTGCAGGATGTTAAACTCAGAGTCGTAGATGGGCCTAACCTTGTTCAGTGAATTCCTCTTTGTCAAGAACAGACCGAAGGCTAAAAACCTTAACTCTTCTTTACAGAATTGTGACTGAGACATCTGAATGATGACCATTTTCGCATGATAGAGCTCTGAAGCCGTTAGGAAAGATCGTAAGAGAGACAGTCTGGTTGTAAGAGAGCACACTCTTTTTAATCTGCACAAATAGTAAGCTCTAACGCGCTGTAACCTCGTCAAAGAAGAAAATTTAGTTAAGTGGTTGGGTTCACTCGTAAGGGTTTGAGCATGCAGTGCCTTTATATTGTGAGTTCCTTTCGATCAGCAGTTGGCAGGTTGGATCAGCCAAGATGAACCATGCCATCAAAGAAGTGAATTAATTAGATTAAGAGATTGATACCCATGAGAATCCAGATCAGCTGGATTCTCTGCAGAGGAAACGTATTGCCACTCATTGGATGGAAGTTCAGCATGAATAAACGATGTTATATTTTCTACAAAAGTTTTCATTGGCTTGGATCCTTACCTAGCCAGTCCAAGACAATTAGACTATCAGTCTACGCAAATACCTTGATATCATCAAAATTTGACTGTTTGCGCAAATGCTTAAGTAGGCTAACGAGTAGAGCAGCGGCACATAGCTCCGAATTAGGTATGCTATAGTACGTTATAATACTAGTGTACGGGGAAGGCGATTGATGCATGCGTGTCAGTCATATAACCTCTCGCAAGTGTGTTATATACAGCTTTTTTACATAGTGTCCGCGGGAAACGAGATTATGAGCCATCTAATATGACTCTGCAAAGACCTCGACGTAAACACACACTCACACCAGTGCGCAGTACGAGCTGTGAGTATCATGTATAAATCGTGTCGAAAACAGTTTGAATAGACGCCACCTTGAATTTAGCCATTAATAACGAGGTTTTAACGTGGCCCTTAACTTCTCGTACTCAGAGATAAACAACATGAATAATCTCTTCAAGCATCTTTGACCTCAGTAGGAAACAATCACGTTCGTTATGAGCGAGTTGTCGCAGAGTGTGAATACCTAAGTAGGGTGCTCAAGCAGTTTCGTAGGTAACGGTAGTCGAGTGGTAGTCGCATGGTGGGAGTGAGGGATTAGGAGCCCAAACTATACTTTAAAAATCCTGATGGGTGAATACCGTGGGTCCTAATTTATACTTAGTGGTTATACTACATTGACAACATACTCAATACTTGCACAAAAATATACATTATATTCGGAAGGAAATAAGTTGTCGACACGACGTCTGCAAGGATTTTATTTCAAGCCATGTGTCATGGCTTTCTTTACATACGCTTCTAGCAGCGTGTGTGGAGAAATTCGCAGCATGTGCGGAGAAATTTTCAGCCTACGGTGTAACAGTTTGTATAGTTACGTGTGAATCACTTACTTTCTTAAGGTCCCTTTTCATGCTTACGTTACATCGCCAGAAAGTTCGTATCGCTTAACCTTAGAGCATAATATTTGTCTTTGATTTTGGGAAACAGAAGTCAACAGTTTTTTAACGTTGGACTCGAGGCTCAACGTTAAAGTTTTGCCTAACAGGAATCATTCAATAAATTTTTCCTGTGCGTACAACACTAGAAAATAGTATTTTCATCAAAGCACTGCCAACAATCCTGGAGGGCTAGACTTATAGGCAAAAATCAAAGATATTCGTGCGGAAATCGTCGATAAATGTGAGACTCAAGGCTCAACGCCAATATTAGCCAAAAGAAAATCGTTCGATAGACTTCTGCTGTGCGTACAATACTTGAAAAGAGGATTTCCAGCAAAGTACTGCCAACAACCCTGGAGAGCGAGACTCATGGGCCAAAGTCAAAGTTTTCCGTGCAGGAATTACCGATAAATGCTGGACTCGAGGCTCGACTTTAAGATTTGCCTAACGGAAATCGTTCGAGTGACTTTTCTCATGCGTTTAACACGGATAAATAAGTTTTCCATTAGAGCATTGCCGTCGACCGTGGAGAGTTATACTAGTGGGCCAAAATAAACGTTTTGTGGGGGAATCTTTCATAAATGCGAGACTCAAGGCTCAACATCAAATATTTCCAAACGAGAATCATTTGATGGACTTTTCTTGATCGTACAACAATGAGGAATAGTATTTCTAGCAAAACACTACCGACGACCCTGGAGAGCTAGACTCGTAGGCTAAAATCAAAGTTTCCCATGCAGAAATTCTGATAAATGCGAGACTCGAGACTTAACGCCATAATTTATGAAACAGGAATCGTTTGATTGACTTTTCCCGTGCGTGCAACACTGGATAAGAAGACTTTCAGCAGAGCACTGCCAACGACCCTGGAGAGTTAGACTCGTGTGCTAAAATTAAAGTTTCCTATGTGGAAATCTTCGATAACGTGTTTCTTCACGGGAATCACGCCGAAGTGACTTTATTTATTACTGAAATTTTGGGGAGCAGAATCTGACAGTTTTTAAATGCTAGATTCGAGGCTGAACGTCAAAGTTTGCCAATTCTCAATCGTTTGATTGATTTTTTCTGTCTGATAATACTGGCAAATGTACTTTTTAAGAGCTCTACTCGTATCTTTAGCAAGCTTGACTTTCAGGCCAAAGACACTGTCGTGTATGTGCTTATGTTTAAATGTTCTGTGGTACTCTCTATTTTCTAGAGCAGGTTAAAAAAACGTGCTAACTATGGGAGAAGCTAAGACTATTTTGGTCCTTTCAAGCAATAATTTGTCGAATGCACTAATAAACTATATGATCTGGCGCACTTTACTTCTTTGAAGGTAGAAAATCTAACGAGAATAGCTCCAAATGCCTAATATTTAATAATTTGGGCTTTTTTAAATTTAATATAATGATATTAACGAACGTTTCTTCTGCTGTACTTTGTTGCTTAAGCCGTATTGGCTATTAAGCGTACGAATTAAAAATGTTCAATTCATTCGGGAGATGGATACTTATTTGAAACGTAAAAACCAAATCCTCGACGTTTGGATTGAATTGGGCAATCATGAAGTATTAGCGATGTCTATGTCATTACACAAACATCGAACTATTTTTTCTTGAGTACAATCGATTCACAAAAATAAATTGTGCTGAGACGCTGATGGTACGATAGACAACGACAGGAGAGTGGAACGAGGGTGAAGACAAAATAAAATATTAAAGTGTATATTTGAGACCTGAGAAAATGGAGTGAACAATTTTATGGCAATAGCCCGATTACCGAGAAATATTTCCAAACTTGTATTTCCCGACTCTTCAAACGCTTATGAAGTAATTAGTTACACTTATACATTAATAATAGTTTTTTTTTTTTTAATTACACTGCTATACGTTGGCTTCTATTAAGGGCACTACTCTGTGATTCGAGCGTTCGGGAGAGTGACGGTGAGAAGGATGGGAAGCCAATTGCAGAGAGGAATATACGGTTTTAATAGGCAATTAAACTGCGAGAAGTCGCCCATCCCCTTTACGAGGAGTATTGCGCGGGTAAAAAGTACATGTGAAAAATTCACAGCTGTACTTGTTCGAAAAAGTTGCACTTCTTGGGGGTTGAAGCCGAGGGCTCTTATGTGCTAATCTACAATGTAACTATCGCTGCGCTCTCACATAAATAATTAGAAAAAAAAATTTTTCATGTTGTATGTGTCAGAGTGATAAATTGCAGAACTGCTCGCAAACTCGAGCTTATTAGATTTTGTGCGTATTTCAATTAATTTTATGCAAAGAAAATATTTCTTTATTGTTTAACTAACCGACAACTTATGTCATCCATTATACAAATACATTCAGACAACCCAAGAGTATGACGTGGTTAATAGACCTCTGGCGCCAAGGTAACGGCCTGTTAGAGATGGCCCTTTTTTTTAAAAAAAAAGAGAAAGTAAAAAGATCTCTCTTTGCGATCAGGAACGTAGCCACTAATAAAATTTTTAATTCTCAGAAGGTCATCGAGAGACAGTGGGGAAGATTTTCAAGGAGACGTGTCACCCGTACAAATTACGAAAGGCGCAGAAACTGCAAGACGGCGATGCAGCACGAAGAGTGCGCTACAGTAAATAGTTAAGAAGGCAGCTCATAAACGACTTCAATTTCACTCGTCGAGTGTGTTTTACCAACGAGTCGACATTCACTCAAAAAAGAATACTCAACAGTCAAAACAAAAGAAGTTGCTTCAAGTGAGAAGAAAATCCTTATATAATATTTGAAGTTGAGGGCCAAGGACGATGGGAAGCTTACATGTGGGCCAGAATCGTAAATGACAGGATTGTTGGCCTTGTCTTTTTTGAGAGGACCCTTGATAGAGTAACATATGCTGTGTTTTTGAGAAGAATACTGCCGCGACTGTTAAGAGATAAACCAATGCATCTCCATCATATGTGGTGGCAGCAAGATAGTGCTCCTTCTCACAACAGCACTGCCGCTTCTGCATGTCTCCAACAGTTATTTGGATAACGTTGCATAGGTATCCGAGGACCCAGGTTATGACCACCACAATCACTGGATCCGACACCACTGGATGATTGGTTGTGGGCTGTGCTCAAAGAGAAGTGTTATCGGGACCCCATAACCAGGGAAGATATGACGCAGAGAATCGAATGAGAATTACTCTCCAAGAAATTAGAAACGCTCGACGATCAATTATAAGAGACGAGCTGGAAGAAGGTAGCAGTCAGCGAGACGGGCTGGTGAATATTTGTACTCGTAGAGGAGCGCTAAAGGAGGCTTGTGAACCTGGATACGCGACGACGGGTGCTTGTGCTCGTTTTGTAGAGCCGGAGGAAGCTCGCAATTGGCTAGACGGGATGCTGGACATTTGCATTCGTTGAAGGGAGCCATAAGAGGCTTGTCGTCCTAGACATGAGCTGGAGGAGAGTTGCAGTTAACGAGACGGGCTGGCAGACACTGATGACGCCCGAGACTAGCCAGAGGAGGTGCGCGGTTGGCGAGACAGACTAGTAGAAGCTAGTGACCTCCGAGACGAGCGGGAGGAGACGCGTGGTTAGAAAGACAGAACGGTGGGCATTGGTACTTGTAAAGAGGAGCTACAGAAGGTGCGCCATTGGTGATTTCTCCACTGCTTTGAATTGTATAACTGGCATAATGCTTTACATTTAACACACCTTGACCGCGACTGTGCAATGCGCTTTTCTGGAATATCTTCAAGTTTATCAAGATGCTCTTCTTTAAAAAATGCTTCTGCGTCTAAACTTTCATCAGTATTTGATATCGTTAATGAACTATCATGTTTAAATTCTTGAGAACTTTCTATCCTACGTGGAGTCAGCATGTCTTTGATTTCACCCTGTTTGACGTCATATCCTCTGAATCATGACAGTAAAAATATAAAAATGCAATTAAATGTGCACGAAGGTGTGCGCACGAACATGATGAATATTTTTTTATTAGAAAATGCATACTTACAGGATATTTTTTAATCGTCAAGTTGCACCGTCTTTCCAAGCGTCCGAAGCATCCTTATGATATTTTCCGACGTGTTGAGTAACAATCTCTTTGTCCTTTTTGGCAAATGTCAACAACCGTATTACATACTTTATTTTGTCCATACCGGCAGAGCTCATACTTTTCAATGATTTGAATTATTTAATAGGTATCTGGTGCTCTCCATCGTTATGCAAAATATTAAAAATTTTGGCTGATGTATGCTGGTTGGGGTTCACGCACGATCTAAAAGGTTGTAACACGTTAGCTGGAAATTGCTACTAACGTGTGTTGTAACTTTATTTATTTTTTTGTTCGGGAAGATATCAGATTATTACAGGTCTTGTGCAGCGCCAATTGCAGCAACAGGTAGTACAGTATATCTATTGAAGTTAAATAACCTTTTTACTTTATTAGGAAGCACTCACTTAGAACACATGCACCGATTTACTACTCTGTTACAGCCACATTTCGTGCTATCCAAGGCGGCTTGAGATAATAAGATAATATGTAAATATCAACTCAATATGTATTTACATAAATAACAGCCACTATTACAGTTGGGTAGATGCACACCACGAAGGTGACGATCTCAGCATAATGGCTTGCTCTTACACTCGTAATTCATTATCACTTGGTGTGTTTCACCTGATAACTCGCGATAGGGAACTCGGGTTGACTCTAATGCACTAAAGTAGGATAATTAGGGAAGACTACTTCTACACAACACAGCACACAGTAACAACACTAGATATGTTTACCTACCGGGATATTTCCGATGAAATGCTTGTTGATGTTCTCGGTGATGCTATCCGTGTTGAGGGCACCGGGAAGCTTGGGTGGCCGTGTATGGACGTGTTGGTGTTCGTGTAACCGGGGTCTCGGCCTTCACAGTATATCAGCAGGCGAGAGTCTGCCGATGCCACGCCGCTCTACTCCAGTGCCAGCCTATTAGCACACTATTAGCAAATACATCACTATAGATTGACCATCATTACTATACTTTCTCTCGGTACACTGACACACTGATAGCTGCCGTTCACGGATTCAAGCTCTCAACCCCACACATATCTCCAGGATACAGGTAGAAAGTACGGGAGGAGAGTCAGACCAAGACCTATGCTTACTCTTAATGCTGTGGCCTCTGGGCCTCACATCGGGATTTCGTACCTAACAGCAAGCCGCATGCAGGAGGAAGAGCTACCTACGAGACTCTCACCATTTACCGTTGGTGACTAGGGCTTTATGACGTATGTCCAATTCACCACATCACAAGGTATAGTGCAACACTGAAATATTAAATGCAATGTTTGATAAAAAATGGACTAAGGTTACTTATATACTAATTCTGTGTGATGACAGTCTTTAAACTAATTGAAGATAACGCTACAGTGCCTTTAACCTGGGCGATCGACTTGTAAGCCAGCCGTTCGTTGCTATAGAAAAGAATCTGGTGTATTTTCGATAATAAGAACATACTCAAATATATGTTTTGTACAAAATTTCAGTTATTTGTATTTTACCTACTCACAAATAAAGAGATGGCACGAAAAATTTTGTGAGATGAAAATTTAGTACAAAACTTCTGGAATAGAAATCAAGGTGTCAATAGTTACTTGGTGGTTAGTGCTTTCAGTTTGTACCTACTCGCAAAAGCAGTGAGCACCGCGAGTCATTTAGTAATGTGTAATTCACTGATTTGATAAAAAAAATTTTACTTTTGTCCTTTCATATTTAGCACTATCGATAAATACCTGCTCTCGAGAAAAAAGAGCGTCACTGGTCGAGTAGGCGTTAGCGCTTCTCTTGATACGATTCTCGTGAGTATACAAAGCGTCTCAAATAATTTAGCACCAGACGCTGTAGTTTCACACTTACTTGCCAGAAAACCAAGCATCCTAAATCATTTATTACTGAGTGCAAATATTGTGAACCTGCTAGCGAGTAAAAAGCACCCTGTATAATTGGTGATTCACGCTATCTTTCTACATACATTTGCAAGTATAAAAAGCACCCTGGATCCATAGGTAGTAAACGTATGTAATTTATACCTGCTTATGAAAAGAAAAAAAAACACATTATCAAAAATTCCTGGACGGGAAAATTTGACTTTGGCCCACGAATCAAACTCTCCAGGGATATCGGCAGTGCTATGCTATAAAACTTATTTTCCAGTGTTGTACGCACAGAAAAAAATTCAACGAGCGATTCCCGTTTGGCAATCATTGACGTTGAGCCTCGAGACTAGCATTTAGAAATCATAGGCTTGTTCTCATCAAAAATTCAGCGACAAATAAAGTCATCTCAGCGTGCTTCTCGCAAAGAAACACGTTATTGAAGATTCCCAGACGGGAAACTTTAACTTTGACACACGAGTCTAGCTCTCCACAGTCCTTGACAGTGCTTTGCTGGGAATCTTATTTTCCAATGTTACAAACACAGAAAAACTTCATCGAACGATTTCCCTTTTGCGAATTTTGGCGTTGAGCCTCGAGTCAAGTTTTGGAAAATTATCGGCTTCTGCTGCGCAGAAATTTTGCACCTAGTAAAGTCGCCTCAGTGTATTTCCCGCAAAGAAACACGTTATCAAAGATTACCACACGGGAAACTCTAGCTTTGGACCTCTTGTCAAGCTTATCAGAAACAACAGCTGGGCACTACAGGGAATTTCGTTTGACAGGGTCTCTAGCTAAGTTTATCAAACGATTACCTTTTAATATTAGTTGTACACCTGCTTACATTCTCTACAAACTAGATTTATCTTACTGTGCTTCTGATATAGCAACACGTTATCAAAGATCTTTGCATGGGAGACAATCATTTTATACAATTGGTTCAGTAATCATTTTGCTAACATTAACCTGTATGAATTTTTACGACATTTTAAGGTTTGTTGATGAATCGTATTACATTAATTTGACAGAAGTTAGCTCACGTGATCATGGAATGTCAAGTCACTAATTGGAATATGTAAGCTGGTTGATCAAAGAATTTACTATTTGACATATTTATTCACTTGACAGAATATACTTATGACTTACCTTACAGAGTGTATTAACACGTTTATAGCACTAGAGAATTTGAACTCGCAACCTATTCTAACCAAAAATTAATTTTCCATTCATTTTCGGTATGTATCTTTTGAATCGTTAATATTACACAAGTTTTGATAGTGCCAAAAGATTCTCTGCCAGTTTTAGTTGGCTAAATGCCTTAATGAAAATTTGAAGGGGGTGTAAAATGTCAAATAGTCACTTCGTACATCTGATGTGAACCTTTTATATCAGTGTTTTTCCATTAATCCAGAGGCAGGTAGATGAAGTCTTAAAAAAATGGTCAATAAGGAATTTTCTGTGACCAAGACGAAAATTGTTGAAATCGCTTCGTATTGTTATCAGAGTACATGGGAAAATTGTTTAGGAGCATAATGGTGCCTGCTTTTTTTTATTAAACAAATAGTGAAAATCGACCAGATTTTTTCTTTGAATATCGCTTATAATTTTTTTTGGGGGGCATCGTATTGCAAAAGTAGCAACAGATAATTTGTTCGTTATTAAAATATCTGTTGATTAATCCTGGTTCGATGATTCGAAACATATTTTTCACAAATTCATAGTAAAAAGTGCAAAAATCGCCATTTACAATTTTAATGAAACTATATTTTGAAACTTTCTTAACTGTTTCATTTTTTAATGAAAATTCTTCAAAATTTAGACTTTAATACCTCTATATCATGAACGTATCCAAATCAACAGGAAATACCATGCAAAATTAGTAAAAAATTATTATAAGTTGGAACAACAGTTAAAATTAAAACAATTGTAATAAACACTTAGCTACTAACATTTTTTTTCAGAAAAACACCTATCACAATAATTTTTTTTATGTAAATAGACTACATCAAGTGAAAATGAGTTTCACACGGTAAAATGTAAAACACCAGTTATATCGATTTGTGTATGTTACAAAATTGAATTTTCAAACAAATCGCGGTCAAAACTAATGAAAGAATTCTTTTTTTCACATTTAAGTTTTTGGTATCAATAACAAAATCTATTTTAAAAATTTGATCCAGCCATGCTGTGAGGTTCAGGGGAGCTAATTAAATTTTAGATAAAAATAGATCTTAGATGATTGAACCAGCATTAATCGATAGATAATTAAATACCTAACGAATTACCCAAAAAAAAGTTATAAGCAAAATTTAAAGAAAAAATTTAGTAAATTTTCACTATTTGTTTAATAACAAAAAAAGCTGACACAATTATGCTCAAAAACTATGTTTCCATGTACTCTAATCCGAATACGAAGCAATTCAAAAAATGTATATCCTAGTCGCAGAAAATTCTCTATTTTATGTTTTATCTACTCGTCTAACAGTGCAGTGGTCTTGAATGCTACAATCACATTTACAGCGGTGATACAGCCTTGCATCTAGATAACTAGGTGCAATTTGTGCTGCTGTATGCTATGTCCCTACGACGTTGGTATTTATAATCGTACATACCAGTATGAACACAATTAGTTGATTAGTCCATCTTAAATTAAATTTTCATTACTTAGTTAATGTCCGGTAGCTATCCAGTGTCTTTTATAATAAAATTGTTTTTTATTACCTACACTGTTCTTCTATGGGTTGATGAACAAAATTAGCCGTACGCAACAGACACTTAAATTGCAAAGCTAAATGGAGCAACATAACTAATACTTATGTGAATAATGTTTTTTAATTATTTTAATCATTTCTAATTTAATTTTAATTTTCAAAACTTTGAGTGTTTCAAAACGCTGGTTCTAATTGGTAATTTTAATCGCTTACGATAAACATTTAAAACTGAATCGTTACAAACTTAATACTTAACCAGTGTAAGTAGATAAAATTTTCGTTGATGTTTGACTGAAAAAAACTTGAAAAATTGTTAACGTAAAAAAACAAAAAGTTCAGCGTGTTAAGTAATAAGAAAGTAACTCAAAAGTGCGTGTTGTCTCGTAATACATATTGGTCATTTTACAAAAGACGGTCCAATCAATTACAAGGTTGTGTAAAGAGATATTGATCTGAAAACTTTTTTAAATAATCAGTGGAATCTTCCTGTTGAAGGTACAACAAAATTCGCATCATAAAACAGTACTGTAGCTTAAGATACAAAAAAAGGGCTAAATTAGCGTGAGGGAATCAGGAAATCGTGTCTCGTACATTCACAGTTTTGGTGACGCCTGAAAGCAAAATAAAGATTTTTTAATTTTTCTACGACATGAAATCTCAAAGTTAACGCATGCAACATTTTCATTCATTTTAGAGAAGCAAAAAATTTTTATCCAAGACTTCAATGGTGTTTAACTTTTGGAGCCAAAACTCGACTAAAACATGTATTGTAATGTATCTACTGATTTATTTGCATTTGGTGCGTCACAAAAAATTTCAGTGATGTTTTGTTTGTAACTCTGATCATTTTACAATTAGTAGCGTTAATATAATTGAAAAAGTTCATTTTACATATTCTATTGTTATAATTGCATATTTTACATTAAAAATTAGAAACAAAGTAAGAAGTAGCGTTAAAGAGGTTTGGGAGAAAAATTTAAAATGGAGAAACGTGCCAAAAAATGTATGTTGTATTTGAGCATATTAGGAGTGCACATGAATTTTTTTAGATTTTTCACCCGGGGACATTTTCGAAAAAAAAAGCTATGAAGTATTGATAGTTTAACATGGTTTCTTATGACAGAGCAAGGTAAGGTTTACCTTTTAATTGAAATTGGAGTATATTCTAAATTGGTTGGAATAAAAAAAAATGTTTTCATAGATACCTTGGTTTAAAAAGAAGATGCTCGACAAAACAATCAAGCCTTGCCAGGCATTTTTCAAAAATATAAGCAGTTACAGTCGTACAGTTTCAAGTTTGTGGAGTGCAAGAAGAGGTGCGCGGTAAAGGGGGCCCAGCTGCGTGGGGTTTTCGTGTTATTTACTCTGTTTAGTAGCAAACCTCATCAGTCAACTCGATTATGTTTTACAAATAACTATTTTTTTTTGTAACCAGTAGAACTTTTTTTAGTGTTACTCGTAACTATTACAATTTCTTTTATTTTTTTACTTTAAGTGAAAACTACACGAATACATGTGCGTCTATAAGTATATGATTTTCCTTTCAACGGAGTAAAAGAGACTGATCAGATGCATATTCCAGTTCTCAAATCTTAGTACTGTTTTGTGTCATCACCGCACAGGTGAACATAATAAAATACGAATTTCAACGACAAATGTACATTGATATTAATAGTACAAACTCTTTAGGATGAACTTGTTTTACTTTTCACAGGTAAAAAATTGGAGGATACAGCGTTCTGTTCTAGTTTCGAAAAACCATTTAAATAATTCTACAGATACTTTAGTTTTTGTCCACAAATAAGGGATCTCATTTTTGTGATCTCATCAATTTTGTCTTAGATAGTATTTTTCCATGAATTCGTTTTCTGATGTATGTAATACAATTATTTGTGAAAAAAAGGTTATGAACTCTATTGTAGTACAGTCATTGTAGCTTTACAAACCACTGCACTGTGTTAAACGTAATAATAATATTAATTCTTGGTAATTTAAAAACTTCAGCGTACAGAGGTACTTCGTCAAAAGCGCCTGTTTATTTATCAACAGTATTATTTTTAAAAAAAGGAAAATACTCGAGCACTGTGGGTTATTCAGTAACAGTCGTTTGTTGACCAATTGAAATTAAAATGTATACTAAACAAGAAAACTTAAGCGCAGTAGGTCATTGGATAATCACGCGTATTTATTAATTATTATTTTTAAAAGAAGAAGTGACTCAAGTGCACTGGATTATTCACTTACACGCAGAAAATGCTACAGGAATTTTTACTGTAACACCAACGGTAAAGTTGAGACTGAAAATTTTAGCCATAATTTTTACTGTAATTTTTTGTAAATTTCACCGTAGCTTTACAGTAATATTTTCTTTACAGTAAAATTTATCCTTATTTATTATACTTTTTACCCTGAAACTACGGTAATTTTTCCCCTAGTTAAAAAAAATATTACATCAGGGATCAATAATACAGGTACTTACATAATTACACATCATGTACTGGTAATTGCTCGTTTTTATCAGCATTATTTATTAATAAGGAAAAGACTCGAGCGCACTAGAAAAATGGTATTTAAAGTTGCTTGCTTATGGACAAACATTTTTATTTATTAATAATTAAAGATCTAGCGCTCCGCATCATTTGTTGAGTAGTACTTTTGTATAAATAAATATTTTCGTTTAGTAGTAACGAGGAGACATTGGATAGTTGTGCGTATTTATCAATTCACATTATTATTTATTGAGAATTACAAGACTCAAAAATACTGAAAACGTAAGAATAACAGATTAGAACCGATATAAAAATACACATAACAGATGTATAAGTAGGTGTACAGTGAAGCGTCTGCTCAGCCTATAATGTAGCCATGCGCCCATGTACCCGATCGAAAATTTCAACTAGGCTATCTAGCTACAGAAGTGAGTGAATTGGAGCAGTGCATGTTTTCGAGGCTCTTTAAAAGCATAAAACTTATTAACAATTTGAGGAATATGAGTACAAAAGTAAAGCGGGAATGAGTGTACTGGGGATTATTTTTCAGTATTTAAAAGATGGGACAAATGGAAGTATAAGGTAAAAATACCAATTATGAAACAACTTTTCGCATTTTTTTTTATCTATTGTCTTAAAAAAAGCAGACATGATTTAATGCTAATGATTTTGGTTTTTCTGAAATTGCTCCAGCTTTAGTAACTAATTGTAATTTTTTTATATTATTTTTATGCAAAATAGACTACTTTTTTCTAATAAAATTGAAACATCTGATATGTCCCTATTATGAAAAAATATCAAAAGGCTTGTCCCAGTGTTTCATGCTTCATGTCCCGATTATGGGACTTCCTTCATAAAGTAATTTGTGGGTACTAATTTTAAGTTACTTGGAGTACGTTGCTCAAATGACACGATTTTCTTTTGATACAATTGTATTTCATGCCCATTAGTTAGTTGTAATGGAATTGAATTTTATTTTTAAAGTTCGTTTCATAATACGGACAACTAAATAAGTTAGGTTATGTTTGATTATGTCCCTATTATGAAACCATTATACAGAGAAACTTATTTTACTTTGAATGGAATGTAATAATCAAGCCTCTGCTTAAAAATAACTTTTTGGTGATATTAGTTGTAAAATAGCATGTATAGTTAAATGTTTCATGAATTGGGGCATGTTCCGTCAATTGGTACATTTACCTTAGCTAATAAAAATAATTTAACTAAATAAATATGATTTTGTTTATGTTGTCATCTATCTTCTCATTCTTTTAGGAAGTCATTTGATTTCATTAATGGACAGCTGTTTTCTCCAATATATTTCCGGAAAGTTCTGAAAATTGTCCTGAAAAAAATATTTTGTGTACATTTGTTAATCTGTATTACACTACCTGTAGGTATCTGTTGAGTTGGTGAGTAATTTCGATTTTTTTCATGTTTCGCACCGCAAATTTATTCATATAAATTTGAAACACTACTCAACGATACATGTACCAACGTTTTTATCATTGACTTTTTGTCACTTCTGGTAGAACCATAATTCCGTGACTACACACGGAGAGAAATTTCGAAGCTTTTACGAGAGCAAAGTATACGAGAGCTTCGAGGCTCTACTCTTAAGTCATAGCCAAATGTATTCGCTCTTTCAACGAAATACAGCTTTTCGGAATAGTTGTGATGCATTGTTTCGACAATATAAATGCCCCGGTTCCCAAAGTTAAAGGTATGCAATTTTGAAAGAACTCCAAGCGCCGGCTGTATCAAGATTAAAACCTCACCCTTCGACTTTGGGCAAAAAAGTACCTAACTACGATGGCTGAAAGCTGAAGCCTTCTCGAATGTATGCGCTACAATAGTCAAGCTGTAAACACTGAAAGCTCGAACCATACGTATATAATGCTCCCTCGATTATAATTGACACAAAAGGAGCGCCTTATATAAACGTATCTATATACACATAATTTAGTTGGGTCATTTCACGGAAACTGCGATATTCCCTATAGCGTATGTTTAAAAACAACGGATGAATTTATTTCGAATAGGAACTTTTTTTTAATGGTTTAAATTAATTTTTTCTGAATACATCTTTGAGATCAAGTCGAAAGAAATGTTTGCGTGGCCGTAAGATTTAAAAAACAGGCCACAATTTCATTACTGTAGCGCAAAGCATTTAAAATTTTCTTTTTTGCGGCTTTTGGAGCCTAGCCGTTGATTTTCTTGATTTGTTTACGATGTACTGTTTGAAAGTTTGAGGCATTGAGCACCTTATCTGATAGTTAAGAATTGAAAAAAAAAAATTTATTTTTAGTACAGGACATTTTCTTTGTGAAGCCTACTTTTGACACTTTAGAATTTTGTGCCACAAATGATTTAATTTTGTCGAGTAATTAATTTTAAGACTTTTGAAATTAGTCGTTTTTTATTCTAGAGTGTACGAGAACACTGTTAATTTTTTTTCAGAACCAATTTTTTATGTGGCTGTTTGTAGCTTCGGTGCAAATACAGAGCGTTTTTTTGGTCAACTAGGCGGTCTTTATCTTAACGCCCCTAATCTCGGAGGGATTTCAAATTATTGACTAGATTACTATAACTTGCGAAGGGATCTAAGGTGCCGATGTGGCAAATGAAATTCTGTTGGAAAATTTTGACTTGGGGGTTCACAATTGCAAAAAAAGTACCGCCCGAACAGAAATGATACTCAGGGTTGGATCCATTCTGGATCCGGGCCCGGATGTACTATCTCCGGATCTGTTTTGTAAAAATTTCTGATCAGTGGTGGATCCAGTTAAGTAGATCTCCGGGTAATGGATCATAGACGGATCCATCCTGGATCAAGAATAAAGTGATGTTTTCATTGCATTTATGTGCGTACGAAAAAACGTACGATAACGAACAACACTACCTTTCTGTTCGGACTTCTCGCAGTTTGTCTATGAATGCTACCTCCATTTATATATGCATTGTAATAGCCTAATAAACGAGGGTCGAAAGTCTCTCTAAACAATGATTGGCTGTACTTAAGAGTTTCATACGCAATGGAATACGCTGATCTCGGGAAAAATAGTAAAAAAGCTGTAAATGTAGGACATCATTGCAAAACTAATGTTTTTTTGCAAAATTTTTCGAAAATTACTCATAACCCGAAAACGAAAGGACCTTGCAAAAAACGGCTAGAACCAATCAAAAAAGCTCAAAAAATTGCATGAGAATTCATCTTTTGTTTAATTTCGATGAATGCAAAATCTTGAGAAAAACGCTTCAGATAACATTCATGTAAATTCGTAAATTAGAAAAAAAAACGAAGAGGAGAGCGACATATGCCAAAATAGAAAGAAGTGTCGAAGCCCCATGCGTCAAAACTTATGAACTGGAGGCTGCCGAGAGTTTATTGAAGGTATAAAGCCTTAATTTCGATGCCTGTAAACTCATCTTCGATTATCTATATTTCGGAATAGCTCGAGGTGCTTTGTTTCAAAAATAAAAGCTTTTTTTTCTAAAGTTGGAGGTATGTGACTTTGAAAGAACTCCGAGCGCAGGCTGTGTCAAGATTGAAACATCACCCTTTGACGTTGGGCGAAAAAGTGCCCAACTTCGAAGGCTGAGAGCTAAAGCTTTTTCAATCGCATACGCTACAATAGTCGAGCTGTAAACACTCAAGCTATGAGTATATATGTCATCTCTTTGGTTAGTATTTATAGAGTGTATGCACTCTAATAAAAAAAAAAAACATACAGTATAATGTTTTTGATTGGATGCAAAATCAGCGTTTAACACTTCTCTAACATAAAAGAGGTTAAGATAAACAAATTTTTATGGTATATTCATAATTTACATACCAACGTTATATCAGTGAAAAATCGGCAAAAATTTTTCAATTCTAACAACCACGCATGTAAAATACCTATTAATAAATATAATAGATTTTTGTGCAGCTCTGCAGATATACATAGAATCAACCATGTTTGCTGTTTACAAAAGAGAGCAAGTCTTTTGTATCGACAAAATATTATGTGTAATATTTATAGAAATATTTTATTTGTAATAATACGTATAAGAAATTTTTGTATACAACGAAGGTATATATACACTTATTTTTATGATAAAAATTTTGCTAAATTTTATGTACAAATCAGTATTACTTTTCATCTTAACTTCCTCACATATTCATAAAATAATTTTTCATCACACCTTGTTTTTCCAGCCTAGGTATAAAAAAATCGCATATTACGCAACAAGGCAGGTTAAATAAAGAATGTCTTTAATTACAAGATTGTTGGGATCGGCCCTTGAGAGCCGTCTCTTGAAACTTTTAAATCACGCCACAGTGTGTAAGAATAGAAAAGCTGGTGACGCTGACAGTCACAAGCCTTCTCTCGCTGTATTTAAAACCAGCTGCTTTATGGAGCTTAACTTAGGACAGAGGTACTAGTGCTATGGGCCCGATCCTAATTAATAAAATGTACAATTTAGGGTATCAAGTAGCACGATTGCACCACACAGGTGAGTTTTAAAAGTCTGCCGCAGTGCTCGCGTACACTATTTTTTTAGTTAAGATTTTTCTCTATCACTTTCAGTTATATGTAATACTTTCACATACATATAGGCCCTTGTCTTAGCCATAGTGTTATGTCTGATCGCAAGCTGAAAACTTTTCACACCTTCTTTAAATATAGTAAATAGAAATATTTATGTATGCCAATTACTATTGTATAAGACTAAACACAAAAGAATACGTGGCGTGTATATAATTGGATCATTTCACAAAAACTGCGATACTTTCCTGCCCAATTTGAGATTTTTCAATTTCAATGTTTAGAATTTTAAAATTATTTTAACCAAGTTATGTAAGGTCAAAAATAATTAAAAACTTTTGGATCTTACTCTACGATTATTTATTAAAAATTCATTTTACTTTAAATGCATTTTTTTTTAATGCAAAAAAAAAAGGAAATCCGTCATTCGGTGTGATCAAATCCAGCCTGGATCCATCAAATGGATCCAGTCCGGATCAGTTTTGTGCAACGTTTCGCATCAGTAATGGACCAGTTAACCAGGTCTTTGGAAATAAATCATACACGGATCCATCCTGGATCCGGAATAATATTATGTTTTCATTAGGTTAGTAAGGTTAGAAGGTTCATAGATTGTTTGAAATGATGTATAAACAGTTCAGTTTATTTCTGAGAAGTAAAAAAAATTTTTAAAATACCAATTTGTTAAATTACATTATGTAGGTATCTTGTCCATACATATTCTTTGTTGATTGAGTTAATATTACAATTGTAAGTATTTTTATTACTTCTTAGTCAAAAATTTATAGCAATAGTTGTAGTTATAAATAATAGTTGTAGTTATAGCTATAATTACTTACCGTTGTTATTACTTGGAGTTATATTAAACTAGTAGCCCCCCTCTGGCTTTGCCCGAGACTCACTAAATGAAACACCGTAGTGTGATAACATGTAATGTGAAATGTTTTCAGTTTAAAATCTTACATCTATTTCTAAGGCTTTTCAGAAAAAAAAACTTCTTATTAAAAACAAATTTGTTCAGAATCCATACAGTTTATTTGGTAAAGCGAAAAACTGTAAAAAGTGAAAAAAATGTAATTATGCTGAAAATTATAGTGCGTTCCTTATTCCATATAATAATCGTTGGTCCTAAAAGGCCGTTAATTTGCAGTTTCTCACGTATAATCTATGAACAGAGCTATTTTTTAAAGCTGATAAGATTTAAAACTCACAAAAAATATTTTTCTCTAATCCCACAACCCTATTACCACAGCAACAGAGTCCTCGAGCTTAATCTCTACCTTTTTAATCGCCAAAAAAATACAAATACATATTCTACCTACTTAAAAATCTAGAATATTTAAGAGACTATGAGGGTTATAGTGAAAAGCTTATCTCTCACTTAATAAATTCTTTATTTATCTATTTTGATGCTGCTTTAATCTCGATAAATATTCAGCATCATTTTCTTGACCCTAAAATTGTATTTATCAGATGTATTTGGGGTTATTTTTCCAATTCGACTTCGTGAAACTTTTGGCATAGTTAAGACTTTTGTGAGCCCTAAAGGCTATTTTTTTTTAACTTTATTCGGTTGTAATATATCTGTTGGCAAGGTAGTTGGACGTCAGATAACCCCGAAAAGGACCGGTGAGCTTCTTAAGTAAACTCTTTCTTGACTGAAGTTTTCAGCAAACGTGATTGCCTCTATACCTCAGGATGATCTTCTCTGGCCTCTTATTATAGCACCACACTGATAAGAAGAAAAACTACAACGTTTGAAGCTTTGGAGCTAGTTGTAGAGATCTTTTCCAACGTCTCCTGGTATAACGTCGAAGACGTCGGTTTTTAAAGCACTTTCTTTTTTTGCAGACTCAGTTGTTGTGGTAATATAAGGTGGAGATATTGGTTCGTGATGCTTGCCTGTTGAAGACTATTCCTCTGGCTCAAGTTTATTTTTCCTTCATAGCTGTTCGGTTCTCCAAGCGCAGACCTTGGAGAGGATTGGTGATTCCTGGTTGAATGCTTAGAGTCGAGAGGGTAACATTGGGTCGTCGGTCACCGGGGTTCCCAGCCTTGCGACAAACAGCTCCGCTCGTGACGTCTGCCAGTGAATGACTGACTTGGTTTAATAGTGGCCGGCTTTACATAGTCTTTTAGTCGTTTACATAATCGTTTCTGGAAATGGTAGTAAAAATGTATTTGTTGGCAAGGTAGTTTGAACTAAGGTGGCCCTTAAAAGAACCGATGAGATTGATGGTTAAGTAGGGAACGTGTAACACTGTTTCTTCACCTGAAAAGAAAACGAGGTGTCGACACAGTGCTGCCAAATCTCGACCACGTTCGTCACCTGTGTCCCTCTCACCTCTTGGGCTTCTTCTCCTGAAAAAGGGGGATTGGCGCGGGAGTTCTCCCGTTCCAGGGGGAGATCTATTAATTTACACATTAACAAATACCTTTTACTATTCTTTTATTCAAATTACTAAGCACTAACACACAGTATCTCTTTATACCATTATCTACACTACAACGCTTCACCTCATCCCCTGGACTACGCTGCAGCGACTCCGTCTCGCACCACGCGAGCCACGAGCGCACGTCCACCACATCCTGGACCAGGAGAGGCTTCTGCTCGTCCTAGATCCACGCTACTATGTACACTAACACTTCGTCCCCAATCTCACACTACTATACTTCATCTCTTTCTCTCTCTGCTTGACTATGCTTCTCTCTTTCTCTCTCTCTCTCTCTTCCAACTCTGCTATCCAACCTCACACACGACAAAATGCGCAAATAATGGCGGCACCCCCAAGCATGCACCTCACGGTCTCTCGCACACTTTATCCCCAAACCCGCACACTACTCTCTCCCTCTCTCTCTCTCTCTCTCTTTCGTTACGGAACGATTTTACTATGAGAAACTTATCCAGTCACGCCTCTATTCTCTGAGGTATTATCTGCAAATCTGCATGTCACGGTAAAAGGCATCATACCAGTTGCCTACTTATATAAAATCCAAGTGATAAGGCCGTATAAAAAACACTACTTAGTTACCTGGGAGCAAGTAACAGAGCGGGGTTTCGAACTCGAGCCCTCCAGGTGAGAAACTAGCGCTATACTTACTAAAAATACTTAGTTTTAGATATTTGAAAATTCGAGTATGCAAATCTGAAGTAAAGAGTAGCGCGGCCACCGAGGTTTCGTCTTCTTTCTCAAACTTACTTCGTTGAGCTCTCACACAACTTAATAATCATTAACGTTACAAATTCATAAGTCAGATGTACAGTAATCTACAAACGTTGTTATAACGTCGTTTGTATTTTTGCTGGTATGCCTGATCTAATTAGGTTTAATTAAGTCACTTTATTTCTGTTTTACAGCTTTACTGACAAATATAGACCAGAAAGTCGTTACAACATCGGAAACGAGAGCCGTGTAACTTTAATTGCTTAAATTAACTTTCTCCTGGCTTAGCATTTACGAAAAATGTTCTTATTAATAAGTTCGCTGTGAGCCAAATTTTTCTTTTGTATGATTGGGATAGGCATGTTCTTAAAACAAAGCAGACATGCCATCAGTGTGGTAATGGCTACAGGTTCTTCCTAATTTTACAGTAGATAGCACGCAGTGTTAAGAACTTTCAATGACTAAGATGGTATAGCGCTAGCTTCTCACCTGGAGGGCTCGGGTTCGAGACCCCGCTCTGTCACTGGCTCCCAGGTAACTGAGTGGTATTTTTTATATGGCCTAATCACTTGGATTTTATACAAGTAAGCAACTGGTATGATGCCTTTTACCGTGGCATGCAGATTTGCAGATAATAGTAAAGATTATTGATACCTCAGAGAATAGAGACGTGGCTGGATAAGTCTCTCATAGTAAAATCGTTTCGTCAATAATCATTGATGTCAATAATGAAATATGTGTGGCGAATCGTACCCATAGCCATTTGAATAAAAACAGACGACACGTAATGTTACTAAGGTAGAGTACTCACTTGGCGGCAAATTTTAAATATGGATGAAAGTTTGAATATCTCGAGTGAATCAATATCCTATTATCGTAACCCTGAATTTCGTATTTCGTGCGCCTTAAACATGAAACACCAGCTATAAATTGTATGATTTTTTAGTAACAGTGGTAAGTTTTTACTCGTACCGTTTTTATGGTCTTTGTATACGAATTTACTGTATAAGGAGCTTAATTTTTATGATAAATATAAATTATAAGTAATATATAATAGATAATCTAAAGAAAATTAAAATTTTCTACCTTAACAGTTAGATATTTTGAAGTATCTAGATCTAGCTAATTAACAAACTTTATTTTAAAAAATAACTATTTTATTGGAAAAAAAGTATTGTTTCTTAACATTATCGTTTGTCATGATCAATCAAGCCCAAATTATTTGGCTACATAATATAAAGCTCAAGGAGAAAAATAAAATGACAGACGATTAAGACACAACCTTTTTTTTTTTTTTTTTACCATGTGTCATGAGAGTCAAAGCTGCAATCAAGAAATTAACTGATTTACGTATCGTTTAATAAAACAGCTACTTACAATAAATCGTGTAACACAGCTGTAATTGTATCTACATCATTTGATTCATAAGATAAAAAACTCTAATTGTTTCCTGTAGTACCCTGAACAAGAAGCTGTAAACCTCAGCCTTGTTTAATTCAGAAATAAAGAATAGTTATTATTATACATTAATAATCTTTTTTTTAAGTTGTTGTGAAATAAAAAATCGTTAAATAAAAACAATTTTATAAGTTACTTGTACGTTACCTTTACGGTTTTCATACGCATTTTCGTGAAAACCGATTATTTTTTGTGAGATTAACTTAGTTATGAATAACTGTTATTTGGAATGTTGAAATTATATTAATACATATAAAAGATAGTGATAGAAGCTAGTTAAATAAATGCCACACTTGGAATTTTTTATGAGTATAATTACTAAGTATTTTATCGAAAAATCTTGTTGGAAAGAGTAATTTAATTTACATAATTAGCTTAAAGAAAAAATTGCTAAGAATTATATGATAAAAGTAGTTGAATGAATGAAAGAAAGAAAAAGAAAATAGCATTATAGACGAAAATTCTTAAAATGTATTTTTTAACAGTAGTTATTTCGTTCGGTTAATTCATGAGCTATTTGTACAAATTCACTTTTGCATACTTTCATACATATTCAAAACATCTTTATATGGGCAACTTTGAGCAAAAATTTAGTGGGACTATTGTAGGTCATCGTAGCTATGTTAAATGGTCTTCTTTTCTATCTAGTACTTTCTAATATGATGTTTAATTATTAAGTTTTTTAAAATAATCATTTAATAGTGGTATTTTCCTGAAAAGTTATGGTATCCACTTGAAAATAGCTTTTCACAAAACTAAAATTTTAGGTAAGTTAGATGTGTTGAGTTAATATTTTGTAAGGAATTTGTAAAGCCCTAATTCACTGGCAATTAATAGTATTCTTCTTAATAAATCTCTAGTCTTGAAAAGTTTAGAAATCACAATATAAAAACAGTAAATTTTTTTTTTATTTGTGCAACATATATTTGTATGATACTCGTATTTTAATACTGTTTAGTACTCATATTTTAACAAAATCAAACTAAGTAAGTAATATTGACTTTTGATTCACGTGGTCAAACCAACTTGCTTACTCCTTTACACAAAGACAAGCAGCCCAAGTGATTTGGAAAGGCTGCTCCTGAGGATAGTTATGGCCGCAGGAAATTAAAAAGATTTTGATTTAGATTTCACTTACTTTTTATTCGTTACTGAGTGCTATATCAAGCCGAATCGACGTGTAATTGGGAGTTTACTGACATATCGAAGGCGAATAAAGTCAGAAGACCTTGACTGAGGAGGTCAAGGATGGTGTTGGATAAGAGCCGCCAATTAAGTGCAGCAGTTTTGGGAACTTGACGAAAACGAGTCAAGCAAATGACTTTGACCAAAAGAGAGTCTAGGATGCTGAGATTGATTGATTGATTGAGACTGACTTGTATAGGATGCTCCAGGTCTTATATACGGATCGCACAGGTTAATTCGGTCAGTACATGCAAAGTTGAGGTGTTGGTAAGAGGTCATAAGTGCCGACCCAGAAAAGCAATCATCGAATAGGTAAGCGTATTTTCTAGGCGATGCCCTCGTACAATTTGGGGCTACAATTTGGGTTCAAGCACGTGATAGTTTGCAAATTTTAGAAAATCCTGTTCCCAGCCCACGGCACTAGAGATAGGGTAGATAATGTAATATTTATCCTCTCGTGTCTCTTTGTAACTGATATTTCTTACGACTGAACGTTATTACTAAGATATTGCTAATTTAGCAATAAAAGAGCGAGCACAATTAATTAGTAATAAAGAAAAGCAATGGTAGTGATATTATCAGTAATGACGACAGTAGTAATTACAGTAGCGATGAAAATAATAATAATAATAATGATAATAATAATAATAAGAATAATGATAATAATAATAATAATAATAATAATAATAATAATAATAATAATAATAATAATAGTAGTATTGCATTAGTAGCAGTAGAGATCGTTATAATGACAAAAATAATAAAAATCGTAATGATCATGAGAATAATAATAATAATACGAATAATAATAACAATAACAATAGGAATAATAATAAAAATAATAATAATAATCATTGTAGTAGTAGCAGTAGTGGTAGTTACAATAACAAAAATAATGATAGTAATAAAAATAATAGTCTTACAAGTAATAGTAATAGTGAGAGAAATAATAATAATATTGATGCAGTGCTTATGATAATAATGGTACAGACTTTATTTAAAAATTAGTTGCAGTAACGTATGTATACTCAGTATACTTAGCATGTATAGAGTGACATCAGCAATACGTGGGTTTTGTCAATAATATTGGAAAAATTATTATTGCAGCAAAAAAAATAAACACCATGATGATTATGTTTCTTCTTACATTCATACTAGTTGTTACTTCTTTTTGACTAGTAACTGACTTATTAACCTAATTATAAATAAATGTTACCAATAATCAATTTTAAGTTAGATCTATTTGCTTAATAATATTTATAAATAATCGTGTTTTTAACGTACTATTATAATTACTGAAAATCGGAGGGAAGGGGAAAGAGAGGCTATTTTCAGATTTTTAGGTGTACATGGTGATAATGACGTATAAAATCTGTTTTATTAAAGGTATAACATTATTACGTAGACGAAAAGGCAAGTTGTGTTCAACAAAAAATGCAGAAATTTTTAGTTGAGCCCTAAGAATGTTTTTAAAATTGTTTATGTGAATCATACTGTTTTGGTGTTTTTATACATAGCAATGTACTTCTTTCTACTTGCTCCTTAGTCATCATAATTAATATTAAGAAATCACATTTTGGTGTTTTGTTAACACATTTCTTTTTGCAGTTATGCTTACATTACAACATGAACAGCTTGCCTTATTATGATCATCCTCGCAAGACTCAGCCTATTCTACAAATTCGCTTAGTAACTCGAAGTATTGCAAGTACTTGCGATCATTTTACTCACAACATGTTTCTTGACTTGTATTTATTTTATTGAGTTCCGTCATGTCAGCATTTTCAACGACTGTAGCAGATATGCCAGTTTGTTTCGTATTTTGTAAGATATTTGTTCTGATACAAAGAGGGTCACACGTATCAGATTGTTTTTGAGCATTACCAGTAGTTTAACATTTATTTGCAATAATAGCAGCGAGAAGATTTTTGGGTGCTTCTTCAGGAACGCATCCAGATTCTACCACTCCATAAATATCAATGTTATTTTGATCGCATTGGTTTGCTGTAAGATCGTTAGAACTATGATTTTTCACTGACTCACAATGATTGATATTTATCTCTTGCAACCTTTTTTCTAATTCTCTTAAATAATATGTAGTTTTTACATGCTTCTCTAAAGCTAATTTATGATACGTCAGCGATGTTTTGCATAAAGTGCAATGAACACGTTGATCGGCATCTCCTCGCAAGTCCTGAAATTGAGGTATTTTGAGTAATTTACTGTAACTGTTAGTCAGTGATAGTATTTAAGTTGTTGATAGGGTCCAGTAAAAATTAAATAATTATTTTACAATATTAAGCTGTGTAACTGCTGATAATACTGATGCGTAATACAAATGATAATTTGATAGATTACTCAAAAAATGATAAATATATAATATACAAATGTTTGACGGTTTTAACATTCAAATAGATGTAACAAATGTAAATTACTGTAATGCAATATTTTGGAATTTATGACTCGTGCATTCAAAAAACAGAAAAACAAAAAAAAACGACGAAAAATCTAACATCCAGGATAAAGTAAAAAATAAAAAATTACACAAGCTGCACTCATTCTTATACGAAATTACATATTATTTATACGAAACAGTGTTGATGAGTAAAAGAAAGAAGACTTGCAATTACCTAAAAAAAAAAGTCATTAAATAGTGGTTTTGGGAAAATAATTTTTGTTATCATTTATCGACGTCTTGGACGAAGACTAATCCCTGTTTCGAATCCTGGACGAAGACTGTATCCTTTTCCTGAGCCTGGCCAAAAATTATACCCTTCTGGAATTCCGAACAAAGACAATGCCCATTTCCCGCGTCTGGATGGAAACTATGCCATTTCATGATCCCAGACGACGACTACGCCTTTTTCTTGAGTTTGGACGAAAACTATGCTCTTTTTTTGAGTGCAGATGAAAACTATGACCTTTTCTGGAGTCCGGACAAAGACTATGCCTTTTTTCTTGAGCTTGAAACTATGTTTATATTTTCTTTTTCTTGTATTCTGTATTATTTGCGATTTGAACACACCTGAATTGTAAACAAAATAAACTCATGGATATAGAATGGGGACAGTCTTTTCATATTTTGATTTACAGAGCAATTCTTATAAAAATATTTATAAGTAGATGATTATGAAAAGCTTTAATAGGAGGTTTAACTTTATTAGCGTGGTACCAGTCAAGGTCCTAGTAGCACTAAAAATCTGTGAAAGACTATTTGCTTGTAAAATGTATTGCCTCTGCTTGTAAGAAAATAATTCTAATTGTTTTTCTACGCTGTTAACATACTTATTTAGCAACATATTATTGATGCATTTTAATTTTTAGGAAAATAGCTCATCTAATACTGTAAAATATCCCAAAATATTCTAGTATTCGTTTTAGAACACAACAAATTTGACCGGGATACAAAAAAAGTATACAGTTCTCGTCCAAGCTAAGAAAAACCATGTTATTGTCCAGACGCGAGAAAAGGGGAAAGTTTTCGTTTGGACTCAAGAAAAGGGAATAGTTTTCGTTCAGTTAAAAAAAGGGCATAGTTTTCGTCCAGGATCCCAAAAAGGGTATACTTTTTGTCCAAAATAGAAGAAAGGGTAAAGTATTCGTTGAGGCCCGAGAAAAGGCCATAGTCTCCGCGCAAAATGGAAAAAGGCTTAGTCTTTTTCTTGGACAAAAAAGGGCATAGTTTTTGCCCGGACTAAAAAAAAGCCTTAGTCTTCACCCGGGACATAAAAAATGTACACTTTTTATTCAGGGCCCAACAAGGCATAGTCTTCGTCCAGAGCGTTGATATTAAAAGTTTATTGATATAAATTGAATAATATTAAAGTGACAGTAGTCATATGACTGAAAATTAAGGTCAAATAGTCTATAGTAAGACAAACTTCATTTACTGCTGATAGGTAGCAAGTGTGTTTTAATTCTATCAGTAACATTGTACGAAAAAGTCTTGCACAAATCTCAATTGGACGAAAAAAAAAAATTCGTTGAACTGAGGGTCATCGATAAATCTCTTTTTTAAATATAATGTGGAATTCAGACGGATCATAAGCTGGGTATATCAATTACTGTCAAATTCATTCTAGAACATTGATAAGCGTTGGGCTTTTGTCTAACAGATGCCATGCCATGATTTCTAACCCAATCGCCCATAATTATATCTAATAAATTGGTAATAATTATTTTTTTGAATTAGTAAAAATAAAAAAAATAATAACAGTTCTTAATGTATAAATTTGAGATTAGTGATAAGACTTATTATTCACAATTATCTGTTAAAAGTCTGCATTTAAACTTTTTAATCCTTATTAATTATTTTTATTTTTTGTTCAGAAAATCTAACATTACAGTCGTGCTAATAAAGATTATTATTTTTTTCTACCTAATATAAAATAAAAAACAATAAAAATGATTTATTATTAACAATTATTAGTAGCTATCCGTTTCTGATAGATCCGAAAAGTCAAGTATAGTAGTTACTACTTTTTTCGATGTTTCTATAATGACATTTACGACAAAAAAAATGATAACTCATAGTCACACTCATGAAACTTTATTATAGTCTTAAATCAAGACTTTGTAAAATATTGTTATTATTTATTATTTTTTATTCGTTACTTAATCACAAAAAAAATTTCTACTGTGGAAGTACTGCTGTTTGCTAAAAAATGTTTATGTGAAAAAAATTTATTATTGCTCAGATTATAGATAAACAATCTTTTAAGCATTTGTCAGTTAATGAGGTACGACTTTTATACAATAATTTTTACTTGTCATATGTGGTTTCATAGATAATATCAAATATAGTTAATTATAGGTTTTGTATCCCGCGATTACTTTCTTCCGAGGTTTCTCCCAGTAATTTTTCCACTATTTCACTATTTCTGCTTTAAATTTTTTGGTGTGCGAATCCATTGCGTGTGTCCCTAGTGCAAAGTTCTCTTTAGACGATTCAGATATCCATTTTACTGGATACTATTTTGCAGGGTGGTGCGATCGGAAAATTTCTTGAAAAGGAAGCCCCTGAAGGTCCCAACATCGTCAGAAAAAAAACACTGGTCGATTAAGTAATTGGATAAGTTTTTCGGATCCCTGAATACGTATTCTATCGACAAAGTTCAAGAAAAAAATCACGATATCTTTTGACTGAATTTGAATCCATGTGCCTTGGAATTTCTCAGACTAGGCAGCTAGAACGCAAGTCACTAAGCCATCAGAGTTCGATGACATTGAATAGAATGTATATACATATTTCAGGTTTTTCATCATTTTCATATTGAAATCATGAGTCGCAAACTAGTTCATTGGAAAGAGGAGATGTTAGTTTCTTTTAGTATGTAAGCCTGAACGAAGTCTGAGTAAAAAATAACGGAAAAAATTTCATTGTCTTTACAGTACGCAATTTACATTAATGAAAAAATCGCGCTAATGTCCCAGCCTAAATTCGATGCTATCTAAACTGGGGCTTATTGCTCAACACCAATTCAACTATAATTTTATTTTTGGGCTTTCAACTGTAGTGAATTCTAATTACAATGGCAACCAAATTTTTATTGCAGATGTATGTAACAGAACTTTTGAAATATTCTGTAGTAGACATAATTTTTGTAAAAAAACTAACGTTTATCACAGTAAATTAAGTTCCACCATAGAGAACAAGAATTGGTAGAAAATATAAATGCACTACGTATATGAGGCTCTTTTACCGTCAAGCTTGAATCAGATGGCGCCAGGGCACGTCGCGGCTGTCATGGCCGTCTCACTCACACAACATTACTTTTCAGTATTGTATGTACATAGGAAATTAAAGTGTAGTGGTAAAGCGCAATATTTGAAATTTTGAAATGAATAAGGAAGACAAGAAAGAATATTATGGGAGCTTAAAAGTTTCAGAATTGAAAAAGCTTTTAAAAGGGAAAGGAGCAAGAGTCAGTGAAAGAAAAGCAGAACTCGTGGACAGGTAAGCCAGGACTTGGGAGCGGCAAAAATGTTGGTCTCCCAATTGCTTCGAGCCACTTATTTTTTTTTATCACACTATCAGAAGGAAATTTAAATTTCACTTTTTTATCGCAGGATATTACACTGCACTTCATTTTTCCTACTATCTTTAAACGTAAATGCAAACAAAAATTGTCTGCAAACAACAGCAATCATTTACAAAGGTTATGTCTTCTGCTTTGCTCATTACACAGATAGGCTCACGAACACAATACACAACTGTAAATTTGACGGTGTGTAAGTATGACAGCCGCGACGTGCCCTGGCGCCATCTGATTCAAGCTTGACGGTAAAAGAGCCTCATAAGATACGAGCCCTTAAGCCCCTCCACAGCCCCTACATAAGTCCATAGCTGGAAGGATTTTTCAATCTTATGTCCTACGATAGAAAAATAATTGGTCTTTTCCTTACAGAATTTTCTCAGGAATACGGAAAAAATAGTTTTTTCCAAGTCAATAGTCAGGTACATTTATTTATTTAACAATTTATGAAAAAATTCCAATTTTTTATCGAGTTTTTTTGCTTATATCTCCGCTTCTGTTGCTCTTATAGAAATATTTCAACTGTTAATCTCTTTGCCATCAAATTTCCTATAAAATGAACACTTTTGGAAATACATTATTTATTGGAAATTCACCAGAGGGCACTAATATATACTAACAAATCATTACATCATTTATTGTCAATAACACGTTTGTGTCGAAATATAAGAAAATGTAGATATTAAGTTATACAATAAAAAGCTATTTGCAAAATTGCAAAATAAGTATGAGTTTTTTTGTTGATTAATTTTTTAAAGTAAAACATGAAAGTAATATTACTAACTTCACGGTCGGCTGTTATCAACATTACGCTTCGGTTAAAACGCTGTATTTATTAATAGTAATGATAACATACAAACAAAAATTAACTTTTGTGAATTCTAATGTTTTAACAATTCTATTGCCAAGAAATTTTTAAAATCTCAGTCAATTTCGTATATTTATTTTTCCAACAAGCGTCATTGCATTTGTCATAAAAAACTAAAAATTAAAAAAAAAGATACCTTACTCTAAACTCGAGACGCAAGATACCAGCGTTTTTTTGAAACAACGAACTGATAATTACATTTTTTATTGCGTAAATATTTGTGGTTTATCTTCATGTACTTCTGCATTACACTGCCAGAGCACTTAATCAATTTTATTGAAAGGTAATATCAAAAACAATTAAGAAAGTCACATTGTAACAGACGGCGACATCTTAGCGCTCCCATATTTGTACCCTTTTCTTGCGACTAGTTGGCCAATCGGTTGCAGTGCGCATGTGGCAAAACACAAGCTATGGCTAGCGTTTCAATTCAAATAAGTTGTCGCGCATGATCATGCAATTACATAGTATTATACATTTAACATACTGAATTAACAAATTTAAATCAAAAAGCGATTGTAATAAAAAATATATTTATTCCGATTTTCGTGTACATTAAACTTTAATTTTTTTGAACATTATATTCAGTTTTTTATTAATGATATACTTTCGTAATATTCATCGTTTATCCATAAATTTTAGTGTTTCATTGTTATCGAGTCCGTCTTCCATTTTGTCTGGTATTTCGTTCGGAGTTAAAGGTATTTCGGGTACATCGTCGTATAAGCAGTCTTCTTCATCAGTCGTAACTTTAACATGAGCGATATTAAAGCAATTTTTCTTGAACAGCATTTGTAGATTTCTGTGCAAGTAAACTATTTGGTGCTATATTTAATAGTAATAAAAGCTTTTGAAGAAAAAAAATGAAAAAAAAAAAAAAAAAATGTCAACTCTAATTTTAAGTGCCCACTATTTTATAAGAATAAAGATATTTATTTTCAGTGTATTAATTTCGTTCCTATAATACAATGAAGATATACTTGGTAAGGATAAAAAAACGTAACTCAAGGATGAATTGCTTAAAAAATCTACATAACAAATCTATACAATACAATATGCTATGTTTATATCTGTATAGTTCCGTACAACAACTTAGTTAAATTCAAATGTCAGCCATAGCTGATGTTTAGTTTCATGCGCACTGCAATAGGTTGACTTTCTTGATTTTTTATTACACCCTTTCAATGAAATTAATAAAGTGCTCTGGCAGTTTCATGCAAAAATACATAAAGATTATTTTGTTGTCGACAAGGCAAGTAATCTGGCACGTGTGGTTTAAGTATTTAGGTTATAAAAAATAATTTTTTGATAAGTAAACAATGTTAGTGACCACTATGAGTTGAGTTGTTTTAATTTTTAATAATTTTTTTTAAGAATAACGGACTGTAAGCGCTCTAAATCGTGTAGTTAAAGTTTTTGAGTGATAAATGGCAATTTTCTAATTTATAAAAAAGGCCAATAAGCGCCCTGGGTAGTGTTGTTTCAATTTTTAGGTCATAAATAGTTTGTCGCAAACAAACAACGCCAGTAAGCGCTTTGGGTCGTGTGGTTTCAATTGTTGGGTTATTAATAATTCTTAGAAAACAAACAAGGTCAGAAAACGCTCAAAAAAATGCAACATCAGTTGCACAGTGGTGGGTTTCTGACGAGACTCGGAGGTTTCTTACACTTACATGTAGAAATGTTTAAAACGTATCACCAAACTTTGCCAGAAACGTCAGCAACGTCAGTAACTAAAATACACATTTAAATCGTAACCTAGTTGTTTCCTTTAGATTTTTATTAAGAATTGGGTTTGTTTGCACAAAAGTTTTATTGGTTAAATTAAATATCTTGGAATCACTTTAATTTTTTTTGTTTTAAAGATGGATTGACGAGATTGTAGGTAATAACATTAATGACAATGTTTTTAAATAATATTCAATAGTAAAAGAATGAAAAAAAATTATTTGCAGCTGACAGTTTTGATCAAGAAGAATTGGATCGGTTTTTTGGCATTTTTTTCTCTGGCTATAATATTCCTTTTGTCATCGTTAAATCGGTATGTTTCAGAAAATTTATTCAAAGACTGATTATGACTTACCAACTCGAAAAATACTTGCAACTATAACTTTTAGTTTGTGTTACAATTAAGTTAAAATTGTGTTTTTGAATGGTACAAATCGCGAGACGATGGTACGATTTACGAGCTACAAGTTACTGAAATGGTTAGAATACCCTGACTTCTGGGCAAAGATTGTTTCAATTAAAAATATCAGAAATATTGTCAGGAACATCATGAGGTATCTTACTAGTTTCTGACCGTGTCCAAAACTATGTAACATATACCTTAGGTAAGATATCCACCCACCACTGGTTCCGCCTTATCAAATACTGTATATTTATTTAAAAACTTGAAAACCATCAGTGCTATCTAACGCTAGGAAAAGTGCTAGGAAAAATCTCCACGACTCGTACGTTTGTAAATGGTGCTAATTAAGCATCTCATTTCCAGATCGTTTGGAGGTTGCATGACTTTGAGAAAGAAGTATCAAAAATTCTAATTTTTGACACAAGGATCTATAACTATGTATTAAATTATGTTTCATTATTTTAGACATAATATATGTGACAGATTGTAAAGCTCACTTATATCAGATTCACAACAGTTTCATCAGGTATTGCTGACATAGTTTATTAAAGCAACTTTAAAATTTAGTAACCTGAAAAACATCTTAGAAATATGTTAACGTCAACTGTTTGTAGTAAGAGCACATAGAAAAACATACTGTAATGTTAACCTCACAAGCAACGGTAAAGTTTAGACCATGGAATCGTTGCTGTAATTTTTACTATGATGTTCAGTAAACTGTACTGTAGTTTCACAAGAAATTGTGTTTATTACATATAAATTTGCTCTCCGTAGCCATATATTTATATTTGCAGTAAACTTCTTTTCCCTTAAATATCATCCTACTCTCCAGACGTTGTACAAAATTAAATAGAATTATAAAAAAATTTTTTGTCATTGATAACTTTTTACTTGAATCATAATGTTAATAAATAAACTACATCTGATACAAGGGAGAAAAATCGCGATATCCCACATAGTTATGTGGTGCAATTATTTTGACACACAAATATTTGTTTCTCACCTTTCCAGCGACCTTGTGCCCTGAAAATTTGACGAGTCTTTTTTAAGATATATACTCGTTGTAAAAAAAAAATTTAACCCAA
The DNA here is from genome assembly GCF_036245765.1 of Copidosoma floridanum. Classification (NCBI taxonomy): domain Eukaryota; kingdom Metazoa; phylum Arthropoda; class Insecta; order Hymenoptera; family Encyrtidae; genus Copidosoma; species Copidosoma floridanum. The sequence goes on from NW_028321907.1 coordinate 26,558,348, forward strand.
TCTTGATGTAAATTATATTTAGTATTTAACTTCCTTAACAACGTTGCGATGTTGCGAATGCAACGCTTCTTTAATGTTAAGGAAGTTATCCCTTCAAAAAAATTTTTTTTTAGATTCATTTAAAAATTCTGTATCTTCATTTTTATGTCTTCGAAAACGTATTTAAATTCTAGAGAAATAAGCTGTGCAGTTTTAGGTAAACGAAATCTTGTATTCATACCACATGGGCACTTACAAACTTTAAAAATTTTCTTTCCGTTTTTTCATAACTGAGTATACAATTATAAATAGTAAATAAAATAACATGAAAATTTGAAATGACCCATCCATTCAGTTTTTTAAAATATCTTAATTAGAAACTGGAGTGTAATACTTTAAGGTTGCTCATCACCTTTTTAAAAGTCGAGCCATCGCACTCAAATCAAAATCCATGGTAAAGTATCACTCAACGGATGTTAAGTTCAAATTTCAGAGCACGTTGCCGACCAAAATAAAAAAAAGTACATTCTAAATTCGAAATTTTAGCATTGGTCTCAAGAGGCATTTTAATTTTTTAACCAAAGTTTTAGCTTTTTTAAGCTAAAAGTTGAGCTACATGCTACAATAACTAGAAGCAGGTTATTTAAATAATCTTTTTCTTAATAAAATCGCCAAAGTCCAAGGTTGCCGAGCAAAAAAAAATGTATGACGTTTTGAACATCCGAAACTGGAGGCTAACCTTAGTGTGTAAATAAGCGGATTGATATCTAAAGTTTTACATATTGAACCTGCTATTCAATGTTTTCAGGTGTGATAAGGTAAATACCCCTATTTGTGGAGTATATCCCTATTCATGGAATATGAAAATGCATGTGCTTGTTATGCAACTTACTTGACCAAATAATTGTGATGCTTTTGTATTTAACGTATCTTTATGAATTCACAAGAAAATTTTCAACATACAACAAATGTCCAATTTTTAAGATAGTTCCATAAGTAGGGACGAAGGACATAATTTATCTTTTGAACTGTACATATTATGGTACCTAACTTCAACGAGTAACTTATATAATTTTAGTGAACAAATAAACGTTATAATTTTTTCTGTTAAATACAATACTGTTATGTCAGTGAAAAAACTTCAATTGTCTTAAAATTGTTTACTAAATTTACGTTTTTAAAAACGTTTTATCAGTAAGGACATAATATGAAAAAATAGGTACAAAATTTTATAATAATGCACATCTTAGTTTTATAATTTTTTTATAAAACAAAGTAATTTAACAATTAAAAACCATATCCAAAAATTAGAATAATAATGGTCAATTTATAGTGCACCAGCTAATACCCGAAATTTTTACTACTAGAGCTCACAATTGAAAGAAAAAAATTAAAGAAACAAGTATAATGAAATTTGTGGTTATAATAGGGACATTTACCTCAGTCTAATGTCACACAAATAACTAGTATAAGTATGATAAACCACCTTAAAATAATGCATTATTTTTGGAAATATCACGTCTGAAAACGTACATTTAACGTATGGATATTTCTAGATAGCTAGCTGTTATTGTTTATTTGACAAAAGATTGACACGATATACTCCTTAACTGTAATAAGATTACATGTAAAATCCATATATACTTCACCAGGATTTGACTTGGAAAACATCAGAATATTTATGATGGGAATTGCATTACTTAAAAATGTTTTCTAGCGTGCGCCCACGAGAAGAGATGTTGATTCATAAAGTAACGAGCATATAGGCGCACATTTTGGAGACACGTGGAAGGGGTATACCGAACGTGTGCCTACGAAGAGAGGAGTAGATCTGTTAACGAAAGCTATACAGCTGAGCGCACAGCTAAAGCAGGCGATGACACGAGTTCTTCCTTTTTGACTGCAATTGAGCATATGCTATATTTTGAAATCCAGTATTATTTTGCAAAAGTATTCAACTTTTTTTTTCAAGGATTTTAGTTTAGCTAAAACCACTAATTTTTTATTTTTCCTCATCATAATTGTTATGAACTGTTTTGCTATCTTAGGATCGATTCTTAGTGTCAGCAGATTTTTTTTATGCATTTTTTTATTCTGGTTTAATTGTTTGAATTCTATTTGAAAAGGTGGTAATAATTATTTTAAATAATTTTAATGGATAGCTTTATATCTATAGCTGACATTTCCACTCCTCTCTTCGTATATTCCTTCCATGTATCTTCAAAAAGTGCGCCTATATGCTCATTTCCTCGTGAATTGACTCCTCTTCTTGTAGGCGAACGCTGTTCGATACGAGTCTCGCACTCTCAAAAAATTTGCGCCTGGTTCGATGGCTGGCCGTGGCGGGTCGCCTCGATCAGTGCCAAAAAGCCGTCTCGCATCGTAGCATTGGCGTTAGCTATCTCTCTACTCATCTCTGGTTGTATATATGTATACGACTAAGGCTTTAGTTTCTCGATGACTAAAGTTTCTTGAATTAATATTGTTCTCAATGTTTGTTTTATCCATGTTAGTTGAGTTATCTATTTCAGTGACTTTTATTTCAGGGTTGTTTAATTTATCAGTCATAACTTCACAGTTATCTTGTAATGATTGTGTTAAAGATTATGAGGTTCAGTAATACTTTCTAAACTCATACAATTACAGATCAGTTTATTGTTTTGTTAATAAAAGTTTTTTGTTTAAATATTTTCTGCCTTGGACGAAATCTGCTTGATCTTGTTCTTTTAGTTTTCCATTTGTCCGTTTTCTGTTTCAATGTTGTTTTTCATTGTTATTCTAGGTATTCTTTGTTTTTGTAGTACAGGTTTGAGTTATACATTTGTGCAAGAATTTTTATTCACTTTTTTCAATACTCTTTTATAGTTGTTTTTTAGTGATATTTTGTTTTCTTTACATTTATGTATGAGATAATTAAAAATTTCCTTTTTCTTCGTTCTTTCTTCATTTAACTGTTTTAACAATGTATTTTCCTTTTTAAGTACCTTAAATTCTATATCCGTATCAGTAACAGTAGTATTATGTGCTGCTTGTGACTTGTCCATTATTTTTTTAAGAAACTCGTTTCTTATCTTATCAGTTTTTTTTATAAATTTTATTTGCGCAGTAATTATTCTTTCTTGAATACATAGTCCTTGATTTTCTAGAATAAGAAAAACTTCATTTTAATGACAATGTTCTAGTATATCTATATGCACTGTATATGTAGTGATAATATCTGTACCTAGCTTCTCGATTTTATTCATTCTATCGCTGATTTAAGATCCCACGGGTGCCTTAGTAATATTCTAAGATGATTAAATTGTATTTAATGTTTTTAGCGCCTTCTTCGTAGACTTTCATAAATATCTTGTAGGTCAGTGTTTTGAAATACGAAATAAATTTCCGTCTTCTAAAAAAGTACATGTTAGTCAGAAGAGTAGTAAAAGGTTCACGATTTTTTTCCTACGCACCCTAAGTCCACAAAAATTTGATTTGATCATTTTTAGGTACTTATAATCTTGTATGTTTAATTTTATTGTAATCTTTTAGGTCAATCAATGTATGACAAATCTCTTGAACATTGAAAATCATCTTAAATAGCATGGTTTAAAATCGATAAAAGTGCAGAGTTAATTAAATATGTTATCATTTTTCAGTATTATACATTTTATTTCGAAACAAAACGACAAAATAAACGAAAACATTTTTGGAAAAATGTTTCAATTGGTAAATTAAATGTGGTTTCTTTAAATAGTTGAAAAATTTTTTTTTTTATATCAAATAAAGTAGCAGATTAAACATCTTTTACAGATTCGTAAACTATTCAAAAATCACCTACAATACTTCTAAGGAATCAGACATTGCTATGTAATTAGTTAAATATGAATCAAATCAATATTATTTTTTAATGTGCATATTAAGTCTGGTAACTACATGTGGTTCCACTGTTCGTGGCAAAAATTGGAAACCTTTTTTTTTCAATCTTCAAACCTTGTTACTAGTGCAACAAAGTCTTGAAATCTAATCTCGCCATTTTTAGCGCTGCAGTGTATACAAATACATATTATTCTACCTATCTAAAAAGATAGAAGATTAAGGTTATTACTATTAGAGTTATAATGAAAAGCTAATTTTTCACTTTAAAATTCTTTATTCATCGATTTTGACGCGCTGTTTAAATCTCGATAAATGTTCTGCATCAGTTTCTTGACTCCTAAAATTGTATACATTAAAGGCATTTAAAGTATTCTTCCAATTCGCCTTCTTGCGACTATAGGCACAGTTAAAACTTTTGTGAGCCCTAAAGGCTGTTTTTTTGTCAACTTTGTTGAGTTGTGATGTATATTTTTGGTAAAGTAGTTCGACGTTCGATATCCCCACAAAGGGCTGGTGAGCTAAACTGTTTCTTGACCTTAGTTTCCAGGAAACATGACTGCTTGGATACCTCAGGGTAATCTTCTTTGGCCTGCTGTTGTAGCATGAGACTGATCAGGAGAAAAATTACGATGTCGGAAGCGTTGGAGCTAGTAGTAGAGCTTTTTCCCAACGTCTCTTTGTGTTACTCTGGAGACGTGAGTGTCTAAAACACATATATTGTGCAGAGCTCAGTCATTTTGATGATCTGAACTGGGCAAATTGGTTCGTGACGCTTGGCTGTTGGAGACTATTCCATTTGCTTGAGTTTAATTAACTTCTGTAGCTTCGCTGTTAGACCTCGTAGAGGATCCGAGAAGATCGGTGATTCCTGGTTGAACGATTAGAGTCGAGAGGGTAATGTTGGGTTGTTGGTAGTCAGGATATTCAGCCTCATGGTAAAAAACTCCGCTCGTGATGTCTGCCAGTTGCCCGCTTTATATAGTCTTTTAGTAAACGAATAGTTTCTGAAGAATATAAAAAAAGTGTTTGTTGGCAAGGTAGTTTTAGATTAGATGGCCCTGAAAAAACTCTTTGAGATTGATGGTCAATTAGGGAACGTAAATAATTAAGATAGCTCTTGAAAGGGCTCGTGATGATACTTCCAGTCATTTCTTATTATTATTCTTGACAATGGAGAGCCAGCTGTGGCTAGCTACCCTTGGAGTCTCTGCATATGGAGACTGTACTGGAAGGAGATGCGCTGCCGGCCGCAGAATACCTCGTCTTGAGGTCGTTCCTCGGATAACCAACCGTTTACCGTTGGTTGGGGAAGTGGGCCTGAAGGATACTTCTTCAGTAGGTATGCCAATGGGACGTACCACTTAGGAGGAGGCTAATAAATTTCCAGCCAGTGTTGCTGCCCAAACTCTTCAGGGTTGTTTTTCCTGGCTTGCTGTTGTAGCAAAATCTTTTTTGGTAGCATTATAATGGTTTGAAGAACGGTCACGAAACCCCAAATTGTTAGAGCAGATTGTGCTCTGGCTTAATGTCTCCTAGTGTAACACGGGAGACGTTAGCGCTAAAAATTCCTTTTATTCGTGGCACTCGTTAATCTTGGTGGTTCAGGATTAAATTCGACGTAAGTCGCTTGTCTATTCTAGAAGAGTGTCGTCGGTAGCCGGGATACCCAGCTGCACGACTCACAACTCTATTCGTGGAACACTGTCGGTGAACGGCTATAGTATTTGGCAATTTTCTTGGGATATTATAATCAAACGCACTTTTTTCCATTGCAGGTAGCTTAGATTTTATTTCTATGCCACCTAATCGATTCTACTAAACTTAAGCGAAAACCTGGCGTATTTTTGCAAAAGTTTGAGCTCATTTATTGCTATTGTTATGAATTTTATGAAGATATGAACTATACAAAAACCATCTAGGAAGTGTCTTGAATCAGTATGCAGAATTTTAGTAAAATTGGTTGAGTAGTTCCTGGTAAGCGATTACAATGGTTTTTGGGACGTTGCTTTGTATATTAGTAAAATGTAATTGTAAGTATTTGTCTTTTTATTTCATGTTAATGAAGGCGTTTTCATATAGTTTCTGTTGAAAGTATAAAGAGTGTGCAAAAGTACGGTGTATATACACTATGTAGTCTTTTCAAATAATGCGTGTGTTTGGTGTTTTGCTTTTATTGTTGCTATAAATATAGATAAGTAGACGCAACAAAGAGTTTTTGCTTAAATTTGTCATACGACAGAACGCTAGAAATGATTTATAAGGAATGAAAAGGTAATTAATAATAATTAAAATCATTACAGGTCTTACGCTTTATACATTATTATAAAATGCTTATTTACTTAGGTATTTAAAGATACCTACAGGCTACGTTGATTCGATACCATTGGCTTTCTCTCAGGTTTCACTTCATCTGCTCCATGCACGCTGAGCAGTGTTACATGGAGTGCAAATAACTATTCGCAGAATTTGTGGACTTTATTTTGACTTGAGTTAGTGACTATAAAAAGTGCATCCTTCCAATTTGAGTTGGATAGACAAGTATAACTTTAAGTTGAAGTGATTATTTGGAATAAAACATCTGTAATACCAAAAAAGCATTAGAAATTGTGGATGAAACTGTAAAAGATTTTTGTTACAGTAAAGTATCCTTCGTAAATAAATAATGATTTAAGTAGGATACTTTTGTCAAATTATTTTAGTACGAAGAAATGAAAATAAAATTACTGTTGTCTAAGAAACTATGTAATATTATAATATCTAGCCTTTGTTTAACACTTGACGTTCAAAAATTAAAGTACGTTTGATGAATTAAAAATCATTCTCTTTATAATTTAAAATAAAAGAAGGCAAAATAAAAATTTTTGTAATTCCTTGTGCATGAAAAACAAATTTGTGCTTAAAAATCTCAAATGATATTGATAATTTATTAACTAGTGATGCTACATTAACATCTCACAATAAATATATACACATATGTAAGGCTCTCTACTTTTTCCTTGCAAACCTTACATTTTACATCTTCCTTTTCTTTTTAATATTTTTTTTTGCATTAATTTATACAATAAATATGTAGGTCTTTTTTTGAATTTATTCTTTTGGCATCTTAGGATAAACTTGCACAAGAGCTTTATAAAAGTTTTGATAATGGTCACCTCGTTTGCTCGATATTTTGACTTCGTAATAAATGTTTGAATGAGTTAATAAATCTGTTGTATCCCGCTACTAGCAAAAAAGACTGTCATGACTACGTATGCAACCCTGTTCTATCAATAAGTTGGATTCGATACTTGTTAAGTATTGGTATTATTTAGCGATAAAATTATGAGAAATGATAAAAGGTAGGATAGATGAATTTAAGTTTTACGTCAGAATTTTTTAACGTGAACTTGTTTGAACACCTCTGCCCCTTGTGTGTCATCAACAGTAAACAAATTACATACCCCCTCTCAAAAGTGTTAACTTAACTAATGGACAGCCTCTTATTTCTTTTGTCTTTTCCTCTTGCCCATTCGTATCTATATAATAACTTTGTCTTATAGGGCTTTTTTTTTAGTGCCCATCGTTACTTCTCTGCTGTCCATATCTTTTTCTCTTCGATTCATTTATCTTTCTTTTTCTGATTTTATTGTGGTTTTTTTGCACACTTTTTTTAGCCTGCTTAGTCTTTCTTCTAGATCATGGCATTCCTGAATTTTTCATGGCTTTTTTTTGTGAATTTGATTGTAGTTTAATTTCTTGATTTTGTGTTGTCTTTAGTTACGTTGATTCTAGTATTAATGTTTCCTGTGTCTATTATTTTTACGGTTATCCTCTTTTTAATTTTTACTTACTGTTGATAAAATAACAATTTTTTCACCTTTCAATGGTTAACTAGATATCTTCTTTACCAACAATGAAAATGTTTTTCTCCAATTTTTAAAAGTTTAGGGTTTTTCTAAACAACTTAATTTGCAAACAATATTATTGATCCTTTTGATATATTGTAGTTTGCTATTTTTCTTCCCACTTGATTTTAATGCTTATGGGAAATCCGATATCCTCTTCACCAATTTTCTCGCTGTTGTCAAGTTGGTAGACTTCTTTTCTGGCTTGACTCTCTATTTATTAATTCTTTTATCACCTTTTTCCTTGCTTCCAACTTCACTGTTCTTTACTATATTCCTCACGATTTCTTACTTTTTCAGTAATTAATACTACTTTTGCACTCACAACTTCATTTTGATTCTACTTTATCTCTGAGCTACTTAGTTAATTACCACTGATTTTGTTTCTTTCACAAATTTGATCATTTCAAACTGTATGTGCTCTCACTTTTCTTCACTTTTATATCATCTTGTCTTGTAATTTTTTGGAATCCATACAATTTCACTTCCACTGCCTGTTTTTGATCATGCTCTTTAATTTTTTTTTTCCTCTATCTGTTGACACCTGTATTGATCTTTTAATTTCTCTTGTTTTTAAAAAAACATACCAGCTCTCTTCAAAATTTCCACTCTTTAACACGTTAACTACATAAGTTAAATTATTTTTAATTATTACCATTACTTGTGTAACTAATGTCTCTTTTTTTTTCTTCAGACGCATAGAAAGAAAAATAGCTGTAAGTGTAAAGAGACAATTTTAGAGGGCTTATCTACTGCACCTCCGTCAAATTGGATCACAAGCTGTAGTTTTTTCCTAAAAAGTTTCATCGGCAAACTTTTCTGTGTCGTTTCGAGCCAGCGTGTGACCGAGGTTCGCAACTCATTATAAAAGGTTCTGAAGGCCCTCAGAAAAGTGAATGAGAACGGTAGATTTGGGATTTCAGAGTCTGCCTCTACTAGTTCACGATCCACTATGAGAGAATTATTTTTTGAAAAGGAGATTAGGTTGATCAGACTGCACATCTGCTACCTCCTAGACTGTTATTTTTAAAGCTAGCCACATCCCAGTTTCTTACTGGTTTTCTAAGTGGTTCCTTAAACGGTAGTGCAGACTCCATCCATGAAATTTCATAGTCTACCATAAGCCAATTATGTCTTAAGTAGTTGAATAATCTAGTTAAAGTAAGAGCTTTTGTCCCATCCACTTAACTACAGAATCCTTCTAGATGTCCCTCTAGACCTTGCTGGTATCGGAATAGCCTCACTTACAAGCTTTAATGTATTTAGTTCATTAAAAATGAAAGCAAGTTGACCCTAAGTTCTCAGGTTATAGAAAATTTATTGTTTCACGTATTACACTTGTGTTAAATGCAACAAACCAAAAGAGATAAAATAGTAACTTACTTACTGCTTGAAATTACTACTATCTAATAAGTAATTAAAATCATCGTTGAAGTTACTTGACACATGTAAAACTATTTTTCCATTTGCATAACAATTACTTTTCATTAATTTTTAAAAAATACAGCTAAAAACAAAAGTAAAAAATGTAAAATCCATTTTGTTTATTATTTATTGGAGTTTCTGTGGGATTTTATCTTTAAGGACTTATGTCATTATAATTTTATTTATATATATTTGTTTGTCTTACAACATTAAGAAATAAATTTTTCAAGCAATAAAAATATCTCATCTTCATGCAAACCTTAAGCAATATTTACAATTAATAGCAAGAATACGAATACGATAACTGAATGTAATTCATTGCTCCAGCAACAATGTGGTTCTTAATTTAACATTTATAAATGCGAATTTCTATAAAACGTGTAGCTTACAACAAAAAGTTTTCTAGCACAATAATTACGATAGCTTGTTTCCTCAATGAACCTGTATTTAATGTCAATTTGATTGTTATTAATTATTTTTGGATCACTAAAAAGTTTGTTTGGATTTCTTACATTTCTTTTACACAAAAAAATATTCTCCTTACCAGCTTCTTAATCCTACGTAACACTTGCAACTTTTTTTAAAATAGTTAGATATCGTAGAAAAAATCTGAGTGTTTAATAAATTGATACTTAATATTTTGGTGCAAAATCTACATAAATTATGAAAAATCTTTTTGCCCAAAGTAAGTCGAAGAACAAAAATATTTTTTTTAAATATTTATTATTTCCTATTTTTTAAAAAATTATATCAATTGAAGTGGTACTAATATTTAGAAAAATTAATTCCAATAAGCTCTGCAGTTTTTTAGTCTGACTGTAATTAATTGTATTCAGGAAATGAAAGTACTTACAACTATAATCTGATAAAAATTTACTCAGAAGATTTATCTAAATATCTTTCAAAAAATGTATATCCACTAAAATTAAATCATCTGCTTACGCATGAAAAATTTGTAATAATTACTCGTAAGTTTCATGTAGATGATACTATAGCACTTTGAATGTTAATTAATAATTTTTGACTAGATCACCATGTTTTATTTCCAGGTTTGGATATTGCACACTTGAGAGATACACTAAAAAAATTTTTACGTTGTATTTCATGAATTCGTTATTTCTTAAATATTTTTGCTAATTTAGCAATAGTAAAAAAATTTTAAATGTTTTTGAAACGCATCTACTTTAATGTAATTATCGAGTAAACACATTTTATAGGCATACCTTAGCTGATCAGACATCAGATACTCTTTTTCGTGAAATAATAAAAAAAAAAAAAAATGAAATTAGCCGGTATCCATTTTCTATGAAAAACCATCTACTTTATTACAAAATTCATTAACACTCTAGAATTTTTATTAATACGTTTGGATTACTTTTAAGCTTGAACTCATTTTACCACTCCTGATTTTAGAAGCTGAAGGCCTGTTATGCTAAACCTAAGAAACCCAAACAAGCTCGGACCAAATAAAAAAGTGTAATTCGATATTACTAAACCCCAGACAGGCCGAAGGCCTGTTATGCTTAACCCACGAAACCTGAATACCTAAACACCAGTCTGTACCTAAACATCTGTCTGAGGCTTAGGTGTTCGGGTTTTAGGGCCTAAGCATAATAGACCTTCAGCCTATCTGGGGTTTATTATTGTAGATATACACTTTTCTATTTGTTCATAACTTAAAAAGTTCAAAGTCTGATGCTTTTACTTTTCAGGTCTGTGGCCTGTTTGCGTTCAATTATGTTGGGATTCAATGCTTGTGTCTTATATCAGAATGTATACTCATATTTAAATGTAAGTAGTCGATTATTATTAATATCATAACTTAATGAAGTTTGTGTGATTGTCATTGTCGCATTGTCTTAGTCATAGTTACAGAGCTATGCAATTAAGAGTAATCGTTTGCAAGTGAAAAAACGATTATTAATTGACCTTTATGCTCCAATGAGATTTGTTAAGTATTTGATTGAAAAAAAAAAAAATTGAAATCTTTCACTGAAAAAATAGTTTTTTAGACATGTCCGCCATACTGGATACGCCATTCTGAATTAAAAAAATCTGACTTTAAATTCAAAATCAGTGACCTCGAGAATCCTGGTGTACAAGTTCTCACGAAATTAAAACGTGTTTTCCCAGATTTCCCTGCCATAGTAGGTCCACAATTTTAAATTTCAAAAATATGACCTTGAATTCCAGATGACCAGATCACTCACCTCTAAAACATATATTTCAAACTTTTCTTACCCGCGAAACCAAAGGTACACTACTGGAATGGAAAATAATATAATTTTATCTCTTTTTATGCTTTTCCTACTTCTTAAGATTTGTTATAAGCGGTCTATTGGGGTGGGCGGCTTAGAACAACGAAAGGGAGTCAGGGTGGACGAGAATCCTCTCCCAGGGAGTCGAATGGGCCGTAGAGATGAATCCACGGAGAGAATCCTGGATTGGAGACTCTAGGCGTAGTGAGGTAGTGCTTCTGCTGGATTCCAATACCACAGCTGAAGTTGGTATCGCTGTTGGGTAGTTTGGCAGTCAGGATCGAGCAGCAGTAAACATCCAACGCTGGAGACCACAGGCGTGGAGAGGTAGTGCTTCTGCTGGGTTTCGATGCCACTGCTGGAGCTAGTGTCGCTAGTGAATGGTTGAGCAGTGACTCACAGTGGTTGAGACGAATCCGTTGGCATGAGATGCGATTACTAGCGCAAAAGAGCCTCGATTGTTTGTCCGATTCTTCCAGTAGTTGGACAACAGTGCCTCGTAGTGTGGATAATGATGGTGAGAGTGGGTAGAGTAAGAGTTCATACATCGAGTTTAATGTGGCATTAAACATAGGAATTTTATTCAAATTAATTTGTGCTCTAGCCACTGCCTTAGCGTAGGTCTCGTCGAGTGAGCGAGAGCCTAGCTTTGGCTAAGATCGTGTAATCTGGAATGATGAGTTCGAGAAGTCACGCAGCCCTTCTTATGTACTATAAAAATACATAAACAACCTTCTTACTTGCGATGTTTGCCAGAAACTATTAGTTACCACCTAGCGCGCGGTAGGTGGTACTATAAAGCTCAAAGTTTTGAAATCAGAGCTGCGCGCGACATTTAAAAATCAAATTTATGTAAAACGATTGAATTTAAAGAATAATAATTATTCTAATAATTAATAATAAATAAAATTATACCCCGGGTGGTAACAGGTTATGTGTTATGAATGCAAGTGTTTTATTGGTAGTGAATAATATATTTGTCTAAATTAAATGGTCTACAGTCATTTATAAGAAATAAACTTTCGAGTCACAAAAAGTATTTTAAAAAATATCAGATTTCAGAGAAAAAATATTTTGTTCGAGGAATGTTTGGAGGGTAGGATTTTTTTATCGATTGGCGTTCACGAGATATTTTAATTTGAAAAAAAAATCATAATATTCCACTGTGGGGCGTCTTAATGCCATTGAGGAGACTATTGCAGGTGTTGAGACTGCTATTTGCAGATTAAAACAGGAAGCTAACTGAGGTTTTGATGGTCGTACTGAAATCTTCATGCAAAAATTGTGCAAAGATTGTCGTTACCACTGTCACTATTATTTACTTGATTACTGTCTCAGAGTCACATGTGCCCAGAATGGAAATCATCGTTTGTTATACTTGTTTGTAAAAACAAAGGCAGTAAGTCTATTGCACTGAATTGCAGGCCTATTCCTGCTCTGGGGATTGTCGCCCAATTGTTTGATAGTATTGTTGCACTTAAGAAGGTTCGGAAGTATCATTCAAAGGGGCGAGGAAGGGGGAGTCCCCTCTGCCCGCTCAGCTTGGTCCCCTTTACTGCGCACCCCCTCTTGCACCCCACAAACTCAATATTTTCCTTACGTTTAACGTTTGCATTGTTAAAAATGCACTATAACATGCCTCGAAATTTAGCCTACCGAATAATTAAATATTAATTACTTGTAGGTAGATTTTTTTTAACACCTTTGCATTTTCCAAAAAGTTTTGTCCATTTAAGCGAGACAAAGGGGTTACTTTCTACAAGAGCCTATGTTAATCACATGATTTTCGTTTGTACAATTCTTATAAAAATTACCTATAACAAGTATTGAAAAAATTCACATTAATTCTACGTATTCTAGACTTTCAAGAAAACACAATATTAGTGTGATCTCTGCATTTTATTATTACTTCCGAACCTCTGTAAATTGAGTTCTTATTTAGCAGATATCTCAGCTGATGAGCGGCATGGTTTTATACGGGGCAGATCCTCAGTTACAAACCTAATGATCTATAGTAACTCGATCTTTGAGGCGTTATAAATCGATTGCCAGCTTGATTTGGTGTACTTCGATATTTCAAAAGTTTTTTATTCTATCGACCACAGTATTTTAATATTGAAGCTTTATCGGGTCGGTCCGAGTGGTTCATTGTTGACCTTCCTGCGCTCTTACCTTAGTGACCGTTTTTAGGCTGTTAAACTGGGTTATTGTTTGCCGCGTTTAGTTAATCTTGGATCAGTGGTACCCCAGGGCTCTTACCCTGGCCCCCTGCTATTTCTTGTTAATATTAATGTTTTAAAAGATTATTTTTCATAGAAATTATTGTTATTCGCAAATGATTGAAAAACTATTAGGATAGTCCAAAGGAAGATGATTGCGCAGCCTTGCAAGCTGTTATAGACAGGTTCTGTAACTAGCGTGAGATAAATAAGCTTTCTTGTAATAAGCAGAAATGTTGTACTATAACATTTACGAGGTCTTGCCAGCGTATTATGTGCAATGGGAGATATTATTGTTGATGGAGCCACTGATGTTAGTGTCCTTAGTGTTATTTTTTAATCTTTTTTTACGTATATCAAGAATATTCAGAGGGTGATGTTGAAAACTTATCGCATGCTGGGATTTCTCAAAAGGAGGTGCAGTGATTTTACTAATTTGTAATCTGTTATATACGTGCACAAATCATTGGTTATGCCTGCATTCCTTTATGGATCCCAGGTATGGTGGCCCTCTACACATCAGTCTATTTAGGAGTTAAATAAGATTCAGCAGATATTTCTAAGATTTTTGGTGGTTAAGTCTGACAGGTCTATCTCTACGTTAGATCATGATTATACTCAGATAGAATTGAAATTTGGGTGGAAGATATCGATCTGCTACACTTATTTAATGATCATTGTCTCGTACATAAAATATTTAATGGTTATTGTGCATTATTTGCTCCATAAATGAAATCCGACTCAGCTAGGAACCAAAGACCGATCTTTAAATCGTATACAACGCGCAACTACACTCATTACTCCATTATTCTTCGCTTATGAAGGGTGTTGAATTAACGTCCTAGTGAGCTGGTGAAAACAAATAATATTTATCTTTAAGCCTTTAGTGTTGGACTTTTTAACATCCTAAAAATTTTCTTATAGTGCTGGTATATTTGTATTTTTTTCATTACATTATGCTTCGTAAAGGGCATTAGCCTGTTGGTTTCTTGAATAAATGAATAAATAAATAAATAAAAATCTCTCCCACGAAACCATATATTAAATTTCTTATTATCTATGAAAATAAAACTCTACAATCGTGCTTACTCACCAAATTGTCTACCTTTTAACCCATCACACTTCTAAAATCTACCGTTAGCAGACAACAAGCACCCTAACCCACCTTTTTGAAGAAACAGCGAGTTAAGTCACCAATTTTTTTTTTTGAAACAATTAAATTCCACACTATAAGTTGGCTGATTCATCAAATTATCCATTTTCTGACCTACCTGGAGCTCAGCATGTAAATTTTAACAAATATTTTGACTGCCCATTCTATTGAAAAACAACTACGTGCCAATCACTTTTGTTTAAACTCACCATAATTCTTACTTCCGAGAACTGAAACTAAAAAAATTTTGTTTTCGAAGTTGTAATCGCATGTTTATCACTAGCATTCCTTACTCGTGTGTTTCTAAATCTTGTACGTCATGATCTGTTGAATATGATCCAAAAGCTTACAAAAAAAAAAAAAAGTATAGACTATCACTAGGTTTTTGATCAGTCAATCAAATACAAGTGTGGCCTTTGTTATAGAGCCCGATTTCGCACAAGAGTGGCTGATCAACCTGTTGACTAAGAAAGACTCGCTAGGGTTCGGGTTAAGATGTCGGAAAATAGTGATTCAATTAATCTTGGAAGATTAATAAACAGCCATAAAACAGGTGTATTATTCTGCTAACATTCTGGTGATATGGGTCGACTTCCCATAAAAGAATGTATGGAAATACAAGTAAAAACTAATGTTTGTTTTTTTGGTGATGGAATCTGTAACAGTTACAGAGTAGGAGCATCCATAGCAGTATATGGTTGTTCAAGAACTCAAAAGTTATTTAGCGGTATCATTTTTAATACTTAACCCTACACAACTTATAATTGAAACTGGTTCTGATCTTGACTTTTTTCATAAGATTTATATAAAATTGTTTTACCAGAATCCACAAAATAATGAGCTGAATACTGCTGTCAGATCTGTTAGTCCCTCTTTGGTTCTTGGTCTGCTTATGGTTTTGAAAAAAAAGTTTTTTGGCTTGATGGGTAACTGAAAAATTTTCTCTGCAGTAGACAAGTTTTATATGTGTGTTTCCGTTAACTATTAGCCAGTTAAAGTAATTTTATGTAAATAAAAAAAGTTCTGAAGTGGGGCCAGAATTAAATGCTTCTCAATGTTGTCCTTCATTCTAAACGTCTGGATTGTATGCTGTAACTCAACAAGGAAAGTTTTTTCTATCACTGCAGATTGTTGCTGTTCCTAAAATAAATTAAAATTATGTTTTCTATTTGTATAGCTCCCAAGAAATAATCACGTTTTGAGTTAACTTCAAAAGCTAATTTACTTTATCTTAATTACAGGTTATCACAAAAATATTACAATGAAGTAGCGAACCCCAATGATATGATTTTGTTTAAAAAATGCTCTTCAAAGTTGAAAAAAAAGGATATCAAATCTACAGTTGGAGGTTTAGAAGAATTTGGTGAAATATTTAAGTTTGATAATGTAATGGTTGATCAGTTTATTAAGTAGTCATTGCTTGATATATTATTAGGAAATTAAAAAAAAAATTTTTCAGAGTGAAAATGATTGGAAGCGTACAGTTATCGGTGGAATGACTGATTATTTTAATCAAGATGACAAAATAAATAAACTAACAGTATTGTCACTGCCATGTCTCAATGACGCATTATTAAAATTCGTGAATGCAAATGATAGTAAAGCTTTTGAGGAATTAGTCAAGTAAGAGCTTTAAATATGATTATTCGATATTTTGTTTCAACATTATAAAATGATATAAAAATGTTTTAGCCATAAAATACAAACAACACTTGATCTTTTGGTGCAAGAAAATTTTAATAATACTGATGAAATGCTTGAAGCCGTAAAAAATCATCAAAATTCAAGAAAAGAACAACAAAATGACAAAAATAAAGTTGTAAGTTACCTTTTTTTTTAATACTCATAAATTTTTCGTAAATTATATGTAGTGTGAACAGATTCAGTTTTGTACTCGGAAAAATAATTCGTTTTTAGTTTGTTTTTTAGTTTCTAATTCAAATTGTTCTACAATACATAAACATCCTTCTTGCCAGTCGTACAATGTGGTCAGGTACAATTAAAACTATTTTTTTTACAAACAAATTTGAAAAGTTACGTACCTTGTTTTGAGTACATTTCTTCGTATTTGTTACCTTAACCCAGAGTAAAAATTTTATACCATAATTTTTTATAACTATGACGGTTTTGAAAAATTGTTTCTGAATTTGACCATTTGCAAACAGTAGAAAAAAAATTGTCTTTTTTCAGTAGAATATTTTGTCATGGTTTATATTGTTACGTACGATAGCATATAGCTATGCGTCCGTGTTCTCATACTACTTTAGGGCTCGAAAGGATAGAAAAGCAGGGAAGATAAAGAGATAGGAGCTGAGAATTGAGAGGGCAGTTAGTCGAGAGAGTTAAAAGGAGTCGGTCGAAAGAGTTGAGACGAATCGGTAGATAATACACTCTTTTCTCACCAATATAAGTAACAGTTTAGTGCTCGCTGTGGGGTTGGCTTTTGTCGCGAAAATCAAAAAAATTTTTTCACGCGTATAATACTTCATTTTTCGGAAATTAAAAACGACTATCAGGAAGCACACACAGTGCAGGGCTGCAAGCATATAACATTAGATGTAGTGGAAAAGAGTGAACGAGGGACAATCATATTAACAAAATCACCGACTTACTACAGACAGGTCAAGTAAGAGAGCCCTATACAAATCATTTAGAGTACACATCTTTTTCGTAAAAATAAAAGATATAGCGTGACAGGTTGTAAACAAAGCAGATGGAGTAGTGCCATCTAATATAATATTTGGTCTTGCTCACCTTGTCTCGCTCTCTTGCTGCGCTGCAATTTTCATGGTTTTTTGGCTTTAAATTTATTTGAATATAATACGAAGGATTGTTATGATTCATTTTTACTCTAATGAATGGTACTAAACTACATTTTCTTACATTTTAAATATATAAAAAAATAATACCCTTTCTATTTAATTCTTTGAAATTGAATAATAGCCTAATATTCAAAGTAGGAAACTTTCTGAACTTGTGATAACATAAGTCTAAAAAAAATTTTTTTAACTGAAAATTCCCTGCGAAATAAATAAGAAAACATTGAAATCTGTCAATTTGGGCATTTTCATTAATTTTTTTAGCTACTTGTCTTGGACTATGAGCTAGGTGTGAAACGGTATCTCACCCTGCACTCACCGAGATACGCATGTACAGAAAAAAATTTGGTACTTGAACAGCCTAGGTGATTGGACTGTTGAGGTATAAAGTCGAGCTCAGGACTGTTATACCTTAAAGATGTAGTTGAACTCAAGCAGTCCGATCACCTAGGCTGTTTGAGTACCAAATTTTTTTCTGCGGTGCCAGCGCTAGACTTCACCCCACTTTCTTTAAATACATGTCATTAGTTAAGCTTTACATCTCTCAATGTAAAAATTTGCATGTCCCTAGTTTAAGACTTAAGCTTTTGACTAATGTAAGTTAAAAAAAAGAATACATTCTCTGAGAGAAAACAGTGTAAAGTTGAAAATCGAATTTTTACGTATAAACTGACTGTACTATCTAAAAAAGCAGGTCAAAATCTATCTATTCATGTCTTTACGTTTTTTTTCTAACTATTTACCATCCGTTGTAAACAAGATGAAAAAAACGCTTTAGATGCGAATAAAATGCTGCGCACGCCGCGTGTTCTACTTGGCTTGGACGCATCCTATAGAGATTCTAAATACAGTACCAAATCATATAAGAATAAAAAATACTTGGTAAAAAACGTTTTATTGATCGGCCCAGTTTTTCTGTTACCCTGACTCAATTGAGTAGGTTATCTGGAGTTTCTCCAAGAGACGTTGTCTGGGTTGCTGGAAGATGTTCCTAAAGCGATTCGAAGGAACATGATTTATCAACACGATGGTGCATTCCCACACTTTTCAGCCAATGTCAAAGCACACCTAAACCAAACTTATCCAGATCCCTGGATTAGACAGAATGGTCCCATAAATTGGCCCATAACACCATTACTTTTTATAGGGTAATGTCAAAGAGATCGTGTACAAAACACCAATAAACGGCGCAGAAGACGCCAACAACGCATTATCAGAGCCTTTGATAAGGTACGAGAAAAAGGTCGTGTTCAACGTGCACTTAATAACTTGACACGTAGAACTACTCTGGTGGTTGAAAATATATGTAGGCACATAGAACACCTCTTGTAGCATTAAAATAAAGAAATACAAATAGTATAGAAATAATTTTTTCAATGTTTCATAGACCCTATTGAAATAAACTAAAATAAATAAAAAAACAACTCACTTAAAACGAATGTTTGCTGGCGTTTATTATTAAAAATACTTATGTTAATAGTATACATATATATATTGAAAGCTTAGCCTTGACTTGTGTATGCTTTCATTGATTAAATTTTATTCTAATTTTAGGATAAGTTGTACTTACGTGTCGGGTTGTTGGGAATTAGCTGCTTGGGATTTTATTTTATAAAAAAATCAACGCTATCGCAGAAAGCGCGTTAGGTCATGTTGAGGATTATCTACTTCGGAACTTTTCTAGTGGAAAAACAATTGCGGCGGTGGTAAGCCCGTCGGGTTATTGAGAATTAGCTGCTCGGAATTTTCTTCAATTAAAGAACTAAACGTGCTAGTAGTAAGCGTACTTAGTTATTTAAAATTATCTGCTTAAGATTTATTTTTGGTAAAAAAATAAGCGCGCTAGAAGTAAGCGCATCTGGTTATAAAGGATAAGCTCCTGAATATTCAATTTTTTTGAAAAAATTAACGCGCTGGCAAAAAACGCGAAAAGTGCGTTGGGTCATTAAGGATTAGCATCTTGGAATTTTTTTGAGTGAAAAAATCAACGCACTGGTAGAAAGTGGGATAAGTAATAAGGGATTAGCTGCTCAAGATTTTATTTGATTAAAAAATTAAACGCGCTGGCAAAAAGCGCCTTAGATCATATTTGGGATTAGCTACATGAAAGTTTTTGTGTAAAAAAATTACCATGCTGATAATAACCGCGTCTTAGTATGAAGGATAAGCTGCTCGGGACTTTATTTAAGTAAAAAAATCAATGCGCTGGTAGTGACTGTGTCGGGTTCCAAAGGATTAGCTGCGTGGAATTTTATTTCAATAAAAAAATCAGCGTGCTCGCAGACAATGTATTGGGTTCATGAAGATCAGCTGCTTGGGACCAGTGGACAGTGGGTGCTTGGGTACCCAAGTATGAAGTTATGCTTCTATAAAATTATATAATGAACAATATAATTTTGCATATAAAAATACCTTCTATAAAACAATATTTTGTACAATGATGGTGCAATTATCGTGGAAAAGATTATACCTACGTTAATTGGCTATAATTTTAATTAATATTTAATGAGTTAAAGATTATAAACAATTTGTTATGACATAATACAATAAAAATAATATATAGGCTGGCCAGTACAAGACTGCGCTTTTTTCGAATCTTCCAATGATTCCAGAACAACTTCCAGCTGCCTACGCTGATTACATCTGTAACGTTAAGCTCACATCTATCACATTCGATCCCACACTTACTCCTCGTCCATATTTAATACCCAAAATATAATTGTATACAGAAAATTAAGAAAAACCATCATGTAGTATAGCTTTCTTCAATAAGGTAGTATTAAATGCCAGTAATTGTCTCTTCAGGACGTTCATTACATACAGGTTTTTCGACAGACATTATTCAAAAGGCAAATGTTTATTGAAATAGCATGAAAAATACCTACAAAAATTGCATTATGTTGAACTGTGCCATTATTTTATACATGTTACATTTGAAAAAATTGATTTTTAACATGTAATCTCATGAAAAAATCACGTCATATGACATTTATATGATTTGTAGGAATCTCCCAATTTTTAAGGTACAAAATATTACTTTTAGATAAACCTATCGAATTATCAAGTAGACCCGCAAGTTGATTTTCAAGTAAATTTAGAAAGACGGTATAAAGTGCGCGTTAAAGCATGTATGTGAGAACATTCACATAAGAAAAACAATTGCTAGCTTTACTGCACACATTAGCTTTCCTCTCACTTATCTGCACTTTTCCCCCATTAACTATGTGAAGAACATCTTGAAGTCAAAAAACTACTTTAATTACGAATGAAAAAATTGTAAAAGAATAAAACACGATAAAAATTAATTATTGTATTTGTACAGTACAAAAAATTTTTTTTAATTTTAAAAAATTTTGAAAAAATTTGAAAAGTTGTGTTAACAAGTATTTATTTATTTTAAAAGTAAAAAATTAACGATAAGTAAGTTAATGTTTATTATTACATAATATGAAAGTTGCTCAGCTAATATATACTAATTTCGAAATTTTTAAAAAATGTACCTAAAAAATATATTTCATTAAATAAATTATCTATTTATTTTGTGTATAATAAAACCAAACGAATTTATACACAGTGAATACAAATTAACATTAATAATAAGCAACGACCTGTACGATAAAACGAAGTAATCGAGTTTCTTATATCGGACACGTCCATAGCAGAGTTGGTATAGATTTCAGTCAGTATGCAGGTGATCGAGGGTTCATATCTCTTTGGAAACTTTTTTTTTTTTTTTTATTGGTTTAAAGAAAACATAAGTAAAATTAAAAATGAGTGGTATGGTGAGTATGGTGAGATGTTGTTGTGTGGTGTGGTGTGGTGCAATTGTGTTGCTTAAGGTTTTATTAGCGCAAAAAAATTAATGCGCTAAAAGAAAACGTGTCTGGTTATGAAGGATAATCTGCTTGGGATTTTATTTAAGTAAAAAAAAAAAAAAAAAACGCGCTAGTAGTAAGCGTGTCAGGTTCCAGAAGATGAGGTGCTTGGAATTTTATTTTCATAAAAAAAACAGCGTGCTCGAAGAAAGTGCATTGGGTTCATGAGGATTAGCTACTTGGGATTATATCCGTGAAAAAAAAAAACACGCTGATAGTAAGCACATTGGGTGACAAAGGATTGTCTGCTTAAGGTTTTATTAGCGTGAAAAAATTAATGCACTGGTAGTAAGTGCGTCTGTTCATAAAGGATTAGGTGCTCAATAATTTATTCTAATATATATTTAACGTGGTAGCAAAACGTGCGTTAGGTTAGTAGGGATTTTATTTGAGTAAAAAAATCAACGTGCTGGCAAAAAGAGCGTTGAGTCATTGGGGATTAGCATTTTAAGATTTTTATGCATTAAAATCAACGTGCTGGTAAAAAGCGCATAGGGTTGAAAAGAATTATCTGCTTAAAGTTTTATTCGATTATAAAAATACATGCGCTGGCAAAACGCACGTTGTAACGTTGGGGATTAGCTGTGTGACATCCCATGTCATATACTTAATATTTATTACTTCTAACCACAGAGTTTCGTTACAATTTATGAAAAATTAAAGCTCAGCAATCTTGAACCATTGAGTGGTATACCTGCTTCTGCAATCGCGTGACATATAACTTACTTCTTTGGAAACAAGCTACCGTCGCAAAACGCGAACTACACGTGCAACCTCAAGCATACTTATAAAACGCTCATCTTACAAAATCAATTCGCATAACAGCACCAAATAATGTGATTAATCAACAATTTGAAAATTCCTTACTGCGGATGTACACAAGACATATCGTACACAATTTTGACAGCAACTTGTACTTAATGTAAAATCCGAGAGATCAGCAGTTTTAACCATCAGTTGCTGTGAAATTATTGCACGACTGTGCTTGTGTCAGTCGAGGGTAATTAGGTTAAACTCTGATTGGTCGTTCGGATCCCCAACTTGACGCGTCCTCCTTAAACGCAAGAGTACAAAAACTCCTCGCACATAACAGTGTTGGCCTTTTCTCTTTTATCAAGTGCTCCGAAGTAACTATGAAGGTTGGAGAGTGAGTTCTGTCGCGTCTTTTAAGCGGATGTAAGACTTAGTTCGGTGATTAAGCTACATGTTAAAAGCGTGCATTTCAAGTAAATGTAAGACTTAGTTCGGTGACTAAGCTGTGTAAGAAAAGCTCGAGTAAACCAGGCCATTGTAAACTCACCTAAAAAGTGAATCAAGGAGGAACAAGAAAAAAAGGACCGTCGACTTGGCTTTCAACGTTAAAAGCAGAAGCCTAATTACTGTCATCGCTACGAGTGCTCTCGTGTAGGATTAGGAACATCATTGTGGTCAACCTTGTAAGATCTTGCGACTGCGTGCACGCAAGCAGCGGCTAACCAATGATCATAGAAGTAAGTAAGGTTAAGGAAACTATAAATTGTATAACATCGTAAATGCAAATCCGAAGCTTAATTCCTAATTCAAAAACATTCCAATTATCCAATAACATGAAACATTTCAAGATGTAATAATTCTAATTGATTGGCACATAATTCTTACGTTAATGAATAAATTGAATATCGAGGAAAAATAAAATAGACACTGTATGACAAAGACCTTCATAAGGATGCGAGATAAACAGACGAATAAGATACGCTACTACCGTATGACATAAGACATAAACTCTAACAGTAAGTCAACGCCAGCTCAGCGTACACCACTCCATACATATCACTCGATGAAACTTAGCTACGCCGAGTCAACAATTTCAAAGAATAGTATACTGCAAGTAAAAGTAAATAAAGCCTTTGGGCCAATGACTGGTTTTTGTCACACAAAAATGAAATTTATTTATTTGTAGAACGAATCTACGATTTCCGCCCTTCACTTATAGAAGTTTGGACTTAACAATTTCCTTAAATTGTTACAATTTATAAATGTTATATAATTTAAATTAAAAAATTTAATCCTACATTACATTTTTCATTTCTGAATCATTGTCCCAGTATATTTGTTTAAAAGTGCCATTTTTATTTTTGCATTTTGATAAAGCTACATGTGATTGACCATGAGAGAACGAAGGCTTCTTATAGTATATACCAAAATCATAGAAACTTTGACCTTGAGATTTATTTGTAGTCATGGTAAATGCCAAAAAGGGAATTGCGTTCTGTACAAATTTAATGGTAAGGAGGAAATATTTCCTGCGTTTAGTGCTATTTTTGGTTCAAATACTTTATATGCATTTTTTTGCTGACGCATACGAAAGGGCGCTGCAACAGCTCTAGCTCTATACTTCTATGTACACGGCCTCTCTTTTTACTGCTGGTGCGTGGTGAATATCGTAACTTACAATATATATATATATATATATATATATATATATATATATATATATATATATATATATATATATATATACATATATACATCAATAGTTGTTATTAACGCAATCGATTACAATAATGATAAAAATCGGAAAAATAAAGCATAACAGACTTAAACCAATCAACTTCATGGGAATACACCTGGATTTTTGTTAAAGTCTAAGCATCCTTATTTAAAAACAGGAGATTAGCGCGTGGAGCGCGCAAAGGGCAAAGCCCCACTAGTATATATGTATATATAAATATTATAATGAGGATTTTTGTGTGTGTGTGTGTGTGTGTGTGTGTGTGTGTGTGTGTGTTTATGCAGAGAGTACTTATGCGGACAATCACAAGTATGTAAGGGCCATCATGAGGACAAAAATGAAATTATGCGAACGTCCGCATGATTCTACTGTGTTATTGATACATATTCTAGACGCACGTGAAGTCCACATCACTAACTTTCTTTGTGTATATAAAATCCTTATAAAAACGCTTATGTATATATGTATAAACACATCTATACATGTGTGTGTATACATGAGTTGGGCTCCTCTCCCAACACGCTCTGCGCTAACCCCCTGATTTTTGAATCAGTTAAATACTTTATTTTTTCAGTTACTTTTTCGAGTTAAAAAAATAAAAAAATCTTTGTAAAGTAGTTTAAAAGTCAGAACAAAATTTGTATAAATTGAATGAATAGCTATTTATAAATTTATACGACAATTTTTTACCTAATCACAGAAAATATCCAAGAAGATAAAATTTAGAAAACATTTTGAATCATCGTATTGATTATAGAGTGTTTCTGGAAAAACGTCTAATAGGTTCTTTCTACTTTACTTTACCATTCCAATATGGGATTCTAATAAGGCCTAATATTAAGTTTGAGTAAAAATATTTAAACAAGTAATGAAAAAAAAATGGTGGTTATACTCTCTTGCCGTAATAAATTTTTCCGATCGTAAATCACGATTTTTAAAATTATATATGAACAAACAGATAAAACTTTATTTCTGATGGCCCACGTGGTTCAAAAAAAACATTTCTATGCAAAACGTTAATTTATTATCTCATTTCTCGTAAAAAAAATTCATCTATGACATGAACTGGTATAGCATCAATATTACTTCAAAAAGGAATGACTAGTCATATAATATTTCGTTTACTATTAGATTTAAACATGTAGAAAGTTCGTTCTTGGAATTTGAATCCAAAAAAAATTTTAAGAGAAGTAGATTTAATTATATAGGACGAGGCTTCTATGATCCCAAAAAAGC
The DNA here is from genome assembly GCF_036245765.1 of Copidosoma floridanum. Classification (NCBI taxonomy): domain Eukaryota; kingdom Metazoa; phylum Arthropoda; class Insecta; order Hymenoptera; family Encyrtidae; genus Copidosoma; species Copidosoma floridanum. The sequence continues at coordinate 26,583,545 of NW_028321907.1, forward strand.
CTTAGGTATAGTAGAAAAAGCATTACGTGATTTATATGATACAAATATCCATTTCGGTCATAAATCAATTGTTTTAGGAGGCGACTTCAGACAGATTCTTTCGGTTTTGAAAAATAGTCATAGACGCACGATAATACAAGAAAGTATTAAATCATCGTATCTTTGGTCGTTGTTTCGTATTCTAAAACTTCTATCAATATTTGGTCAATTGACAAAACATTTACAAAACTATTATGAGATATTAGAGAAAAAAAGGTATATTATTTTAAGTACCAAATTAATGAAAAGCAACTGATATTTGTTCCGATATTTTTGGTAAAGATAATATTTCAGTATATAGCGTTATACTTACTTCTCATAACGAATATCCTTACTTTTTGAACAACAAAATTTTAAATTATATAAAAGAAGAAATGAAAACATATTACAGCATAGATCATGCTACTGACAAGGGTGTTGGTAAATATGATAATGATATTTATAATAATTTTCCAACTAAATTTCTTAACATTATTCGTTAAGGCTTACCACTACATAAGCTTAATTTTAAAATTGGAGCAAGTTATGTTGATACGAAATTTAAGTATAGTTGATGGCTTATGTAACTGTACAAGATTACAAATGACAAAATTACTTCAATACAATATTCAAGCAAAAATTATAACTGGACAAAAAATTGGAAAGAGAGTTTGTATACCAAAAATAACTCCTAATACAGGAAATTCATGAGCATTACCTTTTATTTTATGCAGAAAACAATTCCCTTTTATCTTAGCGTTTTCAATAAATATTAATAAACCTTAAGGTCAAAGTTTTAATAATATTGAATTATGTTTAAATAGATCACTGTTTTCACATGGTCAACTATACGTCGCGTTATCAAGATGCAAAAATAAAAATTTAATTTATATTTAAATAGAACTTGATAATAATTAAGAAATAGAAGATGTTGTTTGGAAAGAAATTTTTGAGGTTCAATCATCTAAAGTAGATAAAAAAAAATTTAATTTTTTTACATTAGCAAAGGTATAAAACTGTATGTTACATTCTTGTACAGTTAACTTTTATAACAAATAAATGTATTGAATCAAAAAAATTATTATTTTCATATTGTTTCATGACCATGCGCATTATTTAACACTTCAATACATATGATTGCTATCTTTTTGTGGTAAATAAGTCTATGAGCTTTGCCCATGGTTTAAATATCGTGTAAGTTAATTCGTTAATATTAATTAAGTATAAAAGTATAATGTCATGTTCTGATACATATTTACTAATGTAATTAATAAGCTTAAGAAAAATAATCAGCGTACCATAGCACTACCTTAATATCGGTGTTGAAATGTGCTATGTGCTTGAAATTAGGGGCTTTCTTAAATCTGTAAGAAAAGCTGAAATACAGTGGGTGAGCTGAGAAGAGGGAGGGGGTAGAGAGGAGTTTCCCTTGAAGTTTAGTATGATTTATTTTTTAATTTTTATCATCATTCTTATTGATTTCGTCAACGAAAATTGTTCACGAACATATATATTACATGTTACGATTTTTACCTCGCAGCAGCAGTGTAAAGAGAGGCTATGTATGTAGGTGTATAAATCTTGATCTGCTGTAGCGTACTGTTGTATGCATGAGCAAAAGAAAGAGGGACAAGCATCAAAAGTAGCATACACAAATGCATGCGTATGTATACACACACACACACACACACATACATGCATTTACAGTCGTTTGTTACACATAGCGTTTTGGCTAGAATCTTCCTTAAATTTTAACAGGATATTCATAATGACGTTAAAAAGTGACATGTAAATTTTGAGACCGTTTCACAACACCTTTTTTTAGATTTTAAATGTTAAAAAAAACTTTAATTTAAAACGTAACCTAATAGAAAAATTTACATAAAAATGGAATTTATAAGAAAATGGTTGGTAGAATTCGTATAATTTTTTTTTACGATGGTATACCATAATACTGGTATCAAAGTCAATTTTCAGAGGAATTGACAAGTTATTTTTGTAATTAATATATATACTAGTGTGGCTTACGCCCCCCTGCGCGCTCCGCGCGCCGGTCCTCTACTAACAGATTGAGTAGACAGAATAACGACGTATGATTGAACGAAATAAAACATATGATTAACTTAACATAATTAAATTAACATAAATATTAATTTTCCAATGGTATTTTGAAATAATATTAGAAAGGCTCCTCCATTACATGAATCAAAATTAAAAATAAATGTTACAGTAGTCTTAATAAGAACTTTAAGTATATCAGACGGTCTCTGTAGAGGCACAAGATTAAAAATAACAAAATTATTTAAGTTTAATATAGAAGCAGAAATAATTATGGGAGAAAAAAAAGCAAAGTTTATATTCCTAGAATAACATTGAATACTGGCACCTTATTATCATTACCTTTTGTCTGCTATAGAAAACAGTTTCCCTTTGTATTAGCATGTTCTATATTTATTAAAAAATCAGAAAAACAGAGTTTTGATTCTTTAGGATTGTATATTAAAAAATCTTTATTCTCTTACGGACAATTATACGTTGCTTTATTAAACTGTAAGAATTCAAAAAGAATTTTTATTCAAATTGCATCCGAGAATAAATCAGAAATTGAAAATATTGTTTAGCTAGAAATTTTTCAGTAATTCAAAAATATGTAACTTTGAAGATCGTCACATTAAAACAGACGTATGTTAATTCATAAAAACCATGAAAAAAAATACGTGAAAAATGTGGAAAGGGTTTTAAAAGAACAGATGGATTAAAATGACACAGAAAATGTCACAACATTAAACTAACAGAATGAATTATTGTTTTAAAAGCTTCATTGTGTTTGTCTATGTAATAATACCTCCTCTTGAATTCTGTCTTTTACTTAATAAAGTCCTCAAGTAATTAAGAATTTTATATTTGGGTAAAGTAGACATGGACTAGAAAGAGATTTGAAATGTAAAAGTTCAACTAAGTTAAATTAAACTAATAATGGTACTTCAGAGACACATAGTGAGTAAGGGGCAGTGAATAGACAGAGGGAGACCTATGATTAGTGACTTAAAAAACCCTAAAAACTAGGTATGACTTAAGTACTAAATTGCCTATATTTTTTAACATTTATAATGGTAAAACATTAGATAAATAAGTATTTTATTGGGGGGAGGTGGAGAGGGAGTGAGGGGGAGCTCACTCAAATATATAATTTGATTAAAAATTACGTTAAAACAAGCAAACAACTACGTATATCGAGGGGGAGCTGAAGGGGAGAGGGGGGGGGCTGAGACTCACTTTCGTCAATACAACTATATAATATAGGGAGATATATATATATATATGTATAAAGGTATACAAATGCATGCAAAACAGTTTCCAGCGCTGCCCCATGCTTGCTTTCCCCTCACTGTACTCTACATTTTTCCTATAACTGTAATGAACGTCGTTAAGTATATGCTATATTATATGGTACTCGTTTCGTGGCAGTGCCGTAGAAAGAGAGAAGAACAATGTTATTGTTGTTCACTCGACGTTATCGTTCTCTTTAGTACCGCTGGCCTATTTCTTTATGATGACTTCCTCTGCATTGGCATATCAAACGTATGGTTGTAGGTATACAAGGCTGTGTTCGCTTGCTCGCTCGTTTTACTGGTTAACTCCCCATATAAGGTGGGGCTACAGAAGCTTAACGTTAAGAAAGAAATGACCGAACTGACCGATTAGAGCAAAAATCGAGCACTCGTAAAGGTTTTCACAATACATGAAAATGGTTGTTGGTGAATGTTGTTTAGAAATTAGCTTAAAAGTGTTCAGACTGTGGACAGAGTAAATACATTTAGTACAGTTAGGTGCATACATTGTATTCTTATTCTTGGTACGTTAAAATAGTGTAGGGAGCCAGAAAAAACCCATGAGATATGTGGGGGGCTTGGAGGACGTGAAACTAAATGTCGAAATCACGTAAAAAACAATCGAATTTTACCTCATTTTGCGGGAGGGCTATTCGTAACAATCTTTTTTAGTGTGGTGGCGTAAGGGATATGGGAAGGGGGGAATCGTGACTATCCCGCACAAAAGAACTAAATATATAAAGTTAATCTAGGAGCGGCGTTGGCTCAGTGGTAAGCGTGTTTGTTACTGATACAACGCGCTTCTAGGGGTCGTGGGTTCGATTCTTGGTAAATGCAGATTTTTTTAACAACTGTTTTCATCGAGAAAAGTTGCTATGTAACCCCGGCTATTTCGGGACGGGTTCTTCAGTGGAATTTTTCTTCAGAGTAATTCTAGGGTTTTTTCCTTGCCCCACAGGTTTTCGAGCCTGGGTAAATGCGAAACAGTGTTAGGACTATAGGTGAGAATTAGCGGATCCGATGCCAGGCGTCGGGCAGGGATCGCCGGCCTTACTGGCGAGGAGAGGTTGATGGAACATGGAGCTTCTTCGGGGATGCTAATTAGCCTGGATCCGATGCTCCGGCAGAGAGCGCTGGCTTAACCTGCGAGGAGTGGACATTCTGGAATATGGAGTCTTCTCCGGGGACAGGCCACACAGTGGCGAGTGGACCCGATGTACCATTGGTGCAGAGAGTGTCAGCTTAACTGGCAAGGTGTTGCACCGGAGATACTCACACTGTGCCCATGGATTCAGGTATGATATCAGTAAAAAGGGTTGGAAATGGATGTGGCAATACACCCCCACACATAGGCGGTGAGTGGGTGGCCCCGGTGACTAGGCCAGTAGGCTGTCGCGGTAACTTGGTAGGAAAAAAAATATTTATGTATAAAGTTAATCTATCTATTTCGTGGGCAGTGTAAAAGTGATGGATATTAGTAGTAATAACTTATTAAATGTTAACACGTTAAAATCCTTCTTATAAAAAATAGTGTAAAAACTAGTTTGCATAGTGGACTAAAATAAATATCAAGTGGGGAAACCGTGGAAGGCTGTAGCGAACTTTTTTAATATTGTAGGGGCTCTAAGGAGATTTTGGTGGTAGGGCTATGAAAAATATTGTTGTAATCGTCACTTCAAGGTGTGTGTATGTGTTTTTTTATAAAGTTTGACTTCATAAAAATAACGTAAAAACTGATGGAATTTTACCTTATTTAGAGAGGTGGTTAAGGGGGTTGGAGGGGTGTCTGTGTAGAATAACCCTTTAAAATTACTACATAATATAGAAAGACATAATATGAAGATTTGATTTTTCACTGTTATCGTCCTTGGATACATATGGTTTAATCTGAAGCATTTTTGCGTTTCTGTACCCTTCGCAACAACCAAATTTTATCTACAAATGATGACTGGTGTTGAATTCTAAGTTAGTGAATCTTGTAATCTTGTAAGGGTAAGTGAACCTTGTAATGTTGTATGTGTTTTAACTGTGTTTTACCATCAATGTTTCACTTAGCATTTTATCATTAGCATATTTTTACAGATTAACTTTCATTTTAGCTTATTATTTTTCTTGCGTATTCTATTTAATTTTTTTGTAAACATGGAAAGGACTAAAGACTAAATCGATAAGTTGGAAGCATTGATAATAAAATTACCGAACTTAAATGTAGATTAGAGACCACCAAAAATTCTGATAACCTTTCGAGATCAGCTCAGAAGAACACGTCTTATATTTTCTTGTCTTGTGTGAATAAGACCCTGGTCTGGCAGCCCTCTACGAATAATTATACAATCGCTTTTTTAATACATACGGTGGCTTAGTAGAGGAACTAGGCTGCTGATCGTTTTTCACATCTCTTCCACCTGATGATTTTCATGTCTCGTCTATCAAGTCACGTACTGATTTTAGTGATTCTGCTTCATCGATGTACTTTCATATATCTGCTCTACGGTCTAAAATCTCAGCTAGTGTTTTTTAAATTCCATCAATGGGTGACAAGTTTTTGACCTCACCAGACGCCTCGACTCTGAAAAATACGTGGCAGCACTGAAAAAATTTGAGAAGTTAGTCTACCAGAGCACTTGCAAACACTTCAAGAGCCCTGGTCCAGCCCTATTCACATGATTAGAAAAAAGGATGGCTCTTGGCGTATCTGTGACGATTATTGGTGCCACAACGCCTGTACGACACAAAAAAATTTCCTATCCCTTACTTGCATGATTACTTGATCAATTTTCTCGGCAACAAGTTATTCCTGGATCTTGATCATTACAGAGCATACTGTCAAATCCCGTAGCTCCTACTAATGTGGTAAAAATTGCCATTACCTCTCCTTTTAGAGTGGTTGAGTACGTCTCTATACTATTCGGTCTCGAAAACGCCGTACAGTATTTTTAAAGTTACGTCAATAGGGCTCTGGGTGATCTAAATTTCATTTTTGTCTACTTAAACGATATTCTGGTTTTTTCCTCTACTAATGAACATCAAAAATATCTAGAATCGTTTTTGAGCCCCTCACATTTTTTGGTTTGAAAATTAATATTTCTAAATGTAAGTTTGTTAAATTGGAGATAATCTTCCTTAGTAACCTCATTGACCAGGAAGATTTTAGACCTTCCCAAAACAAAGTACAGGTGATTGCTGACTATCATAGGCCTAAGACCATTGTCGACAAGGCAACTATTTTGTCATATCTCTTTTCTAATTGCAAACTAAAATTCTGATCTGAACTTGTTATCAACGAGACAATCACTGTAAATTTATATTATAACTTTTGTGATCAAAGATTACATATTTAAGTAATTCTAAGCTTAAAATGTTGTGTCCTAGTATTTATCTTTTCTTTGTAAACAAATTTTATGTATATTTTTACCAATACCGTTGTGACTTGGCTGAAATATAACTGAGTTTTATATAATTCTAAAATTCTTTTTACTTTCATAATACTACATGTTTTTTAATTTTACAAAGAACTGCGTTACTGGAGGTTAAGGAATGTGTGGGAACTCAATCCAATTGGCCAAAAGTAGAAGCATTCCCCTCTTCCTACGCGTCTCTCATGTATCGGTTTCGTCGAGCTGGTCTGTTACGCAGTTCAGCTCATACTCAGTCGTTGCTCAAGCTTACTCAATCTGGGCTGTACTTATAGCTCGTGCTAATTAGCACATGTAGTTAAACATACTGAATCAATAAGTTATTGTTATCTTTTGTAGCTAAGAGAAGCGAGCAATCATCCTGGCTTGATCCACCTCCCAATAAATCTCTTGAACACAGCAAACTTAGGGCTGCTCTGTTCCTGGTTGGTGACATAACCAGCACTGCAGTACTGGCTACAAGATGTTCGCTTAAGTTTTTCTAAAAAACAGCAAATTTTCAATCGATCATAATAATTTTTTAATGGAGGTTAAGATATTATCATGAATCATAACTATTAATTTTTTGAAAAACTTTTGTCAGAAAATTCAAATTTTAAACTGCTGATTATGTCTTATATTTTTAGGAAATGACTTTTTTTAAAGATATTACAGCATCTTTCGAAGTGATTGTAATAATTTTTGATAAAAGTTGAAGATAACATCAAGTATCATTCCTGACAATTTGTAGCGCCTCAGCTTGGCATACAAACTTCGCGCTGTTTACGTAAGCTAATTAAATCAGTTTACCTAAAAAGTCTTGTAAGCTAAAGTTAAATAGCACTTTTTTCTCTCACCTCACACACAAAATTTTCTTAAAATATTATTAAGTAAGAGATGACATCGAAAGGCATTCTTGCCCATGCTGCCCTGCACACTGTCTCTCAGATACAACCTACAGCGTCTTCACTTCGAGATGCTCAAATGCCAAGATACGCAGCCTTTTACGAGAAGTTTGCCGACATCTTTGGACCAAACTTCAGCCCCGTCCAGGTATCAGGCCTTCCTGTCAGGCACACTATCGTAACTACTTGGCCACGCGTCTTCGAGCGTCCTTATAGGTTGGTCGATGACACACTAGTAGCTGCTAAAAAATCTTTTGCAAATCTCCTTGAAAAAGGTATCATTTGATCGTCTTCGAACTAATAGGCAATCCCATTACATATGGTGCTGAAGGAGAACTCCTGGTGCGTCACAATAGATTACAGTAGACTGAAAGTCTGCACCATACCCGATGGGTACTCATTGCCCATCATAGGAGACCTTTTGTAGGAGAGCAACGGTAACATCTTTTCAATAATTAATTTACAAAAAGCTTTTTACCAAATCCCTGTAGCCATATTTTCCATTGACCTGAATAACCTCCGCTCGTACAATTTTTGTATCTAGTTCACGAAAAAAAATTTCAAGTGCGGAGTCGACTGCAATGAAACTGCATATGACACAAGAAGTCATTAAAAAAATTGGTAAATACAGACATTACTTCTTTAAGACATGACAACAACCTGCATTTAATTTGTTTTGTTAAAAATTTAAAATAGATGGTCATCTAGTGGTTTTGAGATTTTTTTTTCATCTTGAAATTACCTTAGTTCCTTTAAAGGAAAAATTACCTATCAAAACAGGAATTTTTTGCTGTTCTTTACCCAAGTGCAAAAATAGGTGTTTCAGTCAGGAAAGCTGAACTTAAACTTAAAATAGCCTTGTAGACCAAATTCAAAAAAATTAAATACTAATATGTCATTTAAAAATAAGGATTTAGTTGTTAAAAAAATTTGTGTACTTTTAGTTACATTTTCTTTGTTACTCGTGAAATTGACTGAAAATGTTAGCCTTCTACTATCAAATTATTTCTAAATTTTTTTCACTTGTTAAATGAATCTTATAACATCTTGTTAACAATTTATAACAAGCTTCCCCTTGTATTGTTGAAGATTTGTTATTTTACTTCTCTTAAATTTTTCTTGTCAAATATAAACCTTGAAAAATTAACTTATAATGTTGTTGTATTTTAACGATAATTTATAAGCTTGATTAAAAAATCCAGAATGATTACAAATTGTTTTTAAAGATTTATTGAACGACGGTTAATTGATTGACATAGAAGAAAAGTACTCTATTTGTTATAAAACTACTTTCCATACTTTTCAAACATTTAGCGTAAAAAGAAATATTCCAACATTTTTTCTGTACCTACCGATTCATTGATCAATAAACATGTAAATTCAGTTATTTTTTTTTATTTACTTCTACACTTTTTTATGTTTTATTCGTGTATTTTAATTAAGTTGCTGATTTTGTACAGATTTTTAATTTGTATTTTGTGACTGAAATAATAAAAATAGTTTTGATTTAAAAATAAGAGTTTATATAGCTATAACAAACTAAAAATATCTTATAAAAAAGTACTACGATACATCCGATATAAAGTATAACTTTTCTAAAAAAAATTGTGCTTCGAATAATCTAATCTTTAATAAAAAACGTTACATTTCAGATTATAAGTATCTGAGTACTCTTTCATGATTACAAGATGTATTTTTCTCTCTTAATGCGTAATGGACTACAATAATTTGGGCTCATTAGATTCCTGAAAGTAACAGCTAGACAGATGTTCTTGTCAGTTTACATAATATAATCGATGAAATATTTCATTCATAGTAAATTATTAAAGTAGAGTAGTCGATTAAGTAGAAACTCTTGTGTATGTTGAATATCCTTGATGATAAAAATTGTGTTTAAAATGTGGCTCTCTAATTGGAGGTTAATTTTCTCCATGACTTGCAGCGATTGTTTTAGAGTACCCTAAAATTTTTATTATTTTCTCTTGTATAGAATTGGTTGAATTACATTAAAGACATGTAAATGATTGCATCCTCACAGTACATGCAGATTTTATTTCCATCAGTGTACATAAATTGAATAGCCAAAATTTTTTCATGCAGCTTATTCTTGGAACAAAAGTTAACTTTACAAAAAATTACAATAGTGTTTTCTATATTTGATTAATACTTTAATCTTGATAGTTTAAAATTGAGATTATAAAATATTTATAACACGAAAGTGAAATAATATAGAAAACGTTATCTACCTTATTTTATTGAAAGATATATCAAAGATAGAATGAATATTGTTAGTAAGTTGAAAAATGTAACGTCTTTGTTCAATAATTAAAAAACAGTCTTCAAGCTTCTAATTATTGTTTTCACTAGAAGTCCACTTAAGTGTTTTCAGAACGAGAGGTGTTACTACAAGAATCAAGTACTTGTAGTGAGAAGCAAGTACAAATTCTTAATATTTTAATTAAAAACAATGTTAGTATATATTAAAAACGTTAAGCATATAATTGTGCAAAGAAAATGTAATCATAAAAGTAAAATGTCAATTGTGTACATTGAAACATAAAAATATATTAGAACTGGTAGTGTTGCAAGCAATCTTATAACATATGAAAATTAAGCCGTGTTTTCGACGGTTAAAAGTATAAGAGTTATGTTAAAAATTTTTAATGCCTCAAAAGCTGAATGTATTCAAGTACTTCTTTCACCTTATAAATAAATATTGAGTCATGCTGGCATAATGATTATGAATTAAATGAAGCCTATAACTTTACTGATATTTTTTCGAAATGCCTGTTATATTTATTTTACAACTTACAGAATAATAGTGTCTTAGAAAACAAAAATGCTACTACACCGCAGATGATAAATTTATCGTCCAAAGATGATAACGATAACAACGAAGCTAACGACATACCTCCATCAGCGAGGGGAAGAGGTCATGTAAGAGGGAGAGGAAGAAGCGCTAGCACAAAGATTGAAACTGTTACTCGTGCTCCAAGAAAGAGATCAATAGCTAAAATACCAGCTCTCGATATCACTATGGACAAGGACAACGATAGACAGTCGATTAGTTTGTGGAGAAAGGTCAGTAAATATTTTAAAAAGTTAGAAAATATATATTATTGCAGAGGAATAAATGCTGAACGTGTTGAAAAGTGATTGACATAATCTGTAAAGTACATTTTTGTATTTAAATCATTCATATTTAAAAAAATTTTGTAAAACTTACACACACTTTTAAATTTATCTCATCATAGCTCAAGCCTTAATCTAGTGCTTTTGTATTTTTGTTTTGTAGAGTTTACTCGATCACTGATTTAATAAAAAAAAGAAAAAAATACTGGAATACTAATATAATAATAAAAAGATATTTTAATTAGATACATTTTTCTTTTACGAACTAAGCATTAGGGGGCTTCGACGTTTAGTAATGTAACAAGCAAGGATCTTCTCTAAAATATTTAAAAAATGAATTAATGTTACTTTTTCAAAATTGTCATATCATGGTCATATTTTAAACTGTAAGTCTTGCAATTTATAAAAAAAGTATTAAAATAGCGTCGAAAAGACTTTTCGACTTTCTTACTATCATCTGTTTATACGAAGACAATCTTATTCTTTTTTCAGTTTTTGTAAAATCTCAGTTACCAATATTTTGTTCTAAGAATAAAAGTAGATTTCTTTAAAAAAGCGGTTTTTACGAAAAGATAATTGTTTTCCATTTATAGCGTACTTTTAAAGGTATAGTCAGTTTCTTGATGATTTGCGTAAAGTTACATGTTTAATTGACAGTTTTATAAAAGCCATTTTAAAAAGAAATACATCATTGGCCCGTTATTTCCTTATCACTAATAAATTTGACATGTTTTATCAACATAATCTCTAAATTTTATAAATGTTTGTCGTCCGGTTTAAAAATGCTCAAGTCCTCCAGTGCATCATATCCATGTAACATACGAGGTGTGTTCAAAAAATAATTCTCATTTCATGAAAAAAAAAATTTATTTATTCATCAATATCTATTTTGTCCCCTTCAAAAAATTCCCCTTGGATATAATACACTTGTGCCAACGCTTTTACCAATCCTCGTAATACTTTTGAAACTCGACCTTTGTAATAGCTTTTAGCTCTTTCAGCGATTTGCTTTGAATGTCATCTATGCTTGGAAAACGACGGCCTTTTCATGTTCTCTTTATTTTCGGAAATAGAAAAAAGTCAAATGGAGCCATTTTTGGCGAATATGGAGGCTGAGGCATCGTTACAGTTTTGTTTTTGGCCAAAAATTCACGAATAAGCAATGAAGTGTGAGCAGGTGCATTATCGTGGTGCAAAAGCCATGAATTGATTGCCACAAATCCAGACGTTTTTTTCGAATTGCTTCATGCAAACGGCGTTGAACTCGTAGGTAGTACTTCTTATTGATTGTTTGACCTTGTGGCAAGAATTTATGATGCACTATGCCACTTTTTTCACGTTTTCATAGGTTGTTGATGTGCTTGGGCGTCCAGGTCGTTCGTCATCTTCAACGTTTTCGCGGCCATCTTAGAAACGCTTATACCACTCGTAAATCCTTGCTTTACTCATAGCAGACTTACCGTATGCCTTTGTTAACATTTCACAAACTTCACTACACTTTATTTTATTTTTTACGCAAAAATGAATACAAATTCTTTGATCCATTTTTTTTCACAAACGTAAATCGCTGAGCTCAAAAAACACGTCTAACGCTAGCGGCTGTCACTCAAAAAGTAAGCAATAAATATTGCAGAAAATTGTATCGTACTTCAGGGGCATGTGTACCAACGTAATAAAAAAAAATTTTATACAGGCGGACTCTCCAAACCCGCGAAATTTAAAAATTCTCATTACTTTTTGAACACACCTCGTATAACATTCAAATAAGTTGATGTTGTAAAACAGACTTTCTACCCGTAAAATTTTTCTTCTTGGATTCTTAAAAAAGTGTCAGTGAAACACTATTTCAAACTTAACAATATCTACTGAAAAAGTCCAATCTATGCATGATTGTTATGTGACTGCATTCACCGTAACGAAGCTTGCTAGCATTATCTGTGGCTTGCAATTTTGTATGTCGGCACTATTCCAACTCATCGAAACGTTCAACGTTGTTAACGTATAAGTGGCAGGTACGAAAAAGTAGCATTTATAATTTATATTTGTCTTACAAAAACGGAAAAGAATTTTAACATTTAAGAAAAGAAAGTTCAGTGTAATAAATAAGTTTTTTTTGTATTAAAAACTAAAAACACTTTGAATGGAATAATCGAAAGTGATCTTGTATTTATGATTTCTATAAAAATTAGTTAATAGAAAATTGGTATCAAGAAGTAAACAAGGTGCTGTTGGTTTTCAGCACCTTTAATATAGAAAACAAAAGAGAATTCACACGTTATTTACTGAAATGCACATTATTTACTGGATTGAGGACAGAATCGGCAATTTATTCGAAACTAAGTCAAAAATTAAGTACTCCAATTTATTTGTATTTCCTCTGCATATTTTTTTGTTGCGACGTTTTGCTGGCTTTTTTTGTCAGACTCATTAAGGGCCTTCAGTAAATTAGCGAGAGATTCTACCTTATTAACAGGTTTACCTCAAGTCATTTTTATTAGTTATTAATTTTATTGCTAATTTGACACAAAATGATAACAAGAGGCACAAATCTGGTACTTAAAAGAATTATATAAGTTCAAAGTTTTCATAATCTATTAAATATGAAAGCTTAAAAAATGTAACGCGTGATTTTTAAAGTTGCATCTTAATATACGACAAAAACATCGGTACAAGAACCTTGGTATTCTTTTACAGCTACATGATGCAACTTTTCAGCTTCAACTGTCAATGGATAATGACGAATTAAGGGTTACATTATTCTTTGAAGTATAAGCTTTGTATCTCTTCTAATTAGTTCGCATCAAGTTAGCTATACCATTGATGAATCATAAATAAAAATATACTATGGTAAAGCTGTTGATAAGGTAGAAACTCCTACTAATTTACTGAATGCCCTTGAGATAAATAAATTAATTTTACGTTTTTACGGATTCCTGATGTACAAACACATAACTAAAAATAATACAAAACTTTAATTTTTACCTCACATATTTTATGGGAGCCATTGAATACATAAAATATTGTTACGTTGAAGATGGTGTAACAGTTAGTTTTATATTTAGGTCTAAGCTTTTGCAAAACAGCCTGGAGACATGATAGAAATGTTTAACTACGGAGCACTGAGGTGGCAACAAAATGGATGATTGTAGAGAAGGCTAGCTAGCTACTCGGCCATCGACATTTTCACCAACGGCTCGTAACCGGCCATTTATTTGGAATTTTCAAGTTGTTTGCCTTTCAAATTGAGATAGTCGTTTGGCCACTAGCATTTGTCACTAGTGACACACTATCTAGCGTTAGAGATTAATTTTTTAAATAGAAGCTAGCTGTCTAGCTGTTGGCATTTACACCAACTGTCACACAGCGTAGTATTGAGACTTAATTTTTTCAAAATAAAAGCTAGTTGCCCGGCCCTCGGCATTTACACCAACTGGTATATAACGTAGTGCTAATACTTGATTTTTTCAAAATAAAAGCTAGATTCCTGGCTGTTGGCACTTACACCAACTAACACACAACGTAGCAGTGATACTTTAAGTATTCGTTTAGTTAAATTTTTCTTTCACCACCTGCCAGGTCACCAATATCTGGATTGAATGGCACGCAGTAGTGGGTCTTACGCGAAAAATTATGGGCATGCTTAAAAATTTACTTTAAGTGTAAATGTTACTTACTTTTGTTTTTGTATAAAAAAAAGGGTTCAAAATTGACCTTCGAAACGAGATCCAGATGGCCGAATTTAATTTAAATCCAAACGAATTGGCTAGGTTCTCTAGGTCACGTATATGCACCGACCGGGAGCTCTAGTTTGTGTGTCTAGTCTGGCTACTGCCTTAGGTATACACCCAAGCTTCCCTGGCCATGATTGGCCACAAATTGGATTGACTGGCTCGTGAAGGAAACCATGGGTTTATAGAGCCGAAAATTTTGCCTCCTTGGCTAGAGGCAATGAGACGTACATAAGTTCTAAGAACTAGTCTGCATCATCTCGTGGTAGGAAGAGGGGAAAATTTTCTATGTTTTTCCGTCTCCCTTTACATATATTGTTTTGATTTTGGGGTAATGCTCATTTGTTAAGGAATATCATATGACAGCGATACTGGTTCTAGCATCCGCTCATCAAAAATAGATCGCATTACAGTTCACGTAATTTTTTGGTTTGATCGCTCTTGATATTATAAGAGTGCTAAGAAAAAAGAAGGAGAAAGATGCAGTATGCTGTTGTCGAGTTTCATTGAGCGAACGTTGGCCAACATCCTGGCTTGAGTGTCGATTTATTCAATTATGTCACCCTTTTTACGAATAACTAAGGCAGAGAAAGAAAGGATAGAAAATAATTATTGAATTTCACTAGACAATATAAACAAATTTGCTAACGCATAAGAAAAGAAGGAGAAGTACACCAGTTCTTATGTCGTTATCTTATTCGGTTTCTCCTTACACGTGCGTCACGATGTGCTAGCTCCGGTGATTGGCATATATGTATGTATGGTGTTTAAGTTAATATAAAAAAGCGGACTTAAAAAGAGAAAAAAAAGAGGAGGAGGTACAGAAAAAAAAAAAAAAAATACGCCAAGTGCAGCCTTAATGTAACAAAATACGCCTATTTTCACAGTTTCTAGAAACATAAACTCACTCGCCTAAGGAAAACTTTACTGTGGTAGTAATCTGAGGCCTGAAGAAATCCAAAGAATAACTTTTTTTAAGTAGTAGCATTTTAACCTTTTCAACATTTGCACTTGAAAAATATTTGCTGAATAATAAAATTCTCTTATCAATAAAATTAGAAAAATAAATTTTTTTTGTTAACTGAATTACCTGAAAACAAATTTTAAAAGCATCCTAATGACGAGAATTTTCCTGATACGTTACTACTTAACTGTTGAAAATAAGTGAGCTTAGAAAAAAAAAGTTAAAAATATATCTTGTACAATAAACTTAAGTCCATTATTATTAATATTCCATATCAAACATAAGACACCTTGCCTCAGCAACGGTTACCCACTAACTTAATATAAGTATCGTCATCAAACATATATTAATCACGCGACCCGAGAGCTCCTACGCATACTCATGGCCTAGCATCTCAGCGCCGCGCGCGTAATTTCAAATTTTTTTATATTCTAACTCACCTTCTTAAATTTGAAATTTCATAATGTTACAAATTCGAATCAATAATGTTTTCATTCAAAATCAATCTTAAATCCTTTCTAAACTTAACAAACTTCATTCTCCCTAGTGCCTTAGTAAAAGTGTCGTTATCTTCTGAGTTTATTTTAACTATATTAATTATACCATTTGAATGATTCTCGTTTACAAAGTGAAAATGTGTTTTGATATATTTTGAGTTTTTTCATACAATTACCAAATTTAGCAATACTAATCGCACCAGAGTTATCTTGAAAAACATTTATCGGTTTATTAAAAATAATTAAGAAATTTTTTTAAATACTCTTATCTATAATATTTCGCTTACGCTTTCGGACAATGCCAGATACTCAGCTGCTGTCAAAGACTTCGTTACGCTCCCTTGTTTCTTAAATTTCCAATGCATTACAGAATTAAACAAATTTACAACGTAAGTACAAGTAGTTGATTTTCTATCAACCACATTATCTGCCCATTCTGCATTAACAGAATAAGTCAAGATATCGAGTTTAAAATTTCTTTCATACGGTAACTTAATGTCTCTTGTTACGTACAAATACTTTAAAATTCTTATCGTATATTTGTAATGAGTTTGATTTGAACAGTTTTGCAATCTACTTGAATAGTTTACGCTATAGCTGATATCTGGTCTTGTTCCTGAGCTTATTCATTGTAGTGCTCCTATCAAATTTCTGAAGTTTTTAAATTCAGATGCCGACTGTGCGGGTTAACATTTTAAGTTTTTTTCCATTGGAGTTTCATATAATTTTGCGTTTATTGCACATCATACTTTTCTGCTAAAGATTTCATATATCTTTCTTGATCTAATGTCATTATACCACTTTTACGATTATAGTCAATGTTTATACCAAAATATGTATTAACATCACCTATGTCTTTCATCTTAAATTTTTTTAATACCTTTTTAGTTTTGTTAATTTTATTTTGATTTTTACTACATACCAATAAATCATCAACAAAGAAAATTACGTACATTGAATCATATTCATCATGTATATAATACAAACAATAATCATTCAAAAAACTATTTCCACATCCATGTGATTAATAAATAATTAGATGATTTTGTAAACCTGCTTTTTTGAACCTGCATACTCTGTCTGTTTCATCATTATAACCTTCCGGCTGTTTAACATACACTTCAGATTTTACATTTCTATTCAAGGAAGCTGATTCCACATCCATTTGATTAATAACTAGATTATTTTGTAAACAATAAGCCGAAAAAATTTTAAGGGTTTGTGTTTTTGCTACAGGTAAATATTAAAGCCAATTTTTTCTTTTTGTTCAAAACCTCTTACTACTAATCTAGCTTTATATCTACTGTCTGATTTCTTGGTATGCACCCATTTTGAATCGATAATTTTCATCCCATTTATTATTTTGTTTGACCTCCGGCACTTTTACAAATATTTGACTTCCATACAATTTTATATTATTTAAGTTTCGCTTAACTCCCATCATAATTTTATGTGGAGTTTTACTTTCAAATATATTTAATAACGTATGTAACGAGGCAAAATGGCCTCAATATCAAAAATGCTCTCGCTGATGCAACGTGTATACAAGAAGCATTAATTTGATGCTTCTCCGAACTATTTGTTTTCGGGAGCTGTATACACGCTGAGAGGAGGGGATGAGGACGCCAACGGACGGACAGCTGAGATGCAGAGACACAGCGGTGCCAGTGGAAAGGGACAGGGAAGGTGCGAACGCGACTACCGAGACACAGCAGCTGCTATGTATGAGAGTGACTGCGAGAGGAGATGCGTGGCGGTGGCAGTGGCGGCGGCCATTGCTTGAGCAAGAGATCGTGAGTGAGTCGGGAGTAGAGCCTCGAACTGCACGCTTAAGCGCGAGCAGCGAGAGCTTCGGTGACTTGACGGGTTTTCGTGGCGAGAGTTGAGAGAGAGAGAGAGAGAGAGAGAGAGAGAGAGAGAGAGAGAGTTTTCGAGAAGGTGCGTTGAGTGTTGAGAGAAGAGAGAGAAGTGTACGTGCGAGACGAGAAGCTGCTGTGTTCTCCCAGGATGACGAGGTCTCCAGGTCGAGGACTACGGCCGCTGAGAGAAGAAGCAGAGAGAGAAGAGTTGAGAGAGAAAGAAGAGAAAGGGTGAAGCCGCAGGATGAACGACCCGCTCGAGGACACCGGACGACATCACGCCGGGTTGGACTCGCGGACGTTTTGACCAGGAGGTGAGGCAGAGAGAGAGAGTTTGGGTTGACGAGACGAGGTTTACGAGAGACCGCGAGGTGCATGGGAGGGCCGCCATTTTCGTGCGTGTTGTCGTGTATTAGGGTAGATAGTAGAGTAGAGTAGAGAGAGAGAGTGTATAGCAGTGTGAGAGATTGGGGGACGGAGTGTGAGTGTGTGCGT
Source organism: Copidosoma floridanum (assembly GCF_036245765.1). Lineage (NCBI taxonomy): Eukaryota > Metazoa > Arthropoda > Insecta > Hymenoptera > Encyrtidae > Copidosoma > Copidosoma floridanum. The sequence continues at coordinate 26,601,870 of NW_028321907.1, forward strand.
AGTAGTGTGGGTCGAGGACGAGTAGGAGCCCCTCCTGGTCCCGGACAAGCAGGACGTGGTGGACGAGCGCTCGCGGCTCGCTGGGTGCGAGGCAAAGTTGCTGAAGCGCCGTCCAGAGGACGAGGTGAAGCGTCGTGTCGTGTATTGTGAAAGGAGATACTGTGTATTAGTGTTAAGTGTTCAATAAAAGAAACAGTGAAAGGTATTTGTTGTGTGTAAATTAATAGTTCTTCCCGTAGAACGGGAGAACTCCCGCGCCTATCCCCCTTTTTCAGGAGCAGAAATCCAAGAGGTGAGAGGGACAACGGTGACGAACGCGATCGAGATTTGCTAGCGCTACGTCGGCGCCTCGTTTTATTTCAGGTCAAGAAGCAGTGTTACACGTTCTGTTTTTTAAGTAAACTGCGGTTTTTACTACTTCTTACCAAAATTTTATATTTAATTTTGGGTCAAATAACAGACACTTTGCTGTCTCCATTACTGATCGATTAAATGTTTCTGCAGTTCCATTTAACTCATACACATATAGAGGGCATGGATCTATTATAATGCCTTTACGCATTGTAAATTCATAAAAACTTTTGTTTATGAAATCTTTCCCATTACCACATCTCAAGTTTTATGACTCTAAAGTTTGCAATGTTGCTTGCAACGAAAATGAAAAAATCATTTAAAAAAATTTTTTTATTATTGAGATGCTTCAAACGCTTCAGCGAGTAATAAGGAGTGCTCCCGTCAATTTTTAGATCATAAAAATGTACCCTTCCCAAAATATAAAAGTTTAAAGATTTATTCCAGTGTATAGGCGTAAAAAATGCGTTTAGGACTTGAGAAATATTGAATTAAGATTTATATAGTCTATACAAATCAAGGTAAGTCTCTGTTCACGCATTAACTCATAAACACCATAAAAAAGAGCTCCTCGCTGAAATACTGCCGCGATATAGCAATGATCCATATTACCCAATGACCCAACAAAGTTAAAATGTGCTGTATACCCATGTACAAATGACTTAAAATATAAAAAATCATCCATACTGAAACGATATTCTTAGTGCTAGTAAAATAAAGTAAATGAAAATTTATATTTCCCGTCCTCGTAAACTTGATATATTAAATATTTTATTGTAAAAATGTTGGCAATAAACAAAAATTTCATGATATTCTACATAAAAAGACTGTACGCCACCGAAGATGGCAGGAAAAATAGAAAAATAGATGACAACGTACAACAGTTCAAGCACTTTTCGTCTTCCGAATCTTGTTATTTATTAAGTTTATCATTAAAAGAAGACCAAAAAATACCTACAATTCTGAAAAATCTGATATCACAAGCTGCACGCCACTAAAAATGCCTAAACTTACAGTGATATTATTAAGTACGTATGGAAGTAATAAGTAACAACAATTTTCTTTTTCCGGCATTTGTAATTTCAAGTGTTATGTCGAAAAAATGACTAAAAAATACAGAATATTAGGGAAAAGTTATTATCACAGGCTGCACGCTACTAATAATGCATAGACGTCTTCTAATATTACTTAAAACGTATAAATTTAATAAGGTTTAACAATCTTCATCTTTCGGAAATAGTAATTTCTAGTGTTTTATCACATAAACAACCGAAAAATACGGAAATTTTGGGAAAATTAATCATCACAGGCTGCATGGCACTAATAATGTATAATTATCTAATTATGTTACTTAGTACGTGTAAATATAATAAGTTCCAACAATTTTTGTGTTTTTTAATTAATAATTTTAAATGTGTTGTCGCAAAAATGACTAAAAAATACGGAAATTCAGGGAAAAATGATTATTACGGGCTGCGCGCCATTGATAATGCATAGACATTTATAAATATTACTTAGTACGTAGAAATATATAAAGTTTTAAAACTTTTGTCACACGGAACTATTCATTTCAAGTGTTATATCGCAAAAATATCCAAAAAATACGAAAAACAGAGAAAATTTATAATCACAGGCTGCATGCCACTTATAACGCATGAACATTTAGTTTTGTCACTTAGTTTATTTCAGAGTAATAAGTCCCAGAAATTTTAGTCTTCCAGAATTATTGATTTTAAGTGTTTTATCGCAAAAATGGCTGAAAAGTACGAAAATTTATGGGAAGTTTATTATTACAGGCTGCACGCCATTTATAATGCATAGACATTTATTGATATTACTTAGTCCATATGAGAGTCATAAGTTTTAACAGTTTTCTGCTTCCGAAATTATCAATTTCAAGTATCTTACTAATATATAAAGCAGAAGCGCTAAAACCGTTGTAATCGCTAACCGCGAAAACTACTGAACCGATTTTGTTGAAATTTTGCACACTGATTCATGATACTTCCCAGATGGTTTAAGCATAGTTTTTATCTTCAAAAATTTAATAACAATAGCAATAAATGAGCTCAAAGTTTTGCAAAAACTTGCCAGCTTTTCTCTTTAGTTCAGTAAAATCCGCTAGGTTGCGTCGACATAAAATCGAAGCTACCTGCAACATAATTAAATAAGTGTGGTTATAATAGGCTGGAGCGTCTACGTAGTGATGTAGTCGAGTTTCGGCAACTCAACGAGCTGCATAGCGAATGCTGATGATATTCTTGCAGCTGGGTATCCCGGTTACGGTAGACTCTCTTCTCTAAGGGGGAAGGGACCTAGGTGTCCACTTACCCTGAAACTCGACGAGTGCGATCAAAAAAAAAAAATTAATTCCAACCGATGCCATCTCTGCCACAATACCAGGAGACATATCTAGCCAGAGCACAATCTGGTTCAACTCATCAGAGTTGTGAGGGAGTCCCACCATCCCACCTGGTGCAGTTAGAGAATTTGTGGCTACAAATGTAAGCAAGGAAAAACAGCACTGAGCTCTGTGGGGCATGGGCAGCCACATCGGCTACCTTCTTGATCATCGCGTCCCCAATGCGCTTACCCACATGTTCCCGTCTAACGATGAGCGGTTGGTTATCCGGGAAACGACCCGAGACGAGATATTCTTTGGTCAGCAGCGTACCTTCCTCCATCACAGTCTCCGCACATCGAGACTCCCAGGGTAAGAATCAAGCAACCGTAGCCAGCTCTTCATCATCAGGAATAAGAATAGCCTGGAAGTTTCACCACTGGCGCTTTTTAACGCCATTATAAGTATTTACGTTCCCTATACTTAACCATCAATTTCGTCGGTTCTTTTTAGGATCCACTTAAGTGTAAACTACCTTGCCAACAAATACATTTTTATTACCATTTTCGGAAGCGATTCGTCAACTAAAAGACTATATTAACTCAAGACGGGCATTATTAAACCAAGTCAGCCATTCACTAGCAGACGTCACCTGCGGAGTTGTTCTTTGCAAGGCTCGAAAACCCGGTGACCGACGACCCTATACTACCCTCTTGACTCTAAGCATTCAACCAGGAATCACTGATCCTCTCCAATGTCTGTGTTGGGCAAACCTATAACAGCTATGTAGGAAAAAAAAACTTGATTCAACGGGACAGCCTCCACTGGACAAGTATCACTAACCAATCTCCCCATCTAAGATCACCAAAACAACTGAATCTGCAACTAAAAAAGGTGCTTTAGACACCAACGTCTTCGACGTTATACCGGGAGACGTTGGGAAAGAGCACTACAACTAGCCCCAAAGCTTCGGACTTTGTAATTTTTCTCCCAATCAGTCTGGGTCTTCAACAGCAAGTCAGAGAAGATCACCCTGAGGTATCCAGGCAGTCACAACTGCTGTTAACTGCAGTCAAGAAAGAGTTGACTTAAGAAGCTCACCGGTCTTTTTTAGGGCCATCGGACGTCAAACTACCTTGCCACCAAATATATTAGAACTTAACAAAGTTGACAGAAAACACACTTTAGGGGTCACACAAATTTTAAGCATGCCAAAAGTCGCAAGAGGGTGAATCGGAAGAAAAACTTGAAGTGTATCTAATAAATACAACTTTACTTAGGCGTCAAGAAACTGACGCAGAAAATTTATCGAGATTGAAACAGCAGCGTCAAAATCGACAACTAAAGAGTCCATTACGTGAGAGATCAGCTTTTCATTGTACCCTCACAACAATCTCTGAAATCTTTAAAGATCCTACTTCAGATTTTTTAATGAGTAGAAAATGTATTTGTGTTTTTGTGGCAATAAAAATGTAGGGTTTAAGGTCCAGGACTTTGTTGCTCTGGTAATAAAGTTGTGAGATATGAGAAAAAAAAATTTTTTTTTAATATAAATTTTTTGGGGGTTCAAAATCTTAACAGCTTTAAAAAATAGCCGTTTTCGTGAATTAAACGGGAGAAACTGTAAATCAACGGCTTCTTATGGCCACCGATTATTTTATGGCATAAAGAACACACGGTACTTTTCAGCATAATAATTTTTTTGAATTTTTACACCTCATTATTTAACTAAATAAACTATATGGATTCCGAAAAAGTATGTTTTTAATAAGAAGATTTTTGTTCTGAGATGTATCAGGAATATGTGTAAAATTTTTAACTGAAAATGTTTCACATTACATGTCAACACACTACGGTGTTTTATTTAGTAAGTCTCGGGCGAAGCCGAGACGGGGGGCTGCTAGTTATGTCATAAAAATTCTTTTATGTTCTCTGTTAGGCGGGAAAACCATTTTATTTGACTGATTTTACAATTAAAAAAAAAAAAATAAAAAAATTATATACTTCAGATCATACCTAATAGAAAATTCTGCAAAACGAAAAAAACTCTTGTCGCTTGGAGACTTTTTTTTTCTTTAAAAGATTTTTTTGGACTTTGAAAAAATTTGGAGAGCTACCCGTTAACTAAAAAACAAAAATCTGATCCAGCAGTGCCTGCTTGACTATTGCCTCTCCTATGGCCTTTTACCTTGCGTCACTACATATACACGGAAAAAAGACTGGCACGGCGGGTCGCCACTGAGAAAGAAGACAGCGCGCTCTATAGCCTGGATCGCTGCTCATCCAAGCTCAGGGCTCGCGGCAAACAGTGGTAGAGCATGGACGGGGTATGGCTTGGCTTCGAAGCCATGCCGCTCGCAGTGTCTGCTTTCTCCTCTTCACTTGTTCTCACCGTAAATGCTAGAAAAATATTTGTTGATTTTTTTTACCAAGTTTTGTGCATGTTGAAAGGTAAGTGAAAGACCTGATTGATAGAAAATTTTCCGCCCTACACGCTTGGTTTTTTTTTCCTTTTGCTATTTGCTACCTTTTATAAGATATAAATACAATAAATTTTAAATACCATTTTAACATTGACCCACCAATTTAAAGAGGTTTTCATTACACCGGCACACAAAAAAAAATGGACTGCACTTTTGACCAGACCCACTTATCTTTATGTATACTGACGCGCTGAATCCGAATCCAAGATCCGTTTGACCCGTACACCCTCAAAATTTCGAGTAAATTGCGAAAAATGAATGTGCTTAATGAATGTTGCAAATAGCATTTTTGATGCATTCTTCAGTCAGCTTTTCGGTAGTGAGGTTAGTTTTGCGAAATGAAATTTAATTAAGGAATTTAAAAAAAAATACCTTTCGGCTTACTACTTCCTTATATATATATAAATATACATATATATATATACATACAGGTATGGTGCAACATTAAAACAAAGCTTAAAACTCTTAATAGCCGGCTATAGTTACGATGATCTGTAGAAACGACTGCCGGCTTTCCAGATTGGTCGGTGCGTGCGCATCATAACATAGAGCATCATTTGCACGTTTATACTGTTTGGAGGATCTGAAGGATCCAAAGTCTTACTGTATCAAAACGGGGACGTTAAAAATGTTATATCATTGGAGGATTAAGGTGTATAATAAAGATAATTCGACTTCCGATGGAAAGTGACGTACAGCGATGGCTAATTAGATGGCCTTTGAGCTCTTTCTCATGCGGGCTCATAATGTTAATTTAAACACACTTTCACAGTCTTGTATATTTATATATCCATACGTCTAGACCACTCACCATACTACTAAATTAAAAATTTGATGTGCAAGGTGGCTTTTTTGATACTTTATATATTTATGTACAGTGATTGCGGAAAAAATAATACCGGCACACCAAAAAAAATGGACTGTACTTTTGACCAGAAAAACTGAGAAAAATAGCCGAAAATCGTGAAAAATCACATTTTCAGCTCTTCAAACATTCAAAAAAAATTTCTTACACATCTGACGAGGTTGATTCATATGTATTTTGATGCGTTGAATCCGAATCCGAGGTTCGTTTGATCCATACACCCTCAAAATTTCAAGTAAATCGCAAAAAACTGCAGAAAATAGCCGAAAATCGTAAGAAATCATATTTTTAGCTCTTAAAACATTAAACAACATTTTTGTCAACATGTGTCAAGGTCCATTCTTATATATTTTGACGTGCTGAATCTAAATTCGACGTCCGCTTGACCCGTACACCCTCAAAATATTAATAAATTTGCAAAGAACAGCAGAAAAAGCGCAAAAAGTAGCAGGAAATCACAGTAAATCATAAAAAATCGAATTTCTATGCTCCAGCTGAGTATAAAAAAAAATTTCATGCAGATTTTTTCCAATTCTTATGTTTCATTTTTTACTGAGTTGAGGTTAGAAATTCGTTTAGCTCCAAAACTTTCAAAATTCCGAGGAAATTGTATAAACAAAAGGAAATTGCGTTTGTGAGCGTTATCAAACTAAAAAAAGTTTTTTTCAAATCTTTTCGAAATATGTTCTTCTTGTAAGTCGAAAAACGATGTGAAAAATGATGTGAAAAAACAATGAAAAGTTTGCGGTGATCTCAAAGTTTCAACTCTAATACTAGGTCAATAAACCATCCGGATTCATAAAAAATCCCTGTTTCTTACGTTTATGGGATAGCAGAGACATAAAAAATCATTTTATTAAAAAAGACTGGCCAAAGAAAACTAAATTTCATCCAGGATCGAGGAACATCGTACGTGAACCATTGATTAAACCTTCCAAATTTTTGCTACCACCTCTTCATATCAAGCTGGGTCTCATGAAGCTATTCGTCAAAGCTCTGAACAAAGATGGTGATTGCTTTCAATATTTAGGTGAGAAGTTTTCCGCAATAAGTGATGCTAAATTGAAGGAGGGTATATTCGATGGTCCTCAAATTCGTGCTCTGTTTCATGATGACAATTTTATTACAAAGATGAATAATATAGAACAAGCAGCATGGCAAAGTTTTAAGACCATATCTCAGAACTTTTTAGGGAATGAGAAGAGCGAGAATTACCAGAATATAGTTAAAAAGTTGTTAGACAATTTCAAACAATTGCTTTCTCACCCTGTCCAGCCACCGATACTGGGTTTCCGAATCCCTGCATCGTAAAGCACTCCCTGCTTGTGCCTGCCATGACGGCATAAACGCCGTTAACCCAGGAACTCTGCCGCATAAACCCGTTTCTCACCATCACCACGTGGAGATGCCCTGGTTACAGGTACAAGCAATGAGTCCTTAAGTGATCAGAATTTAAAGTTTCTAAGTACCATAGGTCTCTTTCTAAGAATTACCAGAATATAGTTGAAAAGTTGTTAGACAATTTCAAACAATTGAGTTGTTTGATGAGTCTCAAATTACAAATTTTATATTCTCACCTTGACTATTTCCCAGAAAACCTTAGAGATTACAGCGAAGAGCAAGGAGAAAGATTCCATCAAGATATAAGTGAAATGGAAAATCGATATCAAGAAAGATAGGATATCAACATGATGGCTGATTTCTGTTGGACATTAAAGAGAGAAACAACTCAAGAGAGGAATTAGAGAATGAGAAACCCGCTTCATAGGTCGTTCGAAGAGAAAAAAGTTCGCTACTAGAGAAAGAAAGTGTGAGAGAAATATAAACGAAAACATGATTCACATGTGTAGACCTATTTTGCTTTATTTTATATCCATGATATTCATACTCGACACTTTTTACTCCTTATATTGGCCGTTTCTTCACAATTTTTCACAAAAATTTCTAATTTAGTAGTATGGTGAGTGGTCTAGACGCATGGATATATAAATATACAAAACTGTGAAGGTGTGTTTAAATTAACATTATGAGTCCGCATGAGAAAGAGCTCAAAGGCCATCTAATTAGCCATCGCTGTACGTCACTTTCCATCGGAAATCCAATTATCTTTATTATACACCTTAATCCTCCAATGATATAATATTTTTAACGTCCCCGTTTTGATACAGTATGACTTTGGATCCTTCAGATCCTCGAAACAGTCCAAACTTGCAAATGATGCTCTATGTTATGATGCGCACGCACCGACCAATCTGGAAAGCCGGCAGTCGTTTCTACAGATCATCGTAACTATAGCCGGATGTTAAGAGTTCTAAGCTTTGTTTTAATGGTGCACCATACGTGTTTGTATATATGTATATATATATATATATATATATATATATATATATATATATATAAGGAAGTGGTAAGCTGAAAGGTATTTTTTATTAAATTCCTTAATTAAATTTCATTTAGCAAAACTAACCTGACTACCGAAAAGCTGACTGAAGAATACATCAAAAATGCTATTTGCAACATTCATTAAGCATAGAAACAAGGTTAAGAAAATGAGGTAAAAACATTGCTATTTAGCTCTCCCGCACTTTTCGCATCAAACGCCTTATATAATACCTGTAGGTACGTATGCTCAGTTGCAGCTGGACTTGGCTATACTTGGCTGTATACTCGAGCTTCAGTAATGTGTCTATCAAACTTTTCAGACACACACACACACACACACACACACACACATACGGAAACATGAGCTACTTAACAATATTTAATATCAGAAGTAACAAAACATTTCAGCTATATTCCGCAAATGCTGCCAGCAGTTGAGATACGTATGTTGTGGTAACGCCATGTGCTTGGGCGGCGCTACTATCAACCTGTACTAACTGTCGGTAAACAACGTAAAGGATGACGAAAATTGTTAGAACTTATTATTGTCATACGAACTAAGTAATATCGATAAATGCCTATACATCATCAGTGGCGTGCAGCCTGTAATGATAAATTTTCCCTAAATCTCCGCATTTTTAGGACATTTTTGCGACAGAAAACTTGAAATAAACAATTTTGTGTGGCCAAAATTGCTAAAACTTATTGCTCTAATATGTACTAAGTAACATCAATGAGTGTCCATGCATTTTGAATAGCGTGCAGCCTGTGATGATAAATTTTCCTTAAAATTCCATATTTTTTTGTCATTTTTGCGATGGAACATTTAAAATTAATAACTTTGGCAGACAAAATATGTTCAAACTTGTTCTATTTGTCTGTACTAAGTGATATCATCGAACGTCTGTGCATTATCAGTGGCGTGCAGCCTTTGATAATAGATATTTCTAAATTTCCTTACTTTTGGTCATTTTTGCGATACAACACTCAAAATTAATAATTTCGGAAGATGAAAATTGTTATAACTTATTACTCTCATATGTACTTAGCAATATCAATGTATGTCTACGCATAATCAGTGGCGTGCAGTCTGTGATGGAAATTTTCCCTAAATTTCCGAATTTTTTGGTCATTTTCGTGATGTAACACTTAGAATTATAATATCCGGAAGACAAAAATTGTAAAAACTTATTACATTTATTTGTATTGTGTAATATCAATAAATTTTATGCATTATCCGTGGCGTCCAGCCTGTGATAACAAATTTTTGCTTAATTTTTGCATTTTCCAGTCACTTTTGCGATATAATACTTGAAATTAACAATTTCGAAAAACAAAAATTGCTTAACCTTATTACTTTTATATGTACTAAGTGACATCAACAATGGTCTATGCATTATTAGTGGCGTGCACTCTGTGGTAATAAATTTTCCTAAATTTTCGTATTTTCCGGTCGTTTTAGCGACATAACACTTGGTATCAATAATTGCGGAAAACGAAAATTATTGGCCCTTATTACTCTCATATATACTAAGTGATATTATTAATTGACTACTCATTATCAGTGGCGTGCAACCTGCGATCATAAATTTTCCCTAATTTTCCGTATTTATTTGTCATTTTTGCGAAATTACACTTGAAACTTATATTTCAGGGAAGTAAAAATTATTAGATCTTATGATAGTTATACGTACTAAGGATTATCAATAAATGTCCTTACATTATCAGTGGCGTGCAGCCTCTGATAATAAAATTTTCTAAAGTTTCCATATTTCTCGGTCGTTTTTGCGACATAACACTTGTAATTAATAGTGTCAGAAAGAAAAAATTGTTAAAACTTATTGCTATTATATGTACCTAATAATATCACTGTAAGTTCACGCATTTTTAGTGGCGTGCAGCCTGTGATATCAGATTTTTCAGAATTGTAGGTATTTTTTGGTCTTTTCTTAATGATAAACTTAATAAATAACAAGATTTAAAGTCGAAAAGTGCTTTAACTGTTGTACGTTGTCATCTATTATTCTGTTTTTCCTGCTATCTTTGGTGGCGTACAGCCTTTCTATTTAGAATATCATGGAATTTTGGTTAATTACGGACATTTTTACAAAAAAATATTTATGATATTAAGTTTACGAGGACGTATACAGCCTATTTTAACTTTGTTGTGTTATTGGGTCATACGGATCGTTGCTATGTCGTGACAGTGTCATAGCAAGGAGCTTTTTTTCATGGTTTTTATTATTATTTGCGTAGACAGAAACTTCCCTTGATTTATTATGAATCTTACTTTGATAGTTTTGAGAACCTAAACGCATTTTTTACGCCTATACGCTCGAATTAATCTTTACACTGTTAAATCTCGTGAAGGGTACATTTTTGTTATTTAATAGTTAATTGAAGCCTTTTTTATTACCTGTTGAAGCGTTTAAAGCAATTTATTAAAAAAAAAAAAAAAAAAATTAATTTTTGTTGCACGCAACTAAGCACACTTTAGAGTCATCAAATTTTTTATTTTTTTCTCTGTCGAGTTTTCTAATTTTTTTTTATATTATCTACTAAACAATCATAAGTTTTATTCGTAAATTTTATTTTGTTTGTTTTATGAATTTTATTGCAATCGCTAGCAATAATTAAAAAATATTTATTGTTATTACAACTTCTTTATGAGGCTCATTTAAATTTACATGTAAGACTTCTAACATAACGTTTGCTCTACGTCTATCATTATGAAATTCAATATTATGCATTTTATTTTGAATATAAATGCCACATTTTAAATAATCATCCTCTACATTATTAGGCAGACCTTCGACTAACTTTTCTTTACATAAAATATTTAAATAATCAAAATTATACGGCCTAGCATTCTGTAATATGTTCTTTTTTAACTTATATTACATGTTATGTCATATGCGTGTTTCTTATGTACTGTGCTGAAAATTTTGTATGCATAATTCATTTTATATGCTGTTGTAAGCAATTAATTCTTTTTATAAAATATGTTTGTAGTATTATTTTCTATAATAATTTCGTTATAATTTTTTATTTTACTAACACTGATTCGATTTTTATCTTTTTTTTTCAACATAGTAAACGTTTTTTATATCGACTTATTTAATTTTATCATTAAATTTGAATAATAGATTTATATTTCTTTTTTCGTAGCTTTCAAAATTTTTTCATCGCCTATTTAACATTGACTGGTTTTTGTAGATTTATAAATTTGGAAAAATAATTCAAGTTTTTACTAGTATGATCAGTACTATCACTATCCAAAATCCATTTAATTTCATATTAAAATCATTTGCTTTGCAATCAGCAAGATTTTGATTCTTATTAATACTTACATTGTTATTGAAAACTGTACAAAATAAGTATTTGTTAGTACGTTCATTTTCGCTATCGCTTCGATCATAATTAACACTGTTATCTTGATAATTTTGTTGTTGCCAATGTTGATTCTGCCACTGGTGATATCCACCACGACCACGCTGTGCTTTGCCATGGCCTCTGTTATTGTTGTGAAAGTTTCGCTGTTGTTGGTTGCTGAACTGACCTCGTCCGCCTTCTCGCTGTTGACTACTTCTTCCTCTGTTGTCATTTGAAATACCAGTTCACAATTCGCTCCATGTGTTTTGTCGTTAATTACAATTTTTATTATAACATTGATTTTTAAAATGTCTTGGTTTACCACACTTGTAACAGTTTCTATTTTGTTTTCTTTTCCACTTCAAACACACTTTAATTTTTACTATTATATTCATTTTTGTATGTTTGATCTTTCATCTCGTACATTTTAATTTTGTTTTTAACGTATTCAACTATTTGTTCCTCTTCTCCCAAAACGTCTATTAAACTACCAATATGTTCCAATGCGGGAAGTAATGTTTTTAGTAAATGATAAACCTTTTTCTTTCTATTAATCGTTGCTAATTTTTTAATTCAATTTTTTTTTTCAAATCCACTTAAAAATTACAACATTTTTTAAAGTCGCTCAATTAAATTTTATCTAATTTACTTCTCACACATATTTGCAATGCTGTTGATTCTCTTAAATATAACTTATCTTGTTTTTTACTAATCTTATACGTGTTTCTTTCCTCATGTATTAATTCAAATTGATCTACAGTTAATGCACTACATATGTAATCTATCGCTTTCAAATCTTTTTCTTTCCAAGATGATTCTGTTTCGTTTTAATTTCTTGTTTCTTGTTTAATTACATCTTCACATTTTCTCAACCTTTAATATATTGATATCCTTTTTTTCCACAAACTATAATTACTACCATCAAAAATTGGTTACATAAATTCAACACTGTCCGCTATGTTGTCTTCTTCCTTTTCGCTTTCGACCACTTGAATATACACAGCACGATTTTCAAAATTTTCAAAAAACTCCTTCTCACGTAGTCTTTGTCTTTCTTTTTTAACTTAAAATTTGCACCGTTTATCTGTTTAAAGATTTTTTCGTTGTCGATTTGTTGAGTTCTTTCTTTTCCTTGTATATTTTTCATTTACCTATACTCAAACATTGCCTTTTCACTTCTTTTTACTAAACACGGTCGGAACTTCCTCTTTCATAAAGCTTTTTAATTCTTTTGCATCAATCAATTTTTCACTAAAACACATGTGTTACATATCACTGCGCACGTTTATACTAATCTTTTAATACTCCACATATTTTTTATCCATTTTCAATTTTACATTTTCTTTTATAAGTGATTGTCACGTGCTTCCAAAGGGACCCGTGAAAAATAAAAAAAAAACAAGAACGAAACAAGCAACTTAAACCACGAACTGCTACCATGTTAAAAATAAATGAACCTGGAAAAATAAATAGTTAAAAACATATCTTCTACAATTTACTTGAATTTATTATTATTAATATTCCATATCTAACGATAGACACCTCACCTCAGCAACGGTTACCTATTCACTGAATATACGTATTTAACATATTTTAGGATAATACATAGTGTTTTATTTGGCAAACCTTTTTTGTCTTTCATGATGATTTTTTAAATACTTTCAACTCTTATATCTGAACTTGAAACTTACTTACAATGTACACACTGACAAAAAAACTTAACTATTAAGATTTCACTACTTTGAATAATAAAAATTGTTTCATAGTTGAATGTTTCTAAACAACCCACCGCCTTAGGATGTATTTAAAATTTTTTTTTTTTTTAATTTTTATAACAGGGTTATTGTACTACTCAGCAAGTGTTTTAACGGTGCATATGGTAAGAAAGTTAAAAGGAGGTTTGGTTGAAACTTCTTCATCGTACAGTAATCCCATTGTTAAATAATTATGATTAATTATTTAACTCTACCTTCTATTAAAATTAAAGGTCATGGACTCAACTACATATTTACAAGTCAAAACCTTAAATTTTTAATCCATTCAGTGATTATACATTGGAATTTTATATACGTAAAATATAAAATATAAATGCATTATTTGTCATTGTATTTAGATTTAAAGTCGTGTATCCAATTTCATGAATGAACTTTAATATATATAAAGCATAATTTTTTTTTTTTATATTATAGTGCTCTACGTCCAGCTCCTTTAATAAGGGCACTACTATGGGCACTTAGCACTTGGGAAAGGGACAAGGAAAGGGATGGAAGGTCTCCCATTATTGGGAGGGGGGTAGGAGGAAATTAGGCAATTATGCTGCGAGAAAGTCGCCTAAATCCTCCTTGAGGAGCATTGCGTGATAAAAAAGCACATGTGAAAAATCACAGAGATACTTGCCCGAAAAAGTCGCACTATGGCCGGGAATCGAACCACGGTCTCCCGCGTGCCAATCCACGACCTAGCCGACTGAGCTACCGCGCGCTTACATAAAGTATATTTATTTACTATCAGGATAATTTGTAATATTACACTTAGTAATAAATTGTCGTATTACATAAATTTTTTTATAAATTATTAAAAGACACTTGTAAGGGTAATTGAGCTGAAACGGAAGAATGAAAATTAATTAAAAATTAATACTTTACCGGGGATTAAACATTGATCCTACCACATAAAAGTCCATCGACGTAATCACTGAGCTAAAGGAACCTGTGTCTACTGCTATTTAAAAACTTGAACCTGCCTATAATGAAGCTCAACATTTTCTGCGTTAGATTTATTTATCACGTAGAATCACTTAATATTGTGGGTATTTTACTAAAATATTCCAAGATATTTAAAGTTGATTTTCAAATAGTGAAAAGATCTGAATATCATTTAAATGACACGTTTGCCATCCATGCACATAATTTTTATCATTTACGCATTTACCGTTTTATGTGATTAAAATTAAAACAACAAATGATCGGAAGATATTTTGTGAACTATTAGTTAATAAATTATATGTTCGCGTTTTTACATTACGCTTATTCTCGCCTATGCATACATTTAATACGTACTTTGTCTTAGAGTTTTCAAGTGAAATTTAATATACTGTAATAAATATTTTTAATTATCAAATTTTTATATTAAATGCAAAACAATAGAACGTTATATACCATGTTTTTTTCATTATATTTTTATGAACATTTCCACAGATTTTACTTAATAAATAGATTAATTTTTCTAGATTTTACTTTATAATTTCTACAAATACAGTTTACATAAAATTTTCATGCAGAATATTATTTTTTTGTTACTTAATCTCCAGAGTTTTTATATTAAATCTATTTAAATGTTATAAAAATTTTGACTCTTTAATAAATTCATATATGAAACACGTACTTCGTAGTTAAATTTTTGTATACAATTTTTTATGCTGTAACTTATGTTTTTTTATATCTTCGATTGAATTAACTTAATGCAGAACCTTACATTCTTAATGTATACTATTATATAATGTTTTATAGTGTTGTTTGTAATATCTCTGTTTATGTTTATACTGTCATGTTATGTTTTACAGTGCTGTTATAAAAACTCTCTTAAGATTTAACAATTGTGAATAAATTAAGACTACGCCCTATGAGTGGTAGCGAGCTACTGAGTTAATCGTTGTGCAAAGGAATGAACCTTACGCAAAGTTTTAGTTACATTTTCTCTGTCTCACGTACTATGAGGCTGGCACTTTTTGACTTGATGTGTTTAGGCTTAACGGCTTACTTCGATTATCACTTGACATTTCCGGGAGCCACGAAGTACACAGTCAACTTCGTTAGGGGACGGCTTTTAGTAAACATGACTCTTTTAAGAGACTTAAGATTTTATCATTGAGAAAAAAGTAATGAATTTTTAATATATCTTTATACTTATAATACTGCATTTGATTATTGATCTCGAGAGGATAATACATTGTAATGTGATGGTATAAGTAATAATAGTAATAAAGAATTAATAATAAAGTGTAGTATCATTAATTATGCAAAAAACAATACTGTAGTAATTTTACAGATAAATACTTAAATAATATGTTAAGTTATTACGTTAATTGAAAGTTGTACGAAACAAAAATAATGATACTAGGATGAGTCATGGATTAATGCATTTTGTTATTTTTTACACTGTGCACAAGAGGGGGTATTTTAGGATTTTTGGGTTCTCGGATAGTTAGGGTTGTTACGTTTTTTTTATTCTTTTGTAGTTTTATTGTAAATTTATTTAATAAGTCCAGACTTGTTGTGACACTAGTTTCAAAGTATAATCTGTAGTGCCGATTGTATTTCACTATATTTACGAGCAATTGTACTTAATATTAATTCGCTCAATTTTTTCGTGCATCTTTAAATTTCAATCTTAGAACTAAGTAATACATTTTCTTGACATAGAGTATAGATTATTGAATAGTACGCTTCTATTACTAAGCTCAGTTTCTCATACTATGGATTTTTTTTTCGTAAATGAATGATTTTGGGAAAGGATTGCTTTGTTTATAAAATATGTGGATATCGTTGTCTTCTGTGTGTAAGAACATGTTTTTGATATGTCTTTAACTTAACTTTTTGTTGACAAGAAGAATGAATCCATTCGTGTTCGTTGCGTTATTTGCGCTCATTTTGATGAGTTTGGTGTATTTCGTGTGATATTTGGGTTCATCGTTCTGCAATACTTCAGTAACACTTTTAGGATCCATATATTTCATTTATCTTTGGGATGATTTTTTTTTTTTTTGTATACAAATACCTACTAATGTAGTGTATTTATTTTTAGGCCTTATTCTAAATAAGTACATATAGCCTTGTGATAGTTAAGAATATTGTTACATTATATTTGTTACATATAACTAGTGGTTACATGTTACATTATTCGTTACATTTTCACATTATTGGATACAGTTGTAGTTCGTTGGTACGTTAATGATTTTACATAGATCACCTAGAGAGCGATGGATCTAAGTTATAGGCCTATTTTGCTGGGAGAAGCTCGCCCATCTCTTCACAAAAAGCATTGCGTGGTGAAAAAGCACATGTGAAAATTCACAGAGGTATTTGCTCGGGAGAGTCGTACTGGCCGGTAATCGAACCCGCAGGCTCCCGCGTGCCGTTCTACAGACCAGCCGACTGAGCCACCGCGCGCTCCTTTTAGATACTATTCGTTGTTTGTCTATAACGGCAAAACAAACTCCAGGGTTCCAAATCGAGAGGAATCTTTAAAAGAGTTCTTTTTACTTTCCATTCCTTTTACATTTCAAGGTAAAAGACTCATAAGCCTTTTGGGTCAATATTTGGTTCATAATTTTCACTATTTTTTGATGTTAATAAAGAAATCTTGAGTTATAATTAATTGTGTACAACTATAAATATACAGAATCTAGAAATATGTGCATATCTTTAATATTTCCTTTGTTTTTTTTTTTTTCTTTAATAACATTATGTAACCGACGATCTACGAATCTACGATAACATAAATATTTTTTATCATTTCAATGTCGGAATAAAACATATCAAAAAAGCCTGAAAAGAAAAATTATAAAACGACTAATGATCTATGAATCCACCTATAAGTCTAGATTTCCTACGGGGCTCTTCACTTTCTGGGCCACGGTCTAAATGTATTGAAAAAAAAACTTTATTTGCGCTGGACGTCTTTGTAGATTATGCAAAATGTCAATTAGATCCTCATAGGAACGAATGATGTAATGTAAGGTAGTTTCAATTCTTCTAAGGTAAATTGATAAATGCATCAAATATTTGTTAACAGTCAAACCAGTTGGGAGTGTAGCGGGCGACTCTCGGAAGATGTGAAAACATGCTCAAAGCACGACAGATATTTGATAAATCGTTAATAATTATATCAATTATAATTGGATGTTCAAGACAAAATAATCTTTCACTGTTGTATTGCGATGTATTTGCAATTACTCCTGTAGTTGTTATTTAACTCAATGAATTATCACCACTGTTGACATCTATGCTCAACACAATATTAATTATGTAGTAAATGTAAAAAGCAAGTGCATAAATTTAAAGGTTGTACCTATTCGCCTTGGTAGCATGAGCGCTAGCGTCACCAGTCACCATCAGCCGGAACGGTAAACACAGGTGCTGGTATAAAACGTAAGCAAGTATGAGATAGACATAGTAAAATAATTTTCTCCGAATAGGCATCGTGCACAGTATGTGTGTGTGTGCTTGCGCATGTATATTTGGCTGCTTGTATTCGAACATTATTTGGTATATCTATATATTTTGGCTGGCAGCAGCTTAAACTTAGCGCTCTTCAATAGAGAGAGAGAGAGAGAGAGAGAGAGAGAGAGAGAGAGAGAGAGAGAGAACAGTATTAGTGTAGCTGTATAGGCGTGACAAAAAAAAGTCTCACGCTTTTAAAATTTTTACTGCCCAAGCAGAGAGTCCAAACCTTGCATAAAATCTATTCACATCAAAAAAATAACTTCATGTGTGCTGGACGTCTTTATAGATTATGCAAAATGTCAATTAGATCCTCATGGAAACGAATGATGTAATGTAAGATAGTTTCAGTTCTTTTAAGGTAAATTGGTTCAATGTATCAAATATTTGTTGACAGTCAAATATGGTCCTGAAGTTATCATATTAGCAACTTTTTAAAAATACTTTCTTGGTGCTTCGTAGTCTCATATGGCTCTTTAAATGCAGCTACAAAAATGTGACTATTTTTTTCATATAATTTGATATATTCTTTTCGATCTGCATAATGGTTATCAACGTTAATGCTCATAACATTGAGACAGTCTTCTGTGACAAATCAAACAATCTTTTACCAATACTTACGATGGTTTCAAATGGTGTCAATCTTTTCCTTCTTATACTGAAAGGTTAAATAACGTTATGTTCTGCATAGATTTTCAGAGTATTTATTGTGTTTAATATTGTTGCTTTAAGTTGTGTGAATCACATTCATTTCAAATTAAAAAAAAATATTTTCATGTAATCAGTACAATAAGTATGATTTCATTGCAAAACACAATGTCAAAAGGTTTTATTTTATGCTTGAGTAGGTGTTTTACTCTCTCCCTGTTAGCTTTTTTAATTTTTGTCATACTGATTTGTTCGTAGTATATTTTAGAGTTCATTTCCATTAATTATAAACTACAGTTGCCACGATTAGCATAGTTGAAATCTGTGTGGTCTTCAGGATCTACTATCGTTAAGATGGACAATATAATACCGTTAGCTGTTTCTTTTTAAGACATATGGAATATTCTTTTGACAAAGATACTATTGAGAAATTGGTTTTAATTTATCTGTTTGACATTTGCTGCATTTTCGAACGTTATTAGGAACATTATTTCTCATTCCAGGCTAATAAAACAGTTCTCTTATTTTCCAACAAGTTTTGTTCCCTTATGTCATCCAGTAGGGCTGCATTGTAGCGTTTGGATTATTTCATTATGTTCTTGAAGTTTCGGAAAATCAATTTTAGTGTAACAGAAAAGTTGTAAGATTTTGCCTTCATTCTTTTCTGATGGATTTAAAAGCTTTTGTGAGATTTTGTGAAGTTATTAAATCCAGTACGTGCTCCAGTTATAATAATTGACGGTTTATTATGTCCTTTATAAGATGTTACTAATATTTGACAATGTTCATGTGGCGTGGTAAAAGCTGTTAAATGTACTCTATTCGGCCATTGGTATTTGTTAGAATTTTCTTGCTGGACATTGTTTGGTGTTAATGAGAATATTGTTTTATGTCAGGATTCGTGTGCAACTTAATTTGTATTTATTTGTATAGGGGATTTTCAGGCCTCCCATTGGTCTCCCCTCCGGCTACCCACTAAAATTTAATTGTTTACATGAATTATATGTCAGAAATCTTATTTTTCTTCTTATATATTACATAGTTGTGAGATCAAATTTATTATCCAACTGCCTCCTCGTCCCCTCCTCATAATTTTGAGGTGCTCCCTCTGGTCCCCCTTGGATCTTGAACCCACGGCCGGTTGAGTATCTCCGGCTATAAGGTACGACGCTAATCACTAAGCTGTTGAAGCTCTAAGAAAAATTATGTAAAGATTATAGATTATCATAATCAAATAAAACAATAAAATCTTAAAGTATTCGGGAAAATGAGGCTGTCATTGATTTATAAATGAATTTCTAGGATGTATTTGTGAAACTAAACAATGATCAAAAGATTATTTTTTATGAAATTTATTATAATTTTGTTGATGGTCCAGGATGTTCTGGAAAAACATGTTGGTATAAATCATTAATTTTTCAATTTTTATTAAAAACGAAAAAAAATATATCCATGAAAGATTTACAATTTTTATTATTGTTGAAAGACATTGAACGAAACCATAAAGTCTTTTGAAATTTCTCAGAGATGGAAGACGGATAACGTTTGTAACCAAATTTATGGGAATGGTATTAAGGACGTTCATCACAGTTAGAGGGGACATGTAGATAGTTCAGTGAGAAGGGAGCAAGCCTGCGGCAGTGCCTACAACTGTTTTGAATGCATTTGTATACCTATATATAGGCGTCTGACACTGTTTTTTTGTTGTATTACAAAAGTAACTTGTCGATCTCTCTAAAAATTGAATATATGACCAGTATTATGGTATTGTGTCATGCAAAAAAAATTGGAAATATTCTACATACCATTTTCTTATGAATTCCAATTTCATGTGACTCCTCTATAATGTTACGTGTTAAATTAAAGTTGTTTTAACATTCAGTATTTAAAAAATGGTGTTGTGAAACGATCTCAAATTTTACATGTGACTTTCTCACATCATTACGAGCATCCTATTGAAATTTCAGAAAGGTGGTCCAAAAAACGCTCTGTGTGATAAACGTCCTTAAAAGCTGTCCAAACAAAGTTGTAACATCGGTGTATCCACATTAATTTTTTTTTCCTCTTGCTTCAAATCTTTCCGTGCCGATTTTAAAATACAAAACGCAGGGGCCAATGTGCATCTGCAAAGAGGTGAATCACCTACAAGAATGCTCGTAGCTAAGGTACTACGACCATGCATGACTCACTTACATGCACGCTGGCCCACGCTTACCGGAAATGCAAAATAAAATATTTTTCTACAACCATAGATACAAAAGTTTAACTGGGAACAGTTAAACTGAAATATTAAATGCAGATATAATGTTAGATAAACATAAGGTTGAACATTAGGATGGCTTAGAATTAATGCATAGAAATAAGCGAAAATATTATTACAAGCCAGAATCATTACAAACAACCAGTACGTACTACACCACTAGCAAACAACTTCATTACATATTAAGTATAACAAATTTGGTACACAACTTTAGTAACCTTCAAAGAACTATCCGATTTTTACCATTCAAGTTAGCAAACTCATAATTTACAGAGTAACCATTTTTTTCATCGAATTAATAATTTCATAAACATACTGCAATAGTCTAATTTGTAATCTAGTTGATTGCTAACACTTTTTTCCGAATGTAAAGGAAAAACGGAAAATAACCCTTCCCTTTTTCTTGACTCGGAGAGAGAGTCCGTATGGCTGCCTTCAATAGGGGTAACATAGTCCTGATTCCCCAGGGTACCACGAGACGACTCCCTCTCCAACTACTAGCAGCAGAAAAACATGTTTGCCAAAATTATACCAAAATTTCGCATTATTTTCGTAACATTATAAACATTCAAACTACCGGTAAAACAAATTATGTTAACTCACAACAAGCAAAGCACTAGTATTCTTACAACTGCTATTCTTATTATCATTATTATGATTATTATTATTATTATTATTATTATTATTGTTGTTATTACTATTATTATAAATACCACCGCTAATTATAAGTTAGTACGGCCGCAGCCACCGTTTTGGCGCTTAAGTAGTAGTATTAACTAACAACTTACCGATCGTTTGTTCACCCTAGCATCAACCGAATCGTTAAGCGATTTTCACCGCTCTTTTTGCAATAAACTTAGCTGAACAAACAACCAATGTGTAGCATTAGTAAATATTAACAATACCTGGTCGTAATGTTAAGATTAAAATATATTGAAATTATGTCAACTTTTGATGTAAAAGAGAAAGGAAGGGCATGAGTAAGTGAATCACCTTCCCTTCTCTTGACGCACAGAGGAGAAAAAGCTGGATGTGGGATGTGCCAATTTCTGAGTGGCTAAACTAGAGCAGTTCTAGCCAATTAGATTTTCGGCTATTGTCTTTTCTTCAAAATTTTCCCCCGGCAAGTTTTCCTGCGTTTCTTGAGCCAGCGCGTGACCGAGGTCCGCTTCTCGCAATAAAAAGGCCCGTAGGCCCAGAGGAAAATCAGTTTGCAGTTCGTAGTTCAGAGTTTGACTCGACTCGACTCGGCTCGAAGATAGCCCTTCAAAGTGGACTAAGTAGTAAGAGTCCGCCTCTGCTACAACCCAGTCTACTGCAAAGCGAGGTAAAGCAATTCAGTTTGGCACGCGAAATTCGACGATACCCTTCGAAGTAGACTGAGTAGTGAGAGCCCGACTCTGCTACAACCCAGTCTTCTGTGAAGCGAGGACACAGTCGAATTTCGCTACCACCCTCGAACGATCAACTAGTTGCCAGAGTCCGTCTCTACTGCCACTTGATCTTCTTTGAGAGCGACTTACATCCACGCTGGTTCAACGTCTGTATAGCAACTTTCACGTTTAAATAAAAGTAAGCGACCACATATCATATTCTTTCTTTTGACCAAGTGTTTCCTTTTGCGCGAATACCATTACTCGCCCTAGTATTGGTACCCGTGGATCATCGGGAAGTGTAAAGTGTTTTCGTTTGCGCGAACGCCATATTAATACCCGCGGATCACCGGGAAGTATAAAGTGTTTTTCGCGAACACCACTACCCGCCACAGTATTGGCACCCTTCGGTTACCGGTAATAGCAAATTAATCTCCAGTATAAAGTGTTTGTTTGCGCGAATGCCATATTAATACCCGCGGATCACCGGGAAGTATAAAGTGTTTTTCGCGAACGCCACTACCCGCCACAGTATTGGCACCCTTCGGTTACCGGTAATAGCAAATTAATCTCCAGTATAAAGTGTTTGTTTGCGCGAATGCCATATTAATACCCGCGGATCACCGGGAAGTATAAAGTGTTTTTCGCGAACGCCACTACCCGCCACAGTATTGGCACCCTTCGGTTACCGGTAATAGCAAATTAATCTCCAGTATAAAGTGTTTGTTTGCGCGAATGCCATATTAATACCCGCGGATCACCGGGAAGAATAAAGTGTTTTTCGCGAACGCCACTACTCGCCACAGTATTGGCACCCTTCGGTCACCGGTAATAGCAAATTAATCTCCAGTATAAAGTGTTTTTCGCGAACGCCATTACTCGCCACAGTATTGGCACCCTTCGGTCACCGGTAATAGCAAATTAGCCACGGACAATCCGTTGCCCTCCGTGGTAATAATACTATCAGAATAACAACGAACGATCGAGTTAAGGCAAATGCCTACCGTGATATTAGTGTGTCAAGGTCAAATTACACACGATATCCTTACTCGTGACGGTGTTAACTGTTTTTAGATCGTGAACGAGGTATACACCGCTCTTGACAAAAGAAAGCCGCGAGCAAGTGCATCGGAATATTGCACAGCAGTCAGTCTTAGTCGCGTGAAAGCAATTGTACCCCTTTTTGAGTAACGCGTCTTTAAGCTAAATTACCCTTTTAACCCCGCGTTCCACCTCTACGCGCCCAGTTTGAATCCCGAGCTATTAAGCGAAAGCTTAGGCTCAAGCAATACGTTGCGCCGACGTAACAAAGTAATAATAACAATTTATAACAAACTTTTATGCATTTTAAATTAAAAAAATTTAGAGTTTTATTAAAGGGACAGAATATACGTATTACAGCATAGATTATGCAACATATTAAAGTAGTAATCTTACTGATAAAAATGTAATCATAAATCTTCCAATAGAAACTCTAAATAATATACATAAAGTATTACTGCCACATGTTTTAAATTTAAAAGTAGATGCTGTTCTAATGTTAATAAGAAACTTGAGTATATTCAATGGTTTCTGCAATGACACTAGACTACGTACAACAAAATTATTTAAATATTATTTAAAAGCAGAAATAGTAACTGTTCAAAAGTCTGGTTAAAAAAAGTTTCATATCAACAATTACGGTAAATACCTGTAATAATTTATCCTTATCGCTTATTATATACAGAAAATAGTTCCCATTAGCTCTATCTTTTTCTACAACAATCAATAAATCAGAAAGCCAAAGTTTTGATAAATTAGGATTTCAGTACGAAAGACCTTTGTTTTCTTATTTTCAACTGTACGTATTGGTAGTAAGATGTCAAAATTCTGAAAACATATTTATGCACAATAATTCGAAAAATCAAGTAAACATAGAAAACATTTATGGCCAGAAATTTTTGATCGTTAACAAATTTGTTATTTTTTCGTCAAAGTTTATTTCTTGTAGTTTTTTTTTTTTTTTTTTTTTTTTAATGAAGTTTTAAAATATATAGCAAACACCTTTAAAACTGGACATGCAACAAGTGAAAACACATAAAAAATTACTTATTATGACACTGTGTTTTAAAATTCTTACATTGAAAAAAAAATACAAAATTTTTCATGCATATTGTAACTGTAACCTTTATCTTGAAAATCTCAAAAGTTCGTAAAAAAGTAATTTCACAAAATTAAAGAATAGGATATCCTTTAGTTTTGTACTCAAAATCATATTCTTAGAAAAGTCGTAAATTTTTAAACGCAAATTTTGAATAGTAAAAATTTCATGATTCTATTTTCTGTTATGTATGCCGTATGGCTGCTATGTAATAAGCTAACTAATAAGCTAGATGACTTGCCCCATCTTACATATACATCCACACTCACACTTTTTCACTCGTTAGATCATCCAGCACCCTTTCTTTTTCCTTCTCTTTCCCTCACAGCGTTGCACGTTATGGAGAAAAGTTTGATGTCTGTTGCAAACTTCAGTGCGTATCCCGGTGAAGCGTTGGATTTCAGCGCAACTAACCATCAAGCCATAAACTAATGTTACCATATATGTATCCCTTTATTATATAGTCATTTGTGTAGGGCATTTCACACAAGCCTCCACAACCCCTCCACAGCACCCTATTAATAATGTATAATATGATCGTTTCAATGTTAATTCTATATTTCTAATACTTTCCTTAAATCCCCCACAGCACCTTCACAACGCCATTCATTTTCTGGCCCCCCACATACTAAGTAATAATAGTTTACACATAATTAAAAAAAACATTCTTTTCATCTATTTTTCCACACTGCTAAAGAGGCAAGTAGATTGACTTTATACATATTAATAAAATATCAAATTAATGTTTATTTAGGTAGTAATATAAATAAATAACATTTTTTAAATCGTAAATGAATAATTATAAAATTGTTTTAATTCGTTGGTATTATTATTATTCATGTAGCGTTTTTATTTCTATATGTAACTATATTGTGTCATATAAAACCATGTGATAAATAATCAATGTTACATTGTTCTACAATAATAGTAACAAAAAAGTGCAACGTACCGAGAAGCTCATCCTTATTAATGAGTTGTTTATCCTAATTTAAATAACCAGTCTGTCTTATCTGTTTTCTCGGCGTATACGTGTTATAAAATAAGTATTAATGTAAATTAATTTTATACATTAATAAATCAAAATTTGGTTCTTCAACTACAATATGGAATATTAGTGATGATAAAATTAGTCGAATGTTTAAAGACCAATACATTAATAATTGTTTTACAACACATATACCAAGTTATTACTCTATATTACCTTAAATTTATTTCCATAAACTTTGTCGATTCATTTCTAAAAATTATGAAGTAAAATCAACTACTCGTGTGAAATTTTATTTCCAAATAATATTTTCTATTTTCGTATTTTTTCTCTTTCTACTCGAATAAATGTATTATTTATATTTTTGCATCTTGATAAAGCCACGTGTAATTAACCATAAAAATTTTAGGTTTTTTCAAATATAAACCTACATTGTCGACACTCAGCTTGAGATTTATTTATTGTTATATCAAATGCTACAACGATTGGAAAATTGCTTACGATACAAAATAACCAATAATGTTAAAATTTTTTCTGTGTTTAAAGTTATTTTTGGAATGAAGTCTTTATTTCCAATTTTTTTCCCAGTTATTATTTCTTCAATTACAGCACACAGTCCATTGAATGTACTTAAATTTCTAAGTAACATCACTATTGTACCAATTTGTAAGTTAAGTTTAGAAGGTGGTAATCTTTCACGAATTTTATTCAACATTTCTACTGGGAAATTTATATAAATATTATCATTTGATGTATCAACTTCTCTATAATTTGCGTTATCTATACTATACTATATTTTAATTTATCTAGTTAATTTTTTAAAAATTCTATCATTTATATAACAAATGTACTCGTTAAGCGATGTGATTACTACACTATTTATCTAACAATTATAGATGTCAGAAAAAATTTGAAGACATAAATTATTTGATATGCAATTTTTAGAAATATTAAATGTCTCTATTTACCCTTTTTAATTTCCAATAATAATTCTGAAAACTCTTAATGGGTAAAATAAATATTGATGTCAAATTCTAAAGTTTAGAATAAGCTCCACCAAAAGGAAAATTTAACAGTTTGTTTGATTATAATTCTTCTGTGAGTTTTTTTTTATCAGAGGAAGAAATCGACAAAAATCACCTCTTACAATAGTATACTTATTTTGAACATATTTTTCAGTATAACATTAATCTCCTAATGTTCTGTCTACTATTTCCAATGTTTTTTTTGCAATTATTGAATCCTTATCCCAAAAAGTGAGATCAACTTCTCTCAATTTTCTTTTATCTGACTCAAATTCTTAAACAAGCATTGTCTATATTATTGAGATCCAAATGAAGTCAAAACGTTCT
The DNA here is from genome assembly GCF_036245765.1 of Copidosoma floridanum. NCBI lineage: Eukaryota > Metazoa > Arthropoda > Insecta > Hymenoptera > Encyrtidae > Copidosoma > Copidosoma floridanum. The sequence continues at coordinate 26,628,643 of NW_028321907.1, forward strand.
ATGGTTTGTCATCCCTTTTGGAAGCGAAATTGATGTTATGACAGTCTATGCCGTAAACAAAATTTTTTCATTTTAAGAAACAAAGAAATAGATTATCCATTTTCATAAACAATTTTTTTGACACTTTTTACCATTTATAAACGAAATACTTTTTCATTTGCAAATAATATTAAATAGTTTTTTCTGGTCATTCTTCCAACTTATATACATTGATCCAACTTATTACTATTTGTGGACTGAAACGTATTTTTTCAATCTAGATTATTTTTTTTCTCCTTTTTTCTTGATGTAGGTAAATTAAAGCACTTACACGATTTATCTTCTTATTATAAAATTTGGTTTATATGTAAAAGAGCTAAATTATCTTTAGCATCAGGCAAATCCTCTTTAAAAAGTTCTTCAAATTTATTTAATATTTCATCACTTTGAATGTCTTATAAAATTTAAAACCAAGCAAAAATTGTCTTAACTGATATTAAAACAAAACATCTATTGTTTCTTTAAAAACGTCATGTATTTTTTCATTATCATCTATTAAACCTTTTTGCAGTTGCCATATATTGAAACGTTTTATAAATTATTTTTTTAACATGTTCTACTATCTTTAAACCCTGCCAAACCCATCATGTAATAAATAAATGATTTAAAATGGTTACCCTCTTTGCTCTACCAAAGTGAAAAGGCACTCCCATACATTCGTTCTGCCTACAAAGTAAGTGTATTAAAGAAATATCATTATGTGATTTATGTAATACCATTTTATAAAATAATATTTCCAAAGTGATTATTATTTGTTTCAATTTAAAAACACAATCAAGTAGTTTATTTTATACTAAAATAACCATTTACAAGTATGAAAACATTGAAATACATTTTTAGAAGAAGTGAATATAACGTTATAAAGTTATGTGTAACGGTGGAAAATAAAATTAATAAAAAATACTGTTTTAATCAAAATTTTTTACTGTACAATTTAAAATAGTTATGATATAATTATAAATAATCATATCATAATTTTTAATAAAAAATAATACAATTATAATAAGTAAGATAACCAAAAACCAAAAAAGAAACTTTCTGAATACGTTTTCAACTCAAAGTTACAATCTGTTTATGGTGGTTAGCGCGCAAAGTGCGCAGAGAGCGAAGCTCCACTAATCTATATTCAAGTTGAGTGCTTTCTTCTGCGCTCTTTGCGTGCTGATTCCCCAATTTTTTAATGTCAGTTAAATACTTAATCTATTTAGATTACCTCCTAAAGTTAACAAAATACCAAAATCTTTGTAAAGTAGTTTACGAGTCAAAATGAAAGTAGTGTAAATTCAATCAATACTTTTTTATAAATTTAAAAAAATATTTTTTATCCTAAGAGTTGTGTAGAAAAATCAGTGCCCTCCGATAAATTGAAAAGAAAAAAAATAGATAATCCGTTGTGGACGAGGTACAAGAAATAATCACACCTAGAGTATTTTTATTTCTTTTTTAGTACAGCAACGTTTCACTTTTTATTTGTGTCAGCCTCATCAGGCTACAAGGGATATTTGTATTAGTTACATACGCACCACTGTATAATGTACAATACACTTTTACATTTACGAGCAAAACTATCTCAGGTACACGAGAATTCGTGAGTGTTACGACTCATTGGTCACAGGTCAAACAATACAATAAGCAGAATGGTCAAGTTTCGCCGCGTTCATATAGCTAGTGTGATACAGGTAGACGTCCGAGGGCATTAACCCCACTCGAGACCTTTGAACTTTCATAATAATGGAAGGTATAATTTATTAAAGTGTCATAAGTCTTCCTTCTTGTTGATGTTATTGTTGTCCGACTTAATGAAGAGCATTTCGGAAATAATTCGCTTGTTATAGTTGGCTTCTTTATCGAGTATTTTTACATTATTCCAATCGAACTCAAGGTTATACTTGACTTGATTTGCATAGACGACAGAGTCAGGTTTTTTATTTTTTCTTTTTCATTTATGCGTATTTCAGTCGTTCGCTTTGTCTCACCAACATAAGCTACCGGGCAGTTCTTAAAGTGGAATTTGTATACAACGTTTGTCTCTTCGAGATTGTCCGTTTTATCTTTTTCTAAATAAATGACGCTATTGAGCTTATTGTGTATAAGTGGGTATGAGTGAATGTTGTGAGAATTCGATGTGTTAGATATTTTGTCAAAATTGCTACCAGTATATGAAATGCCTATTTTACACGTAGGATTGTCATTGAGAGTGGTTTTACCATGGCTGTTATATTTTTAACTTTTTAATCTAACTTTTATATTTTTACCAATAAAAAATGAGGGATAGTTGTTATTTGATAAAAGGTTTTTCACTTAAACAACATTTACATTATGATATCTCTTGCTGGCAAGTAGAATCTCTCTATCAATCAAGTTAAATGTAATATTCTTTTAAAACTGATTAAATAATTTGAAAAATAATTCAAAATACGTCCTGAAGACGTAGGTTTTTCGAACAAGTCAAAAGTAAAACATTTTGGATTTCTGATTACAGTGAGATCTAAAAAATTAAGTTTATAGTCAATCTCGATTTCGTATGTAAACTGAAAGTAAGAATGATTTGAATATTACTAATATATAAAGCAAAGTCGCTAAAACCGTTGTAATCGCTAACCGCGAAAACTACTTAACCGATTTTGCTGAAATTTTACATACCGATATTTGACACATCATAGATGGTTTTAGTATGGTTTTTAGTTTGAAAAATTGTATAACAATAGCAATAAATAAGTTTAAAGTTTTGCATGAATACGCTAGCTTTTCACTTTAGTTCAGTAGGATGCGCTAGGTGACGTCGACATAAAATCGAAGCTACCTGCAACAGAATTAAATAAGCATGGTTACAATAGGCTGGAGCGTCGCGGAAATTTACACACTCGTCTTCTGGCAGATCATCGAGCTATATCGAGAATGAAGGTAATAGTCATGCAGCTGGGTATCCCGGTTACCGATGACGCTCTTCTCTAATAGGCAAGTGATCTAGGTATACTTGCACCCTGAACCTCCAAGATTGACGAGTGCCACCAATAAAAAATTTATTCCAACCGATGATGTCTCCGGCGGAATACCAGGAGACGTGTCTAGCCAGAGCACAACCTGCTCCAACACTTTAGAGTTATGTGGCTGTTACACCATCTAGCCTGGTGCCATTAGATAATTTTTGACTGCAAATGAAAGCCAGGGAAGACAGTCCTGAGGAGCACGGGCAGTCACAACGGCTTTCTTGTCAGTGGTCGTCTTCCCAACGTCATACCTACAAAGAAGATATTCTCTAGGCCCACTTTCCCAACTAACAATGAGCGGTTGGTTATCCGGAGAACGACCTGAAGACGAAATATTATTTGGTCAGCGGCGTATCTCCCTCATATATGGTCTCCGTACACAGACGAAGGTAGAAGTCAAGCTACCAACAGCTGGCTCTCCATCATCAAGAATATTAATAAGGAATAACTAGAAATTTCACCACTGGCCTTTTTCAGGGCCAATATAAGTATTTACGTTCATTACTTAACTTTCAATCTCATCGGTTTTTTTAAGGGCCACCTAAGTTTAAACTACCTTGCCAACAAATACATTTTTACTACCATTTCTGGAAACATTATCCGTCGATTAAAAGACTACGTAAAGCCGGCCACTATTAAACCAAGTCAGTCATTCACTGGTAGATGTCACGAGCAGAGTTGTTCATCGGAAGGCTGTGAATCCCGATGACCGACGACCTTATATTACCATCTTGACTCTAAGCATTCAACCAGGAATCACCAATCCTCTCCAAGGTTTGCGCTGGGCAAACCTAACAGCTATGAAGGAAAAAAAAACTCGAGCCGACGGGAGTCTCTAACGGGCAAGCATCACGAACCAATCTTTACTAATCTTTCCACCTTGGATCATCAAAACAACTGAGTCGGCAAAAAAAAGGTGCTTTAGACACCGACATCTTCGCCGTTATACCAGGAGACGTTGGGAAAGAGCACTACAACTAGCCCCAAAGCTTCGGACTTGGTAATTTTTCTCCCGATCAGTCTGGGTCTTCAACAGCAGGCCAGAGAAGATCACCCTGAGGTATCCAGGCAATCACAATTGCCGTAAACTTCAGTCAAGAAAGAGTTTACTTAAGAAGCTCACCGGTCTTTTTCAGGGTAATCGGACGTCAAACTACCTTGCCAACAAATATATTAGAACTTAACAAAGTTGACAGAAAATAGCCTTTAGAGGTCATAAAAATTTTAAGCATGCTAAAAGTTGCAAGAGGGTGAATTGGAAGAAAAACTTCAAATGTATCTAATGAATACAATTTTAGGTGTCAAGAAACTGACGCAGAAAATTTATCGAGATTGGAACAGCAGCGTCCAAATCGACAAATAAAGAATCCATTACGTGAGAGATCAGCTTTTCATTTTACCCTCACAGTAATCTCTTAAATTTTTAAAGATCTAAATTTAGATTTTGAAATAAGTAGAAAATGTATTTGTATTTTTGTGGCAATAAAAAATGTAGAGATTAAGCTCGAGGACTTTGTTGCTCTGGTAATAAAGTTGTGAAATAAGTGAAAAAAAATTTTTTTAACTATATTTTTTGGGAGTTTAAAATCTTAACAGCTTTAAAAAATAGCCCTTCTCGTAAATTATACGGGAAAAACTGCAAATCAACCGCTTCTTATGGCCAACGATTATTTTACGGCATAAGGAATGCACGGTACTTGTTAGCATAATTATATATTTTTTTATTATATTTACAGTTCATTATTTGACCACATAAACTGTAATGGATTGCGAACAAATATGTTTTTAATAAAAAGATTTTTATTCCGAGAAGTGTCAGGAATAAATGTAAAATTTCTAACTGAAAACGTTTCACATTACATGTCAACACCTTACGGTGCTCCATTTAGTAAGTTTCGGGCGAAGCCGAGACGGGGGGCTGCTAGTTAAAAATATTGACAACTTGTTTAACATGGTCTTTATTAATAAAAAGCAAAATGTCGTCGACGTTACGAAAATAAAAAACTGGGTTAATGTTGTAGTTATTGGTCAAGTTAGACAGACAATCCAGGTCATCCATTGCAAGATCAGCGAAAAGCGGTGAAAAGGGAGATCCCATTGGCGGGCCGAAAACTTGTTGGAAAACTTTATTGTCAAACATGAAATATGTATTATTAAATAAAAATTCGGTGCACTGTAGAATATCGTCAATGGGGATTCGGCATTTGCTTACTATACTTGATGCGCGCCAGTCGATGACCCCTAATACTAAGTTCAAAGAATACTGATGAATATCTAAGGGAATTAATACGTGATTGTAGCGAGGTTATACATTTTTCATTTTATTTTTTAGTTTAAAACTACTGTTAATATGGGATTTTGGTAGATTGATTGAATTTTTGAGTTTGTTATAAACAGTTTTGGCAAGAAAATATGTGGGACTGTTGACCAGAGATACGATTGGACGCAAAAGGGGCATCGATCTTGTGAATTTTACCCTTGTCAGCAGAAGTGAAAAAAATATCTGGACTTGTACGCAAAAAATTTTATGTAATTTTTATTTTGTCTGTGTATTCGCGGTTCTTATTAAAACTTATTGGTTTGTGTTTTACTATCTCGAGAAGATGTTGTGAGACTTTTTCACGGATTACTGTTTTTTCTCGTTCGTTGGTATCGAGATGTGAGAGACCAACTTTGAGGTTTTTTAAAACACATAATAAATGACGTTCATGAAATCTTGAAGGTATGTTGAATTTCGATCCAAGAGACACAAGTTTTGCGACTTCATTAGGGATGACTGAACTTGTTGGATTGCATATCGCATTGTTATTGTTCGATTCAGTGTTTCTGAGGGGTATCATTTTTTTTAAAATGAAGTGTAGAATTTGATCTTTTGTAAACAATGTTTTGTTTATTTTTAATAAAGTTATCTTAGCTTTGGCGAGTGTGATAGTCGAGTTCTGAGTCGGTAATATTGGATTTTAGCTGGGTAATAGACTTTTAGGAATCCAATGTGTGTATTAATGTCGCTGATTTCAAAATTTAACAGTTTTTTGCAGAAGTATGATACTTGCTTGTTAAAATATACTTGTATAGATTTGCAATAAAACTTTATGTTTAAACACTTATCGTGAAAGTGTTAAATACAATTCAGAAATATACTCGCGTACATTATGGTATTTTATTAGATTTACAAATTTGTAGAAATATCAGTGCCCTCCGATAAATTGAAATGTGAGAAAATAGGTGATCCGTTGGGGGCTCGGTACAAGAAATAATCATGCCTGAAGTATTTTTATATTTTTTTTAATACAACAAGGTTTCGCTGACCAATGTCAGCCTCATCAGGCTACAAGAAATATTTGTATTAATTAGATCCGCACTTCTATATAATGTACAACACACTTTTACAATTACGAGCAAAATTACCTCAAGTACGCGAGAATTCGTAAGTGTTATGACTCATTTGTCACAGGTCAAATGATACAATAAGCAGAACGGTCAAATACATTGATTGAATTTTTGAGTTCGTTATAAATAGCTTTGGCAAGAAAATATATGGGACTGTTGACCAGAGATACGATTGGACGCAAAGGGGCATCGATCTTCTGAATCTTCGGCAGACCATAACACTTAGCTAGAGTAGTATCAGTGAGAGACAGAGCATTAGAATGATAAATTCTGGGAAGGAAACCCTGTTCGTAATTGTAAAAGTGTATCGTACATTATATCGTAGTGCGTATCTAATTAAAACAAATTTTTTTTCTAGCCTGATGAGGCTGACACAAATCGTCAATGAAACGTTGCTGTATTAAAAAAAAAAAAAAATACTCCAGGTGTGATTATTTCTTGTACCCTGTCCCCAACAGATTACCTACTTTTTTACGTCTCAATTTTTTACCTGGTTTCCAATCTCAAAAAATGTCCAAGAATAAATCAAATATGATTTTACAACATAATGAGATTTTTTATGACTATATTATACTGTTTACTTTTATTAAAATAAATAACATTATACTGTTTTGTTATACATAAATATCATCTCAACGTCCTCGTATACTATTTAGTTTTATTGAATATCTTAGATTCAAAAGAAATTTTTTTTTTTTTTTTTCTAATCAACTTTTAAAAATTATAGTTCTAATACAAAAAATAAAATCAAAACATGAGTACGTACGTGTTAAAATAACATGTATATAAGGTTTTTAAATAATATTTAGTTGTGATTGCACCTTAACTTTTTTATTATTTGTTGCGCATTATTTAGGTTAAAGACAAAAGGGTAAGTTTTATTGAAATAAACACAAATTTCATAAAAGAGAAAAAACAGTTCTTATTTCTTCGTGGTAAATAAGGCTACGAGTAAGGTCTACGGTTTTAAATATTCTATAAGATTATTCGTTGGTTTTTATTGAAGTAGAATAAGATCATGTCATGTTTTTGCATACATTTAATAATTCAATTAATAAACTTAATGAGAGTATAAAAAAAGCAGCCTGCCATAGCACAACCTCATGGATTATTGACTTCGTCCCCTTGCGTGATTCGCGCACCAACCTCTTAATGTTTGAAAATTAGTTAAGTACATCATTTGTTCAGTTTGCCTTCTAAAGTTTAAAAAATGAGAAAATCTTTGTAAAGTAGTTTGAGAGTCAAACAGTAGTAGCGTGAATTAAGTAAATACATCTTTATGAATTTTTAGGACAATTTGTTGTCTGGTTCCTAATCTCATAAAATATTTGAAGACGATTAAAACATTGTTTCATGACCAAACACGGTAAGCTTTGATAATTATTCATTCTGTTTACTCTCATTAAAAAAGAAAATGATACTTTATTATTATACGTAAATATCATTCTTACATGTACTTTTTAGTTTTATTAAATATCTTAACTTTGCAAAAAAAAATTTTTAATTTGTGATGTATTTGGTAAAATTATATATGTAATATTAAAATATTAAATTAGAGCATAAAGACATATCTTTTAAAATAATATGTACATCAAGTTTTTGAATAATATGAAGTTCATATAGTACATAAATTTTTCTGTTGTACGTTGTGCATTATCTTGGTTGAAGATTAAAGGGTAAACTAAATTGAAGTATGTGACATATTTTGATAAAGAGGAAAATATGATTATTTTCTTTTCGTGGTAAATAAGGCTACGAGCGATAGTCTACGATTAGAATATTCTGTAAGATAATTTGTGTTTTTTTTTTAGTATGAAAATATTTAGTCATGTGCTTATACATACTTAACCACTTAATTACTACTAAAGAAGTGGTGAAAAGTGGCTAAAGGAAGCTAGAACAAACATTAAAGTATTGCTAAGACGATGTGTTAACAAAATGTAAGGATTTCTTGAAAAGTGTAAGGAGAGCTGAGAGGAAGAGGTGCAAAAACTAATGAAACTAAAAGTGATACAGTAACTTACGTAGTTTTACCCCATTTAGAGATTGGTTATAGAATGGCTAAAGAGAGTTTGTTGAAATTGTTAGGAGGTCTTATTGCGTTATATGGTTATTGAGTTATAAAATTGTGAGGGGGGACGAGGCGGAGAAGGGCTCAACAAAAATTTCACCCACTAAAAGTAAGGTAAAAACCAATACAATTTTACCGCACTTAAAAGGGGTTAAAGCGCACTCTTTAAACATGAGCAAGGGGGTGAAGGGGTGTAGTAAAGTGGGGTAGGAGGAACTCTATAAAAATAATGTAATGAGGCGTGCCCATGAGAAAAATAGACAGGCACACTGCATTTTTTGTTGTTCTAATTATTTATGTATCAGTTAACAAAATTTTTCATTTAATACATATAAGTATGCGACATGATAGACACATATATTTTACAATTTAAAATTTGTATAAAATTAATATTAGTACATACTTGCATATTGTTATTGTTGTTTTTAGTAAATGGGTTTATTTCTCTTATTATTTTGGTAAAGTTTCCGATCAGGTTACTTTTCTTTGAAAGATTGTAAAAAAAAGAAAAGAAAAAAAAAGAGAGAGAGAGAGAAAGAGAAACTTTTTTACTTTTCTACTCAACCATAAGTACATGAAATAAGGGGTTGGCGTGCAGAGCGCGCAAGGAGAAAAGCCCCACTAGTAAATGTATTTATGAGTGTGTTTGTATGTACACATACATATTTACTGAGATTCTCACTAAAATTTTGTGATAAGCATCAAACTTCTCACCATTGTGACCAAAGCTGCTTCCTCTCTTTCTCTTCCTCAGACCGCCACAGACGTCGATCTAATTGTTCCACGTGCTAGACTGGATTATTTACGCAACTCATTTTTTGTAGGAAGTGCGAGCGTTTGGAATAATGTTCCCGCAAATGTGCGAAAATTATATTGTCGGCCGTGCTTCAAAAAGGCACTTTATAATCATTATTTGAGTAAGGTCTAGAAAACGCTTGTGTTACTTAGTCTTAGTTAACGCCAGTGTTAGTTAATACAGTACTTTTCCTTAGTTACATTATTACAATTGTTAATTTTATTATTGTTATTATTGTCACTGTTGTTATTTATTTATTTAAAAAAAATTTTTTTTTTTTAATTTTTTTTTTTTTTCTTTTTTTTTTTCCTTATTATATGATGCGCTACTATAATTTGGGCACCGCTTTAGCCCCGAATATTACTTATATAAACAATCACATTGTAACCTTTTGTACTTTGCTTAGGCTATACAGGAACTCGAGTATGTCTCGCTGAGTCCTTAGCCTCTTTAAATAAAAATTCAATTCAATTCAATTCTTCCTCACACACATACATACATACACATACATCACTTTTTTTAGGAGCCGAGAGATCCGAAAACTCGAACACTTGTTTATATTTTACACAGGCAAAAAACAAAAATACATATTTAAAATGCATTTACTTCAGGTAGCTTATCACAAAATGAAAATACTTCAAATATGAATGAAACTCGCAGGAATCACACTTGAATGTTAACTGAATTATCTCACAAAATTTCAAACTATGTTACCAGGTAATTTGTTCAAAACAGATCTCTCCATCTTAAAAAATAACTATAATATTATTCCATCTTTTTATTTTCGTTACGTGGATGATGTATTACTTTTTATTAATGTTGACCATACTGACCAAATCTTAAATATTTTTAATTCATATCATCCCAAACTACAATTTACATATGAAATGGAGATTGACAAGAAACTCAACTTTTTAGACTTGACGATAATAAGAAATTCTAATTATTTTAATTTTGACTGGTTTGAAAAACCTACTTCTTCCGGACGAATCTTAAATTATTTTTCTGGTCATCCAGTTAGCTATAAGAGAAATATTGTTTTTAATTTGGTTGATAGGGCGATCTTACTTGCCAGTACACGTTTTCACGGTGTGAATATTGCTAGGGTAAAAAACCTGTTGATAAAAAACAATTACCCTTTTAACTTTATTAATAAAAACATAAAGGTCAGATTAAAAAGACACAAATATAGTAATCATAACAGAAGCACTACAAACACCTACCCTCTCTGCAAAATTGGCATACCATATATTGACAATAATTTTGAAAAAATTTCAACCATGTTAAAACCCTACAATATTCACACTTACCCTCTTATTAACAATAAACTGCAGCATATCGTCCGCTTAGGAAAAGATACAACGACCAAACATAAACAGACAAATGTAGTATATAAGTTTTATTGTAAAAATTGTCCTGCGTCATATGTGGGTGAAACAAAGCGAGCGGCGGAGGTCCGCATCAGTGAACATATGAAAAGTAAAAACTCCGATTCCGTTGTTTGTGCACACCAAATCAATTTTGACCATGAATTCGATTGGGATAACTTTAAAATCCTTGACAATGAATCCAATTATAAAAAAAGAATTATTTCCGAAATGCTTTATATAAAACTCGACAAACACAACATCAATAGAAAGGAGGATGTGCTTTCCTTTAATAGAGCATACCTTCCTTTACTACGAAAGTTTAAATGTCCCGATCGAGTTCATCGCCCTTTACCGTCTACCTTTGCGGCTCCGCCTATATAAGCGCTGGCTTGTGGTTGTAATTTATTGTCAGTCAACAGCACGACAGGTGACGAGTAAGTCAACCAAACTTACGAATTCTCGCGTACCTGCGGTAAAAATTTACAAAAAAAATTTATTGTATTTTTGTGTTTGAGCCTTCCAGATCACTCATTGTGTGTTTTTAATTTTAATTTTGTAGCCTGATGAGGCTGACGCATATTGTCAGCGAAACGTTGCGCATCAATAAATCAACGCAGAAAATTCAAATACACTTTTCTTGTATTTATTTATTTTCTTATATTTCGCCCCCAACGGATCACTGATCACTTTGAATTTCCTAATATTCTATTAGTTTATGAAAAAATACAGGTTACTTAAACTGTGGCGTTTTCATCACCCATTATTTTCAGGTGTAATAGTCAGGTGTCACGTTAATCGGTAGAACGAGTGTGATTAGCCACCAACTAAAAAAATATTTATAAATAAAGTATACGTAATTAATATCCGTGTTAAATACAAACTACGTACTAACACTAATGAGAAAAGGGAAACGGTGGAGAGTTAACATGGTTACTAAAATATCGACTAAAAGTTAGCGCGCTGTTTTTATTAAGTTCTAGTACATAGGTAAAGAGCGTGATTAAGTGCCATTTATCACACCGTTGCTGGGGATTGCAGAAGCAATAGAGAAGAAAAGTTGATATTTGTAATTGCTTACGTAAGGGACGTGTAAGAAGCTTTGATTGTAGCAAGACCGAATGTTATATGCACTCTTTGATATTAAAAGCACTGTGCTGCAGTACATGCACACACCTTAAATGCAGATGGGAAGTCTCTTCAACCAACTCATGGGCTCATGTTCTCTAACGTTATTAAATATTCACAATCGTTCTAAATTTAATACTAAAAGTCTTTTACTTTAATGCATATTACGTTGATATTTAGGCCAACTCAATGGAGCACACCATGTGTGCAACGGTATTTTCTCTGGTGCTACTTCCAATATGGCGGTGTATTTTACTTAAACGAAGCACTCACCTGACTTTCGATTGTTGGGAGAAGAGTAGGAAAGGGTATGACTGCTTTTCGACCACTTTTAAATTTTAGTGAAGACACTAAACATCTAGCAGGTTGCTGCACTAATAGACGTCAATGGCGTCGCATTACCTCAAGTTCAGTAAGACTGTCTAAGACTTAAGAGAAAAAATTTTATTTAGGTTTCTCCAGACTCCCGAAGTTTCTCAAAAAATTGTATTCCAATAACCTGATATTTAATTACGAATAAATATTTTTGTATTCATCTTATGCATGCAAATAGCTATATTGATTTGTATAAATCAGAAAAAGCTTATTAATAAAAAAAAAAAAAAATTATGCATGCAAAAATGATATACGTATGCAAATCTGGGAAGAATCGTTCCAAGATTACTGAGAGGGTCTTGTTAACGTCTAATGATTTAAAAAGTTTATCGCGCTTGCTGTTTTACACGTTATGGCATTGTACGTGACTTTTAAAGGTATATATGCTTTCATTTATGTACAACATTTTAGACTCTTACGGTAGTTGTGTCACGTTTAGGTGTGTATAAATGCTACTTTCTCGTATCTTACATTTATTTCCATACATCGTTGGTAGTTTCAGTTCTGTCAGTACTGATATACAAAGATGCGTGCCTTGCCGCATATAACACTAGGAAGCTTTGTTACTGCCAGTGCAACCAAGTTTAAAGTTTTAAATTTTTTTAAGTAGAATCAGTATTTTTATTCCATATTGTGTAACAGAGTATTTCTATAATTTACAACGTTTGTAATAATTATTATGTGTTTTTAGCCGTTCCAAAGCAGCAGCCGAAGGGAAACCAAGCAGCTAATTGATATTGATTTGGATTCGGAATAATTGAAATAATTTCTTACGTTAAGTATTTATAGTATTATTAGTAGTATTTCTATATGCGATGTATAATTGAAGTCTTACAAAAATGTGTCATGAAAGTGTTGATTGATTTTAATAAAAAGAGATTTTTTCCAAAATCTTGAATGTTACTGCTAAATAAATGATTGCAACCTTTTTTAATTTACAATAGAAATTATTTTTTGTCGTTACCACAAACAATTGAAAATAAGTTCAAATTGCAGTAAGTTTTATAATTTAGAGTTACGATACTTTAATTAAAGAGGTATTATAATACATACTTACTTTAATATAATTTATGCTTTAATTATTTATGCTCAAATACTTGCAAATAATGAAAAAGACTCTTTCCTATTTGCCCTTCTCATGTCAGTGACAATTGGATAATATTATATTTTGTTTAAATTAACAGTTATGTCAATTTCCAACTTTTGTTAAATAGTTGTTAAATTGTTTTAGTATACTCTATTAGATAATAATGGCAGATGTACGTATAATAAATTTGTAATTTAGAGTTGCTACTGTTAAACATCAATATTTTTAAAGGAGTTAGGTTCAAATTTACTCATAGTGATATGTTTGTACGGATTATTGCTCTAACTATGAACCTTAATACCTTTTGTCTACCTGGCTCATCATCTTATGAAGAAAACTAATTATTTTCTGTAAAAGATTTATAATTTTGTATAAATCCTATGTTAAAAATACAAACTTTTGTAAGCAATGCCTCAGAATTTTGCGTATTTATTTGTGTAGAAATTTCAAATATAGATTTATGTTACCTTGTTTCATAACAACTAAGAAATCCGTGTTAGCACTGAAGTTTACCCTTAAAAAAAAAAAGGAGTCTCCGTAATGATGCATTTCATTTTCAAGTAACACCAACTATATCTAAATAACAAAGTATAGATAACTTTTGTATTCCAGTATTTAGTACTAAAAGTAATACTTTGCAGTGTCTGGAAACTATATAGTATGTAATATAAAGTATATTAATGTAAATTATGTAATTTATAAATTCAGGAAAAAATTTCCTTCGGATAACTTTCTTAGAAAATTCGTAAAGGTTACTTCCTTCGTTGATATTCTGCACTGTTTTTTGGGTTTATGAAATGTGTAAAAAAAACGAATGAAAAAAAAAAGCACAAAAAAACACAACCGTGACGTCCAAGCTTCTGCACTAAGAGAAAACTGCAGCGTCTGCTGTCCTGTATGTACAGCCGTTAGGCAAATTTATCGAACAGCTCTCAACTAGATTAGTGATCAGTGGTCCTATACCACTTGGTGTGCCTGAGCGCCCAGTGTAGATTGGCAGTACTTGTAGTTCTATCCAGCAGACTTTCAACGTGTATATAGTCTGTCGGTGTATTTAAAATATGGAACAGTTTATCATCTAAAACTAATTATTACTTATTTAATCTTACAGTGCTTCAGTAACTATAGCGTAGGTTAATATGTGAGTAATTTGTATACCAATATGAATATGTAAACAAAGGATTAACAATGTAACCCCCATAACCTGATTTTTTAAAAGATTGTGTACGTGTAAAGGTATACTATATTCTTATACGTAAAATTTATAATTTTAAATATTTATGTGCACTTAAATTTAAAATTTTCATACCTGAAAGAAATCTATTCATTAAAAAAGCAAAAAAAAAAATTAAAATATTTCTAAGAAAAAAATGCAAATTGACTGAAAATGAAACAAAGAGCTGTGTACTTACTTTAAAATGATAAAATTATACATCTTATTGTTTTGCACATAAATTTCAATAGGTTTTACATATCGCACTGCTGCTGGGCATTACGGCAGCAGTAGAGAAGAAAAGGGAGTATCTAGAATTGCATACGTAAGGGGTGCGTAAGTGACATTGATTGCAGCAAATCCTAGTGACGTATGCACTCTTGCGAGCTCTTTTGTATTAATAATTAAAAATACTGTGCTGCAGTACTCTGCATGAACCTTGAATACGAACGAAAAATCGCTACAACCAACGCTCTTGATCAAGACATCTAACGTTATTTAGTAATAAAAATTGTTCTAAATTGTACATTTAAACAGTTTTACACAATTTTTTACTTTAATATATATTAACTTAACATTTACACCAACTTAATTGAGCATACCACGTGAATTACAGTATTTTCTCTCTCACTTTCTCTCTCTCTCTCTCTCTCTCTCTCTCTCTCTCTCACACACACAACTTTTAATATGGTGATAAACTCTACCATAATCATACTAAGCTCTTGCGTAGCTCTCAATTGCTGGAAGAGGAGCGAGTAAGAGCACAACTGATCTACGGTCACTTTTAAATACTATCACACACATAAACAACTACTAGATTGCTGCACAAGTAGACGCCAGTGTTATGCCAGAAGAGTTTCTACAGGTTTACCGAGCACAGAATTGGTGCGGGCTCAATACTTGACGCTAACATAACCCTGAAGCTTTGCTGTCGGAGATGACTCGAGAGATTGCTAACACCAATGCTACGGCACAAAACGACTTAGTAGCAATGATCGGGGTGACCCACCGCAGCCAGCCGTCAAACCAGGTGCACATTTTTCGAGAGTACGAGACTCGTTTTAAAAAGCGGATTTGCGTGGAAATAAGCATATAGGCGCAAATTTTGGAGGCACTTGAAAGGGTATACCAAATGTGCGCCTACGAGGAGAGGAGTGAAAATGTTTTTCTCTCTTTTGAGTGTAACGAAGTATATTCAACTGACTCTTGCTCTTGCTCTTGCTTTAATGTTATCTATCAATCTTATTTAACTAAATCGTGGAACTAAATAATCATAATTATATGCATGGACTTTTGATTTTAAAACATTTCTTTTTTATTTTGTCCGTACGTAAACACTTATTTCGGAATCCAATATTATTTTGCAAAAATATTCAACCTTTTTTTCAAAGACGTTAGTTCAGCTGAAACTATTAATTTAATATTTTTCCTTATCATAATTGCCATGAACTGTAGGATAGGCTCTAGAGGTTATTAACGAACATAAGTGACTTCAAGATCTAACTCGTCCGAAGTTCCGATAGCTCTGGAGATTTCAGATTATAAACACACTTTTGAGTTATCTATTAAAATCGTTTAAAATACTTATCAACGTGAGAATATTATAATATTCAGTTATAATATTTTCATGCTGATAAATATTTTAAACGATTTTAATAGCCAACTCGAAAGTATGTTTTGAACGTAAGGACAACGTCCCGGCCCTCATCAAGTACAAAAATCTCTGATTCTCACAAAAGTGATGTAAAATGGAAAATATTATTGATCGAAACAGCTTAATCTTTTCCTAAAATAAAAACACACACTCACTTACTATGTATTAATGAAAATTATGTATGAGCTTAAGACTCTCATTTTTTAGAAATCCATACTGTAAGTTACAAGTGGTCGTAACCGCAAGGTATAAATTATAAGAAATGTGAATACAAGCCAATATATATATATATATATATATATATATATATATATATATATATATATATGCTCCACATGTCAACCCTCCTAAATAGAAAACAAAATTTCTACTGCACCAAATATTTTTTTTACGTAAAAACAATCAACATAAACAAAAGTAAAATAAACTACTAACAGCAAAGTGTGGCGCTATTATCGTTTTCAAGTATGGTTAAACAGAAAATTTTTATTTTTGCGTGTACCCAAAAAACTGCCCGAAAAGTTTTCTTGAACAAATATATGTAAAAAAATTATCTCATTTTGTTGTTCCCATGGTTTTTTAATTATTTTTTCTATTCAGAGACTTGGAATGAGATACAAACTGTATTTAAAATTCTTTAAACAATAACAACAAACAATTAACTCCTTAACATTGTTACTCATGCAGAATATCATACCGACCAAAAGAACAAAACTTTAATTCTTTATTACATGCCAAAGGATTATCTTAACAATTTTTAATACAAGCTTACGTTGTGATTAAAAATAATCGTTTGAATTATATAAGAACCATTAAAGAAAAGTTAAGGATTAAATGTAATGAAGGCTTATTATTAGATACTGTTATTAGCAGTGCTTGAAATATTTGAAAAACTTTTGAAAATAAATGAAAAAATTGGTAATCTTTATATTTTACTATCCATACATACATTGGAGGTCCTAGACACATGCAGCAACGCTATCCAGACATCGTGGCTATAATAAAGAAATGTGGTAAACCCGATTTATTTATTACTGTAAAATGCAATTCGACATGGAAAAAACTAAAACTAATATTATCTGAATTCCAAAAAAAAATCTTTCCGAATGATATTTTAAATATAACTGTTAAATAATTTTATACAAAATTACAATCTATTTTAGATGATATTACTCACAAATACAGTTTTGGTGTGAAGAATTAGCTTACATTTATACTATAGAATCTTAGATACGTGCATGGACTACCACATGCACATCTAATAACATTACATCCAAACAATAAGTCAATTACCCCTGAATACTTTGATGAAATGAGATCAGCCAAAATACCTTCCAACCATTAAAATCTTGCAAAATAATTTATCAAACATATATTGCAAGATCCTTATAACTTACGTAGTCCATGTTTGAATAAACGTAATAATAAATGAATCAAAGAATTTCCTACATCTTTCACTCATGTAACATCGTTAAAGAAAAATGGTTACCCACAGTGTATGAGACAAAATAATACTGTAAATAATTGTCGTAAAACTTAAAATAAAGACAAAATTATGGTTGATCACTCAATGGTTGTACCATATAACAAATTTTTATTAATAAAATACGAGTGTCGCATAAGTGTTGAATATTGTGCATCAATACAAAGTATTAAATACATATATGACAACATTTATGCAGGTAGGAATGAGCGTTTCTGAAAAATAAAAGAGTAAGTAGTTATGACACTGAAACCTTAGACAAAATTAAAAATTACGGTGATGGTAAATATTTGAGCCCAATAGAAGCAGCTCTAAAATTGCAAGAGTTTCCAATTTGTGGTAGAAGTCAAAAAGAGGTGAATCCACCCATTCATCTTAAAAGTAAGAAAAACTTTAAATTTGAATAAAGTAAAATTAAAAACACAATGAAAAAGTGTCAAACAGCCTTTACAGCTTGGTTTAAGTTAAATAAAATCGACGGTTGTGCAAAATCTTTCATGTAAGTTAACATTCCAGAAAACTGTATTTTTAACAATAATCGAAAGATTTGGATAGAAAGGAAGAACGTAAAAAAAATACAGCAACCAAAAGACTGAATACAGTATCTCCTAAAGATCATAAACAATTTTTTTTTAGTTATTATTCAATAAAAAGCATGATGTATTATCATTAAAGTATTTAAAAACATGTAACAATATTAAATACATGCACAACATTCAAAGGTACTGCAGTTGTTATAGGTTTAATTGATCTGATACTTAGATTGATGAAATTTTTAAAGAAGCTAGCAGAGTTGTGCTTTCTATTTAATAACAACAGTTTAAGTAAGCTTTCAAGGTGATACCATATGGTTAAAATATAAAATATACTGTATAAAAGATTTTATTGATAATAAAGAAAACAGAACTCTTCTACCGATCAGTCAATTTCTTGAATTGAAAGATAAATTACGCTTATAATTCAATTTACAAGTTCTAAAAACAACTATCTTAAACCTTAATAATAATACTCAGAAAATTGCATTGTGTTGTTATTATTATGTTTAGTTCAATGTATATTTAGTTAAAAATGATCAAAAAATATTCTTAAAACTATATATGAACACACTAATAGAATTTTTTTTATTGATGGTCCTGAAGTATCGGGAAAAATTTTTTTGTACAAAAAATTGATGAATTACTTCTTTTCTTAAATTTAAAAAATTCTATCAATATCTTGGACTGGCATTGCCCCAATATTGCTTGCAAAAGTAATGTCCAGTCACAAAGTTTTTTGTTTACCGCTAGACTTAGACAATATAGGAAGCTTATTTTTAGAGATGAAATCCGAAACAAAAAAGTTCCAGAAAGTTGATTAAATAGTTTGGGATCAGGCATTAATGATTTCTAAAAAAGCCTTAGAAATAGCAGACGGGACTTCGCGTAATCTATGTAATACAAACACACATTTTGGAAACAAATCAATTAATTAAGGAGATGATTTTCATCAAATTTTTCGGTTACAAGATACAGTAATAAAAATATGGTAATAGTTGAGACTATTGAATCAACATACTTATGGAAATTTTTGTCTATCTTTTTATAAACTTTTAATATTCGTTCGATGAATATTGATTGTTTAAAATTGTTATTAGACATGGGAATACTAACAATATATTTTTAAAAATATTTTATGAGCGCAATAAGTGTTCGGATATTAAAGTCATATTGGCTTTTCATGATGGATACACTTATTGTCTAAGTAACACAATATCATTTCAATTGAACGGAAATATATTAACTTACTGTTGCATGGATAATGTATTTCACAAAAGTGTTGATAAATCTGACAGCATTTTTATATTAATTTGCAATTGAATTTTTAAATAGTGTTCGGAAAGGTTTTCTACCCCATAAACTTAATTTCAAAGTTGGAGCAATAATGACATTAATACAATATTAAAGTAAATGTGACGGTTACTGCAGCAATAATACACGAGGGATGATTAAAAACTTAAGTATCAAGAATTTTATACTGCAACAATATATATAAAATCCATTTATTTGCCATTCTGGTGGTGTTAATTAACAGATAAAAATAATTATTTTGCAAATTAAGTATAATTCGTAGGGGAATTGTACAAAGACAAGGAAAATAGAAAATTTATGCCAATCATTGTGTGTTGCATAAAATGTAAAATTAATTATCCGATTGCGAGGATTGAGAGTGCAATTTAAATTGCGAAATTTTAATACTCTTAATAGTAATTGATGTATAAAAATATAAATAGTGCCAATTTCAAAACAGAGGAAAAAAGTTTTTGTTAACTGTACATGATTTACGGGCTGTCTAAAGATTTTGGTAACTATTTCCGTAAAATTGCAATAACAATTTATTGTAGGTCAAAAGGTCAAATGTTTATACATAATACAACTTTTTTTTAAATCCACACTCTGAGTTACTATGTGATTGAAAATAGTATGTATTAAATCAAAAAAGTTTTATTCAGTCTCTGTAAGACTCTTTAATCTGAAATACGCTCTATTTATAAAGACTAAGGAATCTAACTTAATGTTTGTACATTTATGTAGTATGAATTTTGTCAATGTAGTAACCTCAAGGTATTTATAAGGAATGTAAATATAAGCCAAAAAAAATAATACATGTATGTAGTAAAATATTCACGTATAATTGGATGTACGTTGTACTTTACTGGTAATAATTATATTTGATATAATTGTAGTAAAAGTATGAGTTTTCTTCTGCCTCCAGCTTTTTTTCGTCGTAAATAGGATGTTCATGATTTCTTAGGAGTTTCACAACGCATAAATATTGTTTAAATCCTTAAAAGTTATTTTAGTATTTTAAATTATGGAATGGTCTTACTAACAAGATGTATCAAAGTAACAATATTTATTTTGATGTATCCGAAAAAAATTTTGATGACACATGAAAATCAAATAATAAATTAAATTAAAAAAAAAAAAAAAAATCTACCACGATGTGGATTCGAACCGTGAAGTGCAATACGATCCATGAAGCGGCATAAGCCTTATCCATTTCAGCTACATACAGCCGAAGGACACATGAATCCTTTTTCAAAGTTACATATGTTTATAGATTTCCTCCAGAACTTGTCCTATAGTTCACAGCAGTTAGGATGTGTAAAATTAATAAATTAGTGGTTAAAGCTGTATTGAAAACCTTAAAAAATAGTTGAAGCTGTATATTTTTCAAAAACATTAATGGATTAGTGAATGTTAAAAGTACGGGAAAATTACAAAATAATGTATTGTAATCATAAGTCTGTGCATATAATTATAATAAGCATTTAGTTCCACGATTTAATTAAATAAGATTTATAGATAACATTGAAGCAAGAGCGAGAACAAGTATATATAGCATTTACTCGGTTGCAGAGTCAAAAGAAAAAAACTCGTGTCGTCACTTGCTTTGGCTGTGCACTCAGCTATACAGCTTTATAGCTGACATTTCCACTCTTCTCCTCGTAGGTGCACATTCGATACACCCCTTCCACACGTCTCCAAAATATGCGCCTATATGGACATTTCTACGTGAGTCCACTCCTCTCCTAGTAGACACATACCCCTACCATGCTTCTCAAATAAAAAAAGAGTATGTGCCTAGTTGGTCACGACGGGGCACTCCAACCAGTGGAAAAAAGTGGGCACACTCCGTAGCAATGCAGTCAGCCATCTCTCTACTAATCTTGGGCAGATGGCGTTATTCACCAGCTCAATATTAGTAGTTTCTGTATTTCCGTCTGCCTTAACTAAATTTCGATAAATGTGTAACAAGCTGCGAGATGGTAGCAGCCATAGGTCCTGATGTTGGTTGGATATACGGATTTCATCATTGGTACTGTAAGTTGCGGGTGCGTATGGCTGATGAGCATGAATCTCATAGTGTGCTATGAACTTATCACAGTTGACAGGAGATTAAATGCTTAGAATTTTTTCCATGTTTTACGTGTTGAAACAAAAATACATAAGTTAATGTTCACCACGGCCTTTTGTATTTAATCCTAAACTTTTTAGAAACTGAACATTTTTACGTGTTAGTTGTCTTTGACGTGTTGACAGTTTGACTGTCAACGCGTTGTCGACTGACTGTTGGAGCACACGTTGAACTACTTATATAGCTCTATACGATCTTCATTATGATGAAGGTTTTATATGTAACCTCACGGTTATGACTTCTCTCAACCAAAAATTAATAGCTATAATTATACCTGTAAATTATAGCTACATTATAGCTATAATAACCCATAAAACAGCTATAAATATAGTTATAAATTATAGCTGTAAATTTTTTTCTAATTCATTTACATAAGAATTGGCTTACATTTGGATTTTTAAAGGTCAATCATAGTACTTATGCTATCATCCGTATGATAACATCGAAACTGGGGGCCTGAAATATTTTTAAACAATTTTTGAGAAACGTAAAATACTTAATCAAAAATGCTTTAGGCCCCTAGTTTTCATGTTATCATACGGATCATAGCATAAGTTATCTGGTTAACTTTAAAAAAGTCCGATTTCAAACCAATTTTAAGCAAAACTTAAAACTATAATTCATAGCTATATTTATAGTTATTTTATAGGTAATTAGAGCTATAATATAGCTATAATTTATAGGTGTAGTTATAGCTATTATTTTTTTACTGAGCTTTTTGAAAATTGACTAAATTACTAATTAAATAAGGAAAGGAACAGCTTCCTTTGGAAACCTTGAAGTGGTCGGGACCGATGTCGGGAGTGAAAACATAAGAAATGGACCGTGAAAGGATAGTGCAAATACGACTATCGAAAGCCGGGTATGAGTGGCCTAGGCTACAAGGCCGTCAGGATCAGTGCCCCTAACCATTTCGTAACTACTCCGCAGTTCCAGGCGGGAGCCGGTGGACACGCCGCTTTGAGGTGCCCCGCGGATGCGGCCACCGCCGAAGCTGTCTGCGGACGGTTAGATCTGGAACGACTAATAAAGAGTCGAGGCAGCTGATGGCCGTAACGAAAGTGTCTGTCTGGGACTCCGATTGTATCGATCATAGAGACTTGATAAAATTTAACTTTGGGTCTCTTTGGGGATACAATCGGTACGACCAACGGGCGTATGGATTTTTCCCAGTTGGACCTAAGACGGGTCTTGCCTGGTCGTAGATGGATAATTTCCAGATTCCCTGAGTAGCTCTCAAGAGGCTGCGAGCCCCAATCGGAGGCAACCAGCTGGAAAAAGGGAGCAGTGCCAGCCAGATATCTGGAGAACATCGCTGTGCACTACTTCGTGCGTCGCTAGTCCTTCTGTACTCATGCAGTTCAAAAAGAAAACTATAAAATGGCAAGTTCTAAACTTAGACGCTGTTATGAAACAGGAAAAGCAATTGAATCAACACGGTGAGTTACTCCCAGATAGTATTCAAGCCATATTCTGTGGTCCATCCAACTGTGGTAAGACAAACAGTCTACTAGTTCTAATTGTAGACTCAATCCTGGGCATGCAATGAACTAAGGTTTGAAAACGTCTCTTTTATCAAAGTCGCTTAATTAGCCAAAGTACAAGTTTTTAAAAGAGCTGTTGGAGCCCATGGATGACATACAATTCTTTGCATTTAGTGAACATATATGAAGCAGTAGTATCTCAGATGATGCACTACCCAACTCTATCATGATTTTTGACGACATAGCTTGTGAAAAGCAGGATAATATAAGAGCTTTCTACTGTATGGGAAGACAAACAAATGTGGACTGTTTCTATCCATGCCATTCATATGCACACTCTATTGAAAAAAATCATGTCGGAAAACCATGTGGAAAACCATATGAGAAAACCATGTAAAATCATCTGGTTTTTTCACTCCGTTTTCATGTGGTTTTTTGTCTCAAAAAACCATGTGGTTTTTTGTTTAAAAACCATGTGGTTTTGCGTTCCAATAACTTTTTGTTGTTTCAAAACCATGAGGTTTTGTGTTCCAATTACAATGATTTCTTGCTTAAAAACTATGTGGTTTTAAAAATTCATGTGGTCTTTCGTTAAAATAATAATGTGGATCTTAATAAACGACGTGGTATTGAAAGAAACTATAGTTTTCCTACAATGATAATCTATTTTGACGGGCTTTGCTTTGTAATTTACGAATCAATCATCACAACTCAAGTTTTCTGAGCTAAGTATCTGTCCCATGTTCTGTGTACCTTCCTAACTGTACACAACTTAAGTCACTTTCTAATTTCTAAATAAAATAGTTAGAATGTGATATCATTTTGCATTCGGAATTCTATCGGCTCGTTATAACGAAAGTGAAATCAATCCTCTCCACATTTGAAGTACTGATTTATATCCCAAAGAAGGTAATGAGATTTTTTCAATATATAAACAACATATTTAACAAATCTACTTTAAGCAGCAATAGGTATACATAATATCGGTAGTTGAAATAATTATCAAGGAACCTAAGTATTGTGACAGTGACAGCGTCCAAAGCTCTGATAAAGAGGAACAGTCATCTTAAGCAAACCAAAATGGCATGCATATTGTCAAAAAATTTGTATCTGCACTTTTACACTGAAATAAAGACATATTAAATCATTAACTTTTAATTATTTTTTATAAAACCATTACAAAATGGCAGTCAAAAACCCTAAAATAATGACCGTTAAAAAAATTCTCATTTTACAAAAACCACATGGTTTTAAAAACCACGTGGTTTTTAAACAAATAATCCACATTAATAACAATTGTTGTTGGAACGCAAAACCACATGGTTTTTCAAAAACCACATGGTTTTTAAACAAAAAACCACATGAAAACGGAGTGACAAAACCAGATGATTTTACATGGTTTTCTCATATGGTTTTCCACATGGTTTTTTTCAATAGAGCAAGTACCAAAAGACCTTGTGAATCTTTTAGCTCTATTTCGTCAAGATAAGCTGAATTTGAAACATGTCTATGATGATCATGTGAACTCTGACATGTCGTATAACCAGTTTTAAGATCCCTGCAGAAACTGTTGGAGTGATGATAAATATGGTTTCGTTGTCATTGATAAGGATAAAAGAAATAAACAGTGATGGTCACTATCGCCAAGGTTTTGACAATTTTGCTATGAATGTAGAGCGCGCATAGTATACTACATTCAGTCTACTCTGAGATGTTGAAGCATCAACATGTATAAAGTAGAAAAAGATGTTTATCATCAGTTGGTGATGGTCAGAGAAGCCGTCAAAAAGAAGTATAAATTATTCAAATTTGGAAAAGTTAAGGTTGAAAAAGTACTTAATGATACTTTTAAACCAATTACTGATCCTCTTCGGGAAATCGTTTCTGAAAAGAGGAAAAATAAACAAAAAAACTATTTGGTAACTTATAATTATTACGATAAACTATATGAGCCTAAACCACTACCAATCAAACGAATGAAAGAAGAAAAATACGGTGATGAAGAGTCAATGTTTGAATCTGCTGTTAGTCAAAGTGATGATGATGAAATGAATGTTACCATTCGAAATCAAACTGATGAGAATCCTTCAAAAAATACATATCTACAAATAGTTGATCAAAATCAAAAAGAATTATTGGATTTAGTGTATGGGCTTCGAAAAGAGAGTGAAATGTACAAATTTGTCAAATTACCAGTATATTTTGACAATAATGAGATTAGAATGAACGAGTTTAAACTTCCTATGAGCGTTGGATTGATGGATCTATTGGTGATGAAACATCCTGACACAACTCGCATTACTGAGGATGATATGAAAAAATATTACATTCTTTTGCAAACTTCAAGTGCGCATCGAAAAGAGTTTGATAAGAAAGACCCGTCCGAACGCATAGAAGCAATAAATTTAATAAAATCATAGCTCCAATGTTTGGTCTTATTTTAAGCAAAAAGAGAGGATTATTATTACCTCATTACAAAATTTCTAAAACAATGCCGCAAGTGGATTATGTACACTGGAACGATCCATATGAGCTGGTCAATCATTTTCGATTACTCATAGCAAAAAGATCTGCAGGAAGTCCTAGCCATGACAATGAGATAATACCGATTATTGAAGAGTTGGGTGAAGCTGTGTATGTATAATTGCAGCGTACAACACTCGTAAGCATCGAACAATTGGTATGAAGCCTGTCGATGTAAGAGCCGAAAATCAAGCTCAAGTTTTACGAAAATTCACGATTAATAATGAAATGATAAAAAAGGCAAAGTTCGAAGTTAATTATAAAATGCGTGTAAGTAAAGCTAAAAATGCCTTTGAAAAAGCGCTACACGCCAAACTAGTAAACCGAAATATTCACAGCTTATGAAGTATTAGAAACTTGTCCAGTTACTTATTATTTATAAGATTAGAAGGATCAGCTGGTTTCTAGTGGCTTTAACGAACAAAAGCTTCTAAATCTAAGTATCCAGACATATATCTGGTGGAAGAAGTTATGAAAAAAATGTGGTAATATGGTTTGTGTTAAATGGCTGGGATTCGATAAGTCACATAACAGTTGCATTGACAAGTCAGATATTTAAGAAAGAGAAAGTGGAGGGGCCGCGTCCAGCGTCCTGTCCTGTGATAAACAGCTTTTCAGGCATTTCTACCTCCATTAAACTTTTTCTTTTATTTGTTTACAAATTTACAAATTCAAACTTATTATTACCATGATATACAATAAATGAAGCATATTTTTGAACTTTTCCTCTCAACTCATTGTACAAATCATCATTGGCTTCTATTGTTTTTAAAACACGATCTGGAATGAAGACTTGAAATTCAACATCTATAATGTTGACTGCTCGGCATCCAAATCGGGTATAGACCTTTTTAAGCTTAGTCACCATGTATTTTTGCTCCTTTTCTAACTGCGATAACCTCATGGTGGGGAGGTAATTATTGTTGGCAATACGGTTCAATGCAGCAAAGTCCGTTTTATTGAAATAGAAAAAAAAATTATTATACACGGTACAAGGCTGAAAAATAGTAATTTACCTCAAAGAATTTTTACTTTCTTGCTTGGAGGTGTATACTCCCAGGGAGAGAGTAAGCTCTCTAGCTCGTCAAGCGACAGAAGGAGTTCTGCTGGAGGATGCATCTCTGTTTTTAGGTCTTCTCCCTCCTCCATTTCTTCTCCTACCACTTCTCCATCCACTTCCTTATCATCTAGATAAACGAGCATATCTAGTAGCTGGAGGTCGTCATCATCGAGAGTGATGTAGCCCCATGGTAGTGTATATGTACTGTTTGGAAGTAACTGACGTATATCATCTTGTAGTCTGAGAGCTACTTTTCTCTGTTGCTGTGTACAGACAATGTGTAGTCTGGAGTGGATATTGTTTTGCTCGCATATGACTGTAGACTTGTTGAAAAGGCAGTTCCAGTAGTCATCAAAGCCGATTTTGGTCTTCACAACAGCCGTTGTGACACCCTTTGCCTTCTTAATTAACTTCTCGTTTTTTACTCGGATGTAATACATCTTGCTTCGTAGTCCAATAAGTTCCGTCATAATGTTACCACAACATTCTTATTCATCAGAGGCAGATCAAACTGATTGTTAGATGGATAATCTGATGCATCAAATCTCTCGATATCATTTCTCATGATTTCGTAGATATTTTGATCATAAATCTTGTATATCAAGCTATCAGTGTCGGTATACAGCAATTTACACTTATCGAAACGGTGCTTCATGTACGAGTAATGAAAATCATATATGAGCGTCTTTGATATAACTAATACACTCAAACCAACGTATATTGGTTTTCTTACACTGATCTCTGTACGTGCAAGCTGTATAGCCACAAGATTTTCCGCAAAAATGGAGCGACTGTGGAAGTTTGATCGGGCTCTAAGTGTTTCTGCGCTGTAGCGTCCTTCCCACTTATTAACGAGTTTAACGTCTACTCGCTTTCGCTCATCCTCCAGCGTTTATCATAAGTTTGAAGAAGAGCTTTTTAAACTCATTTTTACTCTGCTTCTTCTTCTCCATGTTCAGATCAACGTATATATGGTTTGAGCTATGGATTTTCTCTAAAACGCAAGACTCTATGAACTTTCTTGAGCACTAGTCCATGTGCGAGAGCCTGCTTCAATGCCTGATGATATCTGACATATCGCTCTTTATCATACAAAGTCTTCATGAGCTTTTTCTGCTTGGAGCGAGGCAGAGCAATATGTTGCGGGCAGAGAGGTAAATCATTGTGTTCATCGTCGATAGCAACTGGATATTCCAGATCTTCTTGCAGTATGTGGCCACATCCATTATCTGGTATATCAAGGAAGTTTGACGCTGTGTCAACCCAGTGGAAGTCTCCTCTCGAGAATGATTGTGTTATTGTCCATCGATACAAGTTGTTTGCATCAAAGTACATGAGATATTTGTCTTCTTTTGCAGGATTATAATTCTGTATGTCCTTATTGTTAACCTTAACATAACGGTTACAGCACTGGCTCACACCTCCTCTAATGCCTTTCTCAACAAACAATAGCATATATATGTCGGTAAGCAGATCCAATTCAACTTGGGTAAGCTTTAGCATGGCGTTCCATGTTAGACCAGGTGTGGTGTAGTTATGTGCAGGATCTAACTCGTATGCTGTCAAGCGTGTGGAATGAAAGTTCTCAAAGACGTCTGCCAACAGCAAAACGTCGGTCTTCAAGTACAGATCATACTAGTCTCCGAGCGTTTGAATTTCAAATGTTCTTCAAACATTCTGCACATGCTTATACATGGAGGGAAAAATCACGGAGCAAACGCATAGCGGCAATGGAAATGCCCCCCCTTTTTTGAACCTATGCGATTGGCTCATGACGTGTGTGCTTTCAATGCATGTAAGCTATAGCCCACAACCATAAGCGCTAACCACGAAGCAAACGCATGAAGGCACTGGCTTTTTTTCCATCTTGCCTACGCGTATTCAGGAGAGAGGGAATACCGTCCTATAGCAGTCAGTATAGGTACGTATACACTTCTAGTCTGCTACGCAGTATAGCTGACTATAAGACGGTATCCCCTCTCTCCCGAAAACGCATAGACGCGATCGAAAAAAGCCAGTGCCTTCATGCGTTTCCTCCGTGATTAGCACTTATGTTTACATGCGTTGAAAGCACACACGTCATGAGCCAATCGCATAAGTTCAAAAAAAGGGGGGGAGGGTATTTCCACTGGTGCTATGCGTTTGCTTCATGATTTTTCCTTCCGTGTAGTCTGCATCGGAAATTTCAGTATCGTTTAACTTGCTGTGAAAATTCCGTTTTAGTTGGCAGCTGTTTTTTTCTCAGCTTTTCCAGAGTACTCATATAGTCGTAAAGAAATACACGCTTTCTCAGCAAGAGCTTTGTCTGCTCCCGACTATATATACGTTGAATTCACTGCTTGTGATGTCACATTTAACCAGGTATGATGCCAATTTTTCCAAGGAGGAGGGCATGAATCGAAACAAATCGATACATCGGAAATTGATGTCACTGCCTTTTATGTGCTTCGTAAATGAAATCTACTTCTCCTTGTTCTTAGCTATAAGATTAATGCGTCCCTCAAAGTCTTCGCTGGTGGCCAACTCTTGAATGATAAGTAAAAGCTGGTGAGATTATGGAATATTACTGGAATGAATCTTGAATTCTGATGATTGATGTTGCAACGTTCGTGTGCAGCACCCCTAAATTTTTCCGTCAGATGACAATGATCTCGCACTTTCTTTTGATTCTCTTTGAATGAGTCACCACAAATATGACCAGCTTTAGCTTGTCTGAAATGATTCTCTTCTATTGGAGACAAGTTCATTGGTTTTAGATTCTCATATAATTCTTGCAGCTTACTTCCAATGGTCTTCAACTTTTGAATAAACCACTCTGCTGGTGTTTCGGCATTATCTTGTCTTCGATAACTTGCATAGTATAATTGACTGTCATCGAAGCTGCATTTCACATGATAACCTATACTATAGGCTTGATGCTTCCAAAATGCACAAACATTATTCTCCAAAGGCTCAAGTAAACACTCAAAGTCTGCATAGGTGACGTAAGAAACTTTTTTAGCGGAATTAAAGTTATTAAGCTTGAGAGTGTTGATTTCTTCAGTTGGCAGATTTATCCGGCCCATGTTTACACTAGCACAATCAAGTTCATGCATCTTAAGCTTATTTTCACTGTAGAAGAAGTGTAAGCATCCGTCACAAACTCGGCGTTTCCACTTTCTCTTAGATATCTGATCTACCACCAGCCTTGACAAATTTTTAATCCACACATAATGGTTTTTCAATTCTGGAACATTGTGATTTTCTTCTTCTTCTTAATTTTCATTAATGTAAAAAAATTGAACGAGAAGTAAATTAACATGACTGTCTTTTTTCATAGATGTTATATGACAGGGTGAAACTGTATGCTTGTCACCATATTTTTGTAGCAAATACACATTTACAGAGACAGGATTTTGTTTTTCAAACTTGCTGACTTGCTTCAAAGCTACTGGAAACTCTATTCCATTCAAGTTTAATTAGGTGAAATAAGGTTGCTTCATGTTTAAATCAAACCAATCGTTATCCATATATGTTGATCTTAAGAATTCAGCATTTTTAGTTTTAAAATGCTTCTGATCTATGACTTTCGCATCATTCTTTTGTACCATGTACTCTGCGGCAAGCTTATAAATTAATTTTTAGATCATTGTGTTGTTCTAGAGCACTTGTAACTCTCGACAAAATCAGAACTTCTTTATTATCCAAGAAGGATGCAATGTTTATACGTCCACGATTGATTATCACACCTGTAGCTACACGATTCTTGAACGCTGATGGTAAATCTTTCCATTGCACACTGGGACTATCTACACTATTCGGTGCACTGGGATTATCTGCGCTGTTTTTGACACTATCACTAGTTTGTTCACTACACTGCTGCTTTGGAAGGGCCACTGAAATTCTCTTCCGATCTTCCGAAGTAAACTGGTCAACTTGTCTTGAATACAGAGCAAAGTAGCCTAGATGGGTTGGCAGGATTGCATCTTCCCTCTGGATAATGCCATGTCAAGACGTATTTTTCCAACGCTTCAAGCGCTTGATTGGTCAACTCCAATCATCTTCGTAGATCGTCATACCGTGTACTTCAGAAATCTGCCTCAAGGCTTTTTGCAGCAAATCTGCAGTGTACTTAAAGTACTAAACGTTCATGATATCTACGAATGAACTGGAATATTATGAGAGAAAAGATAGTGGCGGTGGGAGCAATACTGAGCTCCAGAAAGGATAAATGTAGCTCTATCTATAGCTCTGACTCCTACTTTACTACTTAAAATGACAAAGTATAATGGTGACTGTTAGAAAGCGCTCACAGCTCTGCCTAACACTGACCTCTTTGTACAGACTGAGACTCTCTGCGTTTTCTCCCGACTTTTTATACTTACTACTCATCCCCATTCGTCAAAATGTTAGTGGGGGTGTGATATAAGCAGCCTAGGCTCAACTTCTGAATCAGATATGTATATTGGGGGGTAAGGAGTGGGGATAATAAAGACAGGGGGTGAGTAAGAGTTCAGTCAGTTGCTAGATACTGCTGAAGATAGACGTATCAGTCTATGGCTCCAAGCACTAAGTCTCTTAGCTCTCTTACCACTGCTGTGGAGAGTGGGGTAGGAGTGGGGGGAGAGTGAATATAAGAAGCTGGCAAGAGCTAAATGAGAGCTCAGTTGTCAACCAGCTAGTTATGAGACCAGACCTCTTTGATCATGGACTACGTCGTTAATGTTTAGGGTTTTCGAAGATCCTCTAACATTTTCATTTCTAAGGAGCTTTTTTTACCTTTTAAGAAGTTATTTTACCTTTAAAGGAAAATGCTAAACCAATAGTTTTTTATTTTGATGCTCCATGTAAGTGGTCAAAACTTTTGCATGAGGAACGTATGGTCAATACTTGGCTTAAGAGAAATTTTCATGGTATACCCTGAGATTCGGGGAGCACATCCTCCTCCAGAGTGATTTTTGTCATTTAATATTTCTTAAGGAATGTCAACATCATCTAATTTAAGGGGTTGGAGAAAAAGAACTGGTTAAAAGAGATACTATCTAAACAGTAAATACTATAATACACATCATTTATGAAATTCAATCTTGACATTGCTCTTTATGTTTCAGTCACATTTGCAATGCTGAAGATTTAGGATGCCCTGCTATTAGCAAAATCAATACAAAGTATGAAGAATGCTTTGCACATCAATTATGCGCAAAACCAGTTTGAGCTTCTAAAAATATCACTGCACTAAGGGACTGGCTGCTCACCTCCAGAGATACAGTGGATACAATAAATCATGATACTCTTGACTTTGATGATGATTTGTAAATTTAATAATAAAATTAAAAGAAAAAAGTCTAAGGAGAAGAAATTATGTGGTAGTTCTTCACTGGTGGAAGGCGGGGATGGGGCCACAACCACTGCCTTATTAACAACTAACAAACAACAGTAGTACTGTCACATTTGTTATTTTCAAGTGGTCTTTAAGTTAACTTTAAGACGTCTTTTAGTTATCATGAAGTCATTTTGACCAACACTCAATGTCAATAATACATCCAAACATATCTGTATTAGTACAGGTACCTTCCAACTCTCCGGTAGCGTACCCGACTATTACCCTGGAGACTGAGTTCAAATCTGAGTGAGGGAAACATTTTTTTTATTCTATAATTTATTACAATGGACTAAAAAAATTTTTAAAACGTGCGCTCATTTAAAATTAAAGAAAAAATTTATTTCAAAACGTGCGCTCATCCGAATGTGCTATTATGAAACCATCTTCCAAACGTATTTGCATTTGTACAGTTACCTTTCAACTCTCCGATAGCACAGTCAGTAGCGTGCCTCACCTTCACCCTGGAGACTGCGGTTCAAATTTGAGTGAGGGCAAAAATATTTTTATTTAAAAAGTTATTCTTATACTTATTACAGTGGAATAAAAATAATTTTAAAATGCGCGCTCATTTAAAACTGAAGAAAAAGTACATTTCAAAACATACGCTCTCATTCAAATATTTCGGATTATGATATGAGTGCCCGCAGATAAGAAGTGACTGTACTTAGGTAGCCTCGTACCTGCAAGTTGGGACGTAACCCAGTACCCGAATAGATAGGGGGCGGAGGGTTAGCCTCGGATCCATACGGCTATACAAAGCATAGTGGGAGTAAGGAGTAGAAAGAAAAGAGAAAAGGAGTAAGTAGGAGACGAAGAACATAGTCAATTGATAGACAGTGTTGAGCATAGACGTGTCTGTTTACGCCTCTGAGCACTGACTGAGCCTTCTATTATCGGAAGAGGTTATCTGACCGAATTAACTAATGGGAATTAAATGTTTGAATTTCCCGCTAAACGAATTAAACGGCATCCACTGTACCTGCATGAGTGGGGTGGCCAAATCCCTGCTCTGTTATCTCGGAGCTGGGCCACCTCAGGTAAGAGTACAGGTACGGAAGGGTGGCCAAATACCTGTATGGATGAGGTAGCCCAGTCCCTGCTCTGTTTACCTACTTAAAATATTAATTAATAACACAAGCACCTATCGACCGATAACCCGCAGTGCTTACTGGCCATTCTATAGAATAATGTGTTAAACTATAACACAAGCGCCTGTCACCTGATAACCAGGGGTGCTTACTGGCCGCTGTATTAAATAATAAAATATTAATTAGTAACACAAGCGCTGATCACCCAGTGACTTAGGGCGCTTTCTGGACACTCTATTTAATAATAATATGAGTAGTTGTTGCAGCACTGTGGCCCGTCACTAAAAAACCCCACCACCTACGTAGAAGCTTTCCATGATAAGCCAAGACGAGGCATGCGGGGTGGGAGATATGCCCCCACCATGGTTGGGTCCCCTCCCAACTTTAAGTGTAGAGAGAGGGAAAATTTCTCCCTCTCGCTTCGTATGGGTATTCTTTGTATAATAATAGGTTTCTTCAATAGAAAGAGTCCAAAATACTTTCTAATTTGTTTTTATGACATTAAAATACAATGTGATTTATAAGAATGTGCCGTAAATTTCGGGGAAGTAACAACAAAGGTGATTATGTTTATTCATTTATTTAAGAATTCAAAGCCTCTCCAAGTGCAATTGTATGAAATGACGCAATATCGTACATAAAATCGCATACAAATTCTTTTGTTAAATATTCCCATTTCGTCAAATCTATAGACACGACTTTCTTATACACACTTTCTTAATTTGAATCATTCATATCTCTTCCAATTTTCTTTATTTTCTTTGCAATATTAGGCCTATAATAATTAACTGGTGCTTCATATACACTGCAACCTTTTTCTAAAATACAATCTACAAATTTCTACACAACAGTAGACATCAAATCCGACAAATCACTTAATACAAGTAAATTACAATCAATACATTTGACAACAATATCATTTAAATGATCAAAGATCACCTTTTTTAGAACTAAGCTACGACGATATTGCTTCGCAACACTACTACTCATACCTTGTTTTCGTCCTTCTTCAAGCTCAATAACCTTGTCGTTATAGCTTACAGTAAACTTTAGTGACCAGTTGGAGCCATAAATTTTGATGTCCTGCAAGTTGCTGTCGTCCGTGGTAAAATACTTCTTAATATCTGTAAACGCCAAGTTAAATTCGTTCTAATCTGAAATTTCAAACTGAGTCCCTTCGAAATCTGTGCTTAATAGTCGAACTACAGGTACTTAATTATTGTCAAGTAATTTTTTGTGTTCCAGATCAACTCCGGCTTTTTTGCCCAAACGATTTATTCAACCCATAAAGCTTGCAATAAGTCTGCGAAGGTGACTGTTGGTACTGCTTTACGCTTAAGAGATCGATTGCTACTGATTCCCCAACTCTCTTTTTCTGGAACTCCATTTTTCTGTTTAATTGTATTGATGGTATGACGAGCAGTCAGAGACTAACGACTAATCCAACTTTTTTATACTAGTCGTAGCTTGAAAGAGACAGTGTAGAAGACATTTGGAGGTGGTAAGTCACGTTGTAGCAGGAAAAATTGCGTCAATAAAACATTTAGGATAACGTTCATTGAAACGTATAATCGTGTATCGCGCGCGGATAAATACTGAGTATAAAATTTTTTACTAACTATAAACGTTCAGAAGTAGGATCGCAAAACGCTGACATCGATTATTTTTGAAATTCATAATAATATAACATTTGTATCTGTCACTAGATGTTTAAGAATGCGCAGACTGCAAATTACAAGTATATTCATTGATACACTTATGTCAAAGACATTTTACTGCAGCTTTTTTGTAAAGACTGTACCAGATAACCGCTACCACCAGACACCGAGCTTCTCGAATTTTTTTTGCTACACCTTAATGAAATAAAACGTCCGGCAATTTTGTCATTCTTCTTCAAATCAGCGGAGGAATTGTTGAGAAATTTCTGAAACCCAAACCGTTGCTCATGTAAAACAGAAACATTAAACAAAACTGACTACATCCGTTTGAAGATATGTTTTGTAACTGTTTGACATCCCGACGCAATTTTTTACAACTTTTACAAAATCAATGTGCTGCGGTACATAAGGTTGAATTCCATTGCTATCGGAATATAAACCATTGAAACGTGTATCAACGTATATAGCAACCCAATGCATACCTGGTTTTGTGTGATCATCAGTGTTAATGACGAGTGCTGTCGGTTTTGTCCACACCCGTAGGATCTGATCAGCTGGGAGCACGCCGATAGTATGCGTTGTGATTTGTGACAGGATCTGGAGTATCTGTAGGCTGTCCATTACATTCGCAGAGCCTCAATTTCAGCTTATGAGCGTTATTTAGGGCACACCGATATTTTTAATGATTTGGTTTTAATGCGTGATGCATACAGTACACTGCCGATGACAAATCATTTAAAGGTGGATAGTCAATATCGTATTCTGAATTCATCACTTGACAAATAGCTATTTTATGTAAGCCGTACCACTTTTCGCAATCTCTTTGTAAATTTTTCTTGCACTTCTTCCAATACCATCCAAAATTTTAAAAATTTCTTTTAAAGGTACTTCACCCTCAAAGAAATCAAGTCCATGATGATGTCGCGACAACCAAATATTTTGTCGTTGCGCCTCCTCACTCAATTTTTGCAAGCGACAAGGAGGTGTCACTACCCAATGTCCGGAAAAGTCATTGTTTAAAGCAACGATAGCAACTTCTTTCAGCACCGTTACGTCTTCTTTCACATTGAAATACTGAATGTCGACTTCGAGCTCCTTTGCGATTTATGGATGATTGAGCGTACCAGCAGCAACTAAACCGAGAAGCGATTGGCGTGTCCGAGTAGTAAGTGTAAGTAGTTAGTGGCACCATCCAACCGCTGAAGTCGACCATGATCTGACGTGACACATGGATTTCAAGAATATTCTCGCACTCGACATACACTATAACATTAACAGTCGGGGTTAGAGCGTCAGCAAATCGAACGTCCAATCTAACGCTGCCATGTTTAATTAGGTTCCAATGAGAACATTCGTTGGCCGATTAATCCAGTGTTAAATCGAAAGCAAAAAGACAGTTGGGATAAGGTTCGCGATCGATGTGATTTCCTTCATTGAGAAAGTTAACTCCCGTGCCTGAGAACAAGGTATGATAAGCATCTGCAGATAAATTATTTGTTTCAAAGTCTGGCTGTCATGATTCGGAAGGAACTTGAACACCGTCAATGTACAAACAAAGAAAATTTATTTTGAAATGATAAAAATTAAACTGATTCATAGTACGATCGCTATTATAAGCTTGATTTTTTACGAAATCGACGATTATCTGATTAGGTAACTAGCCCAAAATAATATTATCCAAAGTTTTGCCATCAATACCACTATGCATCGTCACAGCATCCACTTTGACACGCGTGAGCGGATATTTTGCTGTACTCTTTAACACAACTTTGGTATGGGCTAATAAAACAGATGGGCTTATTTTAACGCGTATCACTAAAAAATTTGCTTCTTCAATACGAACGGAAACTAAGTTTAAAGTGCCTATGAGACAAAATGCATCGCAAGATCTTACTTATCGCATTCTCACCTTGACGACATTGATGAGTAATTTTCTCTGATTGAATACATTGCAATGAAGATGACCAACGAGATCAATCGATTCATTTGCTGGTAGTAGTGTACGTCGCTTGACGAGTCCCGCGTTGGCATCCAACACATTGTCCATCTTTGTCGCCGTATCGTCGCACCATAATGCACTCATTAAGTGGGATGATTTTGTCACAGGTCCGTAATTTATTAAAACTTTCAATTATGATCTGTAAGCGTACGTGTTGTTAGGAGGCAATACAGGTTTCTGATTGAAAAACACATCGACTTGATTGAATAACGAATGCATAAAGTTATTGATTAGTCCCGTCTTTGAGATTTTAGATGTTACGTCAGCATTTAATTCTTTATCTTCGTTGACGGCCAACTTGACACGAAGACTGAGCATCAGCTGTGTGAGATCGATGTATTCGTCACCATTACCTCGTACGACAAATTCGATCGGTAAATCATCTGTGAGCGATAATGTTGGCTTGTATTGAATTCAGTGCAATCCCTGAATAGTTGTTTGAGTCAGCGGGGTATCAAATAAAAGAAGCTCAGACTTTAAGTACTCGCATGAGTGACTCTAGAAAAGCCATTTACAAAAAATTAACTTTTAAAAATATCTTTTGCGGTTTTTTGTTCCGTCTTCTTTTTTCCTTTTATTGTCCTCTTTTTTTTTAAATCTTTCTTACGTGTTTTCTTAGTTTTTTTTTTTACTCTTACGCCAGCCACGCCTTGACTGCACAGTTCTACGAAGCAATTGCAAATGAAATGGTTCGTCGAGTCGCCCAAGTTCATATCCCGAACCTCCCATAAGCTTGTCCAATTTTTCCTCGACTTTTCTCTTCAGCGCATTACCAGACTCCATCACACGAGTGCGAAATGTCTCTTTAAAAGGTATGTTTTTAGTGGTGACGTCAGAAATAATGCTCATACCTGCACAAACCGCTTGTTTGCCAACAGCTTTGGCACCTCGTTTAATGAGTGGTAAAACTCGTCGAAATACTCTAGCAAGAAACGATCCGATACCTTTGTGTTCTCGTTGATAGGGGGCCCCAACGCAAATGCGTCCAACACCTTCTCCACTGTTGCCATTAATTTTGGTCAGACTTCCACCACCACCACTTTATGCAATAAAGTAGTCCTCGTAGGGATCCATAATTTTTAATCGATTCGTTTAAAGTGAAGCGTTACCATCAGCGTTCCAAAGTCGAATGGTATGGGGACACTAATCAGGTCCCTTATATCGATTTTAATATTGTAAAAAGATATAAATAATAATGGCATATACATAGGCAGTAAGAAAATTTTATTTTTGACACAACCGTACGCATTACCTTAAAAGTCCAACGACATCGCCCGCAACAAACGCAATTGAACGTATCCTACAATGTTTGATTCACAGATTTCGCTGTAAATCATAAGCATCGATGGTAAAGCATTGGTGAGATTTGCTGGATGAACGGATCAAATTTCATTATTTTCTGAGTAAAGACTTGTACTTTTAATGCCCAAGATGTTACGTCATTTTTCGGACAATAATAAGCGATAAATGTATTCACTGCGCAATGCTTCGGAACAGACTAACTTAGCCACTAGGTAACTGCCTCTTTCCAAATTAAAAACCACGTGAGCTCGCGTGGTTTTTGAACTATTGATTTCTCGTATCATTTCTTTGATATTTGTGTATATACCGGGGCGTATGAAATAATCTACGTGAATCACAGGACGTTCTCTGTGTACAGTACTGCGTAGCCGTGGTATACATTTGACGGTAATTTTTCTTTCCTTATCATTTATCGCATGTTAAAATGTCAATAGTAATTAAATCTCCGTTATACCAACACTCCGTTGACCCTGCAAACTGATTTGCTGAGGTAATATTGTTCTGTAGTGCGCAATAGTATTATCAGAATAATACTGCATGCTACTGTTGCTAGGCAACAGAACGTAAAATTTGTCCTTCAATTTATATCTTTTGAATAATTACCCTTTACCAACAAACTAAATTTTTCAGGATACTTCTACCAGCTGACAAAATATTCTTTAGAACGTCCTTTACCTCGACTTTCCAATATCTTGTCAACCTCGAAGAAGCTCTCGTTCAATTCCTTTTGCACTTTGCTCAACTCTTCCTGATAAAAGAAATCGTCAATGTCGTCGTCAGCAAAATCTCTAAGAAAATATACTGGAAGTTATCGCATGCAAGAGATACGTACATGTACAAACAACTGTTAAGTCCAACCACTTTCGTAACCTTTGGCAAAGACACTTCTCGTCTTACTATTAAGAACTAAATCTCCAACGTTGTACTTTGAATTTTTATAAGTATGCCTGTCATGACGTTGCTTAATGTTTTCTCGTGCTTGCGCAATATTGTGCAAAGTCACGTTAGCTGGTGCCATCTTCGTTGACGAATGCTTCGTGCGATTGTATGACTCTGTTATACTTGGAAGAATGTCTACGAAGCGTCAACTGTTTGTGTGTGTAAAGTATCGCCACATTCATTCTTTATTAGTTTCTATAAAACGTTTAGCTATTTCAGCCTTTGTCTGTGGGCTACGTGCTATTCTGTATTTAATTTCATTTTCTTGTAAAACGAATTGCATTTCACGACCTACAAATTCTTTACCTTTATTCGTATTGATAGGTACCGCCCAAGCGTATTTGCTGACGACATCGATGACAACGAGAACATAAGCGCAGCCATCGTTGTAAGTTTTTAAGGTTCTCAAGACGATAAAATCAGCTTCCCACACGTCGTCAAAGTTACGCACGTTAGAGCTTCTTCTATGAAAGCGATTTCTCATAGATCTATGTAAATTATAGCTATCTTGACTTTCTAGCCAACTAATAACGTTTGATCACAAAAATTTATTTTTTACAGCAGTTGTAACCATGAGCGTATGCAGTTGGTCGTATCGCTTCGTAGTAAAGCTTTTGCTAAGTCTTATGCCTTATTCTTTTTTTATTTTTCTTTCTAGACTTAGGTCCCATGGCTCTCTTGATGAGCGAAAAAAACTTCTCAAATGTAATCTTGCTACACATGCAGCATCCTGTCAATATAGCAACTGTTCGCTCATCCGGCGGTGTTTCTCTGGCAATCATACGCGAAAATGCAAATTCAGCCAATACCCGATCCAATTTTAGACGTTGGCCCTTCTTCTCCGTAGCGTAGGCAAGATTGTGCTGACGACATGCTTTGTCCAAGGAAGTTATACCCACATCACCGTGCTCGATGCGCTTCGACAGCTTTGCTCCAGGACCTTAAAATTTGTATCCAGGTACATGCATCTCAAACGGTAGCAAGTCAATCGACGCCATGTTTGTACTTGATTCGACGAAGGCACAATTAAAAAAATTGTTTTTTTATTTTTCGGTGACGTCATTGATTCAGTACCACTTTCATCAAGAAAACTTCTACTATTCGACGTAGATCTCGGAGTCTTATTTGGCGATTTCAATTTATCGTCGTCGTCGTCGTAGCCAATAAGTAGTTTTAATACTTAAGGGTTTCCGATACACTCTTGTGGAATGTTTGCCATACAAAATGCCACTGCAAACTGATCACGACCCACCGGTGTGCGTTTTTTCCTGTTCCTCAAGGCATCGTTTACCAGATCGACAATGTTTGACTGTGGTATGCAAAAGTTACCTATTATGACGGTATGTTTATTACTTCACTCAAAGTTCCCAGGAGCACGCAATTGCCGTATGATAACTGCCGCTTTTTGACGATACTTTTTTGGTATGCTTTCGATAACCTTGGCATTCTGTCTTTCCTTCTTTTTACACTATTCTTCGTCTTCGTTGACGTTGTCGTCAGAGGGATTGTTATCTTATAATACCTTGGTGTTCTCTGTGATCGTGTCAGCATGTCGTTTTCTTTTGCTGTCCAATTCCCTCAGGTGCAAATATCCTTGTAAAATTTGTTTGTATTCCTTCCATCTTTCTCGCTCATTGGTATACGGTAAATTCAAAATGTCGATCAT
This sequence comes from Copidosoma floridanum, assembly GCF_036245765.1. Lineage (NCBI taxonomy): Eukaryota > Metazoa > Arthropoda > Insecta > Hymenoptera > Encyrtidae > Copidosoma > Copidosoma floridanum. The sequence goes on from NW_028321907.1 coordinate 26,669,274, forward strand.
TTCTGCGTAGAGCCAACTCATTGTTGTGCCCGGCGCTTGCACAGACTTAAGACCATCGTTGCGGAATGTGCTCCGCAATCGATACACGCTTTCTTGAGGCAGAAGAATCATTTTTTTACATGCTCCATGTTTGTTACAGCATTAACAACATCGTTCCAAGGAGCGGATCCAACAAAGCAGGTAAGAAACTTCCTCCCTGTTGTACGATGATCTTTTTCTGAGAATGCTAGCGTGTCTACGTAAGCGTTTTTTGTATGCCGCAGTTAGTAAAACGCTTCCTTCGAGAATGTTCAATGCACATTTGCAAATGTACTTGATTAGCGTCTTATCTGCTTTGCGCAACAGAGCCCTCTGTTGTTCGGTGTCGAGATAATAAAGAGCTCTCAAAATGGTAACGGTTTTCGATAATCATCATCATCGTTCCTGAAGCTCGTTGATGTAGCATTTGATACTGCTTCGTGATTGGCTGTCGAAATACTGAACAGTCGCTGCACTGAGCTATCGTTGTCGTCAGAATACACGTCGCTGAAATGAACATTCATAGTGTTACTGCAAAATTGAAGTGAACTATCGTTTTTGGTTAAAGTCGCATTTTCATTTTTTTATCAACTCATAATTTGACATTCTTATCTTTTCGTTAATCGTGCAAATTTTCTCATATCTATCATTCATTGTATCTCCGGGCGTCAAAATGGTATTTCGATTTATTTGGTAACACCGTGGGCAGCTGTGCCAAAAGCAACTTTGGAATTGTAATACGATTTCACGATGATCATGCACACCATCTAGAGGAGTGCAGTATCCATCGACGAGGATAACTTCTGGTAAGCGTTTCACTTAACAGTGTCCAATGTGTTCGATAAAATGCTGAAGAAAGTGTTTTTCCATTCAATAAAGCCATTTTAAAGCTCTTTCAGATTGATTTTTAGCCATTCTGTAACGTTTTTGTGGTATTATACCACTTTGATTTTTTTTTCAGAAATTTTTTTCTATACACACGCATACTGGTCAAAGTGATGGTTGTGCATTTCCCAAAAAGGTTCACCCCAAATTTTTCAAAGGTTTTTCGAAAAGCTAAGCTAGCTGATCTTCCAATTTCCACTTTTTGCTTACAGTATTTTTTAATTTTATTTTCAAAGTCAAAAATATAATTATTTTCTACTTGTTCATTGTACCATTTTAAAAACTGATCTCGATCATTCGTATGCATACTATCGGGTGAATATACATTGAGCAGCGGTAGAGGATCTATGTACGATTGATCTTCGGGATTGGTAAAAAAATGTGGAAAAATATATTTTTCGATTTCCGACAGACCATACGACTTGGGTGAGCTGCTTCAAAGCATATGAAAGTAATTAAAACTATCGATAAATTGTATTTTTATAAATTCCATCAATATTATTTTCGATCCGTTCATGATAATGGATGGTACTAAGCGTTCACCATGTTTTTTCCCTACATACTTAAAAACAAATTGAGCATCGAATTCTTGTGCATTGTGAGATATGCAAATAACCTTGTCAAAATGTTTTTGATGATCTAAAGCAAGATCTACCAACTGCTTGATTAGATTAGTTTGAAAAATATATTCTCGAATGCCGCAATGATCGCAGCTTATCGAAATATCTTGTACGTTGCTACAAGCATTACAAACTTGTTGAACGATACACAGATTTACTTCGTGGATTTTTTTTTTCCTCATCACCCACGATGACTGTCGTCTGTTGGTTTTCAAAATCGTAGAATAATATTAAAAAATTAGGTTTTTTGGTGTTCAATTTTAATGGTTGAATGTTACATTGATGATTTACGGGTAAATATTTTTTACAATTGCAACAAAAAGAAATACTGCATTGATGTTTATGTTTCTTGTTCGATATTCATTCAGTTTTGCAACATAACGGGCAAATTTTTATTTGTTCGCAAACGGTAAAAGATTTACTATACGAACCTTTTTTTAAATGATTTTCATTTTCAAAACACATCAAAAATAATCTGTAGCACGAATCACACTTTTTTGATGGACCCGTCACATCGTAAAGAGAAGATTGCATACACTTGTAGCATTTGTTGGAGCATCTGTGATCCTCGATACGCCAATAACTCTTATTGCATGGTATTTGCTACGTGCACAATTTTAAAGCAGCTCCACCGAGGAAAAAACGAGAACTATTGGTCGGGCACAGCAGAAGGCAATATTCGCGATATGTGCTTGATACCTATAGGAACACAGCACCTTGATAGGTGCACGAAAGGTTCTGTGTTTATTATACCACGAATTAATACAATGTCTTAAACTCTCAAGTGGTACAATCCTACGTGAGTAACTAAAGACAAAATTTGTACTACAAGCACTATAAGCGCTTGAGTATTACTTCAACACAAGTCCGTGTACTGGGTGATACGAGATACGTTTTATTAGTTTGCAATGTAGTCAACACAGACCTCCTCTGACCAATCAGAGAGCTCCATTAGCCCTATACCGGCGTGTTCACACAGTATGTACACACGTTCATACGATACGCTTAGAGAGGATCAGACCCCAGCTAAAAACTCTAAGAAATACACAGTATCCAATGTATTTTATTGCGTTTTTTAATGAACATGCCTGAGTAAAATATGTACATACTACTCATAATTTTATTAAAAATTTAACCCTTAGAATGGTTGTCGATGTATTAACACATAACTTTCTGATGATAGTAATGCTTAGTAGTCCACTAGCAGAAGACAAACATATCGTTTAGTTTCACATTTTAGCACAGATATTGCTGTGATCGCTTTTTCAGCTTGTGCATGTAGCAAATACAGTATCCGCAACTACCGCTTGTACCGATAAAATTCAGTATAGGCTCATAATGCTCAGTGTTTTCATAGTACATTAATCGTAATGTATGAACGATTTATTCTTGAGTCTCTAAAACTAAACGAGTACCATTGTGCAGGGGCCTATGACCACGCCCGAAATTTTGAAACGAATAAACGGTAATTGCTGTCTTGTGAGAAGAAAAAATTTTTTGAAACTCGTGAACTTTTGCGAGGCCAAACCCTGTTGGGCACACAAATTTTTGTTAATTGCAAAAGCTCTTTGGCAGCTCCCTTTTGAGTGGGTCTGTAATCGCCCCTTATAAGGTTCCAATAACTATGTAGCATACCTGTGCGTAATTTTCCCTGGACGACGCGCAACGTAAGCGTAAGCTGCTGCTGAAGCTCGTGGTAAACAAGGATTAACATTGTTATTGATGGTTAATATTGATTTTTTTGTACGTAGTTCTCAGTCAAGGCCATACGTCCTCTTCCACTAATACCACTTATAATGGTACAATTTATTGACAAACTGTCATCGATTTCAAAGTCATTCGAGCTCTGCACTAAACAAAATATCCCATAAATATTTAACAACAAAATTTCGAGTAGGCCTAAAAGATATTAACAATGGACCGTAATAAAACATTTAAGAATTTATAGTAACACCTATAAAGTCTTCAGGATTACTTTTTTCGACTAAATGATTATGTAAATCAATAATACAATCCTCAAGCCATGCGTACATACTAACATTTAGGGGTGGTCTCGCCAATCTACCTTGAATTTCTCGTCTTTTATAATTAAATCGACGATATCGTCCAGTTGTTATGTTGTTGATGATAAAACGTGGACTTTTTCCTTCGCCATTCTGCAACGGTAATTCTTAAAAAACATTTTAAATATTTGAAAATAACTAGAGAAACAAAGTATCTCATAATATTTACCATCATCATCTTCGCTACTATCGCTACTACTACTACTGATACTACTGCTACTACTACTACTATTGTATATAACGTCATTACAATCTTCTTTTCCGCTTGCCTCTTCGGTATCTGAATGTTTTTCATCATCACTACTAATGTCTTCGTATATCAGTCGATTTAAACCGCTAGTCGATGGTTGTGTATTTTTCTCTGCAAGTAAAAATATAAAAATTATACCTGATAAATAGATATAGTAATACAATCTGCTTACCACGCATAGTGGTCGGTGTACATTCCATAGGTGTATCAGCATTGAAAAGTAATTTGTCCCTAAGTGTATCATCGTGCATTTGTCTTATTCACTAAGTATAACAAAATTTGTAATGGCTGAAAGTAAATAAAAAAAATAATTTTCAAGGTATACTTCCGGTAACAGCGCACGATATTTTTTGCCAATAAATGATAAGGATTGACAAATTTTTGAATAGCTTTAACAACAGTTTCGTGAACTACTGTATAATTAAAAAGGCCGCGTTTAAACATGTCACTCACGGTTTTTATTCGACAATGCAAAACAAGAAAATACAATTTTTTGAGTAATATATTGATCGATAATGATTGAAAATTACTACTTCAGGTGCTACCACGCATAGTAAAAATTTGTGGTTTACGAACGAGTGCAACGTGAAGCAAACATCTAAGCACGCTTATCAAATGAGCTTTCGTAATAGGTTCCATTGTTTAAGTTAAAACAAAACTGAGGGCTGGATGTCTTCCTTGTGCTATGATGTTTATGGTGAGCGTTTTGGACAAAAGCTAGCACAACGATGTGGTGGCGAGTCATACGACTAATCAGCATACTTGAGCACTCCGTGCATTGATCAAAAATTTGTGAGTGGCTTTAGAGAGTCAGCGCTAAGATAATTTGTTCCAAAAATAAAGTTGATTAGCCACTGCAGCGAAGAACTGTGGCCCAGCCATGACTCTTCTATCTGTGTCAGTCGAGAGGTAGCGCTCTGGTTCTGTCAACTAATAAAGTTATCATACGGAATGTGTGGGTGAAGTGTCCAAAAATCACTGACTGGCTCTACCATATTTGGGGACTGATTGGGAAAATTATAATCCGAGCAGTAATGTGTCAATCTATGATTTTCTCTCTACCACTTCCATCAATCATGCAGTCCCCGACAATACCGTCTTCGGTCACACTTGTCTTATACACACTGTAAAATCATCCTATATTATCATACGTCGTATGTAGTAGTATATCTGTAATATTACACCACGTTGCTCTCCGCATCTCCAAGATTTCGTATGTCTCTCTCTCTCTCTCCACGTCTCGCTCTTTCTCTCTTTCCGCAACGTTTAGATTTCGCACGTTCTCACCTCCACTCAACAATTTTTTATACTTCAACCTCACAAGCACTTATATGCAACACTTTGGCTTCTTGGCTTCGTCAAAGCAGACCCTATCCGAGTGATAAAGAGTTTGTTTTAACGAGCCAAAGTGTTGCAACTACTACTGAAATGTTGAATAGTTACAAAAGCGACTATCACCTAATTAAAAAGAGCACTTACAAGCCACTTTATTACAAAATAAAATATTCATAAACAACACAAGTGCGTACCACCTAATGACCCGGGGCGCTTACTGACCACTCCATGGAATAATTACATTGTTCAACATCAAATTAGTATTACAAACATTAACTATATAGAATTTATATATTCGCGTGCTAGCAATTAACTTTAGTATTTTGTAACCAATATCGTGCGTACGATGGTCCTACGTGATCACCAATCATAGCGCTCCACGTTTAAGTTACTTTGGCTGCTTACGACTGCTCGCCTGTGAGCATTTAGTCAGTCCGCACCGATCGCTCGTCCAGTGAACCACAGTGTGGTTACTGTGTACACCAACAAAGTAGACATTTTCTCGAGTAAATCATTTTAAATAGAAAAAGAAAATGTCTTGTTTTATTAACTCGCGTAACTCAAACAACATCATTTTTAGTTAATTATATTAGTAAAATAACTGTTTATAAAACGTAAAACGTAATTTTGTTATTTACCACAGTTTTTCAATTTTTTCTCATCAAGTGTTGTAATTTCTGCTGTTAATATACTTTATTATTTTGTTATACATAAAAGGTGTGAGTGTTAATCTTTCAACAAAACCAAGCAATTTGGCTCCCACTCTTTTCCCTCGCAACCGGTAAATCAAATCATACAGTCCACAATCATTGGGTCTTCAATCCCAAACATTTGTCCTTCGAGCCGGATCAAAAGGGTGAGTGGAGAGCTTCGGCTTATTATTAGCCACGTGCGAGTTACGAAGTCGGCCATCTTAACCAACTTCTTCTTCACGAGCGACGTGCGGACGCCGTCTGCGCGCCGGTACGTTGGGCGTATCTTTCTCTCTCACACACACACTCTCATACAACAACACTTGGTACCTGTGGTAAGTTCAGTGCTTTTTCTCATCGTACATGAACTCGAGTACATACTCGTTGGCTTCGTTGCATAGCTTATTGATACACTTTTCTTGTGCGATTTGTCGCCATCTTTTAGTTCACAGGCCCTAGTACACACTCGCTGGCCATCTTGTTCTTCCTGCGTTGCGCAGACAGATTCATTTTTTTTTGTTTCGTGCACTGGCTCGAGTACTATTACTCGTTTGCCACCTTTGGTAAATAGCTTTTAGCTTCATGTAAAAGCTCAGCTTATTGTAGCTGTAATAGCTTGAGTACTATTACTCGTTTGCTACTTGGTAAATAGCTTTTAGCTACATAGAAAACAATTCGCTTATATTTAGCCTTGGCCTTCGTAGCCATATATACATAGTGTTCTTTTGCAATCATAAGCACATAGTCGGCCATTGGTGCCCTCGCTCTTTAATTTTCTTTGTGTGCCGTACTTATGAACCTTTTTGCTCCACAGAACAACAAGGGTTTTATCGGCAGCGGGCTAACACTTACAATGTGCTTGCCTGTCACTGCAGGGCATCATAGCACTAGAAAGTGCTTCTCACCATAGCTGCAGGCTGCCATTGCCTGCAGGTTCAACGTGAACCGTTGTTGTTATTGAGCCACTTCAATGCCTGGATACCCATTGCGTGGGCCTGAATACCTGTGCACATAATCGTCGTCTTCAAGGTCCTGCAAACATTTTTCGTACTCAATTAAGCAGGTAGCTGATCGCCTGCGTCGTCTACGGCTGCTCCTTCAACAGGTTTTAAATTGCGATTTCTAGTAAATTCAAATAACTATTAATTACACGATCCAATTTAGCGATAAAAATTAGAAAATTTCAGTTTATTTAAGCACTAGTGCAAGTATTGATTTGCGTTAATTATATAAGTATTAAATTTAGAGATTTTCTACTATTTTATTATAATATTTGTTTAAACAATTTGTACTGTTAAAAGCTAGCTTGATTGTCACTGCCAGGTGTAGATAACGTTTGGTCACTATGGATGCATATTACTCAACGCAGCTTGGCCTTTATACCAAAATAAACAATGCTTTCATTAATTTCAAAAAACTTGGCTCGGCCAAAATGACAAAGGGTCAAGCTGTGGCTCGACTACAACAAATTAAAGATGTGTTTGAACATTTTAAAACGATTACTACTACTGTTATGACTTTGGATCTTCTTGATAAACAACACGACTATTTTAAAACTGGCGTGTTTGAGGGTGGTGAAGACCTTTTTTATTCGGCCGTTGGGGACTTTGAAGACTACCTGTTCTCGTTATCAACCGATAATCCAGCTCCTGTACCTCCCAACTTTGCCCCACCTCAAAATTTTGTGCAAGGTTATGCCTCGTTACCTTCTATTGATTTACCAGTTTTTAATCGTAACCTTGATTGTTGGGAGAATTTTAGAGATGTGTATAGAGCTTTGGTACACAGGAAGCAGGATCTCCCAGGTATTATTAAGTACCAGCACCTACGTACTCATGTTACTCGTGATGCTTCAGATTTAATTAAAACAATTCCTCTTACTGAGGAAAACTACTCGCAGGCTTGGGAGACCCTGCTTGCCTTCTACGACAACCAGCGACGATTAGTGTCCTCATATACCAGCAATATTATTAACACCCAGCCAATGAAAAACTCTTCTTGCATTGAAATAAAACGCATTTCCAAAGAAATGCTGGGTCCCTTTTATTATTTGTCAGCCATGGGAAGACACATGGGTGACAATGACATTTTCATTGCTCTTGTGACTAGCAAATTTGATTTCCACACATATAAAGATTGGCAGAAGCATCTGGGGAGCAGTAGTAATGCGCATACGCTAGGACAACTACGTGAATTCATAACAGCCCAAATTATAACTTTAGAAGCTTCTGCTAGGAAAACCCCGATCAATCCGGACCAAAGGAGCAAACCTAATAAACTGCAGCTCATTGTTCTGAAACCAATACACCAAAATGCTTGTTCTGTAATCAAACTCATAAGTTGTACCAATGTGACAGTTTCAAATCAAAGCCTTGGAATGAAAAAAAGAGTTTTGTTGAAAGCAAAAGAATTTGTCTTAATTGTTTTGGTAAACATAGTTCAAATAAGTGCACATCAAAATTTAATTGCTTCAAATGTCATCAAAGGCATAACACATTGATGCATAAAGACGAGTTTGATTCTCACAAGGGCAAACCTAATAATGAAAAGAATAACGAGAATTCTGATCCTAAAAACAGGTCATGTCTTAATGTCGGTATTGCTTCTGAAGTGAACTTCCTCAGAGCACCCAGAGTTCTTCTTGCCACTGCAGTGGTATACATTGTTGATTCTAATGGTTCGAGTCTCAAAGTGAGAGCATTAATTGACCAATGCTTGCAATCATCTCTTGTTTCCAAATCTCTTTATGACTTATTGAATTTTAAGAGTCGCAGTACCATCATCTCGTTGTCTGGTATAGGAGACCAAACTGTAAATGTAAAACAGTCAGTTCAATTCAAAATTCAACCTCATTTTGAATCCAATTTCAGTTTGGAAGTTGAAGCTTTGGTAGTGCCTTGGATCACTTCTTATAAACCTCCAGTTTGTCGTGAGGTAATAAACTTAAGCCATATAAAGGGTCTGCAATTGGCTGATCCCAATTTTTTGGGGCTGGATAAAATAGATTCATTACTTGATGCATCTGTTCATGCTGCAATAATAAACAATTTTGTTAAAAGAGGTGAAGATGGTGAGCCCATAGCTTCATCTTACAAACAAGGTTGGCTACTGTCCGGCCCAGTATCTTCATCATCGTCGTTAAATTCAACAGACCCAGTTTCTTTACACATCATAGATAATTCTAATCTTTTTGATCTTGTACATAAGTTTTGGTCGATTGAGGAGTCCATATCTAAACCTACGTTAAGTCCTGAGGAATCTGAATGTGAAGAGCATTTCTCTAACACTCATTCCAGGCAACCTGATGGCCGGTAAATGGTCCGTTTGCCCTTCAAAGCTTTGGCAGACGACCTCAAAGCTGCTAATAAGTTCTGGCATCAGGCTGCATTGTCTATGCTCAAGCAGCTAGAGCAACGATTCCTCAGAGACCCTGAATTGTATAAGGCTTATAACCAGTTCATGACTGAGTACTCAGCCTTGGGGCATATGAGGAAAGGTCATGAACTTAATCGTGCTCAATATTTTTACCCCATCATGGTATTTATAAAACTAACGGTGAAACTTTAAAATTAAGAGTTGTATTTAATGGATCATTCAAAAATTGTGAAGGCCATTCGTTGAATTCCGTTTTGAATTCAGGCCCCAATTTATTACATAATTTGTTTGAGATCATTCTTAAATGGAGATTTTATGGTTTTGTATTCACTACTGATGTGGAGAAAATGTTCAGACAGATAATGGTTCACCCTGAGGATCAGGTCTTTCAGGCTATTTTTTGGCGTTCACAACCAACTGATCCAGTAAAAACTTATTTACTCACTACAGTCCCTTATGGCCTGATCAGCTCGCCATATTTGGCTACTCGTGTTCTTTGACAGCTAGCAATGGATAGTATTCATTCACATCCAAGAGCCGCCAAAATTATCTCAGATGAGTTCTATGTTGACGATTGTCTCTCTGGCGCTCACTTTCTTTTGGAAGTACAGCAAAAGGGCGCTGAACTTCTAGATTTAGCTCAATCAGGCGGTTTTTCTCTGAGAAAATGGTCTTCTAAATCGGCGGAAGTACTCTTAAAGATCCCTGATAAGTTTAAGATTAGCAAGCCCAAAGAATTCAAAGACTATGATCAAACGGTCTCTGTTCTTGGCTTGTCTTAGAATCCCAAAAATAATGAAATTCAATTTCAACTAGTCGTTGATCCTAGTCCTCAGTCTTGGACGAGACGATCATTATTGAGACAGTTGGCGAAGATCTTTGAACCTTTGGGATGGTTTTCGCCTGTTATCATTTTGGGCAAAATTCTCTTTCAGTCTCTGTGGCTGCTTAAAGTATCATGGGATCAACCCTTGCCACCACCAATAGTCTCTAAATGGATTAGTTGGTTGGATGAATTACCCCAGTTGAACCAAATTACAATACCTCGCTGGAATTTCTTTTCGCCTGATTTCGATTTCTTTGAAATTCATGGTTTTGCAGACGCATCTAAGTCAGCTTATGCTGCAGTTGTATACGTTCGTATTGTCAAGAATCAAGGGGTTGATGTAACTCTTCAATTAGCTAAAACCAAAGTTAGCCCAATTAAGACTTTGAGTATTCCACGGTTGGAACTTTGCGCTGCTCAGCTTCTTGCGAAAATAATTAGACATTTCTCAGATTGTTGTCCTGTCAAGGAAGCGCCTGTCCACTTATGGATCGACTCTTTAAATGTATTGCATTGGCTAAATGTTCCGCCTTCTAAGTAGCCTACCTTTATTGCCAACAGATGCTCTAATATTTACGAGTTAGTACCTAAAGCTGAATGGCATCATATAAGGTCTAAGCAAAACCCAGCTAATATCGCCTCGCGGGGAATTTATCCGAGTCAAATGAGTGGACAGCGCTTATGGCTTTCTGGCCCAGATATACTGCACAAGTTCCAACCCAAATACCCAAAGCTCAAAATTGACCTGATACTTCGCATGTTAATATATTAGTTTAGGATAAAGGCCTAGATACCTTTGTCAATGGATTGTATGGACGTTATTCCAAATGGAAAAGACTACTTCAAGTAACTGCCTACTGTCTTAGATTTGTTTATAAATTCCTTGTCAAAATAATTCAAAGGAAGTCAAAAAATCATACTGACAATTTTAAACCTAAATTATCTTTTATTTCTGTAAATACTTATTTTAATTTAGCTTTATTTAACTTATCAATCGAGGAATTAGAAAATGCTGCACTCTTGTTAGTCAACACACATCAGCAACGTTGGTTTTCTGCCGATTTAGCTCTTCTTCGCAGAAACCAAGGGCTAAGACCTGATGAATTAGAACAGCTTCCATCAAGTAGTCGTTTGCATAAATTAACGTCTGTTATCATCGATGATCTTCTTCGAGTCAGTGGAAGGCTTAGTAACTCTCTTTTAGATGCAAATGCTAAACATCCCTTGATCCTCTATGGCTACGACTGTATCACTCAATTGTTAATTGGCTATTATCATCGCAAGGCATTACATGGAGGTGTTAAGATGATTCTTGTGTCTCTTAGGCAAAAATATTGGATTTTGCGAGGTCGTGAAGTAGTGCGTGCCGAACTTAGTCACTGTTTCACCTGTAAAAGGTAAAAGGGCCGGACTAAGACTCAATTGATGAGCGATCTTCCAAATTGTTGAGTAACTCCTAGTCCGCCCTTTCAGAAGACTGGAGTTGATTATGCTGGACCTTTTCCAATTCGGTTGTCTAAGAGTCGAGGAAAGGGTACTTTCGAGGGACACGTGGTCGTGTTTATATGTATGGCCACCAAAGCGGTACATCTGGAAGTGGCTGAGGACTACTCGACTGAGGCATTCATTGCAGCGTTTCATTGCCTTGTGTTTCGTCGAGGGCAGTGTACTGATCTTTATAGTGATCAGGGCACGAACTTTGTAGGTGCTGACCACGAATTAAAAAGAATGTGAACAGCTCGATGTCATTCATCTGATTTTGCCGATAGTCTGTCGTCTTCTGGCACTGAGTGGCATTTTAATCCTCCAGCTGCCCCGCACTTCGGTGGTATTTGGGAATCTGCCGTAAAATCAGCGAAGTTCCATTTGAAGCGAGTCGTTGGTGATCAGATTTTGATGTTTGTCGAGTTCTCAATCCTTCTGTGTCGTATAGAATCATGCCTTAATTCACGGCCACTGTGCCCTCTGACCGATGATCCTGAAAACTTTTATGCTCTCACTCCTGCCAATTTATTAATCCTTAGACCATCCTATATTTTGCCCCAAGCAGATTTGACCTCCGAAAAAATATCTCCATTACACAGGTGGAAGCTTGTTACACAGACTGTCCAGAATTTTTGGAGGCGGTGGTCCTCAGAGTACCTCAGCACTCTTCAAGCACGATCTAAGTGGCTTACGCCCCAAAGATCCATGCAGATAGGGGATTTAGTCCTTATTAAGAATGAGTTGACTCTACCTGGCAAGTGGCCTCTGGGTCGTATAATTAAAATTTTTAAAGATCAGAGGTCCCTAGTCAGGGAGGTCCAGTACTGTTCTGACTAGACCGATCCATAAATTAATATTGTTAAGGACAAACTCTGAAATTGAAGCTATTAATTTGGACTAAACGTTTTAACGTCTTATTAGTTGCACTTAGATAATCTAGTTATAAAATTAAGAACAGTTACCATACTTTTACTTAGTTTGCTATTGTAAGTAGACAAGTGGTCTACATTAATACTTTCAAATTTTAAGTTATACGTAATACTTTGTTTATTTTATTTATTTTTCTCTTTCTTTGATGTGCATTCGTACTGACTGCTTTCCATCAACCTGGGTAGTATGTTCAACATTAAATTAGTATTACAAACATTAACTATATAGAATTTATATATTCGCGCGGTAGCAATTAACTTTAGTATTTTGTAACCAATAGCATGCGTACGATAGTCCTGCGTGACCACCAATCATAGCGCTCCACGTTTAAGTTACTTTGGCTGCTCACGACTGCTCACCTGTGAGCATTTAGTCAGTCCGCACCGATCGCTCGTCCAGTGAACCACAGTGTGGTCACTGTGTACACCAACAAAGTAGAAATTTTCTTGAGTAAATCATTTTAAATTGAAAAAGAAAATGTCTTGTTTAATTTACTCGCGTAACTCAAACAACATCATTGTTAGTTGATTATATTAGTAAAATAACTGTTCTTCAACTTCGTTCAATATCCTTAAACTAGCGCACATAAAACGTAATTTTGTTATTTACCACAGTTTCTCAATTTTTTCTCATCAAGTGTTGTAATTTCTGCTGTTAATATACTTTATTATTTTGTTATACATAAAAGGTGTGAGTGTTAATCTTTCAACAAAACCAAGCAATTTGGCTCCCACTTTTTTCCCTTGCAACCCGTAAATCAAATCATACAGTCCACAATTATTCGGTTTTCGATCCCAAACAACATGTTTAACAATAACGCTAGCGCCTATCATCTAATGATGCACGGTGCTTGCTGGCTACTCTACTAAATAATAAAATATTGATCAACAATACAAGCACCTATCACTCTATAACCTGGAGTGCATACTGGCCGCTCTATGAGATAATGAAATATTAATTAATAAAACAAGTGACTATCACCCAGTGACCCGAAGGCCTTACTGGCCACTCTATTAAATAGAAAAGTAGAAATTAAAAACACAAGCACCTATCACCCGTAGAACCAGAGCACCTACTGCCTAGTCCACCAAAAAAAGAAATATAAAAATTAATATCACAAGTATCTATCGCCCAGTGACCCAGGGTGCTTACTAATGGCTCTATTTAATAATGAAATATTGATCAACAACACAAGTGCCTATCACATAATGACCCAGGGTACTTACCGGATACTCTAACAATAAAATAGTAATTGACAACACAAGTGCCTATCATCAGAGGACCTGGGGTGCTTACTGCCGACTGTATTAAATAATAAATAATGAAATAATAACACAAGCGCCTATCACCCAAGGACTTAGGGTGCTTACTACCGACTGTACTAAATAATAAAGAATAGAATAATAATACAAGCACCCATCATGCAATGACTCAAGGGGCTGGCCACTATATTAACTAATGTAACATTAAACAATAACACAAGAGCCTATTACCCGATGACCCTGGGCACCTACTGGCCGCTCTGACAAATTCTAAAATGCTAATTTTTTTTTTTTTTTTTTTTTTATACCGGGCTACCACGACAGCCTACTTGGCCTTGTCCCAGGGGCCCCCCATTCACCACCCATGTGTGGGGGTGTATTGCCACACCCATTTCTAAACCTTTTTCCTTACATCCTACCTGAATCCATGGGCACAGTGTGAGTATATCCGGTGGAACACCTTGCCAGTTAAGCTGACACTCTTTGCACCGATGGTGCATCGGGTCCACTCACCACTGTGTAGCCTTTTCCTGGAGAAGACTCCATTATTCCAGAACGTCCACTCCTCGCCGGTTAAGCCGGCATTCTCTGCCGAAGCATCGGATCTAAGCTAATTAGCATCCCCAGAGAAGCCCCGTGTTTCAGGGGCCACTCCTCGCCGATAAGGCCAGCGATCCCTGCCTGACGCCTGGCATCGGGTCCGCTGATCCCTACCTATAGCCCTAACACTGTTTCGCATTCACCCAGGCCCGAAAACCTGTGGGGCAAGGAAAAAACCCTGGAATTACTCTGAAGGACAATTCCACGGAAAAACCCGCCTCGAAACAGCCGGGGTTACATAGGAACTTTTCCCGATGAAAACAGTTTTTTGAAAAAATCTGCATTCACCGGGAATCGAACCCACGACCCCTAGAACTGCGTTGTATCACACTGGAAAAAAGTTGGGCGCCCTGCGCCACCGAATACAGTCACGCCGTGCACTCACTTTCTTGGTCGCGCCGCATGCCTGTTTTGGGCGCGCGGTGCACCCAAAGTACCTGGCGCGCGGGACAACTAAAATTTAGATCTAGCAGCAGCGCATCTAAATTTTAGTTGTCCCGCGTGCCAGGTACTTTGGGTGCGCCGCGCGCCCAAAACAGGCATGCGGCGCGACCAAGAAAGTGAGTGCACGGCGTGACTGTATTCGGTGGCGCAGGGTGCCCAACTTTTTTCCAGTGCAGTAACAAGCACGCTTACCACTGAGCCAACGCCGCTCTTACTCAAATGTTAATTAGTAACATAAGATCCTATTACCTGATAATCTGTAGAGCTTACTGGCTACTATAATAAACAATCAAAAATTAAATAAAAACACCAGCAACTATAACCTTTTAAAACAATGCGCTCACTGGCCAATCTTATCAATAAAAAAATAAAAGTAAAGAACACAGTGGCCTTTCGACCAATTTATCGCGGTGCTTACTAGGCACTCTATAAAACAATATGTGAAACTGTATTACAAGTGCCGATCACCCTGTGACTTAGGGCACTTACTGGCCAATCTTTGGAATAGTATGTTAAACTATAACACAAGCGCCTCTTACCTGATAACCCGTAGCACCTACTGGCCGCTATATTAAAAAGTAAAATATTTATGAAAAACACAAGTGCTTATTACCTAATAACTCGGAACGATAACTGGCCCTTCTATAAAATTATATATTAAACTATAATACAAGCGCCTATTATTCGATGACCTAGGGCACGTACTGGCCGTTCTATTAAATAATGAAATAATAATTAATAACACGAGCGAGTATAATCCAGGGACTTAAGGCGCTTACTGGCCAATATATTAAATAATTATTTATTTAAAACACTAGCGCGTATTACACAATAACACGAAGCGATAACTGGCCGCTCTATTAAATAATTATGTATTATTTAAAAACGCAAGCACCTATCTCACGATGGGGTGGGGCGCTTATTGACCCCTATTTTAGATAATACAAAAGAAAACAATACCACTAGCGCATATCACCTAGTAATCTGAAACGCTTACAGGCTGCTTTATAAAATAATAAAATATTAAAGAATAATACAAGCGCCTATCAATTATGATTTGGGGCACTTGCTGTCCGTTCTATTTAGTAATAAAATATGAATTATCAATACAAGCGCCTATTACCCAGTTATTCAGGATGCTTACTGGCCACGTCATTAAATAATACAATATTTAAATGAATAACACAATCACCTATTACCCAATGACTCAGGGCACTGACTAGCCACTCTATCAAATAATAAAATGATAATTAAGGACGTTCGGTAGAGATAGCGAGGGGAACCACTTGCGGGGAAAGGGGGAAGTAGCGATGAGTGAAGACTTGGCATCGCCGCACGGGTCTCCAATGTGTGAGTTTTTATGTACACACATATATATCGTACATACATCAGGTGGTGTGCACTCTGCAGTGTCTGCACTGTCTGCTGCGTTGGTTACGGCAGCGTATGTGTATACTTGTAATGTGTTTGTGCTAAAGATGTAAGTATTTGATTTTTATTCGTCATAACAATGTAATGAAAATAATAATGAAAAAGACTTGTGACAGATATATGTACATACAATTATATTCGTAGCTCTCATTCGTAGAGTATGGATTTTAACGTAATTATTGATAAATTTATGGGAGGTGACCCTAGTTTAAGATCGTTTTTATTAAATGAACAAAATCCTTTTATCAGAAGAGAAGCTAATGTAAATAAAATTCATGAATTTTCATGTGACTTGAAAAATCTCATTGAAAAGGATATGTTAAATAATTAGAACAGACTCCAGTCTCTGCGATTACCACAAGCATGTGATTTTATTATCTTGTGTAAAAAAATTGTATTGTATAAAAATTAGAAATTAAAAATTTTATTAAGGAAAATAAATACGTGTTATTTTACATTGTTTTGTTATGGGTATGGGTGGAACCTATGTACATACACTCACACACATACATAAGCTTATGTTTTATATAGAAATACATAAATATCTACCATAATATTCAAATATTTACTGATTTACGTTCTGAAACATTTTTAATTTCCCTCTTCTTGTGACGTTGCCATTGCGTTTTTGTCGAACTATTATTTAATTTTATTATTCATAAGCTAATCAGACAATCGTCACGAAACTTTGTGTACATATAGTTAATAACATTATCTGTGACGTATAAAAAAATTGGAGACATTCATTACGCTAATTTTTTAAAAACTGAGTTTTTATAAGTTTCCCCATAAGCGACTGTGTTAAAATGACTGAACTTTAAAATTCAATATCTCGGAAACGAAACAGACGAACCTCTTGAAATTTTAATAGCTTCATTGCAACAATAATAAAAACGTCTGGTTAAAATTTCGAAAAGATTCATCACAGGGCTCTATCTTTACCGAACATCCTTAATAACACTAGTGCCTATAACTTGATGTCACGGGGAGCTTACTGGCCATTCTATTAGATAGTAAAATAATAATTATAAACTCAAGCACCTATCAACCGATGACAAAGGGCACTTACCGGTCGCATTATTAAGTAAAAAAATAATAATTAGTCACACATGCGCTTATTACTCAGCACACAGTTACATACAAAAATGTTTTCCTCTGAAAGCTGACGTAAAAGATGGGCTCACTCATAGATGGCATGATGTACTAGAATAATAGAGAGAACGGTACCTCAAGTAAATATTTGTTTCTGTACCTCATATAGTCTGACTCAGTCATCAATTTATTCGCATAACGTGCTCGTGCAATCCAGGTTCGGTACCTCAAATTCGAGGGTACCACCGACCGCTCCCTCTAATAACCGAGAACGTCATGCCATCTATAAGTGAGCACATATCGTACACAAGTTTTTAGGAGACATCACATTTCTTTTAGCTTCGGTACCTCAGATTCTAAGGGACAGTCTATTGTTCCTTCTAATAACCGAGTACGTCATACCATATATGGGTGAGCACATCTCGTACGCAAGCTTTCAGAGGAAGACATATTTCCGTGTATGAATGATGAAATGTTAAGTAATAACACAAGCACCTATCACCCGTCGATCCGATGCTCTGACTGGCCACTCGACTGGATCATGAAATAAAAAACATTAACACAAACGCCTATATCCCGATGACCCGGGATGCTTACTAGCCACATTATTAAATAGAAAAATATTAATTAATAACAGAAGCGCCTATCGAGCGATGACTTGTGGCACTTACTGGCTGCTGTATAAATGAATAAAATATTCAATCATATCAAAAGCTTCTATTACCCAATGAATCAGAGCGCTTACTGGCCAATCTATTAAATAACATAGTATTGATTAATAACACAAAGGCCTATCACCCGATGACCCGAGGTCCTTACTGGCCCCTCTACGAAATAACAAAATATGAAACAGCAGCACAAGATCCTATTACCTGATAACTCGACGTGCTTACTGGCCACTTTATTAAATAAAAAATTTTTAACTAATAACACAAGTGCCTATTACCTCATGACCAAAGTGCTTACTGGCCCGCTATGAAATAATAAAATCATGATTAATAACTCAGGCGAGTATTATTTAGTAATAAAATGCCCTTACTAAACTGTCTATCAACAAATAAAAAAGAACTATCCAATAACTTAAGCACCCTCCACTCGATGACCTGAGACGATAACTGGCCGCTCTATTATAAAATAAAATATCAACCAATAACACAAGTTCCTCTCACTGATAATGCGGGGAGCTTAATTACTGAGCACTCTTTTGAATAGTCAAATATTAATTAAAAACACAAGCACGTATTAAACGATAACCCGGGGGATAACTGGCCGCTCTATTAAATAATTATATACTAAATAAAAACACAAGCGCCTATTACTCGATGAGCCAAAGTGCTTACTGGCTAATCTATTAAATAATAAAATATTAAACAATAATGATAGCTCCTATTATCCAATGACTAGAGGTGCTTACTATGCACTCTATTAAATAATAGAATAATTATTTAAAACACAATTGCCTGTTCCCAAATTACCCAGGGCACTTATTAACCACTTAAAAGAATAATAAAATGTTAAATAATAACATAAGCGCTTATTCACATAGTGACACGGGGCGCTTACTAGCCTTTATATTGAATAATTAATTATTCATTACAAACACAAGTGCGTATTACACAATAACTCGAAGCGATAACTGGCCACTCTATTTAATAATTATGTATAATATGAAAACATAAGCGTCTATCACACAATTACCCGAGGCGCTTACTGCCCCCTATATTAAATAATACAGTAGCAAACAATACCACAAGCATATAATATAACCTAGTAATAACTTAAGCACCCTCCAGTCTATGACCTGAGGCAATATCTAGTCGCTTTATTAAAATATAAGATATTAAACAATAACACTAGTTTCTCTTACCGATGACCCTGAGCGCTTACTAGCCTTTCTATTAAATACCAAAATATTTATCAATAATACAAGTGCCTATTAATTTATTACTAAGGCACATACTAGCCACTCTATTAAATAATAATACAAGCATCTATCATCTAAAGTCCTGGAGCGCTTACTGGCCGCTCTGTTGAAGAATAAAATAATTATTAACAACACAAGTGGCTATTACCCAATGCCCCGAGGCCCTCACTGGCCACTTTATAAAATAACAAACTGTCAAACAAAAACACAAGTGCCTTTCACCTAATAAAACTAGGAGCTCACTGCCACTTTATATAATAATACAATGTTAAACAATAACACAAGCGCCTATTACATAATAATCAAAGGCACTCACTGGACACACTATTTGATACTGATATATAGAAAAGTGATACACCAATCGTCTATCACTCACTGACCAGTCCACCTTATGGGCCACTTTATTAGATACCAAAATTTTAATTAATAACACAAGTGCTATTACCTGATAATACGAGGCGCTTACTGGCCAATTTCCTGAAAAATAAAATTTCATACGTTAATACAAACGCCTGTAACCCGATAATCTAAAGCGCTTACTGACCACTCTATTAAATAATTACATGTTAAACAATAACACTAGCGCCTATCACCTAATGATGCATGGCGCTTACTGGCCACTCTACTAAATAAAAAATTATTGATTAACAATACAAGCACCTATCACCCTATAACCTGGGGTGCATACTGGTCGCTCTATTAGATAATAAAATATTAATTAATAAAACAAGTGACTATCATCCAGTGACCCGAAAGCTTTACTGGCCTCCTAATGAAATATTAAGTGTTAATTTATAAGACAAGTACCTATCACCTAATAAACCTAGGCACTTACTGGCCACTCTATAAACTAATACAATAATAATTAATAACACAAGCGCTTATCACCCGATAACTCCAGGTGCTTACCGACTGCTTTATGAAATAATAAAATATAGACGAATAACACACGTGCTGATCACCTAGAAACGAGGGGCGCTTACTGGCCACTTTATTCATTAATAAATTATTAAATTATATAACAAGCACCTTTTATCCGATTTCTTGTAGAGCGTACTAGAAACGCTTAAATAATAATATAACAATACACAACACAAGTGCCTATCATCTGATGACCAAAGCGCGTACTGGCCCATCTATTTAATAATAAAATAATAATTAATATTTCAAGCGCCTATTACCTATTAATCATATGCACTTATTAGACACTCTATAAAATAATATAATAATTAATAACGCAAGCGCCTATCATCCGATGACCTGAAGCGCTGACTAGCCACTCTATTAAATAATAAAATATTAAATTATAACACCAGCGCCTATCACTTGACGACTCAGGGTGCTTACAAGCTGCTTTATTTGAGAATAAAATATTAAACGATAACACTTTACTAATAAATATCATATTAAATAATAACACTAGCGCCTATTATACAACAAAATGTATAGCTATAAAAATCTACATTTCACAGCTAATTATAAGCTATATTTATAGATATAATGTAGTAATAATAGCTATAAATGTAGGTCTTTACAGCTATAATTAAAGCAACAACTAATAGTTTACTTTTTAAATATTAATTTTTGAATTATTTATTACCCGATGACTAGGGACGCTTACTGGCAAAATTATGAAATAATATGCTTATCTTTAACACAAGTGCCCTTTATCCAGTGATTCAGGGCGCTTTCTAGTTACTATATTGAAAAATAAAATGTTGAATAAAAACACAAGCGCCTATCACCTGCTGACCCAAGGCGCTGTCTGAACACTTTATTCAATAATAAATATTATTTAATAACACAAGCCCCTATCACCCGATGTCCCGGAGCGTGGGGCGCTTACTGGCCGCTCTATAAAATGATAAAATATTAAACAGTGACACAAATGCAAGTCATCCAATGACCTAGAATGCTTACTGGCCATTTATTTAAACAGTAAAATATTAACTCAAAACACAACCCCCTGCCACTCGATGACCCGTGGCACTTACTGTCCGCGATATTAAATAATAAAATATTGAACAAAAACACAGATGCATATTGACCAATGACACGGGGCACTTACTCCTACCTGATAAATCTCACCTGAGATCTCAAGTGAGATCTCAAGTGACCATCCCATGCCAAATACTCACTTGAAATCTTAGCTGAGATTTATTAAAAAATATTTTTACTAAAAAAAAAAATTTTTAATTTATTTTTCGGTATTCAGAGTTAACCTCTTGTTATTACAATTAGGAAGGTACATCGAAGAACACATCTATTAAGATGTTTTATGTCTATTTGTAAAAAATGAAATGACTTTTTTCCAGTCTCAGGTGAGATCTCATCTGAAAAAGCACCTGAGAATTGAAGAAATTGGTTCATTTTTAAAAAATATACATAAAAAACCTTTATAGATGTGTTTTTCAATGTACCACTCTAATTGTAACAACAACGGGGCAACTTTTAATACCGAAAAATGAATGTTTAACTCTTCTTCTTTAGTATAAATATTTTTTAATAAATCTCAGCTGAGATTTTAGGTGAGTATTTGGAATGAGATGGTCACTTGAGATCTCAGGTAAGATCTCAGATAAAATTTTTAAGGTGGACTGGCCTCTCTATGAAATAATATAATGTTACACTATACCACAAGCGCCTATCACCTTATGATCAGAAACGCTTACTGGCCGATTTATTTTATAGTAAAATATTTAACAACAACATAAGCGCCTACAACCCGATAAACCGGGGCGCTTATCGGCTGCTCAAGTAAATAATGAAATATTTAACAATAACACAAGCACCTACAATCTGATGACTCAGGGTATTTACTGGCTGTTCTCATAAGCAATAAAATATTAATTATTAACACAATCACCAATTACCCAATAATACGGGGTGCTTACTGGCCACTCTTTCAAATAATAAAATTTTAAGCAATAACAAAAGCACCTTTTACAAAATAACTTAGGTTACTGACTGGCTGATTTATTATGTAATAAAATATTATTAAAAAACACAAGCACCTATCAATTGATAATCAAAGTACTTTTTTCAAGGCGCTTAAGCCAGAGCGCTTACTGGTTGGTCTATTCATTAATTGAAAATGTTAAATAAAAAATAAACACAAGTGCCCATCACCACACAACCCAGATCACTTTTTAGTCACTTTATTTGTTAATAAAATAACGCAAGCACTAATCACAGCACAACTAAGTGTGCTATCTGGTCGCTTTGTTAATTGATAAAATAATCTAATTTCCACTTACCGTAAAACCTATTACGTTCCCTGTTAAATGGTTCCGATACAACATGATAAAACCTGATATAAATTTCTTTTAGTATACCGGACATAAAATTGCGAGGTATTATATTTTATCAGTAAATTTTTTGTCTTCTTAATGTATCGGTGTATCTGATGTAAAAATATTTATCATGATTCAGAACGAAATATACCTATATGTGGATAACAAGTATATATGGTAATTTACAAAATAGTTGTACATATTATTTTGTATAGGTTATTTTCTGATGGTTGCGCATGGCAAACCTTGATGTTTATTTACAATTTTTCCACTTGTTTGTATTACCCGTCCAGCATAAAATATCCCTATTTATTCTTATAATTTACATATATTCTTATAATTTTAGTCTTTAAATGGTGTCATATGATGTTATTATATGATTCTCGTCTAATTTCTACTGGTTTGGTATTCAATGCGGATATGACTGACAATGTCAACATGAAACTTCTTGTCTTCGGGTTCATGGAGCTGAGCTTGCCAAAATATTGTGTAAATATTAAACGAACAACTACAATTGTGATATACTCGTTCTTACGTGTGCTTCAATGTAACGGATTCACAAGATATCAATGAATTCCCGCGTGATGTAGGTACATTTATATCAGTTAAACGATTTATATCAGTTTTTCTTCATTCGAATTCAATGTTGCCATAGCTCAGCGGTAACACGTCAGATTCAAATATCTGTGGACTCCGGTTCGATTCGAACTCGCAGTAAAATTTTTCAAATTTAATTTTCAGGGTGGTAATTATTATAAAGTTATGTAAGTACGTGATGAATAAGAATAATTGTCAGACAAAAATTTATAAACTATATTACATTAAGTAAATATTTAGTAATTGAGATATGATCTATATTGAGGCTCTTAAGTACGTAAAAACCCGTAAGACATATGTAAAGATAGTCTAGTCAAAGGCAAGCCGCGAAAAAAAGCACGTTTAATACATCAGTCAGACATAGTCAGACATCTAATATTATTTTTAAAAACATTTTAAATTTTCAGTCACGTACATTAATTAGCTGACCGTACAATTACAGGTAAAATATTTGAGTATGCGTGAAACATAATAAGCACGTTATAACATCATATCACACGTATCGTAATAATTTAGTGGATCCTGATAAATAATTTGGTAATGTAACTATGGAGGCTTGGGCGTTTGGTGTCGTATCTATTGAGGGGCCCCTGTGGGGTACTTGTCATATAAATGATTCTTTGTAAAATTTTTTTTATAATCATTTTGATTATACACATGTGTGATCAAAATAGCAATAATACGCGGAAAAGTCATTGGGAAAATCGATATTAAAAAATTTATTAGTTTTCCCGAGGTACCTTGTGTAAAGATGACGGCCCTGCCACGATAAAGCTGACAACACTGTACTCTCTTGCTCTCGTCTGCTATTATATACCTATACTTGTGTTAGACTTAAATTTTCATGCTTGTATGTTTATGAATGTACAGCGCATGCGCACTTACAGTACCTGAACAAAACAATTCTCATGTTCGATGTTTTTCTCGCTATTTTCTCAAAATTTAACGTATTGATTCTATTTTTTTTTTTAAATAATAGATTCTTTATACTTTCAAGTACATGTACCAATTTAATGTGTGTTTGTTATTTATTTATGTAATAACAATTTAAGTTATTGCGGTACGGTAGTCTATTGAATTTCGGGTTCCGTAAGGTTGCGTGTTAAAATGATGAATTTTCACAAGCGATTTTCTCGAAAATGAATGTGTTGACCTACCTATTTTGTTTTTTTAAAAAAATCTAGCAAACTTTATCTATGTAATCGCTGAATTTCAGACCTAGCCAGCATTTAATTCAAAATCGCCCAAGCCTCCTTAATCTTTCACGACATGATACAATTTTGTGTCAGCTCTATACTTTCCCTAAGAAGACCTACAAACAATTTTAAGACTTATGTTTGAATCAGAAAATATTTATATATTTTACAATACTGTTTAAAACTTGTATAATCCTATAAAGTTGATATAAAATTATCCTGGGATGGGATATTCATACGAAAACACTGATCAATATATAAGGTTTTGGTGCATAGACACACATCTACCCTGATATAATTTTTTTTTATCGTGTTTTATCGGAACCATTAAACAGGGTTATCTCAGTATTGGATAAAGCGACCAAAAAATACTCCAGGTTCTGCTCTGATTGGTACTTGTGTTATTTTATTAATTAATAAAGCGATTAGTAAGCGGCCCAAGTCATGTAGTAAGTGTCTTTTGTGTTATTTTATTACTTAACAAAGTGAACAGTAAGCATCCCAGGTTGTGCGGTTATTGGCACGTGTGTTATTCTATTTATATTATTATTTATAAAAGCGACCAGTGAGCGTCCAGGGTTGTGCGTTGATTAGTGTTTGCGTTATTCTACCAATAATTATAGTGACCAGTTAGCGACCAAAGCTGTGCCATGATTCATACTTGCATTATAAATTAACTAATTTTATTTATTATTGAAACAAGCAGTAAGCGCTCCAGGGAAAGCGGTACTTAGGGCTTGCAAAATTTTAATAATAAATAAAGCTACTAGTATGCACTGGGGGTTGTGTAGTGGTAGGCGCTTGTGTTATTTTATTATTTAACAAAATGACCAGTAAGCGTCCAGGGTTGTGTTGTAATTGGCGCTTGCGTAACTTTATAAATTAAAAAAGGGA
This sequence comes from Copidosoma floridanum, assembly GCF_036245765.1. Classification (NCBI taxonomy): domain Eukaryota; kingdom Metazoa; phylum Arthropoda; class Insecta; order Hymenoptera; family Encyrtidae; genus Copidosoma; species Copidosoma floridanum. The sequence goes on from NW_028321907.1 coordinate 26,694,486, forward strand.
CCAGTAAGCACCCCACGTTGTGCAGTAATTGGCGCTTGTGTTATCTCATTTACTTGAGCATTTAACAAAACGATTATTAAGCGCTCCAGGTTTTGCGGCAATTTGCGCTTGAGGTATTTTATTTATTTCACTACTAAAATAGTAGGCGGCTAGTTAGCACCCCGGGTTGTGTTGTGATTGGCGCTTAAGTTATTTTATGAATTACCAAAAAGACCAGTGAGCACCTTGGTTTGTGTGATAATTGGTACTTGCTTTATTATAAAATATTATTTCTTACAATGATCAATAAGCGCCCCAGGTTTTGCGGTGACTGGTGCTTGTGATATCTGATTTATTTTAATATTAAACTAAGTGAATAGTAAGTGCTCCTAGTTGTGTGGTGATTGAAGCTTGTGTTATTTTATTAATCAATAAAGAGATCAGTAAGCACCCCGGGTTGTGTGATTACTGGCACTTGTATTATTTTATTTTTTTTATTATTCATGATAAAGTCTACTAAGTATCCCGGGTTGCTTGAAGATTAGCGCTTGTATTATTCATAAAGTGACAAAGTGACCAGTAAGTGTCCTGGGTTGTGCAGTCATTAGCCTTTGTATTATACATTAATAAATCTTATAATATATTACTATAACCAGTAAGTACCCTGAGTTTTGTTGGTAATTGGCACTTGCATCAATAATTAATAAGTTTTACTATCTATTTAAACGACTAGTAAGCGCCCGGGCTTGTTTGATAATTGGCGCTTGTGTTATTTTATTTATTTAATTATTTAATAAAGTAACTAAATTGTGCCTCGGGTAGTGCATTGATTGGCACTTGCATTGTAAAATAATTAATTTTATTAATTATTGAAACGAGTAGTACGCGCCTCGGGGGGTTCGGTAATTATGGATTGCGTTATTTTAATAATAAATAAAGCTACTAGTATGTGACTTGGGTTGTATAGTGATGGCGCTTGTATTATTTTATTATTTAAAAAATCAACCAGTTAGCGCCCCAAGTTGTGAAGTGATTAGCGCTTGCGTAATTTCATAAAATATCAACGTGACCTGTAAGCACCTGGGTCGAGCAGTCATTGACACTTGCATTACAAATTAATAAATTTAATTACACATTACAATGACCAGTCAGCGCCCCGAATCATAGGGTGATTAGAGCTTATGTTATTTCATTTATTATATTATTTACCAATGTAACCAGTACGTGCTCTGGGCTGTGCAGTGATTGGCGCTTGTGTTATTTTATTAATTATTAAAGGGACTATTACGCATCCGGGTTTGTGCGGTAATTGGTACTTGCATTAATAATTGATGAACTTCAATAATTATCACAATGGACAGTAATCGCTTCAGGTTGTGCAGTAATAAGCGGATGTGATACTATAAAAATTAACACAGCCACCAAATAGAACCCCGGCTTGTGCGGTAATTGACGCTTGCGTTATGTTTTTAATAAATAAAGCAACCAGTAGGCGCCCCGGAATTTGCGGTAATTGGCACATGTGTTATTTTAGTTATTTTCTTATTTAATGAAGCGACTGGTAAGTACTCCAAGTTGGGTGGTGATTGGAGCATGTGTAATTTTATAAATCAACAAAGCGATCAATAAATGCCTTGAGTTGGGAAGTCATTGGCACTTGCATTGTAGATTATTAAATTGTATTAATTTTTCAATGACCAGTAAGCACCTTGGGTTGCACAATGATTGGTTCTTGTATTCCCTTACTTAATTGATTATTTAACAAAGCGACTTGCAAGCGCTCTGGGTTGTGTGGTGCTTTTCACTTGGATTATTTAATTTATTTTACTTTTTACATAAGTGACTTGTAAGCGTCCCAGATTATATGGTAACTGGCGCTTGTGTTACCTTATTAAATAACAAAGAGACCAGTAAGTGCCTAGGGTAATGCGGTTATTGGTGGTTCTGTTATTTTGTTTATTTTATTATTCATAAAAGTGACTAGTGAGCGTCTCGGGTTAAGTGATGACTAGCGTTTGTGTTATTTTATAATTTAAGAATCCGACCAGTAAGCGCTTTAGGTTGTACAGTCATTGGCACTTGCCTTATAAATAAATTAATCTTATTACTTAGTTGAACGACCAGTAAGCGCCCATTTTTATGCGGTAATTCGTACTTGTATTACTTTTTTTATTTATTATGTATTAAAGTGACTAAAAATAGTCTCGGGTTGTTTGGTGATTTCTGTCTGTGTTATTTCATTAATTATCATAGCGATCAGTCAGTGTCCCAAGTTATACGGTTATTGGCGGTTGTGTTATTTTATTTATTTCATTATTTATAAAAGTGACTAGTGAGTGTTCCAGGTTAAGTTGTGACTGGCGCTTGTGTTATTTTATAAATAAACCAATCGACCAGTGAGTGCCCCAGGTTATGCAAGGATTGGCGCATGTGTTAATTCATTATTTAATACAGTGACCAGTAAGTGCCCCATGTTCTGCAGCGATTGGCACTTGCATTCTAAATTTAAAAACTTCATTACTTTTTACAATGACAAGTAAGTGCCCCGGGTTGTGCTGTAATTGTTGCTTGTGTTACTATACCGATGAACGAAGTGACCAACTAGCGCCCTGGTATGTGTGGTGATTAGCGCTTGCGTAATTTCATGAATTATTAAAGTGACCAGTATATGTGCCTTGAGTTGTGGAATTATTGGAATTTGCATTATAAATTAATCAATATTATTATATATAACAATGACTAGTAAGCACCCCACGTTGTGCAAAAGTTGGCTCTTGCATTATTGATCGAGAAATTGTATTATTTGTTAAGATGACCAGTAAGCACCTCGGTTTATATGGTGGTTGAAGCTTACATTATTTTAATCATTTGATTATTTTTCAATGTGATCAGAATGCGCCCTGGATTGTGCACTAATTGTTACTTCTATTAATTTATTAATTAACAAAGGGACTACTAAACACTCTAGGTTGTGCATCAATTGGTACTTGCATTAATGATGGATGAATTTCATTAATTATCACAATAACTAGTAAGTATACCCTGGGTTGTGCGGTTATCAGCTCATATGTTACTTTATCAATTAACAAGCAACCAGTTAAAACTCTGGGATGTGCAGTGATAGACGCTTGCGTTATTCTATTTATAAGCGAGCGACCAGTAAGCGCCCCAGGTTGTCCGGTGTTCGGTGCTTGTGTTATTTTAGATACTTTATCATTTATTAAAGCGACTAGTAAGTACCTGAGGTTGTGTGGTGATTGGCGCGTTCGTTACCTTATTTTTTGATTATTTATCAAAGCGATTAGTAAGAGCGCTAGGTTATGTGGTGAGTTGCGCTAAGGTTATTTAATTCATTTTACTGTTTAAATAAGTGACTTGTGAGAGCTCCAGGTTGTGTGGTGATAGGCGCTTGTGTCATTTTATCAAACAATAGAGCGACCAGTAAGCGCCTAGAGTAATGCAGTTATTGGCGGTTGTGATATTTTATTTATTTTATTATTTATATCTATCGTAATTACTTAATCTTATTGAATATTAAAATGACCAGTAAGTGCCATGGATAGTGCGGTAATTGGGGCTTGCGTTATTTCAAGAACTAGTGGCCCCCCCCCCCGTCTTGGCTTCGCCCGTGTGTTGACATGTAATGTGAAACTTTTTCAGTTTAAAATCTTACATCTATTTTTGATACTTCTCAAAACAAAAATCTTCTTATTAAAAACATATTTGTTCGAAATCCGTACAGTTTACAGAGTCAAATAAAAAGCTGTAAAAAGTAAAAAAAATATAATCATGCTGAAAAGTAGTATGCACTTCTTATGCCATAAAATAATTATTGGCCCTAAAAAGCCGTTTTGCAGTTCCTCCCGTATAATCTATGAACTAGGCTATTTTGTGAAGCTGTAAAGATTTAAAACTCACAAAAAATATGTAATTAAGTAAAAATTTTTTTCTCTCATCTCATAATTTTATTGCAACAGCAACAAAGTCCTAAAGCTTAATATCTACATTTTTCATCACCTGAATAATATGAATGCATATTCTACCTATTTAAAAATCTAGAAGGTTAAAGAGATAACCAGAAGGGTTATGGTAAAAAGCTTATCCCTCACTTAATAAATTCTTTATTTATCGATGTTAATGCTGCTTCATTCTCGATAAATGTTCAGCGTCATTTTCTTAATGCCTAAAATTGTATTCATTAGATGCATTTGTAGTCTTTCTTATGTAACTTCTTGCGATTTTTGGCATACTTTAGACTTTTGAGAGCCCTAAAGGCTATTTTTTTTTAGCTTTATTAGGTTCTAATATACATGCTGGTAAGGTAGTTCGACGTCAGATGACCCTGAAAAGGACCAGTAGCCTTCTTAAGTAAACTCTTCTTTGACTGATGTTTCCAGCAAACGTGATTTCTTCTATACCTCAGGGTAATCTTTTCTGGCCTGTGGTTGTAGCATCACACTGATCGGAAGAAAAACTACAACGTTCGAAGCTGTAGAGCTAGTTGTAGAGCTCTTTTCAGACGTCTCCTGTTGTAACGTCAAAGACGTTGGTGTTCTAAGAACTTTCTTTTTTTAGAGACTCGAAGAAATTGGTTCGTGACGCTTGCCCGTTAGAGACTGTACCGTTGGCTCAAGATTACTTTCCTTTTATAGCTGTTAAGTCCTCTCAGTACAGACATTGGAGAGGATCGGTGATTCCTGGTTGAATGCTTAGTCGAGAGGGTAATATAGGGTCGTCGGTCACCCGGGTTCCCAGCTTTGCGATGAACAACTCCGCTCGGGACGTCTGCCAGACTGACTTAGTTTAATAGTGGCTGGCTTTATATAGTCTTTTAGTCAATACATCGTTTCCGGAAATGGTAGTATAAATCTATTTGTTATCAAGGTAGTTTAAACGTAGGTGGCCCTTAAAAGAACCGATGAGATTGATGGTTAAGTAGGAAACGTAAATATTTATAATGGCCCTGAAAAGGGCCAGTGGTGAAATTTACAGTTATTCCTTATTATTGTTCTTGATGATGGAGAGCCAGCTGCGGGTAGCTTGACTATTATCCTTGGAGTCTCTATACGGAGACCGTGATGGAGAGAGGTCCGTTGCGCCGCTGACCAAAGAATATCTCGTCTTCAGGTCGTTCTCCAGATGACCAACCGCTCATCGTTAGTCAGGAAAGTGGGCCTGGAGAATACCTTCTCCGTAGATATGGCATTGGGGCGACCACTAAGAAAGAGGCCGTTGTGGCTGCCCGTACTCTTCAGGGCTGTTTTCTCTGGCTTGCATTTGAAGTAGAAAATTCTTTGACAGCACCCAGGCTAGATGGTTGAATGGCCACATAACTCTGAAGTGTTGAGGAAGGTTGTGCTCTCCTGGTATTCCTCTGGAGACGTTAAAATTTTGAATTCCTATTCTTCCGTGGCACCCGGTTATCTAGCTGGGATAAAAACAGATTTATTTCGCTTACCCAAGAAAAAAGAGTGTTATCGGTAGCTAGGACATCTAGCTGCACGACCTTTAACTTTGTCCTTGGTATACTGCCAATGAACGACTACGATAATCGGCAACCTGATGGGGCATCTTACATTCACTCTTCACTATCTTTGATTGCGGGTGACTTCAACTTTACCTCGACGCGACCTAGCGGATCCTACTCAACTAAAGCGCAAAGCTAGCTTATTTTTCTAAAACTTTGAGTTTATTTATTACCATTATTATTGACTTTTCTGAGAAACAAAACTATGCGATAACCGTCTCGGAATCATCAAGAATCAGTACGCAAAATTTCAGCAAAATTGGTTCAGTAGTTTTCGTGGTTAGCAACTAGAACGGTTTCAGCAACTTTGCTATATATATTAGTAAGATAAATAAAGCGACTAGTACACACCCCAAATCCCGTAGTAATTAGAGTTTTTGTTATTTAATACTTTAACTAAATGAACAGTAAGCGCCCTGGGTTGTGCAGTGATCGGCACTTGCGTTATTAATTAATTAAATCCATGAATTATTACAACGACCAGTTTGCGCTCTGTTTTGTCCATGATCGGCTTTCATTATTTTATTATTAAATAAAGTGTCTAGTAAGTGCCCCAAGTTGTGTAATGATTGGCATGTTAATTCGTTATTTAATAAAGTGACTAGTGAGAGCCCCAGATTGTGCGGCGTATATCACTTGCAATCTGAATTAAAAAACTTCATCAATTATAACAATGACAAGTAAGCACCCTGGATTGTGCAGTGATTGGCTCTTGTATTATTGGTTGATAAGTCTTATTATTTGTTAAGATGACTAGTAAGCGCCCCGCTTTGTATGGGAATTGGAGCTTGCGTTATTTCATTTATTTAATTATTTAAAAATGTGACCAGAATGCGCTCTGAGTTGTGCGTTGATTGGCACTTGTGGTATTTTCAATAATTAATAATGGGACTACTAAACGTCGTAGTAGTAGTAACTTGTATTTTTTGTTAAAGTAACAAAGCGACTAGTAAGAACCTTGGGTTGTGCGATAATTGGCACTTGCATAAATAATTAGTAAATTTTTTATTTTATTTTAATGACTAAAAGTGCCCAGTGTTGTGCGGTAATTGGCGTTTGTGTTATTTAATTTATTCTATCATTTAATAAAGCGATTAAAAAGCACCCCAGAATGTTTGGTGATTGGCGCTTGTGTTTTTCTATAAATTATCATAGTGACTTGTTAGAGCCCTGGGTTGTGCGATGATTGGCACTTGCATTATAAATTCATAAATTTTATAAATTATTACACTGACTAGTCTGTGCTTCAGGTAGTGCAGTGATTAGGGCTTGCGGTATTCTAATAATTAATAAAGCGACTAGTATGCGTCCCGGGGTGTGTAGTGACTGGCGCTTCTGTTTATTTATTATGGAACAAAAGCAATGAGCAGTAAGCACCTTGAGTTGTGTGGTGATCAGTACTTGCATCGTGTGACTTGGTAGCTAAAGCTATCACGTCACTGTACACACATCTTTTGATCAAGTCATCGGTGGCTACCGAGCTTTATAATGATAAATATATTTTTATACATAGATCACTTTATATAACGATTTACCGGTTTTTAGGAGCGTTGGAGGTTGTGAGATGCAGAGAGAGGGGCGTGCGCACCTATGCAGACTTAGGCATCAGAGAGAGCAGTGCGTAGAGATCAAAGTCGAGAGCTACAGGTAAGGTGACGGGTGATATATAAGGGAATAGAGAGAGTAGAGTAGAGTAGAGTTTATTAGGCTAAGGACCAACGGTCCAAAGTAGCCTTGCAATGTATACATAGCTGTTTCAGACAGCTTACAGAGGTTTAATAAGGAGCGAGTCCTATTACATTGTGTTCGCAAGTAATGTCACATACAGATGAGTAAATGAGAGAGAGAGAGAGAGAGAGAGAGAGAGAGAACCAAAGGAGGAGAGTATCCAGCTAAACAAGAGGACAACTGCCGTAAAGGGAATCACCTGAAACTAGCAGTGTGATCGAACTACCGCAAGACTAGGACAAGCCCCTGGTAGCGCAGAATGGTCGTGAGGATATTTTAAAAGTACTGGGAATAGTATACTAGAGTCAGGTACGGTGATAGAAGTATCCGGGTGATCTGAGTGAACAAGTGTGGCAGTACATGCAGGGATAACTGGGATGTTAGAAACGCGTAAATGTGAGTAAGATTTTTTAGGTTGGTGACGTGCGCGATGAAGATGATCGTTGCGAGGTGTGCATCCCACCTAAAAAAAAATGTCGGAATTCTATGTAGAATTACTTCTGTAATACTTTCAGGAAAGCCATACGGCATTACACATGGTTCTACATATGGCATTACAGAAAGTGTTTTAGCTTGGTGATGCCATATGTAATTTCATATGGAAAAACACATGGAATTACCAATTAGAAAAAGAAAAAATTTCTATCATCTAAAAGTAACTGCAAAATACCATAGTAAGTTATTTGCAGTTAACAATTCGTCTTACCTTCGGGATGATAACTCCAAAAACAAGGGGGCTTATCTGATTTTACTTCTATGTAAAAAAGTTTAATTTTTCAATTTTTTTTTTTTATTCCTGAAATATAACTTGATTCCCCTTGTTTTAGAGTTATCATCCTGATGATAACATAAACTATTTACAATAAATGACGCATTACAGTATTCTGCAGTTATTTCTAGATGACAAAATTTTTTTCCTTCTTCCAATTTGTAATTCTATGTGTTTTTTCAAATGGAATACAGATGGCATTACTAAGCCAAAACCTCTTATGTAATGCCATACGTAAAACCATATGTAATGCCACATGGCTTTCCTGAAGGTATTACAGAAGTAATAACACATGGAATTCCGTCTTTCTTTTTCAGGTGGGGTGACATGGTACGTCTGGGTGTATGCGTGTATATGAAAGGTTGGTGCAGGCCTTTGACAGCCGAGCAAAGGAGAAATTCGACAGTGAGGACGACTGGAGCCCATACATCGAGTGGCATACTGATCTTGAAGGCACCGTGTATTAATGCTCATATTTATAGAGAAGAAAGAGTGATAGAACAAAAGTGTGTAGGATTCGAGGGTGTAAAGAGGACAAATAAACAGCGTGGATGCGTTGTGAAATTTACGTCAGTGATTGTGCTTATTGGTTATTAATGCCCCTATTTTCCCCCTTCACATTTCCGTTTAAAAGTGTTTGGCGTACCGGAGCCAGATGACCGTGGCTGACCTGCTGGAGGAGAGGAATCCAGCGTGTAGGGACTCGGTAAGTGACGTACGTGATGAATTTTTGTGACAAGATCCAGATGGCTGTTTATTGGTGAAAAATCCTCGTCACAATTATTAATTAATAAACTTTATTAATCATTACAACGACCAGTTATCGCTCTGTTTTAGGCAGTGATTTACGCTTCCGTTATTTTAATAATAAATAGTGCGACCAGTAAGCACCATGGGTAGTGCAGTGATTGACACATATATTATTTTATTCATTACCAAAGCGACCAGTTAGAACCCCGAATTATGTGGTGATTAGCGCTTGTAATATTTTGTTGGTCAACAAGACAATCAGTGTTTCGTGTTGTGCGAAATTTAGCACTTGCATTATTAATCAATAAATTTTATCAATTATTACACTGAAATTAAAGTGCCATAGGTAGTGCAGTGGCTGGCTTTTGTGGTGTTAATAAATAAAATGATTTATTGGTTTCAATGAATAGTAAGCCCGCGTTGTGTAGTGATTTGTTTTCGTGTTATTTTATGTACTTTAATATTCAATAAAGTAATTAGTAAGCGCATCTGGACATTAGGTGATGGGTGCTTGCATTATTAGGTATTATTTTATCACTAAATACAGCAGCCAGTGAGCGCCTCAGGTGACTGGGTGATAGGCGCTTGTGTTATGAACTAATATTCCATTATTTGATAAAGCGGCCAGTTAGCGCCTCGGGTCATTTAGTAATAGGCGCCTGAGTCATTTACTAATGTTTCAATATTAAGTAGAGGTTTATTAGGTTCAAGGCGTTTCTAGTATTATTAAGTATTTAATTATTTAATAGAGTGACCAGTAAGCGCCCTGGGTCACTGGGTAATAGGCAGTTATGTTATTAATTAATATTTTAAAATTTATAGAGTGGCAAGTAAGCACCCCAAGTCACTAGGTGGTAGGCGCTTGTGTTATTAATTAATATTTTATTATTCAATAAAGAGGCCAGTGAGCACCCTGGGTCATTTTGTTATAGGCACTTGTACTATTGTTTAATTTTACTATTTAATAGATCGGCCGGTGAGCTACACGGGTCACTAGGTAATAGGCACTTGTGTTATAGTTTAATTTATGATTATTTGGTAGACTGGCCAGTAAGGGCCCTGAGTGATTGAATGAAAGGCATTTGTGTTCTCGAAAATTATTCCATTACTTAATGAAGGAGCCAGTAAGTGCCCAGGGTCAATAGGTGGTAGGTGCTTATGTTATTAATCAATATTTTAGTATTTAATATAGCAGCTACTAAGCAATCCGAGTCATCAGGAAATCGGTGCATGTGATATTATTTATTATTTTAGTATTTAATAGAGCGGCCAGAAAGCACCTTGAGTCATGAGAAAATAGGTGCTTGTGTTATTAATGAATATTTTTTTACTAAGTGGATGGCTAGCAAGCACCCGTGGTCATTCGATCGTAGGCGTTTGTCTCTTTATTAAACTTTCTATTATTCGATAGAGTGGACAGTAAGCGCCTGCGCCGTAAGTCACTGGGTGAGATGCGGTTGTGTTATTAATTAATATTTAATTATTTAATAGAGCGATCAGTAGCCACTTCTGGACATTTTGTAATAGGCATTTGTGTTACTGTTTTATATTCTATTTTCTAATAGAGTTGCCAGTAAGCACTACAAGTCATCGGTCGATAGATGCTTGTGTTATTGATTTATATTTTATTGTTATATAGACTGGCTAGTAAGCACCGAGATAAATTGGTCAAAAGGCCACTGTGTTCTTTACTTTTATTTTTTTATTAATAAGATCGGTCAGTGAGCGCATTGTTTTATAAAATTACAGTTGCTGGTATTTTTGTTTAATTTTTGATTGTTTATTATAGTAGCCAGTAAGCTCTACAGATTATCAGGTGATAGGATCTTATGTTACTAATTAACATTTGAGTAAGAGCGGCGTTGGCTCAGTGGTAAGCGTGCTTGTTACTGATACAACGCAGTTCTAGGGGTCGTGGGTTCGATTCCCGGTGAATGCAGATTTTTTCAAAAAACTGTTTTCATCGGGAAAAGTTCCTATGTAACCCCGGCTGTTTCGAGGCGGGTTTTTCCGTGGAATTGTCCTTCAGAGTAATTCCAGGGTTTTTTCCTTGCCCCACAGGTTTTCGGGCCTGGGTGAATGCGAAACAGTGTTAGGGCTATAGATAGGAATCAGCGGACCCGATGCCAGGCGTCAGGCAGGGATCGCTGGCCTTATCGGCGAGGAGTGGCCCCTGAAACATGGGGCTTTTCTGGGGATGCTAATTAGCCTGGATCCGATGCTTCGGCAGAGAGCGCCGGCGTAACCGGCGAGGAGTGGACGTCCTGGAATAATGGAGTCTTCTCCGTGAAAAGGCTACACAGTGGTGAGTGGACCCGATGCACCATCGGTGTGGAGAGTGTCAGCTTAACTGGCAAGGTGTTCCACCGGAGATACTCACACTGTGCCCATGGATTCAGGTAGGATGCGAGGAAAAAGGTTTAGAAATGGGTGTGGCAATACACCCCCACACATAGGTGGTGAATAGGTGGCCCCTGCGACAAGGCCAAGTAGGCTGTCGTCGTAACCCGGTATAAAAAAAAAAAAAAAAAAAAAAAAAAAAAAAAAAAAAAAAAAAAAAAAAAAAAAAAAAAAAAAAATTTACATTTTAGTATTTATCAGAGCGGCCAGTAGGCGCCCAGGGTGATCGGGTAATAGGCTCTTGTGTTATTGTTTATTATTACATTAGTTAATATAGTGGCCAGCCCCTTGAGTCATTGGGTGATGAATGCTTGTGTTATTATTCTATTCTTTATTATTAAGTACAGTCGGTAGTAAGCACCCTAATAGACGCAGTTGTTCTTATTAAATATTTAAATATAAAATCCAGCATGCATTATTCATTCTAAATTAATGCATTTTGAATTCAGAGTATTTAAATATTTTAACGAATTCTACAGGTTGTCATGATATGAGCTACATGAATTCTTGATGAATTAATAATCTCATCAGGTTACGTCATGTGTCTTGAGTTCGCAAAGAATTCTTAAAGAATTCTTTTAAAGAAACTTTTTATTACTTTTGTGGGGAGAGCTGCTAAAAGACCATTTAAAAGAATTCATTTAAAGTTCATTATGAATACATTGATCATTCTTTAGTAAATGTAATAAATTCATTTACTGTCCCAAAGGAATTCATTTAAAAAATTTTGGTACATACTTTTTATCAATTTGCTATACAGTAACAACAGAAAAGAATAATTTTTGCATCATATTTATTTTCTAATATTTTTTTAACATGTAACAAATGTTAGAATCTCTATGTTTAGAATATAATTATATTATATGACTACGAATAATAGTGTACCTTTAAACAAATTATAAATTTATAAAATAGCACTAATCGTTTTACTGATTTAATATGTTGTAAACATAAATCACATAAATTAGTTACAGCATTGACGGATATTCAAACAACAAACTACTCATCAATAAACAAGTAACCACTACTTTCTTTTAATGTAGTACGGCAACCACAAATCATAAAGAATTCTTCATGAATTCACCAAGGAACTTGTTTTTGTATTCGCAAAGTGTTCCTGGAGTGTTCTTAGAGTATTCCTAAAGTATTTATTTTGATCCCACGGTACTTAAAAATTAAACTTGAATAAAAAATTATTTCGTTAACAAGTCGGTTTTCTTCTGTACACACTTACTCACTCCAGCCTTAGATATACATTAACATCCGAAAAAAGTAAGCAGACAAGTGGGATTGAACCCAGGTAGCTAGAGCCCGCGTGTGACACAAACACGCTTCACCACTCGGCTATCGAAGATTCAGAAATTCCCTAACATTAAACGCCTACATTAACTATTTACAAAAGTTATGATTCTTTGTTATTTTAGTTCCCTCTTATGATTAAAAAATTTTGTGAAAAATCTCTCTGCTCTTCTCGCTTATGGACAACGCTATCTTATAACTTTTTATTACACGCGCACTTATCTCTACATATTATAGCAACGTCGTACGATCTGGATTATGTATTATTGTAAGTACATGATCTTATGAAGCAGATTATAAAATAAAGTCTTCGGACATGAAACAAAAATTATTTTTTACACATATAAATACGAAATTGAAATTGCAAAATCAATCGTATAATCATAGCGAGCTTCCATATTTAGGACAATCTTCGGAGCTTCACCATAAGCATGATTAACTTTTGACCTTAAGACTCCCAGTGCTTTCGTAGCACAGGTGGCTCGCACGCGTGTCTATCGTTTCGTTTTTGCATTCATGGGTTCGAATCTCAGTATGGAAGATGACTTTTTTTTTTGTTTCAGTGGTCTTACTGGTTATTCTGTACTTTTTACTCGACAAACTCTTTGATTATTAATACTTATGCAGATATTTAAATTTAAATTAAATATTTAATGCATTAAAAAATTTTATTTTCATTGTCCAATAAGCTCCAGATTTTATTTTTGTATCTTATACATACTTCTTTATTTAACTTTTATTCGATTCATATAAATAAGTTTTTTGCTACTACGAGAAAAAAATAATAAATATGATGTCGTATAAAAATTTTTCTTACTACTTAATAATAATTCTTCAGTTTTATTTTGAATTTTAGCAATAGCTTATTTCGTGTCGTTTTAGTTGTTAAAAAGTAAAGCAGTGTTAAAAAACAGTAAAAATTCATGCACAAACGAAAAAAGTCTCAAAATGATATCTAATTTAAGTTTCATTAATTTTTTGTAGCTACTGTTTAATTACGTGTCTACCTAATTAATAGTAATAGAAGACTTCAAGTTAAAAAAGTTAATAAATAATTAATAAGGCCTTCAAAGTGATTTAAAAAAAATCAGATCACATGGACGAAGAGACGAGTCCAAGAATGCAAAAACGAAACGACGAACTTGCATGCGAGCCATCTGCGTTAAGGGGAAGCTGTGTAAGCTACAGTCAAAAGTCACTTATATTCATAACAAAGCTCTAAAGCTTGTCCTAAACATCGCTGGGGCTTATTGGAATTATTATATTTAATTTGCAATCTCAACTTGATATATCATGAAGATATAATCACTTGTATTATTCACAAATTATTTGTTACTTAATATAGCGTCCACTAATAATTGCCCCTAGTTATTGGGTGATAGGTGCTCGTGTTATAATTTAACATATCATTTTATAGAATAGCTAGTAAGCGCCACAGGGCGTTAGATGGTAGATGCTTGTGTTATTAATTTATATTTTATTATTTAATACAGCAGCCAGTTAGCGCCTCGTTTCATTGGGTTATAAACGCTTGTGTTTTTGTGTAATATTTTACTACTTAATATAGTGGCCAGTAAGCGCCTTTAGTCACTAGGTAATAGGCGCTTGTGTTATTAATTACTATTTTATTGTTTAATAGAAAGGCCACTAAGCACATAAGGTCACTGGGTGATATGCGCTAGTTTTATTAGTTGATGTTTTATTTTAAATGTAGTGGCCAGTAAGCACTCTGGATTATCTAAAGACATGCCATTGTGTTTTCAATTATTATTGTATTATTTAATGGAGTATCCAGTTAGCACTCCAGGTCATCAAGTAATTGGCACTGTTGTAATTAATCAAAACACTATATTACTTAATAGAGTGACCAGTAAGCGTCCTGGATCACTTGTTATCAGGCGTTTGTCTTAATAATTAATTTTTTATTATCTTATAGAGCGGACACTATGCGCTTCAATAACCTAAATGATAGGTGCTTGTGTGGTTGGTTAATATTTTATTATTTGATAGTGCGACAAGTTAGCGCTTTGCGTTATGGGGTGATAAGCACTTGTGTTATAATTTAAAATATTATTATTTTATAGAGTGGCCAGTTAGCACCTTGCGTCATTGAGTGATAGGCGCTTGAGTAATTAATTGATATTTTATTATTAAATAGGGTGGCAAGCAATCCCCTCGGGTTACTGCGTAATTTTCGCTAGTGGCGTTGTTTGAAATTGTATGATCTAATATAGTAGCAAATAAATGCCATGGGTTATTGGATAATCGGTGCTTGTATTTTCAATAACTAGACTATCATTTTATTGAAAAACCAGTAAGAGCTGCGGTTTATCGGGTTATAAGCACTAGTGTTATTCATAAATATTCTATTATTCAAGAAAACAGCCAGTAAGCGCCTTGTTTTATCTAGAAAAAGGCGTTTGTGTTATTAATTAACATTTTATTATTTAATATAGTGGCCAGTAAAAGCCCCAAAACACTGGGTAATAGGTTCTTGTGTTATAGTTTGATATCTTATGTTACAAAATGTCCAGAAAGTGCCTAGCGTCATTAGGTGACAGGTGCTTCTGTTATTGATTAATATTTTATTATTTAATAAAGCATTCGGTAAGTGCTCCGAGTCATTGGGTGATATTTGCTTGTGTTAATAATTAATATCCCAATTTTTAATAAAGTAGTCATTAAGTGCTCTGAGTCATTGGGTTGTAGGTACTTGTGTTAATAATTAATAGTTTACTATTTAATAGAACGGCCAGTAAGCGCCCCGGGTTACTGGATGATAGGCACTTGTGTTATCAATTGATATAAATTTATTTAAAAGAGTGGCCAGCAAGCATCCCAGATCATCAGGTAATAGGTGTTTGTGTTACTTATTATCATTTTATTGTTTAATACAGCCGTCAGTAAGCGCTTCGGATTTTTGGGTGATATTTGCTTGTATTATTAATTAATATCTCAGTATTTAATAGAGCAGCTAGTAAGGGCTCCAGGTTACTGGGTTGTAGGCACTTGTGTTGTTAGTTATTATTTTATTGTTTAATATAGCCGCCAGTAAGTGCTCTGAGTTATTAGGTAATATTTGCTTGTGATAAAAATGAATATCTTAATATTTAATAGAGAAGCCAGCAAGCCCTCCGGGTCACTGGGTGTTGGACGCTTGTGTTAATGATTAATACTCTATTATTTAATAGTGTAGATAGTAAACGGTGATTTGCGCTCGTGTTTTAAATTGATATTTATTTATTTAAAAGAGTTGCCATTAAGCATTTCAGCTCATCAGGTGATAGGCGCTTGTGTTCCTAAATATTATTTTATTGTTTAATGGTGCGATCAGTAAGCGCTTCGTGTCACTTGGTGATAGGCACTTGAGTTTTTAACTATCACTTGGTTATTTAATAGAATGGCCAGTAAATGCACTGGGCCTCTTAGTGGTAGACTCTGGTGTTATCATTAAAAAATTCATTAGTTTATAGAGTGGCCATCAAGCGCCCCAGGTCAGTAAGTTATAGGCACTTGTGTTGGTGTTTAATGTTTTAGTATTTAACGTAGTAGCCAGTAAGCGCCCTGGATCATGGGGTGATAGGCGCTTGTGGTAATATCTAATATTATGTATTATTTTAATAGTGTGCCCAATAACCCTTAGAAATTAATTTTTTAGTATTTAATAGTGAATTTAGAAGTTGCTCTGGGTTACTGGGTCATTAAGTAACAGGTTATTGTGTTAATGTTTAATATTTCATTATAAAATGGGAAACCTTGCAAGCGCCCCGGTTCGTCAAGTAATAGGCGATGGTAATATTAATTATCATCGTATTACTCCATAGAGCGGCCAGTAATCGTCTCAGTTATCACGCTGCACTCCTGTGCCTGTAAAAAGGAAAGAAGAAAAGGGGGGTGGTACGAAGTTGCGGATGCTACTTGTCTCGTCCATCTCTTTGATTTTCCTCGTCCTCTGGATTTTCGCACCTGTAATAACAGAAGAAGGATCGGCGCGGGATTTCTTTTTTTTTTTTTTACGGAGAGAGTTAATAAAGGTAACACAGTCACTTTTAGTTTCGAGGAAATTATTTAATTAGGCTCTTCGCATACTTTGATAAATTAACTCCTTGACGGTGCACAGTAGGAAAAAATGCCGTTTTTTGTGTCAAAATAAAATAGCGGCCGCTGTGATAGGCCGATAAAGATGATTCTTTTTTGACCTTGAAGCTCAAACACCCCAGAGTATAGGAAAAGTTGTCCGAAGTGAAAAAAAAATTTAGAGGTTAAAAACTACCCCTAAACGCACCCCTAATAACTATATCTTTATATTTTCATAATCATTCAATCAGACAAACACACATTTAAAAAAAAAACCATAAACCTATAGATTTTTTCGGTTGTTGATAACGAATATGACGTCAGAATTTCAAAATTCGAAATGATGGATCAAATAGGGCAGCCGAAAAACGTCAAAACGCTTTGGAAATTTAAGAAAATTTGTCTGTAGGGGTTTTTTAGGTCGCTTAACATGAATCTGGTATCATAATTACATAAGTCCATATGGCGAATCCAATATGGTGGCCAGCAAACTAATACTTGTTAAAAACTAACAAGTTCTGGGATATAGGAGTTTTTTAGGTCGCTAAACATGCATCTGGCATTACAATTGTATTATAGTTATAAAATTTAAAATGGTGGATTCAATATGGCGTCCAAAAAAGTTGACACCTGTTCAAAACTAATAGAATATTAGCCCTGGTGGTTTGTTAGAATGCTGAACACGAATTTGGCATCAGAACTGCGTCATAATTAGAAAATTCAAAATAGCGGGTCTAATATAGAAGCCATAACAGTTCAAACTTGTCAAAAAGTATTAAAATCTAGCCTTACAGATTTTTGTGGATTTTACAACATGTTTTTAGTATTTGAGTTACTAAATTTTAATTAGCCGAGCCAACATAGCGGTAAAAAACGTTACGACAAAGGCTTCTTCTGTCACTGACCACAAATTTAACATTACAATTACAACATTGATAACGTCAGATACCAAATCATGGTAAACAAAAAAAAATATATATTTCAAATTTAAAGAAATCTGTCATAAAGAGTCAATGTGGCCGTTAAACAAAGATCTAGAATATCGATCATGAATTTTAAAATGTAGGACTGGTTATAACATTAGTGCATTTATAAAAGTTTATGTCGTGTTTATTGCACTCGATGAGTATTATTCGTGTTACCCCTGTATCATGTATAGAGTTCTTTCCACTCCAAAAACAAGAGGATTTAGGCATAGTTACCCTTTTTTCTCAGGCGACCCTACCTAGTATTGTCAGGTGAGATCTCAAAAGATTTATCATGTCAAAATCTCCCCTGAGATATTTTTCTAAGATTTGTTGTTTTTCGGAATTTTTCAGCATTTTGAAGCATTATAAATAAATTTCAGACTTAGAAAATTTTACAAATTTTTTGACTTAGTAAATTTTTTAACAATTAGTCAACAAATTTTTCAAGTCCAAAATACGACACTTTTGCTAAAACATATGAAAAAATGCAGGAAAAACAACTGTTATCGAAAAAAATTTCTCGAGTGAGATTTTGAAATGAGATCTCACCTGAGATTATTTGTTATTATGATTACTAAGTAGGGGAAATTATAAGGCACTTTCGTGGAACAGTTGGGTCTAAAAGTAGCTTGAGTCTTGAGTCATAGTACAGACACTTGACTCTGTAAGGTAACTAGATGTTGATGAGAGCAGAAAAATTCTTAGTGGGAACGTAAGTTTTTTTAATGATATATAGAATTTGTATACGTGTAGTTCAAAATATCTGAGTCCAACCATTTGCGAAATTTCAAAAATGAAGAAGAATTTGTAATATCGAATGCTACCATAATGCGATCTCGATAAAATGTATGCATATCCGAAAGTGATCGAAAATCTAACAAAATTGTTACTATACGAGAAACAAACTCTGCTTTATCAAAAGTTTGCAAAATCCTTTCAAAAATATGATTCCAAAAATACTTTAAGTCATTTATCACAAATTAAAGATGTACATGCATGTATTTACTTCCAGTCACGTTTTTTTTATTTTAACGCCAATACTCACTTTTAGTATTGTTTTTGCAATCCACGAAAAAATTTACTCCATTTATCTGAGTAAAAAACTCAGAAATTGCAAAAAAATTCCTAAAATTAAACGTTTTGAGTTAATAAGTTATTTATTTTACTCTATCACATCTATCACTTAATATGGCAATATTATTTGACTGTAGGGAAAATTCCAATTACTATGAGATAAAAGACGAGTTAGCAGAAACTGAGAATGACTACGAGGAAATTGAATGAACGAAAATCAGTCTTTCAACATTAAGTTAAACATGCGACTGTTATTTAGTTAAAGGAAAAAAAACTATCCTTTGAAGCCAAAGAGTAGAAGCTAACTTTGTAAGAAATGTATATTTTGACGTATGTATGTGACATATGTATATTATGACGTAGCTGTAAATAATTAGAACTTATGGCTAAAAATTAGAATTTTTAAATCTTATGTAAAAATATACACACAATTAGAATTTTTAAGTGGAAATATTGCGAGTTTTTGACACAAGTCTGCTACATATCTATGCTTTTACATTCTTGACTTGTAGAGTTACTTAGCTCATCCGTAGTCTAGTATTAACAAGCAGTAGTTGTTATAATACAAATACATAGGTACGTAAGTAATTATTGTTATTTAAAAGTAGAAAATGTTTTCCCGGTAAACAATGTTATTTTTTAATAATGTATTAATCTAGTCATAGGCTTACGAGCATTGAGCAACAATATTTGCTATGATTTTTTCTGAAATCTGTCTACATTTTTTTATTACGTAATGGACTCTATGTGAATTTTGATTAATAAATTGATAATCGTATGGAATCCTGTATTTTTTTTGTTAAACATAAAAATTCCAGATTCTCGTTCAGCGACCTTAACAATTTTTATCGACAGATTTTTAACATTTTAACGTTTTTTTTTTTTTAACCAATATATGGTATCCACCATTTTCAGTGTAGATATTATTCTAGATTCGTGTTCAGCAACTTAACAAACCACCAGGGCTAATATTTTGTTGGTTTTGAACAGGTGTCATTTTTTTGGACGCCATATTAAATCCACTATTTGAAATTTTATAATTATAATACAATTCTAATGCCAGATGCGTGTTTAGCGACCTAAAAAACCCCCGAGGCCACATTTTCTTAAAATTTTAAAGGGTTTTAACGTTTTTGGCCGCCAAATTGGATCCGCTCTATTGAATTTTGAAATTCTGACGTCATATTCGTTGTCAGCGACCGAAAAAATCTATGGATTTATAGTTTTTCGTAAAAACTGTGTATTTGACTGATTGAATGATTATGATATTATGAAGATATAGTGATTAGGGGTGCGTTTAGAGGTAGTTTTTAACCTCTAAATTTTTTTTTTCCACTATGGACTACTTTTCTTATACTCTTAAGGTCCAAAAAGAATCGTCTTGATCGGCCTATCACAGCGCCCGCTATTTCATTTAGACACAAAAAACGCAGTTTTGCGTACTGTGCGAAGCTCACTGGTCATTAAAATGACTATCAAAATTTATAAATTTATAATGCACGTGCTAATTACCACACAATTCAAGGCACTTACTAGTAGCTTTATTTGATAGAAGAATAGAGAAAATAATTTAAGCGCCACCGTAAATCACCACACAACCCAGAACGTTTTTTAGTAGCTTTATTTGAGAAACGAATGAAAAAAATAACGCAATCAACGATTACGACACAACCCAGGGCACTTACTGGTCATTGAAACAATTTAAAAAATTTATTAATTATTGATAAAAGTGTTAGACATTGCACAACCCGGAACACTTACTGGTCGCTTCGTTAATTGATAAAATAACATAACCCCCAATCACCACACAATTCAGGATGCTTACTGGTCACTTTATTCAACAAAAAAATAACACAAGTGTCAATTGTCGCACAACCGAGACTGTTTACTGGTCGCTTTGTAAATTTATAAAATAATACAAGCATCAATTGCCGTGAAACCCGGGGCACTTACTTGTCACTGCATTAACTAATAATATAACGCACATGCCAATCACCGCACAACCAGGGCTACTTACTGGTCACTATAAATTATCAAACTAAGGCAGGCGCCAATTACCACACAACCTAGAGTGCTAACAGGTCGCTTTTTTAATAATTGTAATAACACAAGCCTCAGTCGGTACACAGTCTTGGACACTTGCTGGTCACTGTATTTATCAATGGAATAACACAAGTTTCAGTTACCGCAATAACCAGGGCGCTTACTGGTCGCTTTTTTAATTAATAAAATAACACAAGCCCCAGTCATTACATACTTTGAGATGCTTTTTGATCGCTGTATTTATTAATAAAATAACACAATTGTTAATTATAGCACAACCCAGGGAACTCACTAGTCATTGGAATAAATAATAACATTTATTGATCTGTGATGCAAGGGCCAGTCACCGCTCAACTTAAAAAGCTTACCGGTCGCTTAGTAATTGAATTAAAAAACACACTCTTCAAACGCCACACTACCCAGGGTGCTTACTGATCATTCAATTAAATAATAAATTAATTGATTTATAATGCAAGTGATAGACACCGCATAACCCAGAACGCTTACTGGTCACTTTGTTAATTATCAAAATAACACAATTTCCAATCACCACACAACCCTGGAATCTTACTGGTAATTGTTATAATAGATAAAATTTATTAACATATAATGCTCGTGTCAATCAACGCACAACCCAGGGTGCTCACTAGTCGCTTTGTTGATTAATAAAATAAGACAAATGTCAATCACCGCACAACCTAAAGTGCTTTCTGGTCAGTGTGTTAAATAAAAATATAACACGAGTGTTATTTATAGCAAAACTCAGGGAACTTACTGGCAGTGATGCCAGACGGTACTGCGAAGTCGCACATGCGCAGAAGAGCTTAATGCTCATTCGCCAGTACAGCAGCGCGCTGCTTAAAGTAGGCCCCACCTGAGCTCTCTCTTTAGCTTCCCCACTCCAGCCTCCCCCCAGATGGTTAACCCAAGCCTTCCCTAACAACTTATATACTGCTTCAGTATCACGTAGGAGGAAGTTGTCGGTAGCTGACTGGGCTAGCGCACATGGTGATTTTGCTCACTTAATCTTCGAATCTCAGCAGCGCAATTTTTTTTTTTTTTTTTTTTTTTTTTTTTAAACTACGCATTAAATTTAAATACGTACATGATATATAATGATTTGAAAAAATATAACTCTCCTGATTTATACGATAAAGTGATTATTAATCAGGTGAAATTTATATTTTCAGTTTATTCTACGGACTGAAAGTATTAATTTTTTTTTTTTCATTAATTAAGTACGAAATTAAGAAATAGTTATTTTTCATGTTTTATACGCAAGATGTACTTTTATATATTTATTTTAGAAAATACTAACAGCCCCCCGTCTCGGCTTCCCCGAGACTTACTAAATGAAACACCGTAGTGTGTTGACATAAAATGTGAAACGTTTTTCAGTTAAAAAATTTTACATTTATTCCTGACACTTCTCAGAACAAAAATCTTCTTATTAAAGAACATTTGTTTGCAATCCATACAGTTTATTTGGTCAAATAATAAGCTGTAAAAATTAAAAAATTATAATTATGCTGAAAAGTACCATGCGTTCCTTATGCCATAAAATAATCGTTGGCCATAAGAAACGGTTGATTTGCAGTTCCTCCCGTATAATTTACGAAAAGGGCTATTTTTTAAAGCTGTTAAGATTTTAAACTCCTAAAAAATATATATTAAAAAAATTTTTTTTCTCTTATCTCACAACTTTATTACCAGAGCAACAAAGTCCTGAAGCTTAATCTCTACATTTTTTATTGCCACAAAAATACAAATATATTTTCTACTTATTTAAAAATTTTAATTTAGATCTTTAAAGATTTAAGAGATTACTGTGAAGGTAAAATGAAAAGCTGATCCCTCACGTAATGGATTCTTTGTTTGGCGATTTTGGCTGTTCCAATCTTGATAAATTTTCTGCGTCAGTTTCTTGACGCCTCAAATTGTATTCATTAGATACATTTGAAGTTTTCATTACAATATACCCTGTTACGACTATTAGCACCTATATTACCCTCACGACTCTAAGCATTCAACCAGGAATCACCGATCCACTCCAAGGTCTGCGCTGGGTGAACCTAACAGCTATGAAGGAAAAAAGACTTGAGCCAACGGGAGTCTCTAACGGGCAAGCATTACGAACCAATTTCTACTAATCTCTCCATCTTAGATCATCAAAACAACTGAGTCTGCAAAAAAAAGGTGCTTTAGACACCAACGTTTTCGACGTTATATTAGGAGCTGTTAAAAAAGAGCACTACGACTAGCCCCAAAGTTTCGGACTTAGTAATTTTTCTCATAATCAGTCTGGGGCTTCAACATCAGGCCAGAGAAAATCACCCTGAGGTATCCAGGCAGTCACAATTGTTGTTAACTTCAGTCAAGAAAGAGTTTACTTAAGAAGTTCACCGTTCTTTTTTAGGGCCACCGGACGCTAAACTACCTTGCCAACAAATATATTAGAACTTAACAGAGTTGACAGAAAACAGCCTTTAGGGGTCACAAAAGTCGTGAGTATGCTAATAGTCGCAACAGGGTATATTGTAAAGAAAACTTCAAATGTATCTAATGAATACAATTTGAGGCGTCAAGAAACTGACGCAGAAAATTTATCAAGATTAGAACAGCCAAAATCGCCAAACAAAGAATCCATTACGTGAGGGATCAGCTTTTCATTTTACCCTCACAGTAATCTCTTAAATCTTTAAAGATCTAAATTAAAATTTTTAAATAAGTAGAAAACATATTTGTATTTTTGTGGCAGTGAAAAATGTAGAGATTAAGCTTCAGGACTTTGTTGCTCTGGTAATAAAGTTGTGAGATAAGAGAAAAAAAATTTTTCAATACATATTTTTTAGGAGTTTAAAATCTTAACAGCTTTAAAAAATAGCCCTTTTCGTAAATTATACGGGAGGAACTGCAAATCAACCGTTTCTTATGGCCAACGATTATTTTATGGCATAAGGAACGCATGGTACTTTTCAGCATAATTATAATTTTTTAATTTTTACAGCTTATTATTTGACCAAATAAACTGTATGGATTGCAAACAAATGTTTTTTAATAAGAAGATTTTTGTTTTGAGAAGTGTCAGGAATAAATGTAAAATTTTTTAACTGAAAAACGTTTCACATTTTATGTCAACACACTACGGTGTTTCATTTAGTAAGTCTTGGGGAAGCCGAGACGGGGGGCTGTTAGTATTTTCTAAAATAAATATATATAAGTAAATCTTGCGTATAAAACATGAAAAATAACTATTTCTTAATTTCGTACTTAATTAATGAAAAAAAAAAAAATTAATGCTTTCAGTCCGTAGAATAAACTGAAAATATAAATTTCACCTGATTAATAATCACTTTATCATTTAAATCAGGAGAGTTATATTTTTTAAAATTATTATATATCATGTACGTATTTAAATTTAATGCGTAGTTTAAAAAAAAAAAAAAAAAAAAAAAATTGCGCTGCTGAGATTAGAAGATTAAGTGAGCAAAATCACCATGTGCGCTAGCCCACTCAGCTACCGACAACTTCCTCCTACGTGATACTGAAGCAGTATATAAGTTGTTAGGGAAGGCTTGGGTTAACCATCTGGGGGAGGCTGGAGTGGGGAAGCTAAAGAGAGAGCTCAGGTGGGGCCTACTTTAAGCAGCGCGCTGCTGTACTGGTGAATGAGCATTAAGCTCTTCTGCGCATGTGCAACTTCGCAGTACCGTCTGGCATCACTACTTACTGGTCGCTTTGTTAACAACTGAAGTAACCAAGCCCCCAGAACCACATATTCTGAGACGCTTTCTGGTCGCTGTATTTATTAACAAGATAACACGAGTGTTAAATACTGCACAACGTAAGATACTTACTGCTTATTGTAATCATTTATAAAATTTTTTTAGTTAAGATGCATAGGCCAATCACCGCTAATGTTAGAAAGCTTACTGGTTGCTTTGTAAATTGATAAAATAACGCAAGCGCAAATCAGTACACAACCTGGGGCGCCTACTAGTCATCAAAATAAATAATAAAATCAATTGATTCATAATGCAAGTAACAAAAACCGCACAATCTAGAACGTTAACAGGTTTCTTTGTCAATTAATAATATAACACGATTTCCAATCACTGCACAACCCGAATCGCTTACTGGTCGTCGCAGAAATTATTGAAATTCATTAATTTACAATAGGAAAGGAAATCTTTGCACAGCCCAGAGTTCTTTTTAGTAGCCATATTAAATAATAAAATAGAGAACATAACGCAAGCGCTAAATACCGCCTAAATCGAGTTGCTTACTGGTCATTGGAAAAAATAATACAATTTTTTAACTAATAATGCAAGTACTAGACACTGCACAACCTGAAATACTTACTAGTTAACTTGTTAACTAATAAAATAACACAAGCGCCAATCACTATAGAACCCGAGGCATTTGCTTGTTGCTTTGTTGATTAAAAAACTAAAGAAGTGTTAATACCCGCATTATTCGGAGCAAATTACTGGTCACTTTATTTACTAATAAACTAACGCACACGCCAATCACCGCATAACGTGGATGGACTGCTGACTATTTACTTTATTTATTAATAGAATAAAGCACGCACCAATTACCGCAAGATCCAGGTTGATAATTGGTTACTTTGATAGTTAATAAAATAGCACACACGCCAATCACCGCAAAACTAAAGGCTTTTTCTAATCGCTTTGTTTATCAATGAAATAACGCCAGCGCTAATCATCGCACAAATCAGAATGCATACTAAGGGCTTCGTTTCTATAACGGCACAACCTAAGGCGCTAACCATACAAACCAGGGTGCTAACTAGTCACTTTGTAAATTGATAAAAAAAAGAAAAAAAGGTAAGCGCAAATCACGCTACAACCTAGGGCGCTTACTGGTCGTCATAACAAATAATAAAGTTTATTAAATAATAATGCAAGTGTCAGACACACCACAACTTGAAATGCTAACTGATCGCATTGTTGAATAATAAAATAACAAAAGTGCTAATAATTGCACAACCTGAGGCGCTCACTGGTCATTGGAATAGTTAATAAAAGTCATTGATTTATAATGCAAAAACCCAATTACTGCACAACCCGGGGCGCTTACTCGTCGATTTATTAAATAATGAATTACAGTAAATTACGCAAGTACCATCCAACACACAACTCAGAGCGCTTACTGGTCATTGTAACAAATAATAAAAAGTATCAATAAATCATGCGAGTGCCAGACACTGCTAAATCCAGATTACTTATAGTTCACTTTGTTAATTAATAATATAACAAAAGAATCAATCACTAAATGACCTGGTGCACTTTCTGGTCACTTCATTTATTTTTAAAATATTACAAGTTACAATAACTGCACAACCCAGGTTGCTTTCTGATCATTGCAATAATTAACAAAATTCATCAATTTATGATGCAAATGCCAGATACTGCACAACATGGGGCGCTCAAAAATCGATCTAATAATATTAATAAAATAACCCAAGCATCAATCACCACACAACCCAGGGTGCTCACTATTCATTGTAATAATTATCGATTTTTTTCATTTATCGTGCAACTCCTGATTACCGCACAACCTGCGGTGCTTTTTAGTTACCTGATTCAATAATAAAATAACATAAGGCCCAATTACCACTCAAACCAGAACGCTTACAAAATGATTCATTAATTTATAAGTTAACGCAAGTGCCAATCATTGCACAACTCATGGTGCTTACTAGTAACATTGTTTATTATTAAAATAACCCAACCGCAAGTCACCACACCATCCAGAACACATACCATTCGCGTTATTTATTAACAAACTAACGTTAGCACCAATCACCGCACAACCAGGGGAACTTACTGGTCGTTGCGATAATTAATAAAATTTATTATTTTTTATTGCATGTTTCAATTACCGCATAATTCATGGCGCTTACAAGTCGCTACATTGATTATTAAAATAACACAAGCGCAAGTGACCACACATCCCAAGGTGCTCACTTGTCTTTGTAATAATTAATGAAATTCATTAATTTATAGTGTAAGTGTCAATCACAGCACAACCCAGAGGGCTTACTAGTCTTTTTTATCAACTAATTATACAAAGAAACTAACGCAAGTGCCAATTACCATACAACTCGGGGCAGTTACTAGTCAATGTCACAAATAATAAAATTAATTAATCAATAATGTAAGTGCCTGACATCGCAAAACCTGAAATACTAACTGGTCGCTATGTTAACTAAGAAAATAATACAAGTGTCAATCACCGCATAACCCAGAGCGCTTACTAGTGGCTTTGTTAAATAGTAAAATAACACAAGAGTCAACCGCCATACAAACTGGGGCGCTAACTAATCATTCCGGTAATTAATAAAATTTATCAATTTATAATGCCATTGCCAATAAACGTACAACCTTAGGTGTTTACTGGTTTGTTAAATAATTAATGTTATACCACTAGCATCAATCACCACACTACCCAGAGCTCTTACTAGTCATTTTGTTGATTATTAAAATAACCTGAGAGCCAATTACTACAACATTCAGTGCAGTTCCTGGTCGATTTGTTAATTGATAGATGAACACAAACGCCAATTACTGCAGAATCCGGGGCACTTTCTAGTCGCTTCATTAAATAATAAAATAAATTAAATAACGCAAGCGCCAATTATCACGCAACTTGGAGTGCTTACTGGTCATTGAAACAAATTATAAAATGTATGGATTATTATTGCAAGTGCTAGACGCCGCAAAACCCGTAAATCCTTACTGCTCAATTTATTAATTAATAAAATAAAACAAATGCTAATCTCCACACAATCCAGGGCCCTTACTGGTTATTTTGTTCATTAATGAAATAAAACAAGTGTCAATCTCCACATAACCTGGAGCGCATACTGGTTGCTTTGTTAATTATTGAAATAACGCAAGTGTCAATCACCGCACAACCCACGGTGCTTTCTAATCACTTTGGTCAATAATAAAATAACACGAGCGCAAATTACCACTTAACCTGGAGCGCTTACCAGTCACTTTATTTATCAACAAAATAACGCAAAAGCCAGCCACCACATAACTCACGGCGCTTACGAGTCGCTACATTGATTTTAGCAAAACATAACAGGGGCCAATCACCTGATAACTCGGAGTCTTACTGGTCATTGTTATAATTAATAAAATTTCTTAAATAATAATGCAAGTACCAATCAACACACATCCCAAGGTGCTTACTGGTCGCTTTCTTAATTGATAAAATTACACAGGCGCCGATAAGAGCAAAAGATAAGGCACTAACTGGTCGATCAATTTATCAATAAAGTAACGCAAGCGCCAATCACCGCAAAAACTATGGTGTTTACTAATAGCTTTGTTAGTTAGTTAAATAACGCAAGCGCCAACCACCACACAACCCAGGGCACTAACAGGTCGCTTTGTAAATTGATAGAATAATACAAGCGCTGATTACGGCACAACACTATGCCCATTTTAGTCTTTTTATTAAATTATAAAGAAAATAAATTGACGCAGTCGCAAATCACTACTCAATCCAGGGTGCTTACCAATCATTCGAACAAATCATGTATTTAATTGATTTTTAATAAAAGTGCCAGGCAGCGGACAACCTGGAACGCTTGCTAATTGCTTTGTCAATTGATAATATAACAACAAAATATCAACTAATCACACAAGCACCTATCACGTAATGACCCAGAACGATTACTAGCAGCTTAAAAAAATAATTAAATATTGTTTTAAAACACTATCACCTGTCACTCGATGACTTGAGGCGCTTACTAGCCACTCTATTAAATGATAAAATTTAAATAAATAACACAAGCGCCTATCAACTTGTGACTCAGGGCGTTTACTGGCAGCTTTGTTAAATAATAAAATATCAAATCATACCACAAGCGCCTATAACCCGATAATCCAGAGCGCTTTCTGGACACTCAATTGAATAATCAAGTATAAATTAATAACACACGTGCGTATCAACTGATGACTCTCAGCGCTTACTAGTCAATCTATTGAATAAGAAAATATTATTTAATAACCCAAGCGCCTATAAGCCGATGACCGCAGGCTCTAACTGTCTGCATTATTGAATAATATAAAATTAATTAACAACACAATTGCCTACTACCTGTTAACCCAGAGCACTTACTGGCGGCTCCAATAGATAAAATAAATATTAAACAGTTACACAAATGCATACAGCACAGAGATGCGAAGCGCTAACTCTTTGCTCTAGTAAATAATCAAACATTATACGATAACACAAGCTCCTTTCACACAATGACCTTCAATGCTTACTAGCCGCTCTTAAAAAATAAAATATTAACTCTTAACACAAGCGCCTATCACCTGATGAGTTAGGGTGCTTACCAGCTGCTTTATTAGATAAAAAAATAATAAACAATTACAAAATCACATATTACCCGATGACCCAAGACGCTTGGCCACTCTATTAAATAATAAAACATTAATCAACAACAGAAGAGCCTATCACCTGATGACTCAGAGCGCTTACAGGCTGCTTCATAAAATAATAAAATATTATTTAATAACACAATCGCTTATCACCAATTAACCTAAAGCACTTGCTGGCTGTTCTATTGAATAATAAAATATAAATTAATAACACAAGTGCCTAGTACCCAATGCCCCAGGTCGCTTACGGGCCACTCTACATAATAATTTGCTAAATTATAACGCAAGTGCCTATTAACCAGTAACCTAGGGTGCTTACTGGCCACTCTGTAAAACAATAATATTTATCATTAATACAAGCACCTATCAACCAATGACGTGAGGCACTTACTGGCCCCCCTATTAAATAATAGAATATCAAACTAGCTCCTATCACCCCATTGTCTGGAGTGCCTGCGATTCTGTTAAAAAAAATGTTAATCAATAACACAAGCGCCGATAAACCAATAACCCTGGGCGCTTACTTTCCGCTCTATTAAATAACGGAATTTTATATCATAACACAAGCGCCCATCACCTGATAACCCATGGAATTTACCAATAACACGAATGTCTATTACTCAGTGACCCAGGGCGATTACAGGCTGCTTTATAAAATAATGAAATATTCATTCATAACTCAATCACTTATTACCCAATGACCTGGGTCGCTTACTGGCTTCTTTGAATAAACAATAACACAAGCACCTATCACAAAATAACCTGGGGCGCTTACTGGCCGCTCTTTTTAATATTGTTATATGAGGAAAGAATTCAGGTGCCTTTTACCTGATGACTTGAAACGCTTACTGGCCGTTCTATTAAATGATAAAATACATATTAATAAGACGAGGGCCTATTACCCAATGACTTGGGGCTCTAACCGGCAAGTTTATAGAAAAATAATATGCTTAACAAAAACACAAGATCCCTTAACCTTATGTCCCAAGGCACTTACTGGGTACTCCACAGGATAATAAAATATTAAATTATAACACAAAAACCTATCACACCATGACCCAGTGCGCTTACTGGCAAATCTATAATATAATGAAATATTAATTGATAACACAAAAGCCTATCAACCGATGACCCAGAGCGCTTTCAGGCTGCTTAATTAAATAATGAAATGTTAATTAATTAGTCAATCGCTTATGACCCGATGACTCGGGGCTCTTACTGGCTGTTCTATGAAACAATAAAATATAGATTAATAGCACAAGCACCTACTATCCAATGACTAAGATCATTTCCAGGCCACTTTATAAAGAAATATGCTAAAGTATAACACAAGTGCCTATCACCCAGTAACACAAGGCACTTACATGCCCCTTGATTTTACAATGACATTGATTATTAACACAAGCGCCTATCAATCGATGACGCGAGGTGCTTACTGGCCCCTCTATCAAATAATAAAATATTAAACAATAACACGAACGCCTGATGACCTGATGACCCAGAGCTGCTTACTGGACACGGTATTAAAAAACAGAATGTTGATTAATAACACAAGCGCCTATTATTCTGATACCCTAAGTGTTTACTGGCAATTCTATGATAAAAATAAAAATGATATGTTAAATTATGACACAAGCGCCTATCACCCAGCAACTGGGGGCAACTAGTGGACGCTATGTTAAGTAACAAATAATTTATGAATAATACAAGTGCCTATATCTTCATAACCTAGAGCGCTTACTGGCTGCTTTATTTAATATTGAAATATTAGCGTACGTTACCCGATGACCAGCAATGCTGACTAGCCCCTCTATTAAATATTGCAATATTAATTAATAACACAAGCGCCTTCAAACCGATAACCCAGGGCCCTTACTGGCCGTTCTATTTAATAAAAAAATATCATCTGATATTACAAGCACCTATCACCCGATGACCCGTGGCGCTGACAGGCTGGTTGATCAAATAATAAAATAGTAATTAATCACTCACTCGCCTATGATCCAATAATCCAGGGTGCTTACTGCCTATTTCATGACATAATAGAATGTTAATAAGAAACACAAACACCTTTTACCCAATGACCCCGGGCGCTTACTGGCCGCTCTCTTAAATAATAAAATAATTAAATTTAAATTTGATTTTGAATTTATTAATAAGACAGAAGGCTCCAGGCCTTATTTCGCCTTAACCAATACGTGGAAATAAGATAACAGTTAGTGTTGCGCGCAAGCCATAACCTATAAAGTTATACTGGCCACTCAATAAACTTATAAATTGTTAAATAATAGCGCAAAAGCCTATCGTCTGATGACCTCAGACGCTCACTTATCACTTGATTAAATAATAACATTATTTTATTGACACAATTGCCTATTACCCGATGTGTCGGAGCACATACTAGTAACTCTAATAAATAATAAAATATTGAACAATAACCCAAGTACCCATAACCTCGTGTCCAAAAGCGCTTACTAGACATTCTAAAAAATAATAAAATAATGAACAATAATACATGCGCTCTTAAGCTGATGACCCAGGGCGTTTACTTTCCACTTAAAATATAATCAAATTTTAACTAATGACATGAGACCCTATCAGCCGATGACCAAGAGCACTTACAAGCTGCTTCATTAAATAACAAAAAATTAACTTCTATCTTAAGCGCCTAACACCCGATGACCCAGGGCTCTAACTGGCTGCTCTATTAAGTAATAAAATTTTAATTAATATTACAAGCGCCTATTACCCGATGATCCAGAACGCGCACTGTCTACTCCATAAAATTATAAAATTTTAATTAATAACCGAAGCATGTACCAAACCAAGACTTGATGCGCTAACTGGTGACTCTACCTAATAATGTAAGATATTAAACATTAACACAAATGCCCATAAACTAATGACTTAAAGCGCTTACTGGCCACTCTATGAACTAAATGAATGTTAAATAATAACACAAGCGCCTCTTACCTGATGATCCCAGGCTCTTACTGGCCACTCTATTAAATAATAAAATAATTAATTAAGACACGATTTCCTACCACCTGATGACTTGGAGCGCTTACTGGCTACTCTATTAAATAACAAAATATTGTCTAATAACACAAGTGCCAATTTTATGATGGCACGACGTGCTAATGGGCCACTTTATGAAATAAAAACACAGTAATTATTAACACAAATGCCTATAACCTGATGACTTGAGGCACTGACTGGCCATTCTAGTAAATAATAAAACATTGAACAATAACACAAGCGCCCATATCACGGTGACCCAGGGCGCTGACTGGCTACTGTAATAAATAGTAAATTATAAATTAATAGCACAAGCGTCTGTAACACGCTTATTGAGGGTGCTCACTGGACGCTATGTTAAATAATAAATTATTAACCAATAACACAGGTGCCTATAACCCAATGACCCAGGGCGCTCACTGGCCACTTTATTATATACAAAAACATTAACTAATAACATAAGCACCAATGATCTGATAACCAAGGGTACTTACAAGCAGCTTTATTAAGTAACAAAAAGTTAAACAATAACACACGCGCCTATCACCCAATGACGCGAAGTGCTCACGGGCTACTCTATAGAATAATTAAATATTGAATAATAACACAAGCGCCTATTACCCGTTGACCTAGAGCATTAAATGGCCTCTTTATCAAATAACAAAAAATTAATCAATTAGTAAAATGCCTATCACCTGATGATCAAGATGTGTACTGGCCACTCTATTAAGGACGTTCATCATATAGAAGGGAAATGTAGAGAGTGCAGTGAGGGGGGAGCGAGCATGCGGCAGCGCCGGCAACTGTTTTGAATGCATTTGTATACCTATGTATAGGCGTCTGACACTGTGTTTTTTATTTAACTACAAAAATAACTTGTCGCTACCACTGGAAATTGAGAATAAGACCAGTATTATGGTATTGCGTCATACAAAAAAAAAAATTGGAAAAATTCTACATACCATTTTCTTATGAATTTTATTTTTATGTGACTCCTCCATAAGGTTACGAGTTAAATTGAAATTTTTTCAACGCTTAATATTTAAAGAACAGTGTTGTGAAACGATCTCAAATTTTACATGTAACTTTCTCACATCATTACGAGCGTCCTGTTAAAATTTCAGTAAGATTGTACAGAAAATGCTATATGTGATGAACGCCCTTAAATGATAAAATTATAATTAACAACTCCAGCACATATTATTTTATGATAAATAATGAAATATTAAACAATAACACAAGCTCCTATGACCCGGTTACCCAGGGTTCTCACTGGCAACTTTATTATATAAAGAAATTGGAACTCATCACATAAGCACCTATCAGCCGATGACCAAGGGCACTTACAAGCCGCTTTATTGAATAAAAAAATTTTATCTAATAACGCACGCGCCTATTACATAATGACCAGGGAAACTTACTGGTCTATCTATTATGTGACAAAATAATAATTCAAATCACGAGAATCACAACAACCAATGACCTGGAGTGCTTACCAGCCGCACTATCAAAAATAAAATATAATTAATAACAACAGTGCCTATTACTTGATGACCCGGGCTGCTTACTGGCTACTCTATTAAAAACATTAAAATCACAAGCGCCTATAACCCAGTGACGCAAGTCGCTTTCTGGCTACTCTATTAAATAATAAAATATTAAACAATAATACAACCACCGATTGCCCAGTTTATGGGGGCACTTTCTGGCCGCTTTATTGAATAATACAATATATTCATTACTAACAGAAGCGACCATCACACAATAACTCAGAGTGCTTTCTGGCCGCTCTATCTCATCATAACATATTAATTAATATCACCCGTGCCTATCACTTTGTGTCCCGGAGCACATACTGTCCGCTCTACTAAATAATATAATATTAATTATTCCGACTATTACCCCATGACCCAGTGCGTTTACTGGCTGCTCTATTAAACGATAAAAAATTGAACAATAACACAAGCGCCTGACAACTTAGGACCCTAGGCGCTAAATGGCCCTTTTGAATTATAATAACATCTTAAATAATAACACAAGCGCCTGTTACCTAGTGACTGGTGGCACTTACTGACAGCTTTTTAAATAACAATATTAAAATTAAATACACAAGCGCCTAATACTCCATGACTTGGTATGCTTACTTGTTACCTCGTGACACAGGGTGCTTACTTGCCCTTTTATAAAATAATAAAATAATAAAAAATACCACTAACCCCTGTTTCCTAAAACTGCTGTGCGCTTACTGGCCACTCTATAAATAATAATACATCAATTAAAAACATAAACGCCTATTACGCCATGACCCAGTGCGCTAGTTTATGAAACAATATATAATTAATTGATAACACCGGAGCCTATCACTTAATGACCCAGATATCTTACTGATAACTCTATAAAACAACAAAGTAATAGTTAAGTATGCAATTAAACAACAAAATATATATATATAATACCAGTGCCTATCACCTTATGATCTAGAGCATTTACTTTTCACTCTATTAAAAAAAAAAATGATCATTGAAAACACATGCACCTATCACCCAACAACCCGTGGCGCTTACTGGCTATTCTATAAAATAATTTGTTAAACTACAACACAAGCGCCTATCACTCGATGACATGGGAAGCTTACTGGCCACTCTATTGAACAATACCATATTAATCATTACCACCTGTGCCTATCAAATGATGACCTGGCGTGCTTACTGACCACTTTACTAAATAACAAAATAATAGCTTAGAACACAAGCGTCTATCACCTAGTGACCCAAGGCACTGACGGGCTGGTACGTCTTTTTAATCATAATTTATTAAACAATAACACAAGCATCTATCACCCAATCTCCTAAGGCACTTACTGACCGCACTATCAAATGACAAATGATTTATTGGTAACACCAGTATCCATCACTTAAAGACCCAGTGCACTTACTGGCCACACTAATAAATAACAAAGTAATAGTTAAAATCACAAGCACCTATCACCTAGTGATACGATGCACATACTGTTCGCTTTATTGAATAATGAAATATTAATTATAAAGAAAAGCGCCTAATACTCAGTAATTTAAGACGATTACTGGACATTCTATAAAACAAAACGATAATGATTTATAACACCAACGCCAATCACTTGACGAACCGGGGCGCTTACAAGCTGCTCTATTTAATAATAAAATATTAAACATTAACACAATAGCCTATTACTTGATGACCCAGTAACCCAGGGCTTCTACTGAACGTACTATTAAATAATCAAAAATTAAATTTTAACAACAGTGCCTATCACTTGATGACCTTGGGCGCTTACTGACCACTCTACTGAATAACAAAATAACAGCTCGATACGGATGAGCTAAGCAACTCTACAAGTCAAGAATGTAAAAGCATAGATTTGTAGCAGACTTGTGTCAAAAACTCGCAATATTTCCACTTAAAAATTCTAATTGTGTGTATATTTTTACATAAGATTTAAAAATTCTAATTTTTAGCCATAAGTTCTAATTATTTACAGCTACGTCATAATATACATATGTCACATACATACGTCTAAATATACATTTCTTACAAAGTTAGCTTCTACTCTTTGGCTTCGAAGGATAGTTTTTTTTCCTTTAACTAAATAACAGTCGCATGTTTAACTTAATGTTGAAAGACTGATTTTCGTTCATTCAATTTCCTCGTAGTCATTCTCAGTTTCTGCTAACTCGTCTTTTATCTCATAGTAATTGGAATTTTCTCTACAGTCAAATAATATTGCCATATTAGGTGATAGATGTGATAGAGTAAAATAAATAACTTATTAACTCAAAACGTTTAATTTTAGAAATTTTTTTGCAATTTCTGAGTTTTTTACTCAGATAAATGGAGTAAATTTTTTCGTGGATTGCAAAAACAATACTAAAAGTGAGTATTGGCGTTAAAATAAAAAAAAACGTGACAGGAAGTAAGTACATGTACATCTTTAATTTGTGATAAATGACTTAAAGTATTTTTGGAATCATATTTTTAAAAGGATTTTGCAATCTTTCGATAAAGCAGAGTTTGTTTTTCGTATAGTAACAGTTTTGTTAGATTTTCGATCACTTACGGATATGCATACATTTTATCGAGATCGCATTATGGTAGCATTCGATATTACAAATTCTTCTTCATTTTTGAAATTTCGCAAATGGTTGGACTCAGATATTTTGAACTACACGTATACAAATTCTATATATCATTAAAAAAACTTACGTTCCCACTAAGAATTTTTCTGCTCTCATCAACATCTAGTTACCCTACAGAGTCAAGTGTCTGTACTATGACTCAAGACTCAAGCTACTTTTAGACCCAACTGTTCCACGAAAGTGCCTTATAATTTCCCCTACTTAGTAATAATAATAATAAATAATCTCAGGTGAGATCTCATTTCAAAATCTCACTCGAGAAATTTTTTTCGATAACAGTTGTTTTTCCTGCATTTTTTCATATGTTTTAGCAAAAGTGTCGTATTTTGGACTTGAAAAATTTGTTGACTAATTGTTAAAAAATTTACTAAGTCAAAAAATTTGGAAAATTTTCTAAGTCTAAAATTTATTTATAATGCTTTAAAATGCTGAAAAATTCCGAAAAACAACAAATCTTAGAAAAATATCTCAGGGGAGATTTTGACATGATAAATCTTTTGAGATCTCACCTGACAATACTAGGTAGGGTCGCCAGAGAAAAAAGGGTAACTATGCCTAAATCCTTTTGTTTTTGGAGTGGAAAGAACTTTATACATGATACAGGGGTAACACGAATAATACTCATCGAGTGCAATAAACACGACATAAACTTTTATAAATGCACTAATGTTATAACCAGTCCTACATTTTAAAATTCATGATCGATATTCTAGATCTTTGTTTAACGACCACATTGACTCTTTATGACAGATTTCTTAAAATGTGAAATATATATTTTTTTTTTGTTTACCATGATTTGGTATCTGACGTTATCAATGTTGTAATTGTAATGTTAAATTTGTGGTCAGTGACAGAAGAAGCCTTTGTCGTAACGTTTTTTACCGCTTTGTTGGCTCGGCTGATTATTATTTAGTAATTCAAATGCTAAATTTGTGTTGTAGAATCTACAAAAATCTGCAAGGCTGGATTTTCTTACTTTTTGACAAGTTTGAACTGTTTTGGCTGCCATATTGGACCCGCTAATTGAAATTGTCTAATTGTGACGCAGTTCTGATTCTAAATTCGTGTTCAGCAACTGAACAAACTACCAGGGCTAATATTCTGTTGGTTTTGAACAGGTGTCAACTTTTTGGACGCTATATTGAATCCACCATTTTAAATTTAATAATTATAAAACAATTGTAATGCCAGATGCATGTTTAGTGACTTAAAAAACTTCTATAGCCGAGAATTGGTTAGTTTTTAACAAGCATTGGTTTGCTGGCCGCCATATCGGGTCCACTATTTTGAATTATGTAATTTTGATACCAGATTTATGTTAAGCAACTTGAAAAACCCCTATGGCTAATTTTTTTTTACTCTATGGTGTTTGAGATTTAAGGTCTAAAAAGAATCATCTTGATCGGCCGATCACAGTGGCCGCTATTTGATTTCGACACAAAAACGGCATTTTTACCTACTGTGCGTTGCTGGTTGCGTGGTGATTTACGCTTGCGATATTCTATTATTGAATAAAGCGACCAGTTAGCGCTCTAGGTTGTGCGATGATTATCATTTGTGTTATTTTTTTTTAATAACAAAGCGACCTTTTAGTGCTTAGTGTTGTGTGATTATTGAAACTTGTGTTATTTTTTCAGTTTACAAAGGGGCCAGTAAGTGTTTAGGTTAGTGCGGTCTTTAGCAATTGCATCATTGATCAATTTTTTTTTTATTCTTTACTTTGACTAGTAAGCGCTCCGAATTGTGTGGTAATTAGCGTTTGGGTTATTTTTTCATTTTATCATTTTATGAAGTAACTAATAAGCATCCTGGTTTGTGCAAGGATTGGTCCTTGGAATGTAAACTAATAAATTTTATTAATTATGATGATGACCAGTTAGGGCGCCGAATTATAAGGTAATAAGCGCTTGCGTTACTCTTCTAATTAACAATGATACTAGTTAGGGTTTATCAGTGTTAGGTTGATTGCGCTTATGTTATCTCACTATATAACACATTTTCCATTAGGCACCCTTGTGTGTGCGGTAATTAACACTTGTGTTATTTTATTAATAAATAAAGTGACTAACAAGTGTCTCAAATTGTGTGGTGACAGATGCTTGTGTTACTCCAATTATCAACAATGTGACCTGTAAGCACCATGCGGCAGCAATCGTGCGGTGATTGTCGCATTTATTATTTTATTAATCGATAAAGCAATAAATAAGTTGCTCAAGTTGTACGGTAATTGGCGTGTGTTACATCACATTAGTAAATAAAATGACCAGTAAGCACACCGGGGAGTGTGATGATTGGCTTTTATGTTATTTTATTAATTTTTAAAGCGACCATTAAGTACCCTTGGTTGTGCGGTAATTGGCGCTTGTGTTATTCTATTAGTTAACAAAGCGACCAGTACGTGTTCCGGGATGTGCAGTATCTTCTATTTGCATTACTAATTAATAAATTTTATTCTTCGTTTCAATGACTGTGTATTGCCCTAGGTTGTGTGGTCATAAGCCCTGGCGTTTTTTTCTTTATTTTCTTATTTTCTTAAGCTACTAGCAATCGCCCTGGGTTGCGCGGTGATTGGTACTTGCGTTATAAAGTAATAAATTTTAATTATTTTTACTATGACCAGTAAGCGCCCTGGAGTGTGTGGTGATTGAGAATTGTGTTATTAATTAACAAAGTGACCAGTAAGTATCCTGAATTGTGCGGTGATTTGCGCCTACGTAATTCTATCACTTCAAAAAGCGGCTAGTTGGGGCCCTTGGTTGTGTGGTGGTTGGTGTTTGTGCTATTTTACTAATTAACAAAGCTACCAGTAAGCGCTGCAGATCATGCTGTAACTGGCACTTGCATTATAAATTAACGAATTTTAATCATAGTTAAATGAATAGTAAGCGCTCCAGGTTTCGCTGTAATTAGTACGTGTGTTATTTTATCATTGAACAAAGTGACCAGTAAGCGCCCTGGATTGTGCAGCGATTGGCATTTGCGTTATTTTATCTATAAACAAAGCGATGAGTAAGAGCCTCGGGTTTTAAGGTGATTGATGTTTGTGTTATTTCATTAATCATTGAAGTGACTAGTAAGGGCCCTGGGTTTTGCGGTAATTGGCTTTTGCATTATTAATGAACATATTTCATCATTCATTTTAATGACCTGTAAGCGTCTCGGGTTGTGTGGTGATCGGCGCTTGCTTCCGTTTAATAATTAATAAAGTAACCAGTATGCGTTCTGAGTTCTTTGGTAACTGGTGCTTGTCTTACTTAATTAGTTTTTGAAGTGATCAGTAAGCGCCCTGGGTTGTGCGGCGATTGGCACTTGCATTATAAATGTATAAATTTTGTTTTTTATTACAATGACCAGTCAGTGCTTTGGGTTATGCGGTAATTAGTGATTGTATTATTTCATCAATTTACAAAGCCTTATTTCCTTTATTTTATTATTTAATGAAGCAACTAGCTAGTGCCTAGGGTTGTGCAGTGAGTGCTTTTGCATTATTTAAAGTATTCCATTATCAATTAAAGCTCGTGAGATTGCAAACGGATGTATCGGGTTATTGGGTTTAGTAGCTCATTAATATCAAGTTATTGCGTATGAAATTCCATCGAGTTAACTGGGGTTTTGCGTCCTACTCCTAAGTTTGGCAACCTCTCTTTAGAGCGCTGCCATTAGGAGAAGCTGTTACATTTACCACACTGTTTCTTAACTCTTTATACAAGCATTGAGCGTAAAATGTACATGTCTTTCTCTCTCACACATTGTCTATGACGAGGGCACGGTGTATAAGACAGGTGGTCCCATATAGGCATAATTTTTGTGACATATTTGTGCTGTTTTGTTCAAGGTACAGCAGATCATGAGTGAGAGTTAAATATGATAGATAGTTGTATTACTAGTGTTGTCAAACATCATTATACATAGTTACACTACCAGTGTTTGCAAACACTTGATAATACAAACAAAAGTAAGTATGTCGCTTGCTTAACAAAAAGTTTATTAACATTACAATGAGCTAAGTAAATAACGTCACATGATGTTACGTCGTGGATCTTCGACGTACGTTTAGCGCGCAAGAATTTGAATAGCAGCGTGCAGCGCGCCGACAGCAAATGTGTTTGTGTTCAGCAGTGTTTGTAATGAAATTAAAGTATTAAAAGTAATTTACCAGTACCTTTACGAGTAATAGATGATTAGCAGCTGACAGCTCTTCTGCGATGGCCGCTGAAGTAGATTACGTGATAAGCCGGTAATATATGATAAGTAATGAAAAGCTCAATTAAATACTTAGCGAAACTTGCTTTATCGGTTCAAACATATTATAATAATAATTTAAACAATCAGTCAGATGTTTAATAATACAACTTGCTTTAGTTAATACCAGCTACTTGCTTGTTGGTCGGTGGTTTCTCCAGGAAAGAGGACAAGCTCATAGGGTGCGGCTCCATTTTAACCCTAAATCGGATCGATTATCCGGGGTAGGACTGGTGGTGATCAAGGAGTGGAAGTTAATTTGATTAACATATTCTTGGGAAAAAGTAAACGTGACACGCCCCTTTTAAGTTTTTACTCGCTGGGCGAGTTCGTGCCTGGTAAAATAGGCTCGTGTTTTTCAGATATATGTTTGAATATAGGTAGAGTTACATTAACATGAAATATTGTCAATACATATAAGTCTTACAGTGTGAATAAATAGCTAACAATTATCTTATTTTCGAATGGTACAGTGCGGTGTTTCGGGATATTATTATATTATATAGTGTTATATACTTTCATTGATTTTTTTTTTTGAATTACTAGCTACAACTGTATTGAAAATTGACATCTAAGCAGTAGATTTGGTCAGCTATCGGAAATGCGCTTTATTTTTATTGTCGTTACAATTTCTTAAAAAATATTCTAACAGTAGATTACAATGGTATTAGATTAATGGAATAAGGAGGCAGTAATAATAACATTCAGATGGGATGGCAGAAAAAAAGAAGGGTGGTTATTGCTGGACCATGATATTGAAGTCAAATTTGTTCAAAGTGGACTCACAATAA
Source organism: Copidosoma floridanum (assembly GCF_036245765.1). Lineage (NCBI taxonomy): Eukaryota > Metazoa > Arthropoda > Insecta > Hymenoptera > Encyrtidae > Copidosoma > Copidosoma floridanum. The sequence goes on from NW_028321907.1 coordinate 26,735,749, forward strand.
CGGCAAACATGACTACGTGTGTTCCGGTGGTGTACGGGGTTGGGGCACTCCAACTGGCATCTTGCAATGGTATCGTACGAAGTAACCAAGACCAATTCCAAAGTAACAAAGACGTCTTTATTACTTTGGAAGTAATACATAGGTCATGCACAGTAACCTTTCCAGGGTTTAATGTCTAGGAGACGAATTTTACATCGATGAGGTGTCACTCGGAACCCTGTTCTCCCAATGGAAACCGCTCTAAAAGACCGGCGTATGTTATACCAGCTCGCGGCTTGCTCTCGTTCACGGGTTTCGACTCGATCCTCTTCAGGGTATTCTATGAACTTCCTTACTTCACGATACTGAAGGCCGTTGTTTGAGTTTCTAAGGGTTACCTTGAATGCTCACGTTGCTTGGTATTCAATGATAATTTTGGAAGTAAATTCGGAATTGTCCAGTAATACATTTATTACCATATCTTCGATAAAGCTATCCAAGTGTCGTTTGCAAGTGTTGTCCAATGCACGTATTCACCTTACACCATAGATGTAGAGAGCTGCTTTCAATGAGATTTTTTCCGCTTTCAGCTTTTGCGCGATGGTCAGTTTCCTGCTTGCATGTGTGTGAGGCTGGCTGCGTATGGGTTGGTATGTGACTAGTGATAATGAGTCGCCCTCTCTAGTTAAAAAAGTCGTTCCGACTTTTCGTATTTTTTTAGCCATGGTTTTCGCGTTTCTTCCCAAAAAATATCTAGCACTCAGTATTAATATTGTAGTCCATGGGTGCATTGATGTGACGCTAAGCAGATTAAAAAAAAAATAAGTTAGGGGTTGATGTGCGGATGGTGGGATTGGTAAGTGGCATGTATATTATCACGAAGAAGGGAAGGTTTTAGTGATGCGGGAACAGGCTACATACATTGTTATGCACATATTATTTTTCTAGTGTGCTTAACTTGTAATATACATGTGCAAATTATCGTCGGAGGGTTACGATTGTGCTCCGTCATACATTTATGCAAGAAGGTTATTTTTTTTGTTTGTTAGTAGTGTACGGCATATCTTTTAATCTGTGTGCGTTGCTACGAGTTCTTGATGTTTTATCGTTTTTTGGCGATAAATTATTTATTTAATTATATTTTGTGTTTCTATTTTTGTTAGTGTGTTCAATGTTTCACGATTTGCGTATTTTGATGATTGTGTTTTTTTTTGTGTTTGTGTAATTTTTTTGTTTGTTTATTTTATTTTTTTGTGTGATAATTTTGGTTTTCTTTTTTGTGTGCTCTTCTAATTGATATATTTTTTTTTTTTTAATGTGTTTATTTAATAATTGATTTATTTTATCCATGTACATATATATATACATACATATATTTATAGAAAGTTTAATATGCGGACCGTGTTTCTAAAATATACATCGATAACATAGTAGAATTATGCGAACGTCCGCATAATTCCACGTTTCTCCTCATAATTAACCCCACATGCATATGAGTGTCTGCAAAAGTCACCTCTGCCTACACACCCACACATACACACATACAAAGTGACCATTTTCATGTTGCCCTCCCCCTTTAAAATTTTTGTTAATTACGACGATAATTAAACAAGTTGTCGGACGCATCTCGTAGGTAAAAATTTACGAAAATTCTCGCAGTGTTATCAGAATTAGGGTAAGTTTTCTCGTTTAAAGATAAATTTTCAATTTCAACTAAAAAAACATTATTGGTTAGTTTTAATGACATCATCGTAATCTCCATCACTTTTACGTTGATTAGTACCATCTCTCGATGAATTTATAATTACTTGATTAAGATAACTGTAATTAAAATTATTAATAATTTGAAAAGTACTCTAGTACTTAGACTAAGCGTTCTTTAATATCAGTTGCCAACTTCGCTCGAAGATGTAGAACGATGTGTTGTCAGTATATTTGTATGGGTATTTCTAAGGTTATGCCTTCTCCACAATTGTTTGCATTGTCGCCACGTATAATTAATTTTCATATTAAGTTGAACTGTTAAAATAAAAAAAACTCAAAATGCACTTGCTTTTTTCAAAGCTTTGATGGGGGTGCGAGAGAGAGAGGTGCGATGTTTTACGTTATGTACGCGTGGTATGCACGCGCACACCCTACCTTTTTACATTGCGGTCTTAATTACTCTAGCAAATATTTATTAACATTATTTTTCACAGCGAACCAACTGACTTAAACTTTGTATATTGCGATTCCTAAATTACTATTTTATGGTTGGTTAGAATTTCATTAAACATTGTCTGTTAATTCTTGGTAAGTTTTCAATTGTAAGAGTGATTTTCGACAATTCTCCATAAGAGCTCATGTTAAAGTACGAGAATTCGTTTTATTTATAACTCATCTCTGAACCAACAAAAGGTCTCATATGAATTATGCTAATGCATTCGTAGAATTATACCTAATTTCATTAAAAACTGACTGTTTATTTCTTATGGTAGTTAATATCTTAATAGGCATCTTAGTCGTGGAGAAAATTATAGAATTATAAAATAAGTGGAAAAAATAAGTATAAAAATTATTTTTAATGTCAGTCACTTTTTAAACTAATGTTTGGTCTTGAAATACGCTTTACAATTAGTCTCTTAATGAGTCGCAACACAAGTCTCAAAATCGATATTAATATTGCTCTGGATTTTAAAGTTCTGCAGCTAATTATTCTTCCTTACTTTTCTTATCGAGGCTGCGTGAGATGCTGGATTAGGCATGTTCATATTTTTTAAAATAAAAAATTATTTTTGGAAGGCTACCTATGATGGCTTGCTTGGATTTATTTATTTGTTTTTGTTTATGAACGAAGCAATCAGAATCAGTTTCAGACTTTATAAATTTACTAACAAAAAAAGAAGAGAATAAAAAAAACGATGAATTTTTTCTTAATTAACTGCAACTGAGAGAAAAGATTTATTTTTTAATATTTTTTATAACGTTTATCTTATATTAATGTATACGTAAAATAACTTTTACCGTCCTAGAGCTAATTGTACAATAATAATGTACAAGGCTGATCCATTCTTATTCGGCAGACGGGATACACATACAAACATGCTGGAAGCTCCCAACACTCCTAATGACAAAAATCCTCAACAATTAAATTACTTCACACACACACACACACACACACACGCGCGCGCGCGCAAAATTTTGTATATTACACTTATACACGTACAATTTTACAAATACAATTACACATATTTTGTATGTGTGTGTATGTGTGTGTGTATGTGTGAAGTAATTTAATTGTAATTATATGTATTGTTTTCTTAGAAACCTCAAGAAGTTCTACATATAGAGGATTTTTGTCATTAGGAGTGTTGGGAGCTACCAGCATGTTTGTATGTGTATCCCGTCTGCCGAATAAGAATGGATCAGCCTTGTACATTGTTATTGTATAATAAGCTCTAGGAAGGTAAAAGTTATTTTACGTATACATTAATATAAGATAAACGTTATAAAAAATATTAAAAAATAGATCTTTTCTTTCAGTTGTAGTTAATTAGAAAAAATTCATCGTTTTTTTTATTCTCTTCTCTTTTTGTTAGTAAATTTATAAAGTCTGAAACTGATTCTGATTGCTTATTTCATAAATAAAAACAAATAAATAAATCCAAGCAAGCCGGCATAGGTAGCCTTCCGAAAATAATTTCTTATTTTAAAAAATATGAACATGCCTAATCCAGCATCTCACACAGCCTTGATAAGAGAAGTAAGAAAGTAGAATTAGCTGCAGAACTTTAAATTCCAGAGCAATATTAATATCGATTTTGAGACTTGTGTTGCGACTCATTAAGATACTAATTGTAAAGCGTATTTCGAGACCAAACATTAGTTTGAAATGTGACTGACATTAAAAATAATTTTAATACTTATTTTTTTAACTTATTTGAAACTGACTTCTATATTTATTCTGTGACCTGTTCGAAGTTTCGTATGTCATTTTTCGTAATTTTTATCTTGCATGCGCACTCTTCTCATGGAAAATGCCTACGCGCAGTTCATGTATTTAATTTGTCTAAAAGTACCTTTTTTGTCACTCCTGCCCGAGGGTCCTAGCGCGCTGAGATGCGCAATTTTGACATCCAATGCAAGTTTAATATCGTTTTTAAGACTTGTGTTCCGAGTTTTTTTAGATACTTATTATTTTACGTTTCTTGAGACTAAATATAAGTTTGAAATGTGACTGACATTGAGAATAATTTTGATTCTTATTTTTGCCGAAACTCAAACAAGTGCCCAAAAAATTTCCTTCAAGCACTCTCCAAGAGTTCGCCAAGTTTTCACTAAGTGCCTAGTATGTAGACACCAAGTATCCGTTTTCTGACGATTATTTTACGTGTCACACTAGCCTGAGACTCGTTGCGTGTCAGGCTACTTTATTCCATCAAGTAAATCATCCACAAACTGCATATGCGTGGAAAATAATTCAACACAGAGTGGGAAGAAAATAAATATTTGCTAGAGTAAATAAGACCGCAAAGTAAAAAGGTAGGGTGCGCTCGCGCATACCACGCGTACATAACGTAAACATCGCACCTCTCTCTCGCATCCCCCTCAAAGCAATTGCAATTTGAGTTTTCTTATTTGAACAGTTACTGTGTGGCGGTACTGACTCTTTAAGGTACTGTTCCTGAGACTTTCTCTGGTACATTTTACGGAAATTTCTTTGGCACTTCTGCTAAGACTTTCTTCGGTACTTACTGCAGTACTTCCTCATAGATTTTCTGCAGTACTTTTTGTGGGACTTTCTCATGTATTTTTTGAGGTACTTCTTCCGAGAGTTTTTTGTGGTACTGATTTCGGTACATTTTGCAGGACTTTCCCGGGTAATTTTTTCGGGACTTTCTCCATAACATTTTGGGGGAATTTCTTACGTACTTTTATCGGTATCTTTTCCAGATCTTTTTGCGGTACTGTTTCCAAAACTTTCACTGGTATATTTGCGAAACTTTCTTGGGTACATCTGTCAAAACTTTCTTCGGTACTTTCTGTGGTACTGTTTACGGGACTTTATCCGGTACTTTTTACGGGATTTTCTCAGGTACTTAGTCCAGGATTTTCACTGGTATTTTCTCTAGTGCTTATTACGGTACTTTTTCCGGGACTTTTTGCGGTACTGATTCCGAGACTCTTTCTGGTACTTTTTGCGAGACTTTTTTGAGTACTTTTTCCGGGACCTTCTCCGGTACTTTTTGTGGTACTTTCTCCGTTTTTTTTTGCGGGAATTTCTCATGTACTTTTTGCGGTACTTTTTTCAGGACTTTGTGTGGTACTGTTTTTGAGACTTTCTCTGGTACATTTTGCGGGACTTTTTGGGAAACTTCTGCCGAGACTTTCCCCGGTACTTTTTGCAGGACATTCTCATGCATTTTTTGCGGTACTCCTCGTGAGACATTCTCCGGTACTTTTTTCGGGACTTTCTCATGTATTTTTTGCGGTACTTTTTCTGGAACTATTTGGGGTACTGATTCCGGCTCTTTTTGCGGGATTTTTCGGGGTGCTTTTTCCAGGACTTTCTCTGGTACTTTTTGCGGAGATTTCTCATGTACTTTTATCGATACCTTTTCCAAGACCTTTCGAAGTACTGTTCCTGAGACTTTTTCTAGTATATTTTGCAGAACTTTCTTGGGTACTCTGCTATCGAGATATTCTCCGGTACTTCCTGCAGTACTTTTTTGGGACTTTCTCAGGTACTCAGTGTGGGATATTCGCACGTACTTTTTCTGGTACTTTTTCCGGAATTTTCTTCGGTACTTTCTGCGGAACCTTTTCCAGTACTTTTTTAGGAGTTTTTACGGTACTTCATGCGGGACTATCTTTGGTACTGTTTACAGGACTGTCTCTGGTACTTTTTGTGGGACATTTTCTGGTACTTTTTACGGGATTTTCGCGGGTACTTCTGCCGAGACGATCTACGGTTTTTTCGGTGGTATTTTTTGCTGGACTTCCTTATGTACTTCTTGTGGTACTTTTTGTAGGACTTTCTTCGGTAGATCCTCCAGAGCTCTCTTTAGTCTACCAGAGTCCCTTCAAGTCCTCTCAAGTCCTCCAAAGCCCCCTTAAGACCTCTAAAGTCCTCTAAAGTCCCCTTGTGTACCCTTCAGTCCCCTTAAGTTTCCTTGAAACTCTCAAAGTCCCCTAACGTTCCCCAGAGATTTCTTTAGTCCCTTAAAATCCCCTTAAGTCCCTTAGAGTTTTCCAGGGCTCTCTTATTCCTTTTAAGTCTTTCAAAATCCTATTAGGCCTTCTTAAGTTTCCCAGAATTCTCTTTAATTTTTCAAAGTCCACTGAAGTTGCCTTAAATCCACCTAAGTCTCCGGAAGTCCCTTTTAGACCTTTCAAGTCCTTTGAAGTTCCCTCAAGTCCTCAAAGTCCCTCAAAGTCCCTTCATGTACCTTCAAGTCCCCTTAAGTTCCCTTGAATCTCTCAAAGTCCCCTAAAGTCTCCTTAGGTCCTCTAGAGCCGCCGGAGCTCTCTGTAGTCCACCGAAGTCCCTTCAAGTCCTCTCAAGTCCTCCAAAGCCCCCTCAAGACCTCTTAAGTCTCCCAAAGTCCCCTTGTGTACCCTTCAATCCCCTGAAGTCCTCCTAAGTTTCTTTCAGTATCGATTGGTGGAGACAGTCGATAATTTTTAGTTGCTACGTAATTGATAACTCTTACAGAAACAATATTTTCACTGTAAGAAGTCGTTTATTAATTAGGACTTTCTCCGGTATTTTTTGCAGTACTTTTTCCGAGATTTTTTTCTGTACTGTTTGCGGAACCATTTTCAGTACTCATTGTGGGAGTTTTTACGACACCTTATGCAGGACTATCTCCGGTACTTTTTTCGAGATTGTCTCTGATACTTTTTTTGGAACATATTTTGGTACTTTTTACGGGATTTTCTTGAGTTCTTTTGCTGAGACTTTCTCCTGTACTTTCTGTGGTACTTTTTGTGGGACTTCCTTATGTACTTTTGCTGCACTTTCTTCGGTACTATTTGCGGAAATTTCTCATGTACTATTTTCCGTACTTTTTCGGGGACTTTTTGCAGTACTGATTCTGAGACTTTTTTCGGTACTCTTATCGGGACTTTTTCGGGTACTTTTCCTGGGACCTTCTTCGGTACTTTCTCCGATACTTTTTGCGGGAATTTTCCATGTATTTTTTGTAGTGCCTTTTTCAGGACGTTTTGCGGTACTGTTTCCGAGACTTTCTCTGGTACATTTTGCAGGACTTTCTAGGGTACTTCTTCCAAGACTTTCTTCGGTACTTTCTGCGGTTCTTGTTGCGGGACTTCCTCATGTAGTTTTTGTGGGACTTTCTCCAGTACTTTTTGCGAGACTTTTTCTGGGACTTCTAGCGGTTTTGTTTCCGAGACTTTTCCCGGTTCCTTTTGTGGGCATTTTTTAGGTACTTAGTCCGAGATTTTCGCTGGTACTTTCTCCGGTATTTTTGGCGGTACCTTCTCCAGGACTTTTTTCGGTACTTTTTGTGAAACCTTCTACAGTACTTTTTGTGGGACTTTTTCCCGTCGTTTTTCCTGAAGTTCTTTATGTACTTTTTTTGGTACTTCACGCGGGATAGTTTCCGGTGCTTTTTGAGGGATTTTTTCCAGAAGTTTTTTTGTTATTCTTTCACGACTTCCTTAGGCCCTTTCTCAGGCACAAACTGTACATGCTATTCAGTTTGTACAAGAGTAATATGGAACTTTTACCTGTTCCTTTGCGTAAAGTCGCTGCCAAGTCTCTACAAAGTCTTTGATTGTCACCCTCGGTTTCGCCTCTGATGACAGTATACGTGAGATCTGAGACTTTTTTTACTCCACTGCCTTTGGTATGTAATGTACTATTTTTGGGAAAACAGTAAAGAGTTGGAGTTGTAAATGATCACCTGTTTGAACAGGAATTGACAAGTCTACAAAAAAATTAAAATTATTATAATTCATTAACATTCAATAATCAGAAATATAAACAAATCCATAAAGTAACAGTATCCTAGTTTAAAGATTAATGACGACTTGTAAACGTAGAAAATAATTTATTAGTCGTAGCAACATTAAGGGTAGTAGAAACTGCGTACAGACAACTTAATTATTACTTATACAGATATATAATATTATTATATATAACTTGTTTAGATTCTTACTGTAAATATAATGTTTGCTTTTCTAGAGTTAAATTAAACCTGGCACATGCGTGAAAATACTTAAGTACAGAAGGTAGGAGAATCTTTTGAAGACTCCGAGACTCGATGCGTGTAGGGCTGCTTTATTTCGTCAAGGAAATCAGCCATAAACTGCACGTGCGTATATAATAACTGAGTTTAGAGCAGGAAGTGAATTTCCCGACGAGTACCTTTTTTGTCGCGCCAGCCCGAGGCTCATTGCGTTTGAAGCTGCCTTATTCCGTCAAGTAAATTAGCCACAAACTGCATATTCGTGGAAAATACCTAAACGCAGAGCGGGAAGAAAATTTCCTGACGAGTACCTTTTTTGGAATTTCATAATTTTCTCCACGACTAAGATGCCCATCAAGATGTTAACTATTATAAGGAATAAATAGTCAGTTTTTGATGAAATTTTTTATGTTATTTTCGCGTTATTAGATACTTGCGCCACTGCCAACTTCGTTACAGAAAACTTGGTGCAACGCCTCGGCTTAGCGATAAAGGGCCCCGAAATGTCAATTAGCGCAATCGAAGGAGTACAAGTAAAGTCGAGGGGGAGTGTCGAATGAACCCTGCAATCTAGGATTAATTAACCTTGTTGGTGGTCACTGTCATCGCAGACAGGGTCCCAAATATGATTTTCCCACGTGAAACCTTACATATTCCGCCCAAAGTTTGGTTGGCCGATCCCGCTTTTCACAGCCCAGGCCCCATAGATCTATTAATTGCCTCTGGTACTACCTTATCCTTGTTCTCACTAGGTCAAATTAATTTGACGAGAAAAAATTGCGCCCTATATTTGCAAAATATAGAAGAAAAAATGAAAGATCTAAAAACTTAATGGAAAGAAAAAAAAATAAAATAAGCTTAGATTCTTTTTTTCCATATAGAAATTTGTATAAAAAAATTAAAAATTTCGATTAACAAGTCATTGGAAGCTATTGAGAAATACAGAGTAAAAGCGGAGTGCTTTCTGGCGAATAATCACATAAATGAAGCAATAATTTGTATTGATATAGTAGATCGTACATACTCCGTATTATGTGGTAATACGCTTGTCTATTATTAATAAATGTTGTATTAATTATTCAACAACGTGGCCAGTAAGTGACCCATGTTACATAGAGATTGACCACAGTGTTAAAAAGTAATGCTTAATTAATTTATGCAAATAAACATAGATACTTCTATTGCCAACTTAAAGTTAAAGGAAAAAAAATTTACTCAAAGAAACCCTTTCTTTCCTCTTGATTTAAAAAAGCTCTTTCATGTCTTCTACTCTGAAAAGACTATTTCTTGCGCTGACCTACCGATATTATTCAGCGATTCAAGAAATTGTAAGACTTAAAAAAAAAAAAATTGAACCACATCCTAAATTATGAATAAAAAGCGGGCCTTACATTAAATAAACAAATTTGTAGTGCAAAATCTTCAAAAATCCACTCAGTTTTCTGATACTCTAAAAAGCTATCGTTAAATGTTTCAGTATTTTCTCAGCAGGTAGAAATTTATTCAACAATATTAAATTATGTTGAGTAGCAAATTAAAAGTTTTAGTCATTTATAGCAATCTAAAGTTTTTCCAATGAAACAATCGTATAAGATATTTAAGAACAAACCAAACTACATTTATTTTTTTTAGCTACAGTAAGTATTAAAATGAACATATATAAATTACAAGCTCAGATGTGTAAAACGTGTCAATGAAATCATAGTATTTATCACATTAAAGAAAAATTATCCTATAAAAAAAACTCATATGGAGTGTGCGAAAATAGAACATGTGATTTTTTTGTACTGTATGAAATAAGATCTTGTTAAAAATTTAATTATAATTATAAATTAGGAAATTGTTCTATCAATCTTATTAAGATACTAATCTTGAATGCATGAATAGAAAGAAAAAAATTTGTTTTATCGTTCAAAATGAAACTGTATAACGTATGGAGAGATTTTAAAAAATGTAATTGTTTCAATTTTTCCTAAGTTAAACTAAAATATGTATAAGAATATTTTTTTCACCTGAATAATACAACAATCTGCTTAAAAAAATCAAGAAATCGTCAAGAGGTATGACAACCTTAAAAAGCTATGACAATTGTTTTTCCCAAGCCATCGTAACTATATGAAAAAGTAATCCTTCTGAGTCCTGAATCATTGACATCGGTCAAAAAGTCTGAGATCACACACATGCAAGCATACGAATACGCACATAAAGATTTATATGATCTACCAAGTATTTAGTTAGTTATTAATGTTACTATCATTCAAATTATTACCTTTAAAATTATGAATTAGCCTTGCCAGATATAACTATTAACGTAATAAATTATTTAATAGTCAGTTGTTGCGTAGGATTCTATGTACGTGACACAGTATTGAAAATAAAAATTTTTTCAACGTGCCCGAAAAAAAAGTGTTGACAATATTCATTAATTAAAATGAAAGTTGCAATAAGAAATTGAAATAGAATACTGAATTATATTTAAAAAAAAGAAAAAAAATTTAATGGCAATCAGAATTGAACCCCAAATCGCCAAAATATGCCGCCGAAGGCATAAGCCCTAGCCATCTCAGCTATTTAAACTTCGAACCTCATACAACCTAAAGTCACATATGTTCATTGATACCCTCCGGAGCTTGGCCAACAGTTTATAGCGATTATGATAAGTAAAAATAATAATTTATATTTAAGGTGCTTCTAGCCATACTATCAACCTCAAAAAATATTTTAAGCTAAATATTTTTTCAACGTACTTCGATACGCAGTACTAAACGAAAATCCAAAGTATAAGAAGAACTAAAAATAAATGCCTTGAAAGTCTGAGCTTTCAATTGCGTAAGCATTTATTTGTATGATTTAATTTTCTAAAAATAATATGGCTAGCCTCTCTTAAGCTTTCATATGTTATAGAGAATTGTTAAATGAAAGAATAGGTTTTTCATTTTATTAACATTAGATGTAAAATTTTTTTTTTCTCTATTTCCACTTAATTTCTAAGATCTTATTTAAGAAGTTAGTATACAGCGATAAAGACTCGTCACTTTCTTTCGTTATGATATTCGCGGGTATATAGTTATATAGCTGTAGTCAGCATATCCATGCACCACTCCTCTCTCCGTAGGCACATATTTAGTATATCCCTTCCACGTGTCTCCAAAGTATGTGCCTACATGCCCATTTCCACGTGAATCCGTAGGCAAACACTCGGTACATCCCCTCCACGCTTCTCAAAAAAAAAAAAAAAATATGTGTGCCTGGTTCGACCGCTTGGTCACGACGGAGCGCTCGAATCAGTGGCCAAAAGTGAACTCGCGCCGTAGCATTGCAGTCAGCAATCCCTTTACTAATCTCTGACTAAGATGCCTATTAAGATGTTAACTACCATAAGAAATAAACAGTCAGTTTTTGATGAAATTAAGTATAATTCTACGAATGCATTAGCATAATTTATATGAGACCTTTTGTTGGTTCAGAAATGAGTTATAAATAAAACGAATTCTCGTACTTCAACATGAGCTCTTATGGAGAATTGTCGAAAATCACTCTTACAATTGAAAACTTATCTAGAATTAACAGACAATGTTTAATGAAATTCTAACCAACCGTAAAATAGTAACTTAGGAATCGCAATATACAAAGTTTAAGTCAGTTGGTTTGCTGTGAAAAATAATGTTAATAAATATTTGCTAGAGTAATTAAGACCGCAATGTAAAAAGGTAGGGTGTGCGCGTGCATACCACGCGTACATAACGTAAAACATCGCACCTCTCTCTCTCGCACCCCCATCAAAGCTTTGAAAAAAGCAAGTGCATTTTGAGTTTTTTTTATTTTAACAGTTCAACTTAATATTAAAATTAATTATACGTGGCTACAATGCAAACAATTGCGGAGAAGGCATAACCTTAAAAATACCCAAACAAACATACTGACAACACATCGTTCTACATCTTCGAGCGAAGTTGGCAACTGAGATTAAGGAACGCTTAGTCCAAGTACTCGAGTACTTTTTAAATTATTAATAATTTTAATTATAGTTATCTTAATCAAGTAATTATAAATTCATCGCGAGATGGTACTAATCAACGTAAAAGTGATGGAGATTACGATGATGTCATTAAAACTAACCAATAATGTTTTTTTAGTTGAAATTGAAAATTTATCTTTAAACGAGAAAACTTACCCTAATTCTGATCACACCGCGAGAATTCTCGTAAATTTTTACCTACTAGATGCGTCCGACAACTCGTTTGATTTTCGTTGTAATAAACAAAAATTTTAAAGGGGGGGGCAACATGAAAATGGTCACTTTGTATATCCCTATATTATACAGTTATTTGTATGGGGTATTCCACATACTCTCCGGAGCTCCCCACAACCCTCCATAACAGCTACTCCCGCAGCCTCTCCACATATAAGCTAAGGTTCCACTGCGTCCACCGTTAATTTGATGTTTTTACCTTTTTTTAAAACCCACTACAGCCCTCCATAGCCCCCCCCATATTCCCCCACAACTCCCCTATACTATTTCACTTGGTAAAGGAAAAAAAAAAATAACTGTCATCTATTTTTTCACACCACCAAGGAGGCTAATAAGTGGACTTTATATATAATACATAAAACTCATGTTACATAAAACTCATGTTTAGTTATGTTTTTATATTAAAAAATAAAAGTTTTATAATATAATATAAGTTTTATAATATAAGTTTTATAAATATCACAAAATTGTTTTAATTTACGAATAAGTATAAAGTTCTTGGGCAATTCAATTTTTTTTTTATCCCTGTCTTTTAAGAATAATGTAACTATCATTATTTTTTATATGTACTTGTATGGAATGAAAGAAATACATATACAAATCAAAACGTTACATTATTATTAAATAGTGATAACTGTGAAAGTATCGCCTAATCTAAAAAGATTAAGTAAATAACCTGTTGAATTTAGCTTTATTATAACTACGAAATGACAGAACTCTCAGCACCTAATTTTAATTTAGGAAAATAACTGACAGCATTTATAAATTTTATTAATTTATACATTTGTTGTATTAATACTAATTGTAATAAATAATAATTTTTTTATAACACGTATACTAAGCTATTATGTAAAAATAAATTTTCGTAAGAGAATTACAGACTCTTTATTCTGAAAAATTATGGATTAAATTTTTAACAAAAAAATATCATCATAAAAAAAGAATACATAATGTCATGTTTTATTGTTAAATAGTGAAATAATCATAAATATAATAACTTTACAGTGACTGTCGTAAATTTTGTCGATTCATTAAAAATTATCATTCATCTATGAGAATTATTAAGTAAAGTCAATTAATTATGTAAAATTGTTTTTCAATTAAAGTTTACTATTTTTGTATTTTTTTCTCTTTCTACTTTAATAAATAAATGATTTTCATTATTACATCTAGTTGAAGCCACATACAATTGACCATAAGAAATTAAGGGGTTTCTTAAAATGCAAACCTACATTATCAAAAGTTTAATCTTGAAATTTGTTTATTGTCATAGCAAATGACACCACGATTGAAAATTGCTTATGATACAAAATAAAAGGTAATGTTAAGCTATTCTTTGTGTCTAAAGCTGCTCTTGGAATGAAGACTCTATTTTCAATTTTTTCTGCAGTAATTATTTCTCCTTCTATGTTATAGTGTAATAATGTCGTGATACGTAAACGTGTTCCATTACACAGTCCATCGGATATACTATAATTCCTATGTAGCATCACTATTGTACCAAATTTTAAATTTAGTTCATGAGGTGGTAATCCTTCACGAATATTGTTTAACATTTCTACCGGAAAATGTAAGTAAAAATTATCGTCCAGTTTATCAAGTGCTTTATAAGTTGCGTTATCTATACTATAGCAAGTTTTAATATCTCCAGTTAATTTTTTAAGTACTTTATTGTAAGTATTACACTATTCATTGAACAATTCTTGATAATAGAAAATATTTGGGAACAAACATTATTTGATATCCAATTTTTAGGAATGTTAGAAGTTTTTGTTTCTTTTTTCCAATTTCCAGTAATAATTTTAAAAGATTTTTATCGTTAAAACAAACATTGATTTTTTGTCTTAAAATTTGGAATGATGGAAAAATCATTTAATCGATATCAATGGCACAATAATTTGGATAAAACAACGTAGAAATGAATCAACGACTAATTACTCTCACAGAAATGATCGTGTCCTACAGTTATATATCAGAGCTATTAGAATAGTGAAACAAAACTACCCAGAAATAATACAAACACCCCAGAAGCATAAGAAACTAGCAATAAATTGTTTCATTAAAGGGATTAAAGCCCCAGTAGGTCGCTACATGTGCCCACCCCCATACTATGCATATCTCAAAGAGTGACACCAACATGCCGAGCGAGTTGACAATTACTTAAGACATCTTAAAAATCTGGAGCTGCAGCAATACTTAGATACAACTATGTAAAAATTAGAAAAAAGAGAATAAAAAGAAAAATAATTCTTCTATATTATCGGTGGTCACTTGATGAAGATCCATATCAGATTAAATGAAAAAGTAGACTTATTATGTACTGTCGATTTTCACTTTATTTTACAGCTGTTTCGATATCACAGTACCTTCGTCAGACAAATGTACATCAAGACTTAATAATATTATACAGCGTTCTATCAAGAAAAACAATTCCCCTTTTTTTTACTTAGAATATCTTTACTTTGTTTTCAGATATCTGAAATGTTTGTCAGTTATATTACAATTATAATCATAACAATGGTGACAGCCGAGGTAATACCCGAATCCCATCAATCAAACTGTAACCCAGGAATTACTTTTGAACAGATACAAGATATAAGAATAATAAGCGAATTTGGGTCCATAATGTCTCACATAGACACTAAACATCTTAAAATGGCTCACTATGATCTCACCGACATTTTAACCAATCACAATTATTTTTGTTTTATTATTAAAACGAACTGTGGAAGTTTCGTATTAAGATGACTAATTTTATGAGTTGACTTATTAAACTCGATTAAATCACGAAGACTTAGGTTTATTCCTATTTTGTTTTAAATTAATGTTGAAATTGGTACAATAGATGAACACATTATTCATTCATGAGATGTGTTATTAGGTAATAAATTTTGTCTATACATACAAGAATATTTAAATCATGTTGTTATTATTAGATACAAAATAACTTATTGAAAATTTTGCCCTAAACTAATTTTTTAATATGTAAAATGTTTTCTCCATCAATTGAAATAAAAATTTTATTTTTGCATCTTAATAAAGCCACATACAATTGACCATGAGATAATAAAGATTTTCGCAAGAATAATCCCACATTTTTAAAACTTTGACCTTCAGACTTGTGTATAGTCACAGCATATGCTCAAACTCACGAGAATGGTTCTCTGTTTAAAATGAATGATATTAATGAATTATTTTCGGTATTTGTTGTAATTTCTCAAATAAAAACTTTATTACCAAATTATATTTCACTACTTCGCCTTCTACGTGACTCGAATTTCATCATTTGCAATCATGTATTGTTACATAAGCCGTCTTATATACATGTCATTATTACTTATAATCAAAACTTTTTTTAAACTATATTTTCAATTTCTAAAATGTTTTCTCTATCCAGTTAAACGAAAGTTCCATTTTTATTTTTGCATCTCGATAAAGCCGCGTACAATTGACCATGAGAAAATAAAGGTTATCCCTCATTATAAAAACTTGGACCTTGAGACCTTTTTTATAGTCATAGCAAATGTTAAAAATAATGGGCATTGTTTTCTATATAAAATAAAAGGTAATTAAAAAGTATTTCCAGTATTTAATGTAATTCTTGGAATAAAAACTTTATTACCAATTTTTTCCCCCGTAACTATTTCGCCTTCTACGTTATACTTAAACAATTTAGTAATTCGCAATCGTGTACCGTCACATAATCCGTCTGATATACTCAAACTTCGAATTAACATTACTATTGTACCTATTTTTAATTCAAGTTTATGAGGTGGCAAGCCTTCACGAATATTGTTTAACATTTCTATGGGAAAATTCATATAAATATTATCATCTGATTTATCAACACCTTTGTAGGTTGCAGTATCGATGCTGTAATAAGTCTTAGTTTCTCTAATTAATTTACTTAAAATTTTTTTGTTAAAAAAAAAGTATATTTATTATGTGAAGTAAGTATTACGTTATTACCAAAACAGTTACTGTAATTACCAAATATTTTGATACAGACATCATCTGTTATCCAGGATTAAGGAATGTTGAATGTTTCTATGTCTTCTTCTCCAATTCTTAACAATAATTTTGAAAATTCTTTATCACTAGAAAAAATATTATTTTACAATCTTACAATTTTGAAGCACTTTCATGGAAATGATGATTTAATAGCTTCTTCTATTAGAATGGTTCTATTACCGTTTCTTATAACTGGAAGAATTTATCGAGAATTTTCCCCTAATACTATTAATTTATTACCAAAGAAAATTTTTGTAATACACAAGTCTCTCAACGTACTGTCGATAATTTCTAGAGTTTTTTTTAGAATCATAGAAGCCTCGTCCCATATAATTAAATGAACTTCCCTTAATCTTTTTTTTTCAGTTTCAAATTCTAAAAATACACTTTCAATATTACCTAAGTCTAGAGGTAAACGGAAAGTTCTATGACTGGTCATACCTTTTGGTAGTAATATAGATACAATTTTTGTCTAAGCCATTGACAAAATATTTTTACCTCAAGAAAGAAAGTAATAAATGAGTGTCTTATATAAGTAGGTTTTTCTAGATCCTCCAGGAACATCTATGAAATGTACTTTTTTACCTTGTTCACAAATAGTTAAAAGAATTTTTTTTCGATCTTGATTTAAATTTGTGTACATTATGTCAAACATTTCTTCACTGATAGATATTTCCTCAATATTGCAATTATTTATATAGTTACTAATGGTTGGTGTCGGTAAACTAAAGGACTCACGTGATTTATTTTCCGATACTAAAATTTGATTATTATGTAAAAGAGCACAATTATCATTATCATTATCGAAGTCTTCCGTAAAATATTTTCTATATTTTTTCAATATTTTATCTCCTTGAATGTTTTCTGACATCAAAAACCAAGCGAAAAACTGTCTTAACTGGTGTAAAAACGTAATTGTTACTGCTTCTTTAAAAATATTATCAGTTTCAGAATTATGTTCAATTAAACTCATTGCAATTGCAGTATTCCTGAAATTTTTATACTTATTCCATTATGTTTTTTAACGTCTTCGAATGATGTAGCCCCATGTAATTTATTCAAAATAAGTTTAAAAACAGGCGCTTATGATATTTTGGAGATACTATGTTTAATTTACCCATAGCAATATTTTTTGTGATGATTTTCCTTTTTTTTCAAATTTTAAGTGTATTGTCAAAAATGTAATGTGCTGGAATATTGACATATTTTAGTGATTTTGCAAAATCATCTATTTAATTTAATTTAATCCAAGCTGTAAGGGATGTTTGATAATTTTTTATTACGCTTTTGATATTACTTTCTTTAAATATGAGTTTTTCTTCATTTTCAAAATAAACAGCTAGATTTACAACTGTATGACTTCTACCACAAATTGGATATTCTTGAAGTCTCCAAGCTGCTTCCATTGGACTCACATATCTAGCATCTACGTAACAACTTATTTCATCTGATAATTCTTCATATAGATCGTTTGATTTTTCTATTTTAATGTATGCTGTGTACATAAACTACCTTTATGTATGTAGTTATAAATATATTGTATGCTTTGTATTAATGCACAATATTTAACGTTTAAATAACATTTATACTTCATTAACAAAAATTTTTTGTATGGAACAACCATTGAATTATCAACGTAAGTCTTATCTTTATTCAGACTTCTGTAAATATGTTTTTCAGACATGTTATTTCTTCTCATGAATTGTGGGTTACCGTTATTTTTAAATGTAGTTTTGTTTGTAAAAGTTTTTGGAAAATTTTTTTTACATTTTTTGTAATAATTCTTCATACATAGCCTTTGATCTGTATGAGGGCCATGAAGCATGAGTTTAATCACTAATTTTGTAAGTGTTATATTATTCGAAGGAATTTCAGCCAAAATAAATTTATCCATTTGTTTAGGTGTTATGACTTTCTCATCAGGATGTAATGTTATTAATAAGTGTGCATGTGGTTAACCACATTTTTGAAATTCAATAGTGTAAACGTATGCTAATACTTTACTAAAAAGGTTTTTTTTAATAATGTCATCTAAAATCGATTGTAATTTTGTGTGGGATAACCAAACTGTAATATTTAGGATATCATTTGGTGTTGTATTTTTTGGAAATTTAGACAATACAATCTTTAATTCTTACGATTTAGGATTACATGTTACTGTAATAAAGAAGTCTGGTCTACCACATTTTTTCATAATAGCTATTGCATCTTGATAATGTTTTTGCATGTATCTCGGAATTCCTATTTACGTAGAAGGTAGTATATAAAGAATCCCTATTTTTTTCTCTATTTCGAAATTCTTAGATAAATTTTATGCACTGTTAGCTATCACATCTCATAATCCTTCATAACACTCTATTCTTAAATTTTTTTGATTGTATCTTAAATAATTTAAGTGATTATATTCAATTATAATGTATGAATGCATGAAAAATTGTTGAGTTAACCTTCCTCCATATAATAAGGGACTGAAATTTTCATCCTCTGGTCTGCAGGACAGTCTATTTGCGTAATGTTGCAACATAGAAAGTTTTTTATTTGATTAAGAATAACTTTTGAAGTAAACTGTACTCCATCCTAAATTTCCCGAAGGAAAAAATAAAGTAAAAACCATAGGATCAATGAAATGGGAAAGCTTATTCCAAATCGTTTCTGTAGGACAATTGTCTGGTACTTCTTGAGGATAAACACAAAGATCAAAATCTTCTGGTAATCCTGAGTTTGTACTATAATTGCACTACATTCTGCAGTCAATGGTTTATTATACGTATGTTTTTGTTGATTATTTGTTCGTAAAAAAATCATTTCATAATTTGGTAGATTTTCTATATTTGTAATTTGACGTAAATTTTTATATTTCTTAGCTATGGGGTTTTTTTCCATAATGTTAGTTGAAGTTTCAATGTGTTCTTTGAGTAAATTAGTATTTTTTTTTTTTATTGAATCTTTTTTCAATAGCAATTTGATCATCATATTTATGAAGTTGACTATTTTTTGGTGCTTTATCGATATTGAATTTCAAAGATTTTGGTGTTACGTAAAAAATTTGTCTTTGAATTGTAATGTTGTACACACCTTTTCCTTTTTGTTCTATTTCTTTACTTACTAGTGATGTAAAACTAAAAATATTATTGAAATATTGAATTAATACCCTAAAATTTGTATCATTAAGAAAAAGATTTTTCAACTCTCTATTATGTTTACTTAAAGGGCTTAGACGAATTTCTCCATTATGACAACATGTTGATTTTTTTCTTTCTTCTTTTCAAAAAACTGCAAAACAATGTTTACATCTATAACTCATTTCACCGTAACATAAAAGTTTTATTAAAACACTATCATTTTTCATTAAACAATCATCGATATATATACATATATATATCCCTATATTATATAGTTGTATTGGCAAAATTTAGTCTCAGCCCCCCGCTGCCCCCTCTCCCCTCACTTTTCCTTAGCTTAGGGGGCTCAACTTCCCCTCGATTCACATAGTTATTTGCTTGTTTTTACGTCATTTTTAATCACATTACATTTGAGTAACCACCTCCCCCTACTCCTTACTCCCTCTCAGCTTCCCCTAAGTTCCTCCTCGCTCCCCCTCTACCACCCTCCCAAAAAATACTTATTTATACAAAATTTTACCATCTGAAAAGTTGAAAAAATGTATGTAATTTAATATCCAAGTCATACCTCGTTTTCAGGGTTTTTCAAGTCACTGATCATAGGTCCCCCTCTGTCTATTCTTTTCCCCTTACTCACTATATGTCTTTGAAGGACCATTATTTACTCAACTTAATTGAAATTTTACATTTGTAATCTCTTTCTGGTTCATCTGTACTTTATCCAAGTATAAAATTCTTGATTAACTAAAGGACTTTATTTACAAAAAGACAAAATTCAGGAGCAGGTATACTTAAACACACAAACACAATCAAGCTTTTGGAACAATAATTCATTCTGTTATTTGGATATTAAGACATTTTATGTATCGTTTTAACCCATCTGTTCTTTTAAAACCCTTTTCTCATTTTTCACATATTTTTTTTCATGGTTTTGATGAATTAACATATGTCTGTTTAAATGTGACGATCTTTAAAGTTACATATTTTTTAATTACTGAAAAATTTCTTTCGAAATAATATTTTCAATTTCTGTTTTATTCTTGAATTCAATTTAAATAAAAGTTCTTTTTAGATTTTTACATCATGATAAAGCAAGGTATAATTGTCAGTTAAAGAATAAAGGTTTTTTTATATACCATTCTAAGGAATCAAAACTCTGTCCTTGCGATTTGTTGATAGTCATAGAAAATGTTAATACAAAGAGAAACTATTTTCCATATAAGACAAAAGGTAATGATGATGAGGTGCCAGTATTCAATTCTATTCTAGGATTATAAACTTTGCTTCCTTTTTTTTCTCCCGTTATTATTTCTGCTTCTATATTATACTTAAATAATTGTTTTATTTTTAATCTTGTACCATTACAGAGATCGTCCGATATTTTTAAATTTCTTATTAACATTACTATAGCATTTATTTTTATTTTTCATTCGTGTGGTGGAAGACCTTTTCTGATATTATTTTAAAACTCTATTGGAAAATTAAAATTAATGTTATCATTTGTTTTATCAACTCCTCTGTGAGTCACGTAATCTGCTGTTGTGAACTCATTCTCTGTCTGCATTGATAATTACAAGAGTTATATTGTTATTTTGTCTACTCAATCTACTAGTGGGGGGTTGGCACGCGGAATGCACAGGGAGGCATCAGCTCCACTAGTACACACACACACTTACACACACTCACGCACACACATATATTTATAATTTTTTCAAAATAAGCTTTGCGTTGATATCTTATAAGGCCTTAAGAAATGATAAAATTAAAAGTAGTTGTGTTAGTATGAAACAAAATATGTTAAAGTATATTTAACAGAATTCGGAAGACTACGGCATTTTCCAAAAATACTCGGAAATACATGTTCTATGCTGGGGGATGATCACTGGGCTGCTTTTGAGGAAATATGAAGAACAAGCTGCTAATTTCGAATAAAAGTGGTAATGTTTATATAAAAAAAGAGATGTGCCCTTGACTATTTTTTTGGTGGGCCTTATCATTCTTCCTAGTGGCCCCCTTTTTTAATGAGCTGTCTATCCTGTATGTGTCAATAGATATTTCTAAAACCTTGATCTAAACTAATATAACTATATCGGCCCCCTGCGCGCTCTGCGCACCAACCCCCGTAATTGCAAATATAGATTTACGAAGTATGAAAAAAAACACTAATTATATTAATGGTTACTTAAAATTGAAATATGTAATCTTACTAATATATAAAGCAAAAACGCTAAAACCGTTGTAATCGCTAACCGCGAAAACTACTGAACCGATTTTGCTGAAATTTTGCACACTGATTCATGATACTTCCTAGATGGTTTTAGTATGGTTTTTATCTTAAAAAATTTAACAACAATAGCAATAAATGAGCTCAAAGTTTTGCAAAAATACGCCAGCTTTTCACTTTAGTTCAGTAAAATCCGCTAGGTGGCGTCGACACAAAATCGAAGCTACCTGCAACATAATTAAATAAGTGTGGTTATATAGGCCGGAGCGTCTCAATGGTGGTGTAGTCTTGCTTTGGCAGGTCAACGAGATGTATAGAGAATGCTGAAGATAGTCTTGCAGCTGGTCATCCCGGTTACGGATGACACTCTTCTCTAAGGGGGAAGGGACCTAGGTACCCATTCACCCTGTATCTCGATGAATGCGATAAAAAATAAAAAATTACTTCCAACCTATACCGTCTCTGCCACAATACTAGGAGGCATATCTAGCCAGAACACAATCTGCACCAACTCTTCAGAGTTGTGTGGCAGTCCCACCATCCCACCTGGTCTGGTTAGAGAATTTGTGGCTATTTGTATACAAATATAAGCAAGGGAAAACAGCTCTGAGAGGCACGCGTATCCACAACGGCTACCTTCTTGGTCGTTGCGTCCCCAAATGTTCCCGTCTAACGATGAGCGGTTGGTTATCCGGGGAACGACCCAAGACAAGATATTCTTGGTTCAGCGGCGTACCTCCCTCCATCACAGTCTCCGTACATCGAGACTCCCAGGGTAAGAATCAAGCAACCCGTAGCCAGCTCTTCATCATCAGAAATAATAATAAAGAATAGCCTGGAAGTTTCACTACTGGCGCTTTTTAGGGCCATTATAAGTATTTACATTCCCTACTTAACCATCAATTTCATCGGTTCTTTTTAGGATCTACCTAAGTGTAAACTACCTTGCCAACAAATACATTTTTATTACCATTTCCGGAAGCGATTCGCTATCTAAAAGAATATATTAACTAAAGACGGGCACTATTAAACCAAGGCAGCCATTCACTAGCAGACGTGCCCTGCGGAGTTGATCTTCTTAAGGCTGGAAAACCCGGTGACCGACGACCCTGTACTACCCTCTCGACTCTAAGCATTCAACCAGAAATCACTGATTCTCTCCAAGGTCTGCGTTGGGCAAACCTATAACAGCTATGGAGGAAAAAAAACTTGAGCCAACGGGACAGCCTCCACTGAACAAGTATCACTAACCAATCTTCCCATCTAAGATCACCAGAACAACTGAATCTGCAAATAAAAAAGGTGCTTTAGACACCAGCTTAACAGCTTTAAAAAATAGCCCTTTTCGTGAATTACACAGAAGAAACTGTAAATCAACAACTTCTTATAGCCATCGATTATTTCATGGCATAAAGAACCCACGGTACTTTTCAGCATAATTATTTTTTTGAATTTTTACACCTTATTATTTGACCATATAAACTATAACGATTCCGAAAAAATATGTTTTGAATAAGAAGATTTTTGTTCTGAGATGTATTGGGAATATGTGTAAAATTTTTAACTAAAAATGTTTCACATTACATGTCAACACACTACGGTGTTCTTTTTAGTAAGTCTCGGGCGAAGCCGAGACGGGGGGCTGCTAGCAAATGTATATTGATCATAATTAATAACATGAATTTTTAACAATTATTCTTTTATTTTCCCTGACTAATGCCGAATTTTCATATATTCAAAACGACAACGTATTGAAAGATTTTAAACATCGTCAAAAATTAAAAAATTATGATATTGTCAGAATTACAAATTAATTTTGTTTTAACAGTATCGTTAGTTGATTCATTTTTTTCTTTCAATTTTTTGTAACTAAAATCTTGGCCCATTTGTATTTTTGTCTTCGTTGACTTTTACTTCGTTAAATTTGTTTTAAAGAGTTACAAGATGTCTAAACAAAAATGTGACAGTGAGTTAGACTCCCAAATTGCAACGAAAAAAAGTTCTTTCTTTTACATCTACAGTTAACTTTCTTACAATGGCTTGGACAGGCATTGATTCTATTCTGCTTCCAGAGGAAATGACCAGTCACAGGACTTTCAGACTTCCTTTAGACTTAAGCACTATAAAAAGTGCGTTTTCCCAGTTTGAGCAAAATAAACAAAAGTTACGTAATGTAAAAGTAATTATTTGGGATGAAGCTTCTATGATACCGAAAAAAGCGTTAGAAATCGTTGATAGGATTTATCTAGTAGTAATAAATCTTTTGGAAATAAAATAATAGTTTTAGATGGAGACTTTCGTCAAATTCTCCGAGTAGTAAAAAACGGAAGCAAAATTACTATTGTTCAAGAAACCATAAGACTTTTTAATTTTTGGCCTTTGTTTAATATTTTTTATTTAAAAAATAATGTAGGTTCGATTGATAAAAAATTTTCTTCATTGCTGGATATAGGAGAAGGCAAAATTAAAACTTTTAGAATTCCTCAGACATGGAAAACAAGTGATATATGTTCTAAAATTTTTAATAATAGATTCTTTTATAATTAAAGCTATATTAACATCTCACAATAAATACACACATTTTTTTAACAAAAAAATTTTCAATAATATGGTAGGAATATTAGTAACATATTATAGTATTTATAAAGCAACTCACAAAGGAGTAGATACTTCAGACGATAATATTTATTTTAATTTTCCTACAGAATATTTAAATAGTATTAAAGAAGGTCTTTCTCCACACGAATTGAATTGAAAAATTAACGCTATTGTTATGTTAATATGAAACTTAAGCATATCTGAAGGACTTTGCAATGGTACAAGATAACGAATCATAAAATTATTCAAATACAACATCGATGCTGAAATAATCACAGGTGAAAAGAAAGGAGATGAAGTCTTTATTTCCATAATAACACTAAATACAAACAATTTTTTTTCACTATCATTTATACTGTACAGAAAACAATTTTCATTTACCTTAGCTTTTTCTACGTCTATCAATAAATCTCAAGGTCAAAGTCAAAGTTTTGATGAGCAATTTTATGTTGCATTGTCTAGATGTAGAAACCCAAAAAAAAATTTTTAAATTAAATCAGAAAACAAATTTAAAATTGAAAATATTGTTTGGAATAAAATTTTAAAGTAACAAAAAAACTATACCATAGTTCATTACTATATTTATACTTTCTTGCAAATGTTTCCTTTCATAAAAAAAGCAAATTTCAGTACCGTCTAGTACCCAGATTTATGGAGTCATAAACAATCAGTTTTATTTAATATGTTTTCAGATACATCATCATGGATGCAAAATCTTATCAGTGTGACAAATGTAACTCAAAATTTTCAAATTAAGAACGTCTAGTATCGCACGAAAAAGTTCACAAAAAAAAGTTTTTTGTGCGTGATCTATGTAGCATTATAATATTAGAGGAGAAAAACTATTAGCGTCATATAAAGAAATGCCAAAACATTGAAAAAAATTTTATGTGTATTAAATGCGGGAAATGTTTCAAAAGAAATAATCACTTACAGAGACATTTGAAAAGTCATGAAACAAACGTTCAAAATAAAATTTGTCAAAATTGTGGGAAAGGTTACGTAAAAGCAGAGCACCTAAAGAGACATTTTAGAGTATGTAATAAAAATAAACATTGTAAGTAAATTAATTGTAACAACATTTTTTGTTATGGTCAAATAAAATTATATGTGAAAATTAGACCATTCGTAATAGTTAATATATAAGGCTTTACAAATTTATTCACATTATATTTGGGGAAGCTGGGGGGGGGAGCTAGGGGGAGTATGGAGTGGCGTGAAGGGGAGAGGGGGGAGCTAGCAAAAAAAAGAAGTACTCGAAAAATGCAAGAAAATGAAAAAAAAACTACGTTATTTAGGGGGAGCTGGGGGGAGTGGGGAAGAGCAAAACCTCGCTCTAACTCTTACAACTATATAATATTGGAAGATATATACATGTGGGTGTGTGTGTGCGCGCGCGCATGTGCGTGTGTGTGTATTTATCCAGTGGGTTGTTATGTGGACAATTACATGTATGTAAGGGGAATTCTGGGGACAAAAGTAGAATTATGCGGACATCCGCATAATAATTTTACCATGTTATTGATATATGTTCTAAAAGCACGTGAAGTCTGCACAAGTCATTTTCATTACATATAATAAATACGTATTATATGTATGTATGTATATATATATATATATATATATATATATATATATATATATGCGTGCGTGTGCGTGTGCGTGTGTGTGTGTGTGTGTCTGTGTGTCACTGTATGCTTCGCGCGCCAACCCCCCAAAAATATTTGAAACTTGAAAATTTAATAACGACAAATAACAAGAAGGAAAATAGTATAGCTCTTTTACATATTGGAAAAATTTTAGAATTGGAAAATAAATCATCAAAATTTTTTAATTTACTTACACCAAAATAAATGGAGAATAAAAACGAAGACATTAAGTAAGAAATACGTTACAGTAAAGAAATGTTTAACTCGATGTGACAAAAAAAAATATTTCACATTGTTTGCGAATAAAAAAAAAATATTTGTTTTATGAATGATCCTGGAGAGTCAGGAAGAACTTATTTGTATAAAACTTTAGTTTATTTTTTTAATTTTTGAAATAAGAAAACTATAGTATGAGTATAACATAGAAGGAGAAATAATTACTGCAAAAAAAATTGAAAATAGAGTCTTCATTCCAAGAGCAGCTTGAGACACAAGGAACAGCTCAACATTACCTTTTATTTTGTATCGTAAGCAATTTTCAATCGTTGCGTCATTTGCTATGACAATAAACGAATTTCAAGATTAAAGTTTTTATAATATTGGTTTGTATTTAAAAAAAACCCTTAACTTCTTATGGTCAATTATATGTGGCTTCAACCAGATGCAAAAATTAAAATCATTTATTTATTTAAATACAGAGAAAATAATACAGAAATAGAAACTTTAATTGAAAAGAAAATTTACATAATTTATTGACTTCACTTAATAATTCTCATAGATGAATAATAATTTTTTAATGAATCGACAAAATTTGGAACAATAACTGAAAAGTTATTATATTTATGAATACTTCATCGTTTAATAATAAAACATGGCTTGATGTATTTTTTTTTATTATGATATTTTTTGGTTAAAAAAATTAAATCTTGAATTTTTCAGAATAGAGAATCTGTAATTCTCATACCAAAATTTATTGTTACATAATAGCTTAGTATACATGTTATGAAAAAATTATCATTTATGACAGTTAGTATAATTTGATAATATTTGTAAATAATGTTAGTTATTTTTCTAATTTAAAATTAGGTTCTGGGAGTTCTGTCTCTTCGTAGTTACCATGTAGCTGATCTTAATAGGTTATTTACTTAATCTCCTTAGATCAGGTGATATTTCCACAGTTATTATTATTTAATAATTATATAGTTCATCTACAGCTATGAAGAATAGAGAATCTTTAAGGAGCTATATCTTGTTAATTCCTGATTACAAAAAAAAAAAAATAAAAAAAGTATCAATTATTTTTGAAAATTGTACAAGACAGACCGGATGAAATTTTTCATGCAAAAACCTAATTGTGGAGCTTAAAAAAATATAATAATAACAAAAAGAAGTGCCTTTCAGTATTTCAGAGCAATTTCTCCAAAGAAATGTGCCAATTAGGATGGAAAAATTGATACTTATATTCACTTAACATTCAAAGGCCATGCCAGCACACTTTGCGGTTGGAGGTCACAAAGTGATGCGATAAGACATCGTTTCAAGCGCAAGCACACATTTTTCTGCTAAATAATGCTTCGCATATTTGTCACAGCTGTGCGTTTATGCGACTTCGTTATTTACTGTTCCCATGACAAAAGTATAGCAATAGTGTTATAATGAAATTTGATTTAAAGTTGGTAAGCTCAATTTTGTGTAAATAAACACATGTGTATTTTTTAAAATGACTTCCTATTGTGACAGAAACCAGTGGACGTCCACTTCTCGCTGGTTAAGCTGGTGCTTTCTGCTGAAGCATCAGATCCAGGCTAATTAGCATCCCCGGAGAAGCACCATGTTTCAGCGATCACTCCCCGCTCATAAGGCCGGCAATCCCTGCCTGGCACTTCGGTTGCGCTAATCCCTGCCTCCTAACACTGTTTCACATTCATTCAGGTCCGAAGACTTGTGGGGCAAGGAAAAAACCTTGGAATCACTCTAAAGGAAAATTTCACGGAAAAATCCACCCCGAAGCAGCCAGGGTTACATAAGAACTTTTTCCGATGAAAACAGTTTTTGAAAAAGTATGCATTCACCGGGAGTCGAACCCACAACTTCTAAAACAGCATTGTATCAGTTACAAGCATGCTCACCACTGAGCTAACGCCACTCTTTATCAATTCTTTTTTATAATTACTTTTGTTTACAAAATATATTCACACAAATCTTTTCTCATTAAAAATAGGACCACTTAACTATACCATGCATTACTGTACAAATATCATCTACAAAAGGAAGCAGGTCTCACTGATTCCTACTTTTGCCAATTTTAAATATTTTAATCCTGTGAAATACTCGTTTAATATCCATCCTTGCTCATGCAATATTTTTAGGTTTTTAAAGTCTGTAAAATTAAATTGTCTTTTCTTTCCAAGCTTTGGAGGTACAATTAGTTGAATGTGATTTAATAAGCAATCTTCTTTCATTTCAAAGCCTTTGATAGAGTCCACTCCTGGAATAAATTTATTTATTATTCCACTAACATTATAACTGTCTTCATCCAAAGTTCTTTCAACAAAAACTATACTAAGAATTACTTGACCAGATACGCTGATTCCAATCGTAATTTCGATTGCTTATGTTCTCTTATAATGAGAGTTCAGTCTCAATTTGCATTGAGGACAACTTAGATTCTGAAATGATTTCTCTGTGCAGTCTAAAACTACTCGTGAGTTATTTTATATTTTTCGAAGCACTGTGAAAGATTGGCGATGGTTTTCTCTTTATCAAATCAGTAGAAAGCATGTTTCAAAACACAAGATAATTTTCTGATCATATCACTAAAAGTATTACACGACACTTTAACACTCACATTGAACAAAATAGACAAAGAGACGAAACTTAGGTGAAGACGAACTGTACACAAACACAAGGCAATTCTCTCTCCGAGGCTCTTTAAATATTTTGTGTTGCTTTCAGAAATATTGACAGAATTTACCAAATTTTTCAACAATTCAGAATTAATACTAGTGAATTAAATTAAATTTATTCATAAGACAAAAGGCTCCAGGCCTTACTTCGCCTTGGCCAATACACGGAAATAAGATAACGGTTGGTCTTGCGCGCAAGCCACAACCTACAAAGTTTTGCAGGATTCAATAATAAAAGTAATTATAAAAATAGTTATACTTAAAATAATAATAATAACCGTAAAAGTAATAAAAACAACTAGAATAACAATAAAAATTATGACCAGTAAGACATAGTAATAAAAATAATCATTGAACAGTCGATACAAACTAAAATTGTTTATCAAAGAAATGGGAAAGTAAGCATGTTAAGTTCAGACTATCATAAATTAAAAGCAGATTTAAATAGATATTCACGAAAATTGAATTTAAAATAAGGTCCATTAGACACGGATCTCAAGTTGGTAGGTAAATTGTTTCATATGCGTGGAATGGTGACATGAAATGCATTATCACAATAACTAGTATGGGTACGAATAACCAATGAATAGTATTCAGATTGGCAGCAATTACCACGACCATTGAAAAGCTTACACCAGAGATTAGTAGAGAGATTGCTGACTGCAATGATACGGCGCGAGTTTACTTTTGGCCACTGTTTCGAGCGCCCCGTCGTGGCCAAGCGGTGGAACCAGGCACACATATTTTTTTTTTATTTGAGAAGCGTGGGGGGGTATACCTAGTGTGTGCATACGGATTCGCGTGGAAATGGGCATGTAGGCACATACTTTGGAGACGCGTAAAAGGGGTATAATAAATATGTGCCTACGGAGAGAGGAGTGGCGCATAGCAAAAAAAAGCGATATCGCACCACGCTTCTCAAATAAAAAAAAAATATGTGTGCCTGGTTTCACCGTTTGGCCGCGACGGGGCGCTCGAAACAGTGGCCAAAAGTGAACTCGCGCCGTAGCATTGCAGTCAGCAATCTCTCTACTAATCTCTGCTTACACTGCAATCTCTTTTTAAGGTATAAAGGTATTTTGGATTTCAAAATCAAAGCTAATAGACGTAAGGCAAGGTATATGCAACGCTCTCGAACAGGTAGAATGTATAGAGATATGTAAGTTGGCGTAATATGGTCTGATTTTTTAACTCCTGAAACAAATCTTAGAGCAGAATTTTCACTACGTGATAACTTAGTGCACAAAATACCTGATAGATTAAAGGTGACACCAAAACATTATTTTAAATATGAAAAGACAAGGGATTTAACTAAAGTGAATCTCGAAGAACAGGGTAGAGAATCTTGACATCTTCGGAGCCGTGCCAATACTGTATAGCTTTTTCTGTAAGTTTTAACTGCAAAGGGCCTCCAGAAAAGTGCATTATCAAGAATGACTCCAATAAGTTTAATAAATGCACATAATTCGACGGGTTCACCATTAAGAGAGGGTGCGTTATTAACTGTACTATTGACACTAATCATATAAGCACAAGAAGCGATCCAAATAGCTTTGGTTTTAGAAATATTAATATCAAAACAATTATCACCTTACCAATCAAAGATGTTACAAAGATCAGAGTTGACTAATGAAACAATCTTAGGGTCATCAGATACAGAACCAGAATACATCAGCACAACATCGTTAGCATATAAATGACATTGACAATGCGATAAAACTGACGGCAGGTCATTTATAAAAAGCAAAAATAGGATGGGTCCACAGAGACTGCCCTGTGGAACACCAGCTACCCGATCAAGCCAACCCGACATTGACCAATCTGACAATTTAACGACTTGAGATCTACCTGATAGAAACGACTCAATCAAGAGGCAAACTGAATCAGAGAAGCCCATGGAGCGCAACTTAGACAATCAAATTTTGAAATTGACAACATCAAATGTATGTTTGAAATCGTTTTGCAGATTGCTGTCGGTACAATATCGAAGACGACTCAATATAAGCCAAGATATGTTTGAAAGCCACAAATTAAAGAAGCTTTGATGGAACAAAAAGCGAGCTAATTGGGCGAAAAAGATCAGTTGGTGATGGCTGTTTGGGTAGAGGCATAACTAAGTCCATGTTTTACTCAGGTGGAAACCTTTCTGACTGTAACGAACAGTCGAAAATATTCAACAGAACAGGTGAAACCTTGGCAACTGCAAGTCTCAGCATGTTGATGGTAATACCATCTACCCCACATGCGTTAGACTAATTATTAGAAATGGCCTCCTAAACATCATCAGTCTGGACATGTTAAAAAAAATCTCTTGTCAAAGGGCAAAAGCACAGGGAGAATCGGTAGTGAGGCAAAAGCTGATCGAATTGGAACTCCAACAAAGTGTTGATTGAGTAAATCAATATCAAAGAAATCGGATGCAGGAACACTGGAGGATGGAGCAGCACCAATATCACGAAGACGTTTCTACATTTTTGCTGGAGAAGAGCAGGACGTGAGTCTATGTTTATTATAATTATGTAATGCATTACTCAAAAGTGTTTCAACTCTGTTACATAGCTGTTTAAAAGAGTTAAAGTCGACATCACGTCGATGTCTACGAAACACCTGCCATTTAATATTACGTTATTTAATGAGTAACTTAATTTCTGGTGTTATCCAGGGACAAAATTTCTGACGAGGAACAAGTGATCGTATAGAAGAATGTTTATTTAATATACGCAGCAATAAAGAAGTAAACAGGTTGACCTTGTCGTTAACATTAGCAAGTTGTATTTCATACTATGTCAATCAACCAAACACAAATCAATGTTTAATAGTTCACTGTCGAAATGACTATAACAATGGCATGTAATTTGCTGTGAAGCAAAAACTAAAAAACAACTTAAAATTTATTTAATTTTTTTGGAAATACATGGAAAAAATGTAATTTTTTGGGCCAGCTGTGCATGTAAATATGGCACGAATTTTTCTTTTTTCCATGTTCTTGGATTTCAATGCCTCAGAAGTTTTTAACGTGTCACTTCTTTCAAAACATACACACCATATATGTCATAATAGAGTGGTGCACATAGATATGCAAAGAACGTATGTACAAAAAACCAACCCTACGAAAAAATTCAAGCGTGAGTTACGAACGACCTTTTAGAAGAATGTTTATTGCTTAACCGTTAGACCTTGATCAAAGCTGAATCTTATCACGAAATACGGGGATACATTGAGCTTAGTTTATTTACAAGTAACAATATAGGACCTTGCCATATATATTTTTCATGGATCAGATTCGCTGATACCTTTTATGGTCAAGAGTTTTCTGCCGACCGCAACCTTCACAGCGCTTCTTTATCAGCACCACCACCAGCCAAGCTGTGAACCATCGCTGATGTATACATATAATATACATATACATGCATGCGGATAATTGGTGATTCTAAGGTGTGCATGCAATGTCAAGCACTGTGCACATTAGCACAAATAACGTGAAATTTCAAATTCAGGGCCAAGATGGTTAAACCAAACCACGGAGCGCTAACTGACTCCTTTGTTTAGTTTTTTCTTCATAAGACATGGACTAAGAAATTTACTTCGCAGCTAGTATCTGAGCTGATAAATTTAGTGAGTGTAATAACAAGTTGAATTGCGAGGAAGTACATACCAAACCACTAAGAGCTAACTAGCTCTGGAGAGTAATAGTATATGGGCCTAAAAACATACCAGCTAGCTAATGCCAGACTAAGTTTGTATATGTGATAAAGATATGATAATGTCCAATGTAGTAACCAATAAACAGAACCACTGATATGTAACTGAGTATCTTGAGACGTGCTTTTTGCACATGCATATGGACCACCCAAAACTCACCAATCAGCCAGTGACCAAGCTGGTAACTTCTGTAAGTGAAGTTGTAGTTTAGTAGCCATACAGCAAAGGCCAGACGATTGAGAGCTACCTGACTTTTATAAGTAGTAGTGCATGTGGGCCTGAAAACTCATCAACTAGTCATTGAGTAAGCTAGTATACTACTGGTTAGTATAATTACAAGGTCAGTGGCCTAAAAGCGTAAATAAAACCTCTAAGAGCTCAGTGGCTCTTAAGAGTAGTGGTGTATAGGACTCAAGAGTGGCTAACTATTTTTTGACTAAGCTGGCATATTTGATATGTATAATCTTAAGTTCATAGGCCAGAAAGCACAAACTGAACCACTGAGTTAACAAAGCACCCCGAAAAGTGAGAGGCAAGGGAACTCACGTTAATAAGACATTCTGAGTCATGAGAGGCAAGGGGACTCACTTGAATACAGCACCCCAAAATGTGAGAAACAAGGGGACTCATGTGAATAAAGTACCCCAAATTGTAAGGGGCAAGGAGACTCACGTTAATAAAGCACCCCAAACCGTGAAAGGCAAGGAGACACACATCAATAAAGCACCTCGAAAAGTAAGAGGCAAGGGGACTGGCGTTAATAAGGCATCCCGAGTCGTGCGAGACAAGGGGAGTCACGTTAATAAAGCTCCCCAAATCGTGGGTACAAAAATAAATTCAATTGATACACCAAAGGTTATTAAAATAAATCAGTCAATAACGTTTAACTATAAATTTAGTTGTGGTACTGTATAAGTAATTTACAAGGATATTTATCATCACATTATTATTCAGTGCGAACAAATTACTATGTACTGAGACATAAATAAAATATATTAACATCAAATATTTTGTTTTAACAATATTATGCATAATTACAACTGTCCTATATTTAATCAACTTGTAGAAAAACAGAAAAAAATACATATTCACTTCAACCAATATATGTTTTGAATCCACCTTACGAAGAAGAAATAAATCTAAACGGCAGTAACTATTCATAATAATTTTATTTAACTGAAATAAATAGCAGTTGGGATACTTATCACCACCACTTACTTACTTACTCAATAGTAAGTTAATTAGTTCATAAAAAATAAAAAACTGTTTAATATAACTAATTAATAAAGTGGGCTTTGAGGCAAGGAATCATTAAATTGGCAATCCTACTTTTTGTATGGTTGGTTAATAAATCACACTTTTAGGTGAACAAGCATGGATGATTAGCAACTTAACTATTTTTTAGTATTATTTATTACAAATGTTTGTTCTTAGAAGATCAAGTATTATCGATCTAAAAGACAAGTGTAAAATTTAATAATAGAAACATACCTTTGGTTGATCAAGTATAAGTGATTAACGATCAAACCTTTTTAAAAATATATTTTATACAAAAAGTTTCCCCGAAGCAAGCAAGCACTGGTAATTGCTAAGAAATCAGCTAACTTTTCAGCTTATAAATCAACTGATTTCCGATGCCAAATCGTCAGCTGATTTTTTGATTGTGCAAATAGTACGAATAAATAAAAATCACATAAGGGCAAACAATACAAGTCACAAAAGATAACATTTTTTTTGGCCATCATCAAAACTACGCATTCTAGATTTTTCACAGTAGTATAAGAGAGAAGACAAGTGAGGGATCCTGAAAATTTTAAATAGCAAAAATTACAATACCTGTGCGCTTGCTTGAAAAAGTTAAAGTCCCATCTGTGCCAAAAAATACTAGTCTCGAAAAAAAAATTACATTTACGATCGTCAAAAATATTTATTTTTGGGCATTAACAGTAAAATAAGTTAGGTGTAAATAAAAAGGTTAAAAAAATTATTTTAAAAAATGTAAGATATCTGCTTGAAAAAAAAGGAGAAATCTCGCTGGTGCAAAGAAATACAAGTCACACAGATGCGAATCAGTACGAGTCCCGTCTACCAAAAATATAATTTTCATTGTTAAATGTATGCTTTTCGGGAAATTTTAAGTTGATTAAAAGGGTAAAAAAAAGTATTTTCTTTCGATTTAAAAAAAATACTAATTCCATTGGAGCAAAAAAATTAAGTTCCGACTACAGAAAATATAAGTTTTTATTGGGAAATTTTTTGCGGCTGAAGGAATTTTATCTTTGTTAAAATTGTTCAAAAAGTAATTCTTTCTTGTATTTAATAATTACAAGTATCACTAGTGCGAAAAAAACAGTCGTAACAGCGCGGAAAGAAGACAAGTTCAGAACGTGAAAGATTAAGATTCCCATTGTGAAATTTGTGCATTTTGAGGAAATCGACGTTGAATAATGTGGGCCATACAAGTAATTTTATTTTCTACAGCCGAATGTATGGCAATATATATAATTAAGCTATCCTTTAAAAACAATCAGCTGACGATTTGACATCAGAAATCAGGTAATTTATCAACTGACAAATCAGCTGAATTTTTTAAGCAGTGTATTGCAATCCAAATGTTCTTCAGGGTAATTTGGTAGTTACTAAAATGTAGCCTTACTCAATCAAGTATCGGCGATTAGCAATGCAACTATTTTTTAGTATAATTTATGAATCAATTGGATCCTAGGCGATGAATTTAACCAT
Organism: Copidosoma floridanum; assembly: GCF_036245765.1. Classification (NCBI taxonomy): domain Eukaryota; kingdom Metazoa; phylum Arthropoda; class Insecta; order Hymenoptera; family Encyrtidae; genus Copidosoma; species Copidosoma floridanum. The sequence continues at coordinate 26,771,126 of NW_028321907.1, forward strand.
TTCAGGTATTATTATTGATAACAACGTACACGTATCCGAAAAAGCCACAGTAATCAACTGTCCATGTGATGATAACGCTTAGTGGAATAATGTTATTAAATAAGTAAAAAATAGTTAGGCTACTTATCTTTGTCACTTATTTGCCTAAAAATTAACTCAATCATCTTACTAAATTACAGAATAGTTGGGCTACTTACCCGGGTCATTTATTTGCCTAAAAATTAGTTTTACTAAAATAAAATGGGGTATAGTGGCACACTTTTTTAAGCAAAAAATATTTATTTCTTATTTTTGAAGTTCCACCAATGCTAATTCACCTAAATTTTTTTTTAAATTAAAAATATCGGTCTTTACTTAAGGAAACAATATTTATTGACTGTGCTTATCATTATCCGTTTAATTAAATAATTTTTCAAATAAGTCGTGAAATCTGCAGTAGTGGGACATAGTCTTTGAGGATTACGGCAGTAGTAAGACACTATATGTGGTAGTAGTGGGACAGTATATGACAATGTTATTTGCATATGTAAGAACACAATTTTTCATTTATAAGTCGTGAATTATCACTCTTGAAAGTATATAAATATTCAAAATTATAGATTAATAGGGATTTCTCTTTTGTATATATTTTTTTCAACGATATCACAAAATCCCTACTTACTATGTCCGTTAATAATAAAGGAAAAAATATTGTCTAATACAACATTAACTAAAAAATATAATTATTAATAATACAAACCACGAAAATAATAATAGTGAACACAAGCTTAAAACAAATATTAGTTTCTAAGGTCTCAAAATTTTTTTTTTTTTCTTTTCATTTTGCTCTGCAATAAATGAACTTCACACGCACTTTATGCTTTATCATTGTTTTCTAAATTAGATAAACATTTTTTTATTTCCTGTACTATTGAGTCATTATTCGAATTTCGACTTTTTTATTTAAAAATTATTTTTTTTTTTTTTTTTATTGATGTATCAAATTATTAACAACCGCCACGGGTCAGTTTCCCTTAGCTGCTTCCCTCTTGATCTTAAAATTAAAATTAGTTACAGAAAATATATTTTTTAAAAGAGAATTATTTAATTCTTCTGTGGAGATAAGAAGCAAGTTTTAAAGGCTGAAATACCAAATGAAAATATAATGTGAGTAAACTAATACCTGTATTTTTCTGTTGACAATTTTCAGAGGTATTAATTTTGTTCAGTTTTTTTTTCAATATTAGTATCATGAAAATTAATTATTGAAAATATTTATCATTTTCTGCAAAGTTGATTTTTTTACATTGGGTAGGATGGATTAATACAGATTGCATTGAGGTTAGGTTTCAGATTATGTCTATTTACCAGGTAACAATGCTCTTATTTACTTAGCTACTAATCCTCCAAATATATTTCAGCTTAATTTTACTATTGAAGATTAGACTGATGACACTCGCACGATTACTACAGTAAAAAGCATGAAATCACAGTCATTAAAAATAGAATTTGGTCTTGTCAAGTACTTGTCCCACTACTACTTAGTTTTAAAAATAAGGATGCAGTAGTGGGACAGCAATGATAAGCCTCGTCCCACTTCTACATGGTGTTTGCAGAAAATAAGGGTGTACTAGGACAGGCTATATTTTACGACGAAGTAATTATTATTAAGATCTAATTAATAAAACTTGATCTTGAGTGTCATATTATTACGTATAAATAGTTTGAACGTACGAAAAAAGTTTTATTTTTGGTATATCATCTTGATAGTCAACTTTAGTGTCACATCTAAAATGGGCAAAATGCTTCGTTTAAGACGTATCCATCGAACGAGTGTTTGGACAGCTTGATAAAATATTTTTTTCAGTCTCCCTTGAACGTTTACCACAATCAATTTTGAGAGTCTTATCTAGCTAAAAGATAAAGGAATATTAGGAAATTTTTTTAAGGACATTTTATGACAAATGAATTTCACCTCACTACACCTCGCAATTTCTGAGTTGTCTCACTATACCCCATTTTACCTTACAATACAAAAAAAAAAAGAAATGAAAAAAAGGAAATTAAATGAAATAAAATTAAACAAGAAATAAAAACAAAAAATTAAATAAATGAATAAAATATAAAGGAAATTAAAACAACAAACCAGGGGGGATGAATGCGTCGTGGTACCCACGGTAAGAACGAAGTTCTTTAAACATGACATGATTATAAAAACACAATTTCTCAGGTAACAAGGGGGTTACACGACGTTCTCACGAAGTTCAACCATCGTGAGTACTGAACTATTTTTTAATTTTTTTTTTATTCGTTTTTCAAGTTTTTGTTTAGTGAACTACATGAATGCAGTACTAACGTTTATAGAGCTTCGTTCTTCCTACGGGTCTGGCAACCCCCTTGTTACTTGAAAAATTGTGTTTTTATACTCATGTCATGTTTAAAGAACTTTGTTCTTACCGTGGGTCCCATGACCCATTTATCCCACCTGGTTTGTTGTTTTAATTCTCTTTATATTTTATTAATTTATTAAATTTTTTGTTTTCATTTCTTGTTTGATTTTATTTTATTTAATTTCTTCTTTTTTTTTATTTCTTTTTTTTTTTTTATATTTCATTTTTTTTTTTTTTATATTTAATTTCATAACTTTTTTTTTCATCCTTTTGTATTTCCTTCATTTCATTTCTTTGTTTATTTTTCTATTTAATCTTATATTTTTCATTCCCTTTCTTTGTTTTTGTCATTTCTCGTTTATTTCCATATTTCATTTCATTTCATTTCATTATTTTTTAATATAACATTTTATTTGTTAATATTTCATTTCATTTCATTATTGTTTTTTTTCATATTTCATTTTTTTATCTTTTGTTTCATTTTTTTCATATTTAATTTCATTACCTTTTTTATTTATTTTTTTTTATTTTTTTTTTTGGATGTATTATTTAGAAAACAAATACATAATTTATCATGAATTGAATGTATTATCAGTGAATGAATATAAAAATGGAATATTGTAGTTACGAACCACACAATAAGTACAAGAAACCGAGTTTCTGTAGTCGGCAGCGCTCGTAGCAGAGTGGGTAAGGTACTAGATTCATATGCAGGAGGTCGAGGGTTTAAATCTCTGAAGTGGAAAGTGTTTTTTTTTTTTTTATAAAAAATTGTACATAAAAATTGTTTTAAAACTAAATTTTTTAAAAGTTAATCAGATATGTAAATCATGCTATCATACATACGATAACATAAAAACTGGGGGCCTGAAGTATTTTTTAACAATTTTCAAAAATCCTTAAATACTGTTTACGATTTTTGATTTTCTTTTACTTATTAAAAAATCCTTCAGGCCCCCAGTTTTAATGTTGTTATACGTAGATAGCATGAGATGTCTGATTAACCTTTAAAAAATCCGATTTTAAATCAATTTTTATGTGAATAAATTTAAGCAAAATTTACAGCTATAATTTAAAGCTATTTTTATAGCTGTTTTATAGGTAGTTGTAGCTATAATATAGCTATAATTCATAGGTTTAATTATAGCTATAAACTTTTGAGTAGTAAGTCAGATGAGTTACTCATATCAGTCAACTGTTTTTCAGACATCTTTGCATTAGTAATTTTTATTTTGAATTGAATCTACTGATATCACTATTTGGTTATAAATTTGTACTATTGTGGGTCACAAATTATTTTTTTAATAACTACTAAAGTATAAAGTTATGTCATGTAAACTACCGAGTCTCGAAACAGATAATACGTGTGCGTCAATGCTTCAACATGATTTGAAAGTCAAGTACTATCAGGAATGCGAAAAAGCAAAAAAGAAAATGAAGACTTGTTTCTCGTTCTTTGGAAGACATTTAGCGTGAGTAGTAACGTAAGAATATTATTTAATCCATACAAAAAAAAGGACGTTTATCATCCTAGAGAAAAGAATCACAGAAGTTCTTTCTGTAAAAGTAACGTAATCGTGTGATATTTTGTCCTTACATGAATTCTTAATGCAGCTGTAACATGAATTCTTACTGTGGTTCATGGTAAAACTGTAAAATATATTATGAACTAGATAGTTCATACGAGCTTCGTTCTCTTATTTATATTAATTTTTTCAATGATAACACAGGACCATAAAAAAAAGTAAGTGGAAGGGTCCTTTTCAGCAACAATGCATTTCTTGTGTATTTTGAAGCGCTCATTCCCATTGTCTAAATTGCTCTATCACATCACAATTTTCTACACTTGTTAACATGGGGACTACCTTAATTACTGAAATTAAAGCATTGCCGCTTATGGACACGTTTTTCGTTGATAAAAAATAATTGCGATGTTATAGAGCAATTTAGACAATGGGAATGAAGTCAGCGCCTCAAAATACATAAGAAATGCATTGTTGCTGAAAGGGACCCTACCAATTTCTTTTTTTTTGTGGTCCTGTGTAATTGATGTAAAGCTGCTTTAGGCGCGCCTCATACGGGGAGTTGACATAAGAAACGAGCGAGTGAGCGAACGCTGCCGTGCACGTATCGTATATTATATATATGTAGGTACCAGCAAGCGCTGACTGCACTGAAAGAAGGATTGAGCTCAAAAAATCCAGATGTTTTGAAATTGAAATAGCTCGACATCATAGAGCTCTAATAACTCTCAAATCGAATTGTAAGACTTCGAATGCAGATGTAATTCTGTTAAAAATGGTGATTCAATTGCGATCTCATTTCATAAATATTAAAAAATTAAATATTCTATGTAAATAATAATAATAGAATCGGTTTCGTCATGATTAAAAAACTCGGATTTAGTTTTTATTAAGTCTCGCGTATCGCCTAAGTATAGTATAGATGGTAGTTGACCAATCTGTTGTCTTATCAAGAAAATAAGCTTCCAAAGTTCTCAACGCAAAAGTAAATTCTAAAGCTGTACATGTCAAAAAAAAAGTTTTCCAGTATTTGGAATCGCCCACATACTCCTTTTTTTGTGTTTCTTCTTAAATGAGAGCTGTAGTTGCATTTTACACAGCTTAATCACAACACTTATCATTTTTTCTTTATGATATTGGGTCATTGCATCGGTCGTATAGACTTTCCTCAAGTTTTCAAACTTCTTACGATTTGTTTTTATCCATGTCAAAAGTCTTATTAATTATACAGTTGACACTTCAAATGTTATTGTAGATATTAGCTGCTAACTGTATTCACAGATTGCGTACTTTATTTACGCTTCACGTGAAAAAATTCGTCATCGTGCATGTGGGTAAAAAAATTCGCGCGTAACTTTTATTTTGCCTCGAGTGCGAGCGAGACAGTACGGGTTACGCCAGCGTAACACTAGCTGTGATTCGTTTAAAAACACTTACTGGCGTATTTTTCACTCCCATATGGACGATAGCGAATTTTTTTGCGTAAAGCGTACCTTACCTAACTCTCTTAGATCCTATAATTTTACGCGATTCGCGATACACTTTACGCTTTACGATGTGCCTGCATAAATAGAGAGGGTATGCATATGCACAAACGTAACCTCAATTTTTATGTTTTTTAACTGTATCTTGAAAAGAATAAGTTAAAAAAAATTTTTATTTTGTATGACATGTTTGGAGTATCAAAATGGATGTTGACAAAATCTTCGAAAAATGTTTGTAAAAAAAAAAAAATAATAAAATAAAATTTGAAAAAATAATAACTTTACAATAAAGAATAGCTATATGTCCATTGTTTTCCTTAATCACAATCAGATAGAATAAATTATTTTACTTCTATAGTAGCGAACATTTTTTAAAAATGTGTATTTGTCGGATTCAAAGATTCTAACAAGAATCTATTATACACATATGATGTCATATTAAATCCATGAATAATATTTTTGATTGAAAGGAGTTTTTGTCCCGTGTAATGGGACAAAAGTACCTTCTTTCGGCTCAGTATAGTAAACAATTTTTTTCATTCTACATCACATGACCAACAATTCGTACATGTATTACATAATATATCATAGAAAACATAGAACTACTTAGAATGGGCAATACACGCGTAACATAAATAGTACATTAGAGTATATGTATTCTATGCACGCGCGTGCTCGAATACGTAATATTAAAATTTTCACTATTTTATTATCGGATTCTTAAAGAAGTATCGGAATTAGGTGTACTCTAATTTTCTCAGTTTCTGTTATACCGAAATTAATAACATTTGAGTTTTAAGTTTTACTCCTGCGGGGGGTCCCACGATCCACACTTGGTTTTTGTTTTTTAATGATTGTCATTTTTATAAATGCTTTTTTTGGTTCACTCATTACAAATTTATTTCTTTTTTTTACTCGAATCTCAAGTCAATATATTTAAAAATCATTAATTTCATAAATAGTAATTTAGTTAACTTTGATTAATCTCGTTCATAGTACAATCATAAATCTAGTAAATCATGACTAGCGAGCTCTGGCGCCATATAGATTTATATTCGCTTTCAGCCGTACGTTCGTCTGTCACTCATCTCATATTATCATATATAGATGTAAATACTAAGAACTGAGGCCCAGGAGAGAAATGTTTTGGAACCAGCCAAGAATCTCACCAATGTTGAGAAACTGTAAGATTAGTGGAGATCCGAAGTATTTTTGCAATATCGATGAACGGTGACGAGTTATGTCGGTTCCGAAAAATTGCTACATGCAGAAATTTGTAACCAGACACAATTTTGAGATTATCGTGGGAGGGGGTATTACTTTTTGGCGTCAAAAATTTTGGGGAGCAATGCTTATTATCCCCAACTTCTGACACCAAAAAGGTGAATTTCTCTTCCCCCCTTAGATAATCTCAAAATTGCCGCAATTCCATTTTCAAGCATATATTATACATTTGTTAAAGTTGAGAGCTATGGTGATATTCGCGGCTGGTTCAAAAAATTGCCCCTCTGAGCCTTAGATCTTAGTATATTACCCATTACTAAATTCAGATGGATGCATGTCCAATTCAATTGTTATTTTTATTTTATTTTATTTTAAAATGGTCAGAAAGTAAACTAAAAAAATATGTTGCAATAATTTACCATAATAATTGTAAGAACAACAATAACAGTCATATCTTTAAAAACTGTAATCTAATTATTACTATTATTATTACTATTATAGTTTAGAACATAACTGGCTGACCTAGCCAGCATTACTAGCATATCGGTAATGTTAGTCATTTGACGCCGGGCCAGTTCCCTCTTGCCAGCCCTGGTGCCTCTGTAAGGATTATGTCCTTAAAGAATTGATTAACGTTAAAGATGAATGAGTAACGATAAAACAATCAAAACAAGAGCAGCACTTATAGTAAAGCTAACGAAAATATCCTTAGGGTCAATCCCATGGCCGCGTTGACCATTGTCTTCAATACCTTTTCCACTGCCATAAGCAACAGCACCCTGATTAGTTGAAACAGCATGACCTAAAGTAGAAGTTGTAGTGGTAGCAGCAGTAGCGTGAGAACACGTACGTTGACTGTGACTGCCTGTAGTAACTTGGTGGACTACTTGTTCATTAATTTGTCAACTGTCGCTAGCTTGAACAGCAGCAGCAGCACCAACAACCTCAATTGGTCAACTGACGGTAGCCTCAGTAGCAGCAGCAATAGCAGGAGGATCACGACGTTGGAGTTGGCCATGATTCATTTTTCGGCCAATTCTAAAATTTTTGAAAGAAAAATTGTTTCTATCCACCATCACGTCATTCACGTCGTTTTGTACCCCCATTGTACAGTCATCTGTAACAGAAAATAAATTACATAATTCAAACTTAAAATAAAATTGATGTTAATTCTTACCACCAAGAAATTTGTCAATTTCTTGAACGGAGTACATTTTTTAAAAAGAAATTTAAAAATTAACAGTATTTGGAGGTTATTTGGAAAGAAATCGACGACTTCAAATAAACATGAAAGAAGAAACAAGATAATGGCATTCGCTTGTGTCTGTGGTGAAAAAGAAATCGATATTAAAAAAAAAAGAAGATCGCCAAGTGGAATAACAATTTCTAAAATAAAATTTGAAAAAAAAGTTACCAGACAGATTTAACAGAGAACATTTTCTATTATTTTTAAATGAATAGGATAAAATTGTGTCATGGTAGAAAACTTAAGGAAAAAAATTACCTGTCAAAGACCATTTTAAAGGTTTATTTCATAATTCATAAGCTCCATCAAAATTTTTGACTTGTTTGAACGGAACTTGTCGCATGTCTAACTTCGTGATCGAAAACATCATGGACGAAATCAGAGCGCTCGCATACGATGATGCGTAGCAGCTAATTGGATAGCTTGGCTTCTTTCAAAAAAGTTTTGACATGCTCAGAGTAGTACCAATTAGATGAAATTCAAGTACACCTCTTGGTCGTGGCTTAAGTTTACGACCGATCCAAGAAAATGAAGCAGGCCCTCGAGGGGATGGAAAAAAGGGCTTTGGTTGTCAGCTGTTGATGATGTTTGGTGGGTATCTGCAAGCAAATTTACGGATTCTGGTACACGTGTGCCGTAAGTATGGCTTTGAAACACTCCAGTGAGTCTTCGACCATCATCGTACCGAAGAAACTGACGAGCCAGTCGGGAAATAACAGATGCGTGTGCGCAACTAGTTCAGGTCAGTGTAATGTTCAAGAGCACGTTGTAAGAGCCCAGCTTTTTTATAAAGCTTATCTACATGCGTGTAATCATAATGCGAGAACATTTGATTGCCAAAGATTGCAATGCCACCTGTAACAATAAAAATTAGTTTGTTTCTTACATCACAGGTATTTCAATAAATATTAATGCATTGCATCAATTTTTAATATCTGAGAAGTGGAAATAAGGTTGATTTCAAGTAATCTCGTTTGGACGGCTCCCTCGTTCGGTCTGTTGTTCTTGAGGGCGTCAAGTAAAAATGCCGTGCACTGTTGCACCATATTTTGTTCCATAAAGATATCTACTATATGATGAATATCTGCTAGAGATTCATCATCCTGTACAAGCACTTGGACTGGTTTGCAAATCATCGGCATTGGCCAAATAACTTAAAGTAACGCCAAAGCGACCGCTGGTAACCTGTCTAATGGCCGCTCGTTTGTTAAACTGCGGATCTTGATTCAAGTATTTGTCTGCGTTTTTGCCACCCTCATTAGTATTTGATTGACCACCGATTCTATTCATGGCAATGGCAAGGATAGAGTGAGCCTCCAGTGAAATATTACCGAAACTCATGGCTCCCACAGCAAAGTGCTTGACAATTTCGTGAGGCTTAGTCTACGAGCGAAATGTCAACTGCAGTCTTGTTTTTTACCAATTCGAGTTGATCGCGAAGAGTGCAGACTTGGACAATTTTTATCAATGTTTGTCGATAACTTTCATACGCACTCCAATTTTTGGAACCAACGTATCCCTTTGGATGAAATAAAATGATAAATCATCCGCAAAACATGCCATTCCACAAAAAAATGTAGGCAATGCAAAATTACTCGCAAGACTAGCAATACTACCTTCACGAGTAAGTGCCTTTGTGTAGAAAAATAAGATAATACAAAACGCGTAAATAAAACATTTTTCGTAATTTTCTTACCGATTCAACATAATTTATATGTCAAACGCATGGATTTTTACACACCTTCAAGCATTTTTTAACAACTTCATCAGTTAGACCCACAGCTTCAAATATTTGAGGACGATTGTACGACTGCAATGTGGATATTCCCATTTTGGCCATTACTTTGGCAATACTGCCTTCGATTGCTTTCGGGTAACCCTAAAAATTCATACAAACTGTCAAGTTATACAAAAGAGCAATTAATTATTATTGGATTATATACATAAACTAATACTTTAAATATAACTTGATCAGTCATCGATTGATAAAGAAAAAAATCAGATCCAAGATCTTTAGCCATTTCAAAGACCAAGTAGGGGCAGATGCTATCTGCTCCATATCGCAGTAGGACGCTGCCTTTCTTCGAGTAAAAAATGATGCACTGATCCAAGAGCCAAAACAATGCTTACGGGTACTCTGAAAATACATTAAGTTTAATGAAATTTTTCACTCAAGACGCATGTGATAAAATTCGATATTTTGCCATGCATTTGTCTCCACTATCGAATTGCACTTAATATTTAATACCCTCCTGAAGTTCGAAGACACTGCAAACAAAAAATTGATGCATAACAATTGCAAAAGTTATAATAAAAAAGTTCTTAAACAATGCCTTTTAAGTAAATGATGACTTTCATCATCTGCAGTACACAACATAATCTTTTATTGTCTTTCTTCAACGTTGCATAATTGTATTAATCACCACATGACAAAAGAGACATATTGAACCATTATACCATATACCCTTTCAAAGTTCTTAATCAACAGTTAAGATCGTTTAATAACCAAATTAGGGCACTTTAGGGAGTGACCAGTTTAATAACTGACATGTGCTGATGAAAACAAAGAAAAGAGCACGTGATAAAAAAAAAGTTATAAAAAAGGAATTGTTCACGACCACATACAAAGGATCAAGAATAGCTAAGAATATTTTATGTGAATAAGATTTAAGTAGGTTAATCCAACAATTAAAATAAAAATCGTCATCTTATAAAAAAAACGGGAAAACCCATTAGGAAAGCAAGGGTACAAAGAATAGGTACGCGTGACGTTATAATGAAGGCATAATTCGCAACTTGCAACTGTGTCTATATAGAAACAAACATCAACTCACTTGTCGTAGAAGATCTTTAGAATGTTGATCTGACGCTTCCTTTTTACGGTGGCGTTTTCATTTTCCAGAGGAAATATTCGCGATAACATTTAAATGCCTGCTGCGTGAAAAACACATTTGCCAAAGTAGGGGCCTGTATTAGAAGCAGCAGCACCAGCTGCTCCTCCTCCTCCTCCTCCAAGCGATGATGCTCTCCTCCTCGGAAAAAACGACAGCCAACGACACATGAACCTCTCAGGAGTATTAGTCACTGTTGCTGAAAGGACTATTTTTTAGTATTCTCAGACAAGTTATTGAAAAATTTTACGTTCAAAGTTCAACACATACCTTTCAGTGCGATGACTTTACTGCACGATTTAAGATAGCCGAATTTGCAGAGATGTACACGGCAAGCGTTTTTGACGTCTCAAAGCTCAGAAATATTGCAACTACTAGAGGTCCGAAGCCTTCAAGCTCATGAATGAGTAACTTTGACTTGTCTTGCTTTGAACGTTTAACTGTAACAGGCAACATTAAGAACAGCACGCAAGCGGTCAAACATTTGCAGCGCTCACCTTGAAATTGGATATACTACAGCTCAGCGCTAGATGGACTGTATAGCGTCAAGACTGGGGACGCCACAGCTCAGAGTTTAGCATCTGGGAGGCGAAACTTCGGGCTATCGGAATTTAGAATTTTGAAAACACAACCGTAAACAAAAGTATTTCAATACAGTCTTGTGTGTAACCTTATAATAATAGATAATAACAAATTATGAAGTGTGTTTTTATATAAATACATACAGTAAACGATGGAATTTTATATTTATCCATAGATTTTATATAAGTTGTACTGTAGACCTTATAAAAATACGATTACAAAAACTTTTCTTCTCCGCGAGTCAACATTCAACACGCTATAGTTCGAAATCTTGCCTTCACTCGCTAGCCCGAAGTTTCTCCTCTCAGGTGCCAGATTTTGAGCTGTGGTGTCCCCACTCTTGACGCTCTACAGTCCATCTATCGCTGAGCTGTAGTATATCTAATTTTGAAGTGAGCGCTGCAAATATTTGACTGCTTGCGTATTGTTTTTATTTCGACTCACACAGTATGGTATTCGACAGTTTCTATTCTAGAGTGTCCAGACCTACAAGTGCAGAAGATTTTTGATCCGCAAAGCAACAATATTTATTTCTCTGTTGATGACCTCCACTGTGTTGCCCATAACTTTCCACCAACGCAAATAAATATATTAGCATTGTTGACCTGACTCGTCAAAATGCTAGTTACAAGCGTAAAGGTTACGTTTTTGGGCAGGAAAGAAGCACACTATAGCCTGATATTCCGTGATCTGGTGCTCCTATCGTACTGAACGGAGCTATAGCGACAATTGATGTATCGATATGACGCCCGGAACCATGGCGCCAATTCAGTAGGATTAGGACATCTGGAATAATTTCATACGATGCCCTGATACTGACGACGTGACGGTGACGACTGTTCGCAGTGTACACTTTGCCTTTTGTAACTAAAGCAAAGATTTGCTTGAGTTACTGTCAGCCAATTATTAAGTTTTTTATGAATAACTTATTGCACTAAGTTTCGTATACTACGTTTACAAAAATTTTCGAAGATCTTGCCAACGTCCGTATTAATTTTGCATATACGTTTGGAAAATTAGTACGGACGTTGGCAAAATCTTCGAAAATTTTTTTTACAACATAACTTTCTAAAATTAGAAAACAGCCGTATCTTAAGGAGGCTCCCTTGTGCAGAAATACCAACCCTCGTCATAGCTCTCGAATTTACTCACAAACTCAGGTATAGTGGGTATGACTGGCGCAAGGAAACACTAACCTGTGGAAATACAATGACTTGATCATTTTTCAATAGAATATCTCGAAATTTTCCAAGGTAACGCTTACTTTGCTAATTGTCATTTAAAAAGGGAGGTTTTTTTCTACAAAACGTGTGCGCTCTTATTACGGGAATTGTTGATTTATTAGAGTTTTTAAGTTGTTTTTATCGCGTGTGCGAACCCCACCACAAGAATATGTGTTAGAAAGCGCTACATTAAATTAATAATACCTCGAAATTTCGCAGAGTAAGCGATATAAATAATTCTATATTGGATTTAGTAGATTTTTAACTATTAAATTCATCTGGTCTTGGTTTGGGAACTGTGACGAGGGAGCCTTCTTAAAAAGGAAGCCAGATAGGCCAAAAATAATTCCACGTATAAAACATAATTACTGAGGTGCAAAAACATGTGACACGGATTTAATTAAATAATCGTAATAATTCTGAGAATAATTAAAGTCATATATAACAGGTACAACCTTTATATCTTACCTATAAGTTTATTTATATTATGTTCTCTATAATATATAACCCTGTAAGAAAAATTGGTACGTGACCAAAACCTATATTTTTTTTACTGATTTTTAGATTAGTAGGAATTAGTTAATCACGGGTAGCCAAAATTGAAAAAAATTCTATTCATCGGGTAAAAAGATTCCAACAAGAATTTTTCGTACACATATGATATGATGTCATATTAAATGCACTAATATTAATTTTAAATAAAAAGAAGTTTTGCCCCGCGTAATGGGGAATTAGGTGTAATCTAGTTTTCTCAGTTTCTATTATACCTAGTATAGTTACATTTAAGTTGGAAGTTTTACTTCTGCCGGGAGTCCCGAGACCAACAACTGATTTTTTTCAACTTCTAAATTTTTTTTAAAAAAAGTTTTTTTTAAAACTAAGACAAAATTGGAAAAAAAATATCAAATAAGTTTCAAATATTTTTCAATATGCAAAAAAAATTGTACTAATTTTTTTCATATCACTTTATTGATATGTGTCTTTAAACGTTTAACTGAAAGCAAACCTTTGAATGACAATTGTTGACTGACTTATGTGAATATTCCTAACCCTAAAGTTATGTTTACTAATTAAAAATAAAGATTAATATTTAAACACAAGAAAATCTTAAAATAAACGGTACACATAAAACATCAAGAATCACCCAAAACTTTCAGTAACTAAGTAGTTACTACGTACTTACTCCAGAAATGAGTTACACTGAAAATTAAGAAAAAAATTTTTCACTTAATTTATACTTACATTATTCGATACCTAAAGGTCAAACGATTGACAGCTCGGCTGTGCAAAATCACACGCTTGGGATCGAAATTTCTACGACATAGAATGTAATTCGCTAGATACGTTATCGATTTAATTAAATTTTCTTCGCATAAAGTTATAGTCGATAACGCAAAAGTAAGTTGTGTTTTGTAACAACAGTATACCTTCATAGATATATGCGGTTTACAAACTGTATATTATTTTTTTTCTTTCAATTAATTTAAACGAGTGGCGACATACAAATAGATTTAATTTTATGTTTTGAGCCTAAGGTAACGATTATAATGATCACTATTTTGATAATCTAACTTTAATTATTTATTGATGAAAATAGTCAAGGCACCATGCAAAAAAATCAAGAAAAGTGGTGGTCCTTTGTAACAATACGATATTTAGCATAAAATTTGGAGAAAAATATGTAGAATAAAATCCTAAGTCGGTGACTTTCATGGAGATACGGATAACCATCTTTAATTGCAAAATAACTTTAGAAAAGTGTTGTTTCCAGTTATTATTACATACCTCGAAAAGGTTTGATTTTGAAGGCAAATGTTAAGTTCAAAATTTTTTCAATAAGGTGATTTTGTATAAGGATGGAGTATAAAATAAAATTAGAAAATTTTTTCTATTGTTTCAACAAGATATTATAAACTTCACGATCGGTTGAACAGCATTTCGCTTCGATCATAACAATGTATTTAATTTTAGTAATAATAATAAATAAGAAAAATTGATTTTAATGAATTTTGACTTTTTTCCATCGAAAATTGTATTTTGCTACTTAAACAATTGCAAAGATCTCAGTCAAATATTTATACTTTCTTTCTTAACAAACGTCATGGGATTTGTCATAAAAAAACACGAATTAAAAAAAAACAATGCTCTAGCTCACTCTGAAGCCGAGATACAAAAAATTGGTGTTTTATCTGCAATAATAGACTGATATTCGAATTTTTTATCGCAAAAAGTTTGTTTATTATCTTCATGTAATTTTGCATCACACTGCCAGAGCACTTTCTAAATTTTATTGAAAGGGAATCTGGTGAAAGGCCTTTTTTAAAGTTGCTTATTTTTATTTGCCTATATATAAACATATCTAAATCCTGTACTTTTATATCAAATGACGTATAGTGAAATGTTAAACATGAAGTTTCTTTGTATAAAATATTGATTACGTTTTGTTTATAACAACGACGACATGGTCAGCGAAGCCGGAATTGAACAGCGCTTCATCTTCCAAAGTTTTAACATCAAAACAGAGCCAGCGGGTAAGATTCCGAGTACGCATATATCATAAATTATAAAAAACGCATAAAATTAATACTTTTCTTCATATAAATTTACAGACACGAGCATGGAAAGTAACAAAGTCACAGATGTGACAGATATAGTCAAAGTTTGTTGAAATATTTTACTATTATAAATAACAAATCTTCCAATAACTAGCAAACTTTACATTATTATTCTAGAAGCTGTGTCATATTCCCCCCCCTTCTAAAATTAGATCAAGTGAAGAATAAAGAGCTATTGGCGAGAAGAAAAGATGACAGCGAAGCAATGAAAAAGAAGGAACAAAAAGAAAAAGAAAAAAAAGGGAAAAAGAGACAGGAACAGAAAGACCATCAACGAGCAAAGTATAGCAGAATTGTAAAGGAAAGAAAGAAGAAGAAACGGTAAAAAAATGTCCAAAAACAGAAAATTGGCAAAGAAGAAATTTGGGCCAGAGTAAGAGAAACGTATATTGAGGTGGACAGAGAAGAAATGGAACATGTGTTTGAATTGTAAATCTGTATGAAAATTTTTGAAAGTTATAGTTCTAAAGGCGCCTTATGCGCAAGGGTAAATGATCGATTTCAGATTTTGATCTTGAAACAAAAATGTGACGGAAGTGGATTCTCCTCCTTTGCCCCACCCCTCATGACGTACTTCCGGTTTCCTCTACACCACATGATGCCAAATCACATCGCCATGCCACACATTTTTAATTTTATGAATTTTGTTTCTTCTTTTTCTTTTAATCAATTTAAAAAAAAAAAAAAAAACAGTTTCCCAAGGGATTCGAACCCCCAACCTCTTGCATTCTGACTACGGCCCTTTTCTACTCTGCTATGAGCAGTCCCAACAGAAGAAAATCTGATAACTTCATGTTATCTTACAGTTTGTAACTTATTTTTCATAAAAATTTTTATTTAATGTACATTAACTTATTTGGTTTCGTTATAAATTACGTAAACAATTTACTTAATAAAATAATTTTTTAAAAAAAAGTTCTTTAAATAAACTTAGAACTTCGTATATTTTAGCAGAGCATCCTTCCAATTCATCAATAATTATTTATTCCTACGTATTCAATTTGTTACTTTAACAATAAATCAATAAATTTTCATACAATTCTTTTAGATTTTTTCAAAATTTTCAAAAATTACAAAAAATTTTTCTGTACTGTACAAATACAATAATAAATTTTTATTGTGTTTTTTTCTTTTAAAATTGTTTCCTTCGTGATTTAAGTGGTTTTTTTATTTGAGGACGCTCTTTATATAGTTTGAGGGGGAAAGTTCAGGATTATGATAGGAACACTAATGTGTACAGTAAAGCTAGCAATTCTTTTTCTTACGTGGATGTACTCATATGCATGCTTTCACGCACACCTCATTCTCTTTTTCTAAATTTATTAAAAATTTAACTTGTAGGTCTATTTAAAAATTTGATAGGTTTTTCTAAAAGGAAACTTTTGTACCCAAAAAATTAGGAGATTCCTACAGATCATATAAATGCCATTTAATGTAATTTTTTTATATAGGTACGTGTTAAATTCCATTTTTTTAACGTATCATGTATAAAATAATGGTACAATCAAACAAGCTGAAATGTTTGTGGATATTTTTTATGCTATTTCAATATTCGTTTGACGTTTAAATATCTATTAAAAAACCTATGTGTGATGAACGTACTGAAGGGACATCAACTGGCATGTGATACAACCCTATTGAAGAAAACCGTACTACACCATAGTTTTTCTTAATTTTCTATGTAGAATAATATTTTGGGTACTAAATATGAACGAGAAATAAATGTGGGATCGAACGTGATGGATGTGAGTGTAACGTTACAGATGCATAATCAGCGTAGGCAGTAGAATGTTGTTCTAAAATTACCGGGTGGTACGATGAAAGTGCACAGTCTTGGACTGGCCAGCCTATACACTATTTTTATTGTATTGTGAAGTAATATATTGTCTATAATCGTCAACTCATAAGATATTAATTAAAATCATGCCCAATTAACGTAGGTATATTTATTCCACGATAATTGCATCATATCGTCATACACAATATTGTTTCATAGAAGGTATTTTTATACTCAAAATTATATTGTTTGCCATGTTATTTCATAGAAGTATAACTTCATACTTTGGTACCTAAGCACCCGCTGTCCACCGATTTTTTTTAATTTACTGTGCTCTATCAATAAAATTTTTTCAATAAAGAATGTGTTTTTGTATTGAGTTTTGAACTATATATGCATAAAAAGCACGCAATGGCTTAAAAGGTTAGGTTGTGGGTCAGTACGCAGTAAACCGTAGTTCAATTCCCAGCCAGTGCAACTTTTTCCAACAAGTATTTAGTACTTCAAAGAAAATACTATACAAAATCACCATTCGGTTTTCAATGGGTTAGTTTATAACTTCTGGCATCAAAACTATTTACCATATTCTCACCTTACGTATCAGCTTAGTCGCTTATGTCGCTATCTGATAAATAAGTTTTTGAGCCCAAGTATAGTTAAATCAAAATACCAGCTTAGTCAAAGACTAGTTAGCCAGTTTGTAGTCCCTTAAACCACTATTTTTTGAGAGCCAGTAAGCTCTTAGTGGCTCAGTTTGTGCTTGTTGCCCTATAAATTTAAGATTACATATATCAAATATGCTAGCTTAGTCCACAGCTAGTTGGCTAGTTTGTAGGCCCATAAACCACTAACCTCTTGAGAGTCAGTTAGCTCTCAGTGGTTTAGTTTATGCTTTCTGGCCCATGAATTTAAGATTGTACTGATTAAATATACCAGATTAGTCAAAGCTAGTTGGCCAGTTTTTAGGTCAGTGAGCTCTTAGTCCCAGCTAAAAATTTGTCATAAGTTCTTTCATAAGATCTTATATAATTTCTTATGTCATTTCTTATGCAATTTCTTACATATGTTATTATGTAAGTTCTCATATAAGTTCTTTAAATAGAACTTATGTCAGAACTCGTACACGATCTTACATTTGCTTATCAACCGAAAACTTACATAAGATCTTATGTAACTTCTTATTTAAGTTCTTATAAGAGTTCGTGTGGCAGTCGTTTAAACGTATTTAACTACTATCTACATATATACACGGTGAATTTAAAAATTTTTCCTGCATAAAAGCTGTTGAAATAGCTAATGTAAATTTAAAAGTACAAAAAAAATCACTTCTTACCTTCACTAAGGGGATTTGAACCTAGTCCGGAGAATCTCTAGACAAGTATCTTACCCACTTGGCCAGAGTGGATTCGATACATAAGAAAGAATTGACGTCCGCATAATTAAGGTACTTGTAAAACTGTTTATTTTTTCATTTTGTGGATAACATTTACCACCTTGGTCACCTCATTGGTTAATAAACAGTTTATAAATGTACACATAACATTATTTTGAGTCTGAAAATGCGTTTCTTGACAATAAATCTAGTAATTGATTTTACAACTACTTTTCGTTCACGTATTTTATTTCAACTTTACTTATACTTTTTATTCTAAGGGAAAAATAATCTATTTTTAAAAGTGTAATAAATATATTGTAATTGCTACAACAAAGTTGATGATTAACTTTTTCTCTTCAATACTTTAATGTCAGTATCGAAAACCAGCAGCAAAAATAATTTCTCACTTATTTATACATTACTCAAAAAATTATATAAATTCTTAAAATATAAGTTACTACATGATATAAAGTTTTTAAAAAAGTATTTGATTTAAATAAGAAGTGGAAAAGCACGTTACTTATTAACTAGTATCAGAGGTTGTAAAAAGCAATAACTTGAAGACTGAATAACATCGATGTTAGTATCAGATGTACCTTATGAGGACGTCAATTTTTTCCCATGTATCGAATCCACTCTGGCCAAGTGGGTAAGACACTTGACTAGGGATTCTCCGGACCAGGTTCAAATCCCCTTAGTGAAGGTAAGAGATTCTTTTTTTTCTATTTACTAATTTATATTAGTCTAACAGCTGTACTACAGAAAAAATTTTTAAATTCACCATGTATGTATCTAGATAGTAATTGAATACGTTTAAACGACTGATACACGAACTCTTATGTAAGTTCTTGGTTGAAAAGCAAATATAAGTTTGTATACAAGTTCTGACACAAGTTCTGTTAAAACAACTTATATAAGAACTAACGTAAGAACTAACATAAGAACTGACATAAGAAATTACATAAGAAATTACGCAAGAACTTATGTAAGACCTTATGACAAATTTATATACTCTTTTAGGCCACTGACCTTGTAATTATACTTACCAGTAGTATACTAGCTAACTCAATGACTAGTTGATGAGTTTTCAGGCCCACATGCACTACTACTTATGAAAGTCAGGTAGCTCTCAATCGTCTGGCCTTTGCTGTATGGCTACTAAACTACAACTTCACTTACAGAAGTTACCAGCTTGGTCACTGGCTGATTGGTGTGTTTTAGGTGGTCCATATGCATGTGCAAAAAGCACGTCTCAAGATACTTAGTTACATATCAGTGGTTCTGTTTATTGGTCACTACATTGGACATCATCATATCCTTATCAAATATACAAGCTTAGTCTGGCATTAGCTAGCTGGTATATTTTTAGGCCCATATAACATCACTCTTGAGAGCTACTTAGCTCTTAGTGATTTGTTATGTGCTTCCTTGCAATTCAACTTGTTATTACACTTACCAAATTCATCAGCTCAGACACTAGCTGAGAAGTAAATTTTTTAGTCCATGTCTTATGAAGAAAAAACTATACAAAGGAGTCAATTAGCGCTCAGTGATTTAGTTTAACCATCTTGGCCCTGAATTGGGAATTTCACGTTATTTGTGACAAAGTGCACAGTGCTTGACAGTGCATGCACACCTTAAAATCGTAAATTATCCGTATGCATGTATGTATACATCATATTTATATACATCAGCGATAGTTTACAGCTTGGCGAGCGGTGGCTGAAGGTTGCGGTCAGCATCAATTTTTTGAACATCGCTGCCATCACGGCCACCACTGAGGCTGCTGGTTATATCCACTGGAGGGCGCACGAGCATGACTTCAGGTCCGAATATGATACTTGGTGCAAGACTAAGCAAATATGTCAAGAGCCAAACGATTTTGTTTTACGCTATACAGCATATTTGATTGCATGCCAATTTTCAAAATGTCTCATGACTAACATGTTGAGCCAAGTTTGTCCTACATAACCATTATAAAAACCAATGGATGATACTTCTTTGGAATTTTCTGTAATAGCAAAGTGAGGTTTATGTATAACCATAAAAAAAATTATTAACCAGTACAGTATTACACCATAAAGCATGGTGACACACGGGGCCCATGTTTATTCAACAGTGGTTCGTAAGAATTTTAAAATTTCCACTTCACGGTAAATTAGAAAATAAATTCAAATAAATTAAAGTTAAATTATTATACGTACGATGTTACATAATTATTACAAATCTGTTTTGTAGTACGATAAATTATTGTTGTATAATCATTTATAAATATATACCCAATACCCCTGTTGGGCTCCAATGTTGCTTGTTTGCATAATTATGTAAGCAACTGAACCTTTGAAAATACTTTAATTGTAATATTATTTTTGTTCAATCACTCTAACCTGTCTTAGTTGAACATCTCTTTAGATTGTAAAAACCATATAAGACAAACCATTAACAACTTGGTCAAGTTACTTTTACTTACATTTAACATAACAACTAGTAAAATAAATGACTACAGTATACAATAATAAGGTTCTTGTTATCCGGTTGGCTATATTCACAATTATTCAAATCTGAGCTTATCATTAACACAATTACCAATAATCAACAGTGTTGATCAATACTTGATGAATATTCACATTTATAACAATCAAAACACACTAGGTTCGTAATCTTTATAGTCTTTATTAGAACTTAAGCATTGCAAAAACAGTTGTTTCAGTACAGAGTACCTTCTTCAGACAGCTACCAAATTCCAACTAAACTATATTAGATTGCATTGTTATATTATATGCATATGGAATCCAGGGTCAATACATAATCATACAATATGAATATATATTTACACAGGAGTGACACTAAAATTTTAAATTTAATAAAGGTGAACTATTAAGATCTAACTGCTCGTTTAATAGATTGTCTACCTAAATTTTTGAACTTATTGGTTTCTATTGCTTCTAAAAAATCTAGTTTTACTTTTATTACAAATATGCAAGATTTCATAATGGTCATTAAAAATATGTTTACATTCTTTCAAATGACTAGAATACGTTGATTTTTGAGTCTTGTTAAAAGCACTTTAATGTTCTTTATTTCGATTTCCAAACGTTCTACCCATCTGGCAAAAATACAATTTATCACAACCTATAGTGTGCCACAATATCTCTTAAAAACGCCTAATTTATTTTCTTTGTTGATTTTGTCTTTGTTGTTGTTTATTATTTTTTGGAAATTTTTATTCGTCTTGAAAGCTAAATCAATATCACACTGTTTCAAAAATTGAGCAATTTTATGAGTATGGGTGTAAGGAGGTCGGTGTAAGTTAATACGTGGTACTGACGATTTATTATCATCCTTTACAGACAAAAGAAAGTCTCAGATAGTACATTACGATACTAGTGCGCGGGGAAGGCGATTGACGCACGCGTGCAAGTCACATAACCTATCGCACGTGTGATGTATACAACTTTTTGACACAGCGTGCGTGGAAAACGAGATTATGAGGCATCTCATGTGGCTTTGCAAATACCTCAACGTACATACGCACTTGCACGAGTACGCAGCACGAGCTATAAGTAGCGTATGTAAATCGAGTTCTTTAGAGCCACAATAGATGACTCATAGTCGAGCTCCCACGCACGGCGTGTCAAAAAATTAATTTCGTTATTATTTTTGATTTCTAATGTAAGTTCTATGTCGCTATGTAAACTATTAATAAAATTAAAGCGAATATCTAACTGTCTCCGAGCACCCGTCCAATAAAAAATGATATCGTCTACGTACATATATATGACAAAACAATAAATAGTTAGAGGGTGAATAAGACATTTTGTTTGTTCGAGATCGTTCATAAAGATTTCTGAATGTAATGAACCGATTGGGTTGCCCATAATCAGACCATTGCATCTTTAGTAAAATAAAGTTTATTTTGGAATTGAAAATTATCATGACTGAGAACTCTTTTTAATATAAATAAGATTTATTGGTGAACCAATTTATCTATTTTATACGAAGGTACCTCGTTGCCTTCTATTACGACAATGCAATACATTGCCTGTAAGGCGCAATTAAAGTTATCTGTTTGAACTGGATAGTTAAGAAAAATTTTGCTGTATCCAAGATTCCATGTTCTTATGCAATTTAGACTTTAAGAAATAAATTTCAATGAATTCTGCAAGAACTTAAAAAAGTTGATACTGCAAGTCATAAATCTACAATTTCATTAGCCGTTCCTAACTAAGGGATCAATATGATAAAGTGTTTAATTATCAATATCAACGAAAAACGTGGAATAATGTTCATTTTTTTATATACAGCAGTTACTTTTAATTTTATATCATTATTTAAATTATACATGAATTAATTATCTGAAGATATTTTCATTTTTACGTCAACCAGTATCATTTTTAGTAATAAAAAAAAATATATTGTATTTGTCTATTATATTTCTTTCAATAATCAACATAACAAGTTTAAAAAATACTTTGAAATTCTTTATAATACATGTATAATTAATACTCTGGCGCGTGAAAAACGCCAATATAAATTTATCAACTTCAACATACTTCTGAAAATCAGTAAAGGGATGGTTTTCAAGTCTTTTGTAACGAGCTTTCAAATATACATGATCGTTTTTTCTGTAATAATTAGAGTTATTAAATGAAATATTGTGCAATTTTTCAATATTCTAAGTGAATTTATCAGATGGTACAACATCTAGCACATCTGCTTCAACTGCATTCTCTTGCAGGAATAGTTTTCATAAAGTCTTACCTATTTGACTTAAAGATCTTTCTAACTTCAATTTTTTTAGAGATTGTTCAATATGGTGCTTTTATCTATTTCATTCTTGATAAACAATTTATAACCATACCTTCTTCCAAACATATCCTCTTCATTATTAATTAAAGCAATATCGTCAGATAGTTCACACTTATCGCTTAGAGTTTGATTAGTTTTCCACCTTTTTCTAGAAGGTGAACTTTTTTTAATTTTTTCTACTATCGCATCAGTAGGCTCGAAATTGAGAATATCGTGATAATAACGTATCTAATAATAAGCCAATAACTCCCCACGTAAATTTATAAAAGTCAGACGGTTTCTGAGATACATTTTTTATCAAATTCATCAAACTCCACACTCCGTCTGAACGAGCGTTTGAACTAAAGATGGTAAAAACTTGAACGGCAAATGACGCTAAGTCTGAAAAAATATTGGTGTTGCCATTATGTACATCTTGTAGAATAAATTAATCATAAATTATCTATATCCGCTGCCTCATTCAATTTCTGTAAAATATTTTAATGAAATGTGTGTTGGCTTAAGAATTTTTATCGCTAGTTTATTGTTGTTTTTATTTCATTCTTATCACCTAAGATACATTTGCAACTTTAAAAAACATCATCTACACCAGAATATTCCTGGTGAAATTTCTTACTGACCGCAATGTTATTATTAAAAAACGTAACACACAAATGACAACAGTCATCAACATTAAGTTGTTTTCTTACTTTATTACATACGTGAATATAAACGTTTAATGTTGTAACATATTAGCCAGGGATTGCGACTAACGTGTGTGATTATTAAAACTTTACCTTTAATACCTTTATTTATGCTATGCCATGCAACTTTTTGTTAACATGAATTGGGAAAGGACCGGGTACAGCCAGTATTGTGCATCACTGATTGCAGCAACAGGTAGTGCCGTACAGCAATTGCAATTGGATAGCCTTTTACTTTATTCAGAAGCACTAATTAATCGAACACTGAGGCACCACTCTGTCACAGCTGCACTCGGCGCTGCTCAAGACGAGACACGACAATAAGACACCCTTGACTATTAACTGCTTATTTATTTATGTTAACAACGGTCATTAAGATTATACTTATGGTGCAGCACACCACAAAGGCGACGATTCCTGTGTTGTGGCTTGCTGTTGCCACTAATTAGTATATCGTGGTGTGGTCCACCTGGTAACTAGCAATAGGGGACTCGGACTGACTCTATATGGCATTAGAGAAGGATAACTAGGGATGACTATTTTCACGCACGTGATACACAGTACCAACTCTATATATATTCACATACCAGGATATTGCTCCGTTGGAGTGCTTGGTGATTCTCCGGGCGATGCTACGAGCGTTAAGGGCACCAGGGAATCTGGGTGACCGTGTGAGGGCTGGCTCGTGTGTGTGTGTGTGGCACTGGGGTCACGACTTCACGACGTCACAGTAACTCGGCAGGCGAGAGTCTGCTGAGACCGCGCCGTGATGCTGCGGTGCCAGGTCACTGCCAGCCTCGCAGCAAGCTCAAGTGTCTGTTCTTGTCTCGCCGCGCAGGCGCACCGTATACTATATAGCCTAGCACACACCATCAGCGTATCAGCCAACACAGCACTACAGACTGACCATCGTTACTATAATTTTTCTCCCGGGACACCGACCGTTCACAGATACATTCCCTTAACATTGCACACACACATCCTCAATGTACGGGTATAGGACGAACAGAAAGAGAGTCAGACCGAGCTCTATAGTTACTCTCACTGCTATGGCCTCCGGGCCTAATACCGGGATTCCGTACTCCTTAGCAAGCCACATTCAGGAGAGAGAGAGCTACCTACGAAACTCTCGTCACTTATTGCCAGTGACAAGGGCTCTGTGACGTGTTTGGATGTATTTCCAATTCATCATGTCACAATGTACATTCCAATACCTCTAATTGGTCACTATTAAAGCAATCTACGTCACACAAATATTGTTGTTTTTGCAACTATGTACATATTATTCAACGTTTTATATTTATTATAAAATAATTCATTACTCCACGATAAATTATTTTATGTAACATGCATGTCAACGTACGATTCATCCATAAAACACTTCAGGAAATAAATGAATAAGTTAGTTAAACTTTCATGATTTTGTGGTACCATAGGTGCTTTAGGTTGTAAACATTTATTAAGATATTTTACTTTTTTTACTACAGATTATAGAAATACGTAAATAATTTTGATTTTTAGATCCATTAACATACTCACAATATATAAGGGAGACTTTGGAGACTAAGGAAGATTCTTTTGAATTCAGTTTTGTAAAATTATGTGCGTTCGTCTTCAAAATATTTCGTCAAAGCGCAATAATGACAGAAAATTCGTAATATACATTCGTAATTTATCAACCACCTAATCCCTGTGAGTTTCAAATTTCCAATTAACATGTTTTGCGCAAAATGTATCTTTTACTCTTCGGAAAATTGTTTCAGCATCTTCCTTAGTATGTATATTACTATCATAAACTGGAATAAGATCTGGTAAAGTTTCAACAATTTTTTTTGTCTGGATTCAGTCTGTTGCAACATTTAAATCATGAAGTGTGTGTTTCATAAATGCAACTAACTTTTTTGAGACAAAAACGAATTATCTTTGGAAGTGGCGTAAGCGGCTAATTTAATTTGAGCTTTTGCTTCTTCAATATCGGAAGAATAAGTTTCTTCAACAACGTTTTTCTTGTGTTCTGCTGTTTTTGAGTGAGCGTTGATGACAATTCTTCTTTTTGTGTACTTTTGGTTACATACAGTAAGTTTTGTAATTAAATTATACATCCTTAGAGATACGATTTATTGAAATAAAAAGAAAAAAAAAATTGTATATGCACTGTAAGAAAAATAAAATGATTGCATGTTTCGCCACGTGTTATCTTATGTACAATGATTGTACAGTTGTTACTACATAAATTTTATTCTAAAAAAGACACACTCTGCCACTCATAATTTTTTACGATTTTTGAAACTGCACAAAATTTTTGTTTTACTCTACACGCAAGACCTACTCGACCACAGCCTCATCCCACACTTCGTTGTTGAACAAATTGCATTAACGTTGGGGTAAAAGTGTGTCGCAAAATTCGATGTTAAAAAAAAAAATCAATTCCAAAGCCATATAAAACTATGTAGAACATAAATTCAAACTGCTTGGAAAGAAGTGCAGTTTTTACATGAACAATATGAGCCATGTTGGGTTCAGATCGGTTCAGCTATTTTTTCGCACATAGCAAAAAACTGCCATTTTGACCCATTTTTTTGATATTGAATAAATCGCATTCTATACCATATTTAGAGCTCAAATTTTAATACAAGTCAGATATCATAGCCCTTATCATACACACAATTTCAGCCTTATCGGTTCCAAATTTTTTTCGAACCGCAGCAAAAACCAATAAAGGTCCTTCCGAAAAATGGCTGTAAGAAAGTTGTTAGCCAACATGTATACATTTTTCAAACGTAATTTGCGTCGTCTATATTTACTCTATAACTACCTAAAACGCCATTTATTTTAACTAATTAGAAGTATCTTAAAAATTGATTGCAAGAAATGATTACAATTCTTCTGTTTTCTTCTAGACGCAAAAAACATGTTTTGGCCATTCTTGCCATTTTTTATGCTTTTGCTGACATTTCTACTTATTCAATTTTGTTTCAATTTGTTATAATACATTATAACTACTACCCTATTTTTTTTGAGCTTGTATTTTCTGGGCTGAAAAACTAATTCTACCATACTAAAAACGTGGAAGGCATTCCAAGTCGTAAAAATTTCAAGTATGACAAGACCAAAAAAACTTTTGTAATTAAAGTCCACAAATTTTGTAGCTACCATCGATAACGTTTAACACCAAGTATCTCTCAGAATGCACACAAATTACAGCTTCTACAAGTATCCAAGCAGAATAGTACGACAAATTAAAAATTAGCTTGTCAAGAGTATCTATGCCATTAAACTATGACCAAGAATATCGTAGAATTTGTGAAAATAATTCAGTAAAGTTTTTGACGTGAGCTTTAATTGCTTTTGAAAAATTCGAAAAGATGGTCTGTGTTTTATGTTACGAAGTTCGTAGTTAAAAAAATCTTAGTAGTTTAATAATTTCAGAAAATACGTACAATTTTTACCTTTACGAGAGTTTTGACACTAGTTTTGAATCCTCATAACTTTCCAGGAGTACAGAAAAAAAAGTACAATTTTTTAAACAATTAACTTTTTGTAGGTAACACTAATATTAAAAAATATCTAAAAGAGTTGCAAAATCAGATTGGACTTAGTGTTCAAAAAAAGTTTTGAAAAGTATGTATTAGGACCCACATTGCTTGCTCTTAGTATTGGGATGTACTACATTGTAACTATTAGAATAATTTATACATTTATTGAACGAAGTGAATGTCATAAATATAATGAAATATTTAATTCAAATAAATAGTTAACTTAAGATTCACGAAGAATTCAAATGATTAATTTGTCATATTTATGGAATCAATCAACAACAACACCATTTTCCAAATTTTTAGTTAGTTTTTTGCTTGTATCTCCGTTTCTAATACTCTTGTAAAAAGTTTTGACCGTCAATCTCTTTGTCATCAAACTACCTATAAAATAGTAATGGCAAGAAAGTGCCCAAAAAATTCTTGATACCGAGAAACTTTCGGTCGACGTAGAAAAAAACCATCATGGTAATTTGAACATTGCGATAAGAACACGAGGTCTGTCCGGAAAGTATGAAGCTTATCTCTACAACTCCATGCTGGCGTCATTATTCGTCGTTTGGTGCGTAGCATCCCTCAAAGTAATTCCAATTCGATTGAACAGAACGGTTTCAGCGATGTTTCCACTTCTCAAAACACTCTTGGAACTCACTTTTAGGAATGGCCTTGAGTTCTCTCGTCGCATTATTCTCAAAGTAGTTTTTTCAGTTTTGTAAACAACCAAAGGACACAGGGGGCTATGCCAGGACTGACAGGAGTTTATCGCAGTAATGCGATACTGTGTTATGGAGGTTTGGGAAAAAAGTTCAAAATAGAGAAACCAGCCAAAAAAATGTATGTTACATTTGAGCATACTAAGAGTGCACATGAATTGTTTCAGATTTTTTACCAAGGGGAATTTTCGAGAAGAAAGATATTAATATTGACAGTTTAACGTTGGTCTCTTATGAGAGAGTGAGGTTAGGTTCACCTTTCAATTGAAATTAAGGTATATTCTAAATGTGTTGAAATGAAAAAAAAAAAAAAAAACGACACCTTGGCACAAAAAAAGATGCTCGACAAAAAAATCAAGCCTTGCCAGACATTTAAAAAAAATGTAATCAGTTATAGTTTCAAGTTTGTAGAGTACAAAGAAAGGTGCGAGGTACAGAAGGTACATCTGTGCGGGCAAGTGGGATTTACCGTTCCTCACCTCTCTGAATAATAGGTACTCCCAAACCTCCTTAAGTCAAATACTGGTGCACAAGATTTGAAGATTTGATAAATGCGTTGGCGCATTATCCTGATGAAGGAGCCAGTCACTACTTGACTAAAAGTTTGGGCGTTTTCTTCTCGCTGCTTCACGCAAACGTTTTCAAACTTCAACGTAAAATTCTTTATTGATTGTCTGACCTACTGGTGCATATTGGTACATATACGTAAAGATGATACACAAATTTTTTTTGCAAATTACGTTTAATTGTTAAATCCTTTATTTCAGAAAAAACCAATTCCTTGTTTCTCATAGTAAATACCAATTCCTCGCTTCAGAATAAGCTGGAGCATTTTGTTTTTTTAAATTTGTATTATTTTATGATAAGTCATAATGACGTTTGTTAGAAAAAAAGTATGCGAATATGACTGAGATATTTGCATTTGTTTAAGTTGCAAAATAAAATTTTTGGTGGAAAAACGTCAGGATTCACAAAAGATAACTTTTTTTTCAGTTTCACTTAAAAAAAGTAACTAAAAAGAAACTAACGATTATTTTGCAATTTTACAAACAACTATTTGTTTTGCAACTTAATATCTATATTTTCTTACGGCTATGTACAAATTATCATGAAAGTTTCTTTTTACGTCGATCAAAAGTTTTTCGGTATAAAAATTTTTTTCTGCCCTTTTATGCCATTAACGTGTTAGTAATAATAAATCATAGGTTCTTAAAAAGTGTGTATTTTGTAGGAAAATTAAAGACAAAGAGGTCAAACAATTTCTCTAGGAGCAGTGGAGATATAAGCAAGAAACTAAACGAAAAATTAAGCATTTTTGCATAAACTGACAAATGAATAAATGAAGCTGACTTTTGATTTGGACAAAACTATTTTTTCCGTATACCTGGGAAAATTCTGTAGGGTACGACCAATTTTTTCTCTACTGAAAAACATAAGATTAAATCGTATTTTTTTGTCTCTGAGCAATGGACTAATACTTAAAACCTGGAAAACTATGTAGTTCTCATTCCTTGGTGTGATACGTAATTATAATTATGATAACTTTTTTTAGAGACTATAGTGTACTTGGATGTTGTAAGACCGTTGGTCAACAATAAATCGCCTGTCTACGAATGAGATTCTGGACACGTGCTGGTTGATGGTGAAAAAATAAGCTGATTCTAAATTCTGATAGTAACAACACTAACTATCGAAATTGCAAGAAAACACAAAAAACAAACAAAGCAACACAATGTAGAAAAAACTTACATCATGATTTGTATTAGGGGTGTTAACAACATCGCATTCGAGGAAGTAGGTAAACACATATAACTGGTTGGACAAGGATCCAACGAATAAGACGAATAAGCGTAGATTAGTAAAAGGAAATTTGGTAGACAGCAGCGCCACTGCTTGGCAGAGTCCAATGACTTAATGACTATAACTAACTAAATGTGTAAAAAAATGGAAAAAATGGACATTTGTGACCGTTGTCTGTCGTTCTCTGACGAACAAAATTATCAGGAGTAAGAAATGGCAACAAGCGTAAATTTACGGTGCAGAGAGGTTATTATATATTCACTGACGATTTAATTAGTAAAAAAAAATAATTTGTACTTTTTGCGACCAAAATAGTCGTAATAGTATCTGTCATAAGAATTACATTTTTTTAATTTCATTATGAATGTTATAAGTAAAAAAAAAATGATCTACTGCATTATATATTTTAAATTAAAACTTTAGCATCTACTATCTGCAATTATCAAATAATTTTTTTTTAAACGTACAATAACTGACAAAAATGGATAAAAAGTTTTACTAATTATTTATGAAATTGTTTCTTTGTCGTTAATTTATTATGAAATTAGATAAGATAAATAAAAAGTTTCGTTAGAAAAAAGTTTTTATCAATAACTTTAGTTTATATCTATAATCTGTCTCTATGCTATGCTTTTTTTTTAAATTTATACTCGATAAATTGCTTACAGATCAACGGAATAAATAATTTAACACAATGTATTTGTAGGCACATAAATAATAAAGGCATGAATTTTCAGCACGTAATTTAAATACGACTTGTAAGAACATACTTCGTCTACTACTAAAAGAAAAATTTCACACTATTATTATCATTGCATGGACGAAAACAACACCTTGGAACATTCAGCTATCCAAGATATTTACCTGTTGTTTACTTACAATTAAAAAAAAAAAAAAAAATTACTTTTGTGACTAAAAAGGTAATAAACACAAAACGACCAACGTGGACGACCCCAGTGGGTACATCACAGCAAGTTTGCACAGACGATCGTAATATTTGACTATGCTGTCCTAGCCTTTGGACGTTACATGCATAGATTGGAGTCGTAACTGCCGATTGTCATGCCGATATGAGCAATGCATGCTGACTGTGAATGAAATATCTAAGTTTCTTCTTCAGAGCTTGAAGTTGTCATTTTTAGTGTAAGCAGTGATCGCTGAGACTGATTAAAATGTAGGAGCTCCTTTTTTATAGGGACAGAATCCATACTTATTGATTAAGCTGATGTGCCCGTTGTTCCGTGATTGTTGGTAAATGTTGTTGAACCCTGAACGGAAGATAATTGTAGAAAATTTTGCACATTGTTGTACAAAACTTGATTCGACGAAAAGTATTAAAAAATTGTACCTTAGGTACTTGTGCATCATGAAAGCTCCAGTTGACAATGAATAATTTTTCAGCTTACTCATCTATACAACAGTAACAAAAAAAATAATATAGCACTACCATTTTTTTGTGAAGAAAAAGTTGTTCTCACAATTATCATATTTAGTAACAAATGTTACCCAGGAAACAGTAAGCACATACTAGTACAAGGACAGAAATATCTGCAATATCAAAAAAAGTGTTGACAAGTTTTTAAAATTACGTGTTAACTCAAGGGTCAGAGAAATTATGTTAGAAAATTATAACAAACAGTAATAGAGCATAAAAATAAGTGCTAAGTTGTTGATAAAAAGTTTCAGACCTAGAATCCTGTAACTTTCAGGTTTTTTATCATTGATTAAGTATCCTTGCTGTGTACGTACAGTAAAACGTCAAAGTGACACAATAATAAGTATGCTAATTTTATGAGCTTCAACGAGATCAAAAACAACGATTACATTTTATTGATTTCCTGATACGGTGACCAACTTGTACAGGCCTCAGCGAGTACAACACAGTTTGCACAAAAGATCGTATAATACCCATGCACAATACCCATAGGCTTGTCTATGTCACTCTTAATTCTACACGCACCACCGGGATACAAACAATGCAAGTTTTGCAGGAATAACCCATATACAAAACTCTATAAGCTCAAGCTCTGGACTTCGAGCCTTAAGAAATCCATGAATGGTGACAGAATCATATCAGTGCGCGCGCACCTGTAAGCTGAAAATAATTCTGCACTATCTTAGTCTCTTGAGTCTGCGTCTCTGTCGCTCAATTTACCAATAACCACTCATAAACAAAGTCTTAATTGTAATTATAGGTACTTATACAAAGAAAATATCAGTGGTGATAGGCATCAGTTACTGGTGCAGGGTGCAAAAGCAAATGCTAAGAGCGAGACACGTGAGTGTAGATTTGACTCTCCTTTTTCTGTGTGCTGTTCTATAAATCAAAAATTTTCCATGTATTGGAGTGTATCAGAGTCTGTCTATTGCGTCTTGGCTAAAGAGTGTTAATAATATCTTAAATAGTTACTCCTATTTCCAGTTTTACTATAACTGTAAACTCAACAATCAATCAAACTGTAAGAGTGTCTTTTGCTCCAAGAGTTTTTCAAGAGCCTTAGGCGATGCAGGTGTACACTTGAGTAAATGTCTTTTCTTTTCCTGCGTTTGCTCATATGTGCAGAACTTTCAAAAGTATGAGCTGCGTAATATACTGCAGTTCTGCAAATAGATAAAAGGTGAAATTATACATGAAAGATAAAGCCTGGAGGTACTTACCAAATAAACTTCTTTTTTGGAGAGCTTGAAAGCTGGGCTAAGTACGTTTGTAACGCTGCATTTTACTAATATTTTGACGCTTAATTTGAATTTACGAATATATAAAGTTTCACCAAAAGGAAGTGACTTTCTGAAAAGCACACGCTTTGAAGACGATGGGGTCTTTCATGTGTTTCTTGGCTGTTGGCTGCTGCTGTCTTCTGGTGGCTTTCTCATTTACTTTTGTGGACGCCAAGGGTTTCAAGCGCAAGTTCGATGGAGACTTTGAATTCGCTGAAGAGGTAATTAGACTTTGACTTATTCGTCAATGACATCTCCAACATACCTTTACTTCTGCACTCCTCGAAACTTTTTTTTTCGGTAAGGCTGATAGTACTTAATAGCTTTCGCTTAAGGTAAATCAGTACCCTAGTAGCTCTTAACCTATTTAGTAAGATAGATAATCATTGATTTTATAGAATAGTAATTATTAACTATCTTCCGCTCACGTGTTACTTATTTAAGAATACTTAAGGTGGCTCCAGCGCCTAGTGCCGTATCAAAATGGGGAGACTAAAAATTAATCATTATTTTCTTTAAAATATGGTATAAAATTATCGTAGAGACTGTTGTAAGCCATTTTTTACATTTTATCTGTTACTTTAGTGAGTACATATAAAAAAACAAAAAAGTGTTATGCTGCCCTAATTGATGAACTGTTACGGTACGCTCCTAAGTTCAAGAATGTGGCAACATTGCTCAGCTGTAGTCATACCTATATATATGTACTCTGCAGAATGCAGACAGCTGAGAGCTGACTTGCACTCGCAACTGTATACTTAGTCTCCGATTATTTAAAGATTTTGTTCAATAACAAGACACTTTTCTCATGTCATCAAAAACTACGTAATAATATATACGAGATAGTATATTTTTTACACCCTACGGGTTATTTATATAAGTGCAGCAGTAGGTTGTATATCGCGTAAGCTTGCATTTCCTATCCAACCCGTCTTAAAACTACGATTTTGTTAGCATGATTTCTTACAATTTTCATTGTAAACCTTAATTTTTTTTTTATACGAATAGAAAGCTGGGAATTCAAAGAATATAATTTAATTTTATTAACCTCGGTTGGGTTATTTATAATTTTAACATTGAGGCCACTGGAGCCACTTTAATACCTCAAAATCGACAAAACAGAGAAAATAAATTTAACTAAATGACAAAAGTTAAGAATAACTGGATCACTTACGCATACATATCCTGGAGGTGCACAAAATTTTCTTCAAATTAGTATATCTTCAAAACAAAATGGAACGTATGTCTAACCCCATAACATTTACCTTTTAACAAAAGTAAATTGTTGCGTAAGTTTGATATGTTGCAATGAATAAAGTAAACTATTAATTTGAATTTGTAGTAACTAATAACAAATTTTTTGTTGTTATACAGTTGAAGTAAAAAAAAAAAGAACGAAACAAATAAAGACAATTTTTTTCTATACAATGCGCTTTTTTTCTCTCTGTACTGATGTTGTCTTTGGAAGAAAAGATAACTGTTTATATATACATATATATATATATATACTTACGTATTAATACCTTTCATAATATAAAATAAATCATTAAAGTAATTGCAAACTGTTTTATATAGTTAACATGAAAAATTATTTATTTTAAAAAACTCTATTTTCTTCAACACATTGATTTTTTTTTTTTTAACTATTTTTTTTTACTAAACATCATTTGTGAAAATTATAGTGATTCATATGGACACAAAAAATTATTCTTGTATTATTAAGCTGATAAGGAGACATCAATTTTACGAGTTAAAATCAGTATACTGTCATTACGTATCAATTAAACGGTATGCAGTAGCCTTATTATGTACCCATGACAGCTTGATAGGCTCTTTTTTTTATTTTTCAGTGAACTAATACTTTGTA
Source organism: Copidosoma floridanum (assembly GCF_036245765.1). NCBI lineage: Eukaryota > Metazoa > Arthropoda > Insecta > Hymenoptera > Encyrtidae > Copidosoma > Copidosoma floridanum. The sequence goes on from NW_028321907.1 coordinate 26,805,561, forward strand.
GATATGCAGTAGTTGCAATCAATATATGAACATTCTGTCAGACGACAATTGATCAAGTATCAAATATTTTTCATTTATTTAGATAGTGCCTGTATACATGGGTCGTTCTACTGAAAACGGCATATTTCGAGGGCCGGAATGGACAAACACTTAATATGGATTTTTTATTTTCCTAAAAATTTTTTTGTATTGTCCGTGATCAAAATCAACTAAAGTTTTTAGGGTCCTGCTAGATCTGCTCAAAAAAATTTTTTAAGACTTTTTATTGTATTTTTAAAAAATAGTAGCGTTACGGGTTGGAAAAATTATCTTAAGATCATTATGATACCACTCACAATGAAAATTTAACTTTATTCTTGACTTGTAAGTACGATGAACTGTATCTCTAATATTATGTACTATACTATTCCAACCGATAAGCTAAGACCCAGTGAAGATACACTGCTTTTTGTATTGTTACGGGATAGCTTTACGAACTCTTAGCAAAAAAAGGAGCGTTACGGGCTCTTATAAAACCATTGCTTATAGAACCAATATTGCTTAAAATTTTTAAAGAAGTATTGAATTCAAATTCAAAAAGAAATTAAATTTTTAATTTTAAACGTCTTATCATGATTTCAAAATGTTTTTGAATTTTAAACACACGCATATTACCTTTTCAGAAGTTCCTGTATTTTCAAGTAATGGAATCTAATTTTGATTTAAATACCTTCTTTAAAAATATTATACATTACTATATTAAATGTAAGAATGTATCTTAAAATTAAAAGAATCTGATTTCAAAATCAAGTTACGTATTTGTGATTTGCTTCAAATACATGTGTATTAATTTGGCCTGAATTTCCGTAACAGTGATATAATGAATATGCTACCGCATATTGTTTCATTCACCGATTCACCATACGTAATGTTTCTCAGTATACTTTTTGAACACGTAAGATCAATTTCTTCTTTTTATGAAATCGGATCACCTACAATTTTTACCAATTACCGACTTACCTCTGTCTAGTAGCTAAAAATAGTTAATCTTCATTTTATCGAGGGTACTTAATACGAACATCATATTTATTTTTGTCTAAAATTGGGGCTTAATCGTCAAAATTGATTTTTAAAACGAAGATGCGAGAAAAATTATTTTTCGATTTTTGCAGTTCAACTTGATGAATTTAGCAGTAAAATTTAATGGCATACTTTTAAGACATTCTTTTAAACAACTAAATAGGTCCAGAAGTTTCAAAATATTTCGAAGCATGGTAGGAAATTACAAAAAAAAATTATTTTCCATTACATGGTTTACTTATATTTCTAAATTTACAGCATTACAGTTGACACTTTAAAGAAGTTTTTTGCCAAATTTCAGACATCCAATTGAAAAAAGTATATGGCGATTTTGAAGAGAGTGCTGTCTCTACATGTCTCAAACGCAATCAATTGGCAAGCATAAATGCAGTTGCAATTTTTTCGTAAGCTTATATTTTCAATTAATGTTCTTAATGTAATAAATTTGTTGTTAAACTTTTTTATCTACTTGATACGATTTTGTCAAAATTTTTTGTATAAATCAAATGAAAGTATTTGATAAACAACCACAATAGCGTTGAGTAACAATTATAGTTTTAGACAAAGATAAACGTACATTTAGTATAATATTTAAAATGTGTATTGTCAGACTTTGTTTCATTTACATTTTAACAAGACTTATCACATAAACATAAAAGTATATATTCTTTAACATATTTTTAAACACTACCATCACTATTTTTCAATCGACACTCAGGCTTACACTCAACTTGACCTATTCACACTCATCGTAACAAAAATAATAAATATACAAACTAGCATGTCCAATAAACAGTGATTTATTAAATAAAATTAACATAAAAAATTTAAAGCAGTACTGATAATAAAAAAAAAAATAAATAATGAGCTAACACATTTTTTAGCTGCTAAGGTATGATTATGTGTGACAACCTAATTTCGCTTATTTCTGTTTCTTTCGAGCAGCCACTATATTTGTTCTAATTTTTTATGACCTTATTAGTTAACGAAATCTATAGACATGTGCAACAGCATACTTTCTGTTTTATTATACTATGCCAGCTGTACCGTTTGAGAGACATGCAGAGACAACGCTCATTTTAAAATAGCTAAATCTTTTTTTCGAAGTATTGCACATAGATGGCTCAAAACTGTCTAAAAACTGTTTTGAACTGTAATTTTTAGTACTGTATACTTGTAAATACGGATTTTAAAACCTCATTACTCAACTTGGTAAGAAGTACACATGAAATCACATTGTTAAAAATAAATTTCCTACCATGCTTCAAGATGTTTGGATACTATACTTATTAAATTGCTTAAAAAAATAGTTTTAAATCATGCGATTACATTTTTATAAAAAAACATTCACGGATTGCTGAGTGTCATCGAGTTGAACTATAAAAAAAAAAATTTGACCATAAAGCCCTGATTTCAGACAAAAATGAATGTGACATTTGTATTTAGAATCCCTGGAAAACGATAAAAAAACAAGTATTTTTAGAGACTAGAACAAGGTTGCTTAGTACTCGAAAAAAGTTGGTGGTGCTTGTCGAAAGCGACCTTATAACATAAAAACAATTATTTGATTTGTATACATTTGTTTCGTTTTTTTTTTTTTTTTTTTTTTTTTTTCTTTAAATTTCACTACGTATTCACATCTAATTTGTTATTAGTAACTACTGATAAAAATTAATAATTTATGGATTTGCAACATCTTAAACTTACGTTATATTTTACTTTCATTAAAAAATAAATTTTTTGCAGGTGTCATAACTTTTTAGAGAAATAATACCATTTTCTTTTATTAATTAGAAAATGAATAGAATAAATCAAACATTATTTTCACTATAATGTTATGGGCTGTGATCTTCAGATTATAAACCACTATTCTTTCCCATGTAGTCCATAGCCGGAAGGATATTTTAATCTTATGTTTTCCACAAAGACAAAATTTGTCATTCCTCTACAGAATTTCCCCAGGAATACGGAGAAAACAGTTTTACCTAAATAAGAATTTAGTCAAATCGTCATTTACTTATTCAATGATCAATAAAAAATTGCCAATTTTTATTCAGTTCTTAGCTTACATCTCCATTTCTATTGCTCTAAGCGGCATTTTACAACCATTAATCTCTTTGCTATCAAATTTCCCATAAAATAGAAACTTTTTTATATCCGTTCCTTGTTTTGAATAACACACGAATGGCGAGGAAGTATAAGAAAAATTTTTTTATACCGTAAGACTTTGGATCGACGTGGGAAAAAAGCTATCATGTCTTCCTTTTGTAGAAACATTTTATTTGATGTTAATAATGATAACAAAAAAAAAAATTTGTTTGTGTAAATTTTAATGTTTTCTCATGAAAAATTTTATTCTGCAACTTAAAAAATTGCAAATGTCTTAGTCATATTCGCATAATTTTCTTCCTTATAATTGTAACTATATTTGTTATGATAAAACGTGAATTTAAAAAAACCAAATGCTCTAGCTTACTCTGAAGCTATAATACAATTAACTGACATTTTTTTGCAATAACGGACTAACAGTTAAATTTTTTATTGCGAAAAAATTTGTGTATTATCTTTATGTATTTCTACATCACATTGCGGGAGCACTTTATTAATTTCATTGAAAACGCAGGTAAAAAAAAAATCAAAAAAGTCGCATTGTAACAGCCAGGGCAGCTAAGCGCTCCCATCTGTACCCCTTTCTTATGACTAGGTAGCCGACCGATTACAGTGTGCATGGGGCAAAATACAGGCTCTTGAGTTTGAATTCAAGCGAATTTTTGTACATAAATATATATATAGTATTAAACATCGTATGATAATATAGTTGTATAAAATGCTTAATTAACAATTAAAATGAGAACTCATTATTAAAAAAAAAATACATTAGTTCAAATTTTCATTTACATGGAGAAATAAATAATCATAATTTTTACCATACAAGCAACTGTAAAAAACTACGATAGAACGGTAAAAAGTATAGAAACTGTCGCAGTGTCTCACATTTACAGATGATTTCACGGTAAAACATAAGGTTATTTATTTCTCCGTGTACATTAAATTTTAACTTTTTTTGATACATTAATATTCAGCTTTCAAAGTCATCTACTTCTACAATGCCAATCATCTGCCTTACTATCAAAATTTCATTGCATAGGAAATTCGATGACAAAGAGATTGAGGGTTATAAAATGCCTCTCAGAGCAATAGAAGCTGGAATATAAGCAAAAAACTAAATTAAAAATTGGTGAATAAATAAGTTGTTAAAATTAAGTTTATGAATTGTACAAAACACAGATTTTTATCATGTGAGCGCAGGCAAAGTATAGTCGACGTAGGTCACCGCTTTACTGTTGTACTTGCAATCTGCATGCCTATGCTTAAAGTGTTGACGTTTACAAAGTAACGAAAATTCGTACGAGATGGTGCTGTGTTGTTGATTGAAACACGAAACAAAACCAAGGGATGCTGATGTATGAGTTCTCAAATGGACCTGAAAAAAAAAAAATAAACAGAAGGAGGTGTGGATTAAGGCAGGTAGGTGACAAAAATTCGTACTTATCCTATCTACAGAGATCAGGTGATATATAAGGTGAATTATCATGCCAAAAGATCAGGTAAATTATCATGCCAAATGATCAGGTGAATTATCATACCAAAAGATTAGGTGAAATATCACATGATAAATCCCTTGATACTTGAGTTCAGTTGTTTCAGTCAACATTAGAAGAAACTTATTAGCTGTTAACAGATTTTAAAATCATTATAAATAGTAGCTAAAAAGAAGAATTTTGTTAAGGTAGTGACAAGGATTTATACGTTATAAGAATCAAGCATACATTTTTTTCTATAACATTCAATCAATACTATTAAACAAGAAAATTTTTTTTTTAATTTTTGATCGACCAATATAACCAAGTCAGTACACTATATAAATAAGGTATACTTTATTTTATTACATCTTTTATAAAATACTTATAAGTACAAAATTATTTTTGATCTGGTAACAACTTAATAAAAAGATTTGTATCATTTTACACTATTAAGCCAGCTTACAAATCCGATTTTATTACAATGTCATGTTTGATTTTTTTTAACATCAAATAACTAAATTACAGAGATAAATTTTAATTATCAAATCTTTACAAGTTTATTATTTTCAAATTAAATTTCTTAGTATTTTCATTGGACAGCTGTAGTCTTTCAAATACAAGTGATTTATATATTGTAACACTGCTTCTTGACCTAAAAAGAAAAGAGGCGCCGACGCAGCATTAGCAAATCTCGATAACGTTCGTCACCTTTGTCCCTCTTACCTCTTGGGTTTCTGCTCCTGAAAAAGGGGGATTGGCGCGAAAGTTCTCCTGTTCTACAGTGAGAACTAATAATTAACACACAACCAAATACCTTTCACTATTTCTTTTATTTAAAACACTTAACACTAATACACAGTCTCTCTCTCACTATACACGACACAACGCTTCACCTCGTCCTCTGAACTGCGCTGCAGTGATTCCGCCTTGCACCACACAAGCCGTGAGCGCACGTCCACCACGTCCGGCTCGTCCTGGACCAGGAGGGGCTCCTGCTCGTCCTAGACCCACACTACTATGCACACACTCACACTCCGTCCCCAATTTCACACTACTATACTCTCTCTCTCTCTCTCTGCTCGACGATGCCTCTCTCCCTCTCTCTCTCTCTCTCTCGACTCTTGTATCTACCCTTACACACGACAAAACGCGCGAATAATGGCGGCACTCCCAAGCATGCACCTCACGGTCTCTCGTACACCTCGTCTCGTCAACCCAAACACTACTTTTCTTTTTCTCTCTCTCTCTCTCTTTCTCTCGTACTGTCTACACCACACACTCTCTCTCTCTCTCTCTTCCTCTAGCCTCACCTACTTGTCAAACGTACGCGAGTCCAACCCGGCGCAATGTCGTCCGGCGTCCTCGAGCGGGTCGTTCGTCCTGCGGCTTTACCCCTTCCTCTTCTCTCTCTCTCTCTCTCTCTTACCTTCTTCTTCTTCTCTCAGCGGCCATAGTACTCGATCTGGAGACTCCGTCATCCTGGGAGAACACAGCAGCTTCTAGACTCAAACGCACACTCCTCTCTCTTCTCTCAACACTCTAAACACCTTCTCGAAAACTCTCTCACTGTCTCTCTCTCAACTCTGGCCACTAAAACCCGTAAAGTCACCGAAGCTCTTACTGCTCGCGCTTAAGCGTGCAGCTCGAGGCTCTACTCCCGACTGACACTGACTCACAATCTCTCGTTCGAGCAATGGCCGTCACCACTGCTGCTGCCACGTATCTCCCCCCGCAGTCAATCTCGACATAGCAGCTGCTATGTGTCCCAGTAGTAGCGGTCATGTTTTCTTGTCCTTTCTCGCTGGCACCAGAGATTAGAAGGGAGATTGCCATCGCCTACGGTAGAGAGTGTGACGCTTATTTTTCACTGTTTTGAGCGCCCCGTCGCGGCAAATCAGCCAAACTATACGCACATTTCAGCAGCGAAAGGAGAAGACCAAATTGTGCGTACGATAGGTACCTAGTAGAGGGGGAAGGAATATGTGCGTATACACGGGTATATAGCTACATATGTTTTGTATTCTAACTGCCTCGGCTCTCGGCTCTCGGCTCTCGGCTCCTGGCTCTCGCAGCTCGCAGCTCTCACATGCATGCGTATACCTATATCTATTCCTGATGTGATGTTCCTTTAAAAGCGGTTTTGAATGTTGGACAGTTATTATAAGTATGTCCTGTCATACATTATTCATTAAATGTGTATTAAATACTTGTACAGCTAAATACTGAGTTTTCCTCGTATAAAATAAAAAATTGAGTAATAAAAACGTAAGCCCCGATAGTTAATACAACTTCTTGAAACTTGATCTCTATAAAATAATCATTTTTACAACTTCAATAATTTATGTTCTTATAGATTTATAAAAATTTAGCACATTAAAAATATCAGAATAATATACACACGCTTCACTTTGATTTTTAAGTTTATTCAATAGAGAATGACTTTTCTGTAATTCAAATGTCATTCTTCAACACATGTAACTTTTCTAATTAGAATAAGTAATTGTGAAAATATTTAGAAAAATAAAAATTCTACTTGTAGGTCAAACTTTAACACAATTATCAATATAAAGAAAAAATAAACTAACACTTAAACTTAAACTCTGGAGCTTCACGATAAACATGTGTCACTTTAAGTATTAAGGGAAACAGTGCGTTGGTAGTCGAGGTAGCTAAGTACCGCATCGTGTACTTTTGCTTTGAGCATTCTGGGGTTCAAATATCGCCCACAGCAGAATCTTTTTTTTTTTTTTTTTTTTTTTTTTTTTTTTTTATGGTAGTACAAAACTTTTTTTCGATAATAGTATTTAATTTTTATGTATATGTTGCGTAACGACTACGCTTTGTAAATTCATTCCTTGTGAAGTTGGGTGATTTTGTTAGATATTTAAATTTTTTAAACAAAAATATAATATCAATAGTGGGGAAAATACTAATTACCATTTTATCCTTTTTTAGATGGCTATAAAACTATTATTGATGAAGTTAAAAATCATTCAACAGTAGTTTAATCGTACTAAGTTATTTCACACTACTCTAACAAAATGGTTATGATCTCACTTCGATGAGGATCAGACCTTTTACAACCTAATTAATAATTGTGTAAAACTTATTATAACAATTAATTAAACTATAAGAAACCAGAAAAATTTTTTAAAACACTTTTTATCAAATGATTTTTCATTGCTATTCCAAGTTAAACACGAGTTTATTGAAAAAACGCTCAGTTAACTGGAGAGCTAAGTATATGGCATCGCTTAACATAAAGAAAACAATGAAAAGATTATAAAAATAAAAGGCAAGGTATTAAATATTGAGGACTTAAAAATTTTTTTCTTATTTTAGAACTAAATTTTGCCTATTCTATAGATATAACTTATGTTGTACAAGTTCTTAGACTTATTTTGATGATTCAGATCAAAAAATTGTTTTTAAATCTATACGGCATTTACCAAAAAAATTAAATTTATAGTACCTTATAATTTTTTCAGAGCCATAATTGTGACCACTTATTAATCGTCTATATTTTGTTTAAAAAATTTTTAATCTAATAAAAGGGAAGTCTGAGTATGTCTCATGGTGTAAACATGTCATAAAATGTATGTAAAAAAACGTATTGCGGGAAAACTGGGTTGTTTTTTGTCTATGAGCACTGCACTAAAAATGCTCTCAAAATTTTACGCTTTGATCAAACTTGTCTTATTGTAAACTCTCAGCTGAGACATTCAGCCCAAATCTAACGACAAAATTGCGGCCTATTTGGATCATGACTACTTAAGTTAATCTTAAAAATTGATAATATGTATATGCGTCCGCGTTCACAGTCAGAGCTCTATTTCTCGTCAAAATTCAACTTTTTTGTACTGTAATAATACTATTTTTTTAATTAATACAAGATTTACCTTTATCTTACAAAAATGCCCATCAATTGATGCATGTAATAAGCGTATGTGTATGTGTGTGTACACACATCAATGTGTTACAAGTCACATTTTAGAACTTTTTGAATCAATTTTAACAAACTTTAAATTTTTTATCTTAAAATGAGTACTACCATCGACAGACGAAATTTCAATTTTACTTATACATTTTCTTAATTTCAATGTTAATATGTTGGTAAGTTTTAATCTCTGAGTACATACCTCTATAATTTTTTGTACCTGTAATGAGGATTCTCATAATCGGTTCTAATAAACCTTAGCTTATGATTTTGTTATGGTATACGTACTAAAGCTAAAAAAAACCAGTGTGATCGGTCAATTTTTTTTTTATTAAAACATAAGAACCTCTAAAAATCAATGTTAAAATAAAAAAAATTTTGCTTTTTGTTCTTAATTATTTTTTTAGTGTTATATTTTATGATTAAAACTTTACAGCAACATTAAGTTCCTGACTAAAAGCATGATTAAAAAAAAAATATAGAGGTATGTACTCAGAGATTAAAACTTACCAACATATTAACATTGAAATTAAGAAAATGTATAAGTAAAATTGAAATTTCGTCTGTCGATGGTAGTACTCATTTTAAGATAAAAAATTTAAAGTTTGTTAAAATTGATTCAAAAAGTTCTAAAATGTGACTTGTAACACATTGATGTGTGTACACACACATACACATACGCTTATTACATGCATCAATTGATGGGCATTTTTGTAAGATAAAGGTAAATCTTGTATTAATTAAAAAAATAGTATTATTACAGTACAAAAAAGTTGAATTTTGACGAGAAATAGAGCTCTGACTGTGAACGCGGACGCATATACATATTATCAATTTTTAAGATTAACTTAAGTAGTCATGATCCAAATAGGCCGCAATTTTGTCGTTAGATTTGGGCTGAATGTCTCAGCTGAGAGTTTACAATAAGACAAGTTTGATCAAAGCGTAAAATTTTGAGAGCATTTTTAGTGCAGTGCTCATAGACAAAAAACAACCCAGTTTTCCCGCAATACGTTTTTTTACATACATTTTATGACATGTTTACACCATGAGACATACTCAGACTTCCCTTTTATTAGATTAAAAATTTTTTAAACAAAATATAGACGATTAATAAGTGGTCACAATTATGGCTCTGAAAAAATTATAAGGTACTATAAATTTAATTTTTTTGGTAAATGCCGTATAGATTTAAAAACAATTTTTTGATCTGAATCATCAAAATAAGTCTAAGAACTTGTACAACATAAGTTATATCTATAGAATAGGCAAAATTTAGTTCTAAAATAAGAAAAAAATTTTTAAGTCCTCAATATTTAATACCTTGCCTTTTATTTTTATAATGTTTTCATTGTTTTCTTTATGTTAAGCGATGCCATATACTTAGCTCTCCAGTTAACTGAGCGTTTTATCAATAAACTCGTGTTTAACTTGGAATAGCAATGAAAAATCATTTGATAAAAAGTGTTTTAAAAAATTTTTCTGGTTTCTTATAGTTTAATTAATTGTTATAATAAGTTTTACACAATTATTAATTAGGTTGTAAAAGGTCTGATCCTCATCGAAGTGAGATCATAACCATTTTGTTAGAGTAGTGTGAAATAACTTAGTACGATTAAACTACTGTTGAATGATTTTTAACTTCATCAATCATAGTTTTATAGCCATCTAAAAAAGGATAAAATGGTAATTAGTATTTTCCCCACTATTGATATTATATTTTTGTTTAAAAAATTTAAATATCTAACAAAATCACCCAACTTCACAAGGAATGAATTTACAAAGCGTAGTCGTTACGCAACATATACATAAAAATTAAATACTATTATCGAAAAAAAGTTTTGTACTACCATAAAAAAAAAAAAAAAAAAAAAAAAATCGTAAAAAAAAGATTCTGCTGCGGGCGATATTTGAACCCCAGAATGCTCAAAGCAAAAGTACACGATGCGGTACTTAGCTACCTCGACTACCAACGCACTGTTTCCCTAAATACTTAAAGTGACACATGTTTATCGTGAAGCTCCAGGGTTTAAGTTTAAGTGTAAGTTTATTTTTTCTTTATATTGATAATTGTGTTAAAGTTTGACCTACAAGTAGAATTTTTATTTTTCTAAATATTTTCACAATTACTTATTCTTATTAGAAAAGTTACATGTGTTGAAGAATGACATTTGAATTACAGAAAAGTCATTCTCTAATGAATAAACTTAAAAATCAAAGTGAAGCGTGTGTATATTATTCTGATATTTTTAATGTGCTAAATTTTTATAAATCTATAAGAACATAAATTATTCAAGTTGTAAAAATGATTATTTTATAGAGATCAAGTTTCAAGAAGTTGTATTAACTATCGGGGCTTACGTTTTTATTACTCAATTTTTTATTTTATACGAGGAAAACTCAGTATTTAGCTGTACAAGTATTTAATACACATTTAATGAATAATGTATGACAGGACATACTTATAATAACTGTCCAACATTCAAAACCGCTTTTAAGGGAACATCACATCAGGAATAGATATAGGTATACGCATGCATGTGAGAGCTGCGAGCTGCGAGAGCCAGGAGCCGAGAGCCGAGAGCCGAGAGCCGAGGCAGTTAGAATACAAAACATATGTAGCTATATACCGGTGTATACGCACATATTCCTTCCCCCTCTACTAGGTACCTATCGTACGCACAATTTGGTCTTCTCCTTTCGCTGCTGAAATGTGCGTATAGTTCGGCTGATTTGCCGCGACGGGGCGCTCAAAACAGTGAAAAATAAGCGTCACACTCTCTACCGTAGGCGATGGCAATCTCCCTTCTAATCTCTGGTGCCAGCGAGAAAGGACAAGAAAACATGACCGCTACTACTGGGACACATAGCAGCTGCTATGTCGAGATTGACTGCGGGGGGAGATACGTGGCAGCAGCAGCGGTGACGGCCATTGCTCGAACGAGAGATTGTGAGTCAGTGTCAGTCGGGAGTAGAGCCTCGAGCTGCACGCTTAAGCGCGAGCAGTAAGAGCTTCGGTGACTTTACGGGTTTTAGTGGCCAGAGTTGAGAGAGAGACAGTGAGAGAGTTTTCGAGAAGGTGTTTAGAGTGTTGAGAGAAGAGAGAGGAGTGTGCGTTCGAGTCTAGAAGCTGCTGTGTTCTCCCAGGATGACGGAGTCTCCAGATCGAGTACTATGGCCGCTGAGAGAAGAAAAAGAAGGTAAGAGAGAGAGAGAGAGAGAGAGAGAGAAGAGGAAGGGGTAAAGCCGCAGGACGAACGACCCGCTCGAGGACGCCGGACGACATTGCGCCGGGTTGGACTCGCGTACGTTTGACAAGTAGGTGAGGCTAGAGGGAGAGAGAGAGAGAGAGTGTGTGGTGTAGACAGTACGAGAGAAAGAAAGAGAGAGAGAGAAAAAGAATATATATATTTTTGACATAACTCATTCGCGTGGTGATTACTGACCTCACATGCTGATAAAGATCAATCTAAAAATAATTTAAACTTGTTTTATGACGGTAAGATAAGTTAATTTCAAAGCTTTAATGCATTATTTATTAATAAAGTAGTGATTTAGGTAACAAGGTGCAATCTGACAACCGTTAAACGCTTTTCTTGAATTTAATATCGATACCTCAAAATTAGGGTTTCCTTATATTTATATAGATTTTAAAATATGTGGCAATGATTTTTTTCGAAAAGTTGAACTACAAAAGTTTTTTTCACGAATCTTATCACCCAACAACAATATAGCTTATAATACTTTTATGATTAAAATAGTCTCCCACCCTACCAATCAACATTTACATTATTTAAATTACAATTGATACAGTTCGTTTGAACATCAAAAAATTTTTCAAGCACTTTTAATCTTTCAAATAATAATGGAACTGTAGTTTGGCAAAATGTTTTACGACGTATTGAAAAATAACAAAAATCCAATAGAATCTTATTCATCGGACATCCTACCTTTTATGTTTCACCTTAAATTTCTTATTTATCTTACGTACTTGGATATTGACTTATTCTTTTAACTACAAAAATATGTGGTAACTAGTTGGTTTAAAAAAAACGGTTGATTCAACAAATAATGTTATAAAGCTTATGAAATAAAATTAACTTTATCGCTTAAGTAAGAATATCTAATTATCGTTTGACTGCCTTTAAATAATAAAATGCTAAAGTAATATATCACCTTTCAGCATTCTTAAGTAGTATGAATATCAATTACAAAATTAGTTTGAAAAATTAATGTGATTATTTTTTATAATTTAACTGCAAGTTTGCCATCGTTAACTGAAAAGAAACTTTTTAAGCGTTCCACCGTGAGATTGACATAACTTATTAGGTAAAAAATGACGGTAAATTTATAATGTAAATAAATAAGTTCACAAGTTTTCTTAAGCTGATTAATTACTTAATAGAGAACAAATAAATACATTTTTACTGTCTATGAATCTTGATTCTGCCTTTAAATTTACGTACACATAGTTATTGACATTTCTTATGTGTTTCAAATCTTGCTATCTGTAAAACCTTTTTTTAATAGATTACTATATTGGTTCGATTATGTAGTATAAAGGACTGTATCACTTTAAAACTAGTTTACTTATAAGATTTATGAAAACACATTATTAAAACTAATTTAAATTTAAAAATTCAATTCATATTATTATAAAATTTTCCTAACCGCATTCTCCTTCAGCCTGCAATCATGAAAAATTTAGAGGTTAAAAAACCTTAAGGTTCCATGGAATATGGCTCACATTTTATAGAGTTGTGTTTTCCATCTTTTTAAAAATGGAGCATATTCAGTACAGCACATAAATACATTACACTTCGTATTTCCATACACACACAAACTGTTTTTAAACCTTTTGTTAAGACTATAACAGTCTCCCTTTTAATCTCTTGAATGACATGTAAAACCATATAATCACTTAAAAATGGCTTGTGGTCACAATGTAATACAACGAAAGTTCTTGTTGAATTTATCATCGACAATAAATTCACGAATTTTAATAAATGATCCATTTTTTATATGGTCAAATGAATTATTTGATCGTTTTTTATTTAATGTGCATGACTCAAACAAACTACCAAATTTTCTCATTCATTTCAAGATCGGATGGCTCCGATAACTGCGCTGATATAACTATTCTCTCGTCAATATCATCACCCTTACTGAAATATACTATATCAGATATTCTAATAATGTAAATTTGGATCGTCGTTGACGTCGTTTAACAGCTCCTGAGCGATGGTAATGCGTTTGTTTTTTTGATCAAAATTCAGCAGTTTTGGAACGAATTTTGCTGCCACTCGTTTCATGCCCAAAACATTTGAAAAAATATGATGGCATGAGCCAACTGATATGCCAACTTCATCAGCAACTTCTCTAATTGTGATTCGGCGATCATCCATAATCATTTTTTCCACTTTTCTCACATTTTCATCGATTATTGACGTGCTAGGTCGACCGGAGCGTTCGTCGTCTTCAACGTCTTTGCGGCCATCTTGGAAACGCTTATACCACTCGTAAACACTTGTTTTTTTCATAGCAGACTCACCGTAGGCTCTCTGTAACATTTCGCACACTTGGTTACACTTTATTTCATTTTTCACGCAAAATTTAATACAAATTCTTTGACTCTTCAATTGTTCCATTGTTTAAACTAACAAAAATCGCCGAGCTCAAAAAAACACGTCTACACTAGCCGCTACAAAACAGAATGTAAACAATGAATACAGCTGAAAATTTCACCATACATTAGGGACATGTGTACCAACACAATAAAAAAAAAATTTTGACCACCGGACTCTCCAGACGCGCGCAATTCAAAAATTCCGGGAACTTTTTGAACAGACCTCGTACATATCTATCAATTTGATGCGTTTTACTTAGCACATTTGATAGCATAAAGAAGATAGAAGTTTCCTGACTTGAAGAAAAAACGTAGAATTACACCAGAGTACCCCAATTTAATACGCCTTTACTTAGATGAAATAGTTGGTGTACATTATATGTCGTAGCTTTTACGTTGTACAGTTCTTCAGTTCTTGCTACAAACGTATATAACATTTTGTCAGCATCATTCAATGCACTAATACTTATTTCTTCTTGCAATAAAATGTACAAACTTTGTACGAAAAGCATCTAATGTTTTAACTCCTCATTTAACAAAATTAAGAATAGAACTGGTACACTACAGTAAAGGACCCCATTCTCTCATTCACGTGCTTTCCAATCATCTCTGCAGCTTACTGGTCTACATAAACGTCCTTACTGATTTGGCACAGATAATTTTTTCATTATTAGGTATAAAACCATCAATGACATCGAAACTGACTAAATTCATCAGTGGAGAAGGATGTTTTATACCAACTGATACACCGCCCTTCTCAGCTACTTCTAACATTATGTTAATAGTATTTTCAGTATTACGATTTTCAATAGGCTTATTTATTATCGGATACCTCATGCTTCGCCTGGCATATTTACCTTGATGTAAACACCATGAACAGGCATTGTATCCATTAAACTGATTTGTACCTTAAATTGTTGCTCTTGCAATAGCATTTACGCAGCATGAAAGTACCTGTTATTTACAACGACGCTCTTTTTCGTTAATTACACATGAAATCCCTTTCTTATTCAAATCATTAACAAGTTCTACAAACTTATCTAAAAATATGGTCATATCTAGTTTATTTTCTTGGAACCATAAACCACATGTAATCAAGTTATTCATCTGAACATTTTTTGGAAGTTCATTGAATTGTAGATACATCGACCAAATCGAATACGATGAGCACTTGAACTTAGGAGCCCAATCAGTGTTCAAAATTGCAGTTACATAGTTGTGTTTTTTTTGTTCTAGCAATGATTTTACAAACTTGCAGTAAGCTTTTCCACCAAACACATCTTCCAGGTATCCAGGCTTGTGATGCCTTTTCTTAATAACATGATCATAAAAAATTTGATTAGTTTGTCATACTAACATTTCATTGTCCTTGCAAACTAATTTGTTGAGGTAACCTTGTCACGTAGTGCGCAGTAGTATTATCAGAGTAATACTGCATAATACCGTTGCTAGGCAATACAACGTTAGATTTGTTCTTTACTTTATATCTTTTAAATAATGACCCTTCACCCAGAAATTTAACTTTTCAAGATGCCCCTTTCAGCTGACAAAATATTCTTTAGAACATTCTTTACTTCGACTTCTTAATTTCTTGTCAACCTCGAAGAAGCTCTCATTCAATTTCTTTTGCACTCTGCTTAATTCTTTTTCGTAAAAGAAACCGTCAATATCTTTGTCAGCCAAATCTATGAGAAAATATACTGAAAGTTGTAGCACGCAAGGGATCCGTACAATCCTAAGGAACTCTAAAGCCCAACTGCTTTCGTAACCTTTGGCAAAGACACTTCTATTCTTACTGTTAAGAACTAAATCTCCAAAATTGTACTTTGGATTTTTTGAAATATACCTGTCATAACGCTGCTTTATGTTTTTTCGTGATTGCGCAATACTGTGCAAAGTCCCATCAGTTGGTGCCATCTTCGTTGACCAGTGCTTCGTGCGATTGTATGCCTCTATTATACTTGGGAGAATGTCTACGAAGCGTCAGTTTTTTGTGGGCGTGAGTATAGTATAGCCAAATTCTTCCTTTAAAAGTTTTTATAAAACGTTCAGCTATTGCAGCCTTTGTCTGTGGGCTGCGTGCTACTCTGCATTGAATTTTATTTTTTGTAAAACGGATTGCATTCTACGACATTTAAATCCTTTATCTTTATAAGTTTGGAGACACATTGGCGTACGATCGTCACTTTTTGATAACATATGTTGAAATGCTTTGGCGACGTTTTTCGATGTTTTACCCTTAATAGGTACAACCTAAGCGTATTTGCTGATGACATCGATGACAAAGAATATAAGCGTAGCCATAATTGTCAGTTTTCAAGGCTCTCAAGTTTATTAAATTAGCTTTCCATACGTCGTCAAAGTTATAATAACGTTAAATCACAAAAATTTATTTTTCTTAGCACTTGCGAGTATGTTACTACAAGCGCATGTGATTAGTTACGCCGCTTCGTAGTAAAGCTTTTGCAAAGTCTTATTAGTGTTACTCTTTTTTTCTTTTTCTTTCTAGACTTAGGTTCCATGGCTCCCTTGATGGGCGAAAAAAGCTTCTCAATCATGCTACACCATTCTGTTAATAAGTCAATCGTTCACTTATCATGCTGTGCTTTTCCAGCAAGCATACGCCTTAGTCACTTTTCCGCTCAGCCGACGCCATGTTCGCACTTGTTTTGATGTAGGCACAACTTCTCTTAGTTTTTACTTATTTTTTCGTGACGTTGATTCAGTACCACTTTCATGAAGAAAACTTCCACTATTCGACGTAGATCTCGGATTCTTATTTGGCGATTTGGATTATATGGCAAAATGGCGACGTATTTTCGACCAAACTCAGAAGGTGAATTTGGCACCATTTCAACGATACGATTGGAACTTGGTTTACCGTGTCGCTTCCTTTCATCTATTTTTTAGCCATGTATACGTACAGATACTTGTCATCCGTAAAAATACAAGTTTAAAAACGAGAATTGTCCAGTGTGTTTTGCTTGAGATTGAAGAAAAGGTTACCAAATGGCTTGGAAGTAATGTCTCAATACGCTTCTTGCAAGAATTGAGAATTTTCCGGATGCCCTTGTCCCAAAAGATGTTCTATTTGTTTTTTTGATGGTCTATTTGTACTTTTAGTAAATAAGTTAACGATGCCACTACTACTAGATGATTCGCGCATTAAATCGTCAATAATGATCAGTTTTGATCTATAGTCACCTGCCCTATTGCTATTTTGTGGTAGTCCCTCATGAAACTCAATATTTCTCCCGAGATCGCAGTAACCAGGCTGCCTCTCACCGTAACAAAAAATGACCTGCTCGAATCGAGTATCACTTATGCGATCAATGTGTCGTAAAAACCGTCGGACACACATGGTCTTGCCGTAACCTATGTGTCGAAGCAGTCTACACGTCCACGGGTGTTGTAACCGTATATTTATACTGCCAAACTAAACTTTGTCGAAAAGCTGATGGACCATGGTAGGGGTCTCCACGGGCTGCTCGCAAAACCGCAATCGCGTTTGGAAGGCTATCGCAAAGACTGCTCGCACGGCCAATCAGCTCGTTTCATCGGGTTCAACCACCAATTGAGCTCTTGCCACCGCCATTACCGCCGCATCTACCATCGTTCATGGATGACTCGCGCGACCAATCAGCTCATAACGTCACGGAAGTTAAAGCACCTACTGCGCATCATCAAGATTACCTTATTAGGAAGTTTCTTTCTTATTCGTGGCAGTTTTGAGGTTGGAGTCACTCGAGTAACTGACATTAAGATAATTTTTTTTTTTTTTAAGGTTAAAGATTTTTGGTAAAGAATGTGCTGATATCACAATTTTTGAAACATGTGTGAAGTTTTATTAAACATTCGTTGCAACGGATCAAGAATGCGCTGATACGAGTACAAAGTGATCATATACATTTTTTGCTATCTAAAGATAATTTTTTTTTATGGTTTAAGGTTTGTGGTAAATATTTTTAACTAACATTTAAAAAAACATTTTTAACTATGATAAATGAGTATGCGTTGGTCCTGAAAAAGACCAATTTTTGCAATTAGATTTACTATTTTTTATGACTTTGTATTCATTTTTTTTTATTCTGAAACGGATTTTAGAAAACGTATATGCATTTTTTTCTTTTATATAATTTTTTTATTAGCGGTTTTTGAAAATCATCATCATTATCGTTTCTATAGCTAGTCAATGTAGCGTTTAATTTGATATTCTTTGAACGCATTTTGTCTGAATTGTGGCACAGGGGTCTTATGCACCCCTAATGACTGCGTCTAAGCGATGAAGCCATCTAATTTGTTACTAAGATATCAAATAAGGAAACCACGAAGCAAGTACAAAATACAAACTATAAAACGCGAGAAAGGAACTATGATGTGGAAGCACAGGACAAACCTTTAAATTTAAGGGCAATATTTACACAGCTAAAATATGAAACTACTTTACAGAAAATGAAAAGAAATAAGTTGTGAAAGCATCTACGTTTATTTACGAATGATATGATGGGTTGGGTTGAACTAAATAAGAAAACACTATTCATGAGCTACTGATGAAGAAATAACTTGTGGCTCAAAGGAGGAAACTCTTGCGAGAAAACCCCCTAAGAGAAAAAACCACCAATACAAAATTGGATAGAAAGAACAATAACAACCTGGTTTGAATTGGTGTGCAGATGTGGAGGTGTAAAGAGGCAAGTATTGGACTGAACGAGGACTACCGAATTTTTACAGTGGCGCTACCTTTTCTCTCTCCCTCAACCCCCCTTTCTTTCTGAGGATGCGTGCCAATTAGTGGAGGTGTTACTCATTTCGAGTGTTAATCGGGCGTCGAGATGCGAACAATGCCAAAGATCGGCGAGGCAGGCTAAGAAGTAGGTTTTGAAGTGAGAGAGAGAGAACGAGAATCCAGATCAAAGTAAGAAACGCGCGTAATGCGTGTGTGTGTGAAATAAATGAATTTAAGCCCGGTTTTATGTGTTGATAAGGACGAACGTGCTGTGAGCTTTGATCCTCTTCTGCTCACGTGGTGGTACTCGATTTTAGTCGCGTTTGACTAAACGTTGTCGTTAAGGGGCTGTGCACAAACTACGTTACCAATTTTAAGCTATTTTCTCACTCCCTCCATCCCCTTCGTTGACAACCATAGTCATACGCTTTACCCCCCCCCCCCTGCGGAAAGTAACATAGATATTTAATTTTGTATTACCATAACTAGTAACTTACTACTTTTTGAATATTGTTAAATACAAATAAATCCCAAAATATTAATAAATGGGGGGGGGGGGGGGGTAAAAATCCAGAAACACAAAAATCCCGAAACATTAAAATGCAGAAAGAATTTTTCAACGAAGTGGAAAATCCCGAAAATTATTTTCCAGAATATAAAAAAGTCGGAAATATAATTTACAGAATAGTAAAATACAAAAATACTAAAGTCCTAAAATTAAGTTTATCCGACGTTTAAACATACGAATTATCGATTGAGTTGTATAAAAATACCGAATTTTCTTTGGAAGTTTTTCTATGAACTTATTAATGCTCACGTGTCATAAATAAATAATGCAGCATAGAGAAAAAAATTACCTGACATGAAAAAAGGTATGTTAAAATTTTTTTCTTTTTCACACTATTTTTTGGGTTTTGCATTGGTATGCTTCTACATTAAAAATGGGAGGGATAAGACGCGGAGCTTTTCCCCGCAATATTGAGCTGTGAAAGCGTATTGTTTTAAAATATTGATTAATAAATATATAAATACTAGGGAATCTTTATTTTGGAATTTCATGAAGGCAATTACAGACTATCTCCTAACAGTTAGTTAAAGTGATTTTTCACGTAACCCATTTACTGTAACTTCCAAGAAAACTTTGAAAAACTGTTGTTAAAGGTGTCAAGCATCTTCTTTATAATTATTGCACCCTTTTATCATGCAAATTTTTTAAAGTAAGTCAATTAAAAATGCACTTTTAACATGAATTCTTATGGAGGTTACCTTATCGTACTTTGATAAAATGCAGTATCGTGTAAAATTGAGTTAAAAATGGAATAAAAAAGTTCGTAGCAATAGAAGAACTCTTAAGCTTTCCAATGTCATAATAACAATTGGGACTTATTATAGAAACATTATGTGATATTTGATCATAAAAGTAATAATTTGGCAATTGGCAAGAGTGAGATGTCTGCCGTGTAAATGAACAGATGCTAGGCATGCATGCTCCTATTTCAAATGATGCACTTACTGATATGGTAATAAGTACATCAATAAAATAATTTCATAATTATGGTTGTGGAAATGCATACGGTAATAACAACAAATCTTATATAAATAATACATTCTGTATTTCTTAATATTTCTTCATATATAATAATATTAGAAAATTATATAAGTTTGTGATGAATAGCGTCATTTTATTGCAATATTTTTGCAAAAAAATAATAAATTTTAGAGGTAGCAAAGCCATTTTAGTACTATTTTTTAACAAAAAAATTTTTAAATCTTTTTAAAACTTTTAAACTAGTGGTTACGTTTGGGTTCCTCTCAACATTCTCAGTAGACAGAGCACGCATACCTTTTCTTCCTTTTTTGTCAAAAGCCTGCTGCATAATGTCATGAGTTATTCCGAATTCAGCTATTTTTTTTCGTATTCTCTAAGATAACGCATACCCGAGTAGAAAGATGTTAAGGGAAATGGTTGATTACATTCAGACTTGATCCATTATATTGATCAAGCTCTGGATCCATTGTGTTCACAGTTTTGAATCCATAATGGATTAATTTTAGCTAAAGTACTGGATGATGAGATCACGTGATATGCACACACACACAACATATACTGGCTGCCTTACAAATTATACATATATTCTTACATGTACAATCAATGTATGAAACTATGACGTAAGTTATAAATTAACCATTGAAAATGTCACCCCGTTGGCGCACTACAGTTGACACTGTTCATGCTAAGTATCGTCGGAAAGTCTAAACAATAAAAATTCCGTGATTGTAAATAAAAGTAATAAGGTTATGTTACCTGGCAAGTTGAGTAAAAATAGCAAAAACCAAGCTGACTGTACGTATTTAATGATTGAAGTTTTGAAGTGTACAAAATTAACTATTTATTTAACCAGGATTTGCTGTGTGTAACAAATTTGATTGCTACTGAAAGTAACATTGACAAGTCGATGAACGAAAGCTAGTTTTATTTTATTACAGATGTTTTTATTTACTTGTAGATATGTAAAGAGTTAAATAATTTAATATTTATTTGTTTATATTATTTCGTTCAATGAGTTCTATTTTCACGTACGGTTTCAAATTACAATCATTGTCAATAAGTTATTTTATGACATAATTTCAACAATATGATAGTCAATACTTTTCTTAAACAATAGATAACACGCTGAATAATACTGCATCTGGATCAAGGCTTGATCCATTTTTCATCAATTATCTGTAAGTCCTGCTAACTCGATCTATTAGTGATCCACAACTGCGAACACAATTGATCCAGCCTTCATTCATTGAATGTATCCAGGCTGGATCCAAAGCTACAGTAGATGGATACAGACTGGATCCAAACTGTAGGTTCATTTTTACTAAGATAATTACACCGCATTAAAGTAAATTTATTCAAAGTAGATTTTATTTACTGCTTGAGTAGAGACGTATACATAATTTTCAGTACCTTTCACAAAAAAACTTGGTTTTTTAACATAATATTATTGCAATCATTCTTGTATACATGACATGATATTACAGTCAAGTGCATTTTGAAGACATTTTACATGGTACGTAATAAGCTGATCATTAATCCACACATTTTCTATACCATCACACTATTGAATTTCTACACCATCACACTTCTAGGAAAAGCTCCACTGTACCACCACTCCTTTAATCGTACCTACAGATACTGAAGCAAAGTCAGTTTTGTACTTTGTGAGTACAACCTTATAAATTCAATTATTTGACTTTACGATTGACTAACTTTAATGTTACAAGTATGCATGCATACAAAAACAGATTATTTTAAATGACTACGACAAATTTGGAAATATTTTGACGCACTATTTTATACAAGAATGTATGTAAGGAAGTTCTACACCAAATATAATTGACATTACCATTGGATAAGAAATAGCCTAAGAATGACTCACTTAGTTTTTGGGACATGGTATTGCTTTAGAAGTGAGAAAAAAATATTTTGTATTGATAACATTTAACATGTAACCTTCCAGAAAACCGCAGTTTTGTTGGCTCATATTACTTATAACTTCTTATCTAACGTTGCAATTCAAACGAAACAATTGTTGACCATCAAAATATATCTAGCATTATTCATCTACTTTAAAAATACAGCGAGGGTTTTTACCAACTTTAAAATAAATTTATAAACTGACTGAAAACTACTAAAGGTTACGTTTCCACGTAAGCGTGAGAATGACAAACAACACATCAAACAGTCGCATGCAATGTACAGCATATGCACAGCTTGAACTATAGCGAGGGGTTGAACTTCCTTCAGGAGGTTCGTGAGTATCATTCGAAGAGATGAGGAGGAGTTCTCTCTGCCCTCGCAACTTGGCCCTGTTTATCGCGCACCCCCTGTTGCAGCCGGCAAACTTAATATTTTTCTTACGTTTGACGTCAGTACCGTTTAAAATGCATTATTACATTTCTTCAAATTGTTCTCAACGAATTATTCAATAATAATTAACTTATAGGTAGGTCTTATAAAAATATCTTTACTTTTTTTCAAAAATTATTGTCCATTAAAGCGACAAATAGGTAACATCCCATTAGAGCCTATGATAATCACATAATTTTTATTTGTGTTATTGTTTAAAAAATGACCTGTAACAAATATTTAAATAATTCATAGAAGTTATGCGTATTCTACAATATCATGGAAAGTCAATGTCAATGTTATCTCTACATTTTATTAGTACTCCCGAACCTTCTTAATCTATTTCAATGTATACATTAAACTAGCAAGGCAAGTTTCTTTGAACAGTGTGTTAAAATTTCTAGTGGATAAAATAAAAACAAGATATTACTCTGTCCAATCCATAAGTATTTTCACTTTTTACTTATGTATGGTTTTGGATATGTATGATAAAGTTTCCAAGCACAAATCTAAATAGAGATTAATTTTACAAGTGATTAAAGTAAAAATTCATTTACGTTTTATGTCCCGAACGTTGACAATTGATGTCAAACAAAGAAAAATAGAACATTAGGATATTTCATAAAATAATATAAATTATAAATTTAATGAAAAATATTTCAGGAGTCCCATGAATCGCAACTTGAGATGTAGGCAGTAATGGCGATTTCTTAAGAAAGAGGTTATGTTGCATTCCTAACTCTGAAAACATTGTTTATTTTTAATAGCAAAAAAAGTATATTCAGGACTGGAAGGAAATGTTAAGCATGATCTGTTTGTTTTCAGTGCAAATGACATTTCAAACACCCTACTCTGGCTCTTCGTGGTGTAATAATTATCGATATTGACTAAAAGTTTAGTATTAATTGATGATGATTAATAAGTTGTTGGATTTCTTTATAACGACTGTTTTTGGCAATTTTAACTCTCAATCCGTGTACCACAGTCACTATTATGACCTGGATGCCCAGTCGTAACGCTTGCTACTTCCAGTCGAGGCTAGACTTTTGAAAAAAAATATGGTAATAAAATAATTTTATACAAATTTATTAAAAATAAAATTCAGGTTGTCGTAGTTGAGAGTTATCCAACAATTTCGTTGATGAAAATTGTTAAATTAAATAGCTACAACGATAAATTTATGCTATTCGCATAAGCTTTGTGTCTTTTAGTATACCTCTATATGCATATGTATATATATATATATATATATATATATATATATATATATATATATATATATATATATATATATATGGAACCTGAAGCTAAGTAGAAATGTGCAAAAAACTCCTTTAGTCATAGACAAAAAACTTTGCATCTTTGAAATGACTTACAAATATAGTACTTATCATGTTAACTTATGAACTTGCAGCCACACAACTGTGTTGAGCATTGTTATATTAGAATCCACAAAATACAAAATGTAATACTAAAATCTCAAAATACTTACCAAAATCCTCATAATAATTCTCATAACAATTTATTGGTCTCGTATTAAGTATTTGCGTATTTAGTAACATTTAAATAAATAAAGGGAGTAAAATGTTAGTTTTTGAAATTAATAATTTTAGATTTATTACAAACTACAAAGTTATACAGTAGATGAAAACTTAACCGTAAACATTAAAAAACTTTTTTGCATCATTTACAAAAGCAGGAAATAATATAGTTGGTATGAAAAATTTCGTTCCTTGTTTTATCATTTACTCCTTTACGTTTTCACAGCATTAAGTGTTTCTGAAAAGAACTGAAAAAAAATTAGTATGTATGCATGATAAAGCACTTAATTACACTATCATCACACTACAACTATCAGTAATAATATCTTTGGCTTCGAATTAGCTATACTTAAAATTTACAAAACAAATTACCAATGAGATTTTTAGCATCAAACAAAAAAAGATTATGAATTAGATAACATTTCTTGTATTCACAACAACAATTTGAATACTGCGGCGTTCTATAGTGCCAAAAATATGGATTTATTCGTTTTTATTTGCATTACATTATTTAATATAATTTTTTTTTTGCTAAGGTGATTCATAAATAACAATATCATTTTAAAAATTTGCATGTTCTACAAGTTAATTACACATGGTACTCATTTTTATATTGGTACTGAATCGCTGTTCTAAGCAATATACATTTGCCCTGAATACCTTAGTAGCCGTAGTATCTTCTTTTCATCCCTAATGGCTAAAAATTGTAGTGTCAAGTTGATATTAATTAATTGTTTTTCTACACTGGTAGTGAAAGCTTATTTTTATTTAGCTATGATTTACACCTATTTAAATTAATCGAAATGCGATAAAATAACAGCAACAGCAATCCCTATCCATGAAGCACGATTCGTCATCGTACTGATTTCAAAATTTCAGTACTATCATAGTTCAAATTCTATTACCATTTGAAGGGAGTCTTACAAGTTATAGATTTAATATTAACTACCAGATACAACTTCCATACACATCAATAAAAACTTCGACATCATGGTGTTAAAATAAGAAGACGTACAGTTCACTGAAAACCGAGAAATAAGAATAAGTATTTACGTAAGGTGATGGGGTACAATATTTCCGGTACGATTACAATTGTTTGGGCACCATAAGAAATAAGCTAGATGCGGTGCTCGGGGAACGGAACTCCTAATACTTTTTTTTAAACTGTATCTCACTTGTTACGTTCACAATTAAATTTTAACGAAAATTATACTGGAGATAACAAAATTTACAATGATCTTGTTTTAATCTTATCCATAAAATATGGCGAGATAGTGTGTGAGATAAGAAACCAATGAACAAGTAGAATTTCAATTGTTAGGGTTCTTTTTTTATAAAAAAGTAAATGAGTAAATTAAGGATCAGATCCTATAGCAGAGCAAAATATATAGAAAGATGTATTGGACATAAAATAGCGAAGGTACGTGTATGGTCGGGAATTCCTCAACCCGAGGTCATTCTACAGTTAATATCTATGTCTCTTTTAATATTATTCACAGTCTCATGGAATTATACGATAGAGTCCTTTTGCTTATAAGAATAAATTGTTTATTCTGAAATACAAATCAATAAGGATACATAAATGAGCTTATAGCTAAGATTTACAAGAGTATGAAAGTATGAACGCGTGTTCTATCGATTTTAAGTTATGGACACTTTGTTGTATTTTATTATAACGGTGTGTAACTAATTCTTTATGAGAATCGGTAAATTAGTCGACGTCGGGGCCCCGTAAAAGAGGTAACGTACGTTCGTTACCAATATGAAAAGAAATCTCTTGCTCATCTCGTTCGCGAGCGAATACTTGTCAGCCAGGGCGCCACGATGGCTGCGGAAGTTGTTAACTACACTCGATCGAACAGAAAGCTTCCCACTCACGGGCGTCAGCTAATGCACCGAACACGACGAATCGTGAAAGGTTTTTTTAGAGTACCATGTGCATCTTCTCGCTGCAAAGCAAGAACTGAATCAGAGAGTGTAGTCGGTCAGGCTCGGCTTGGCGATTTGAGTGGTTACCATCGACTCAGGGCAAGAAAAAGTCGAGTCGGGATCAGGATAAGGAGTGAAAAGGGATGATACAGGCCCTTCACTTTTACCCTATACATAATTTATCACCACTGAAGTACATTATCTGATAGCTAATAAACCACGAATTATCGGCCGACGCAGTGGGAAGAATAGTATACATTACACGGGACGTCAATTGATAATCCGCTCTGGCAACTTCACTGCCAATAGCGGAGTATTGAGCTCCGTCGCTTGTAATGAAATGTACAATGTTTATTAAATTCACTCCTTGAAATCTGTTATTTCAGTTTTCTTTATAAAAGATTTAAGTCAGAATGAGATAGAAAATAAAAACATAATTGATAAATATTTCGAAGGAATTGACAAATTAAAGCCGCTATTGATGGGTGGAAGTAGTCCCTTGATAAAACAACACCAGCATAATATACCAAATTTTGGAATTTTTAATTAACTGAGAAAATATAATACCAATATAATATATACTACATTAGGACTTATATTACACTGAGTTACTTTAAAATATATTACAAACTTATAAAGAAAGTATAACACACGAGTGTGGTTAATTGATAAGTAGTCGTTATGTTTTAAAATAATTATTATATGTTTATTAAATCTTGCTATTTAATGTTGTAATATTTAAATTAAAAAAATTTTTTGAAGTTAAAGACTTTAAACTACGAAAAAAGTTGTTTTTACTATTCATTAAATTTCAAAGTGCGCAACAAAAAAGAAATTATCACCAAATAGTGTTAAAGGTATAGTATTAACAGGTGAACATTTTTATCTGTTTAAAAAAAAATAAAAATATCTTCTCATCTAAAAAAAATCGTCATTACCTTTCGTTTTTAAGCTTTTTGAGTCGAAACAATTAATAAATAGAAGAAAAATGTAAGTGCCAATTACCACACATTGCGAGGCAATACTGGTCTCTTTATTAATTAATAATGAGCATAAGAATAACGCAAGCGCCCGAGGAACCCAATAAAAAATGATTCGGCGTCAATGCCTCTTTATCATGTGGGCTGAAAGAAACATGAGTTAATGGCCACAAGTTAACTTAATGTTCAATTTCAGCGGAAATTGTTAAAAGGGTCTCCTCGTTTGGAGCCTGCTCTTTTAATGGTGCATAAATTCCAATTTTTATGGATCGAATCAACCTTTACCATGCTCCCCTCATATGAGGAGCTGAGGGAGGATTGAACTTCCAATAAAAACCCCGATGAGCCGAAAATTGTTCGAGTTTTTTTTATCTCCATTTAATTCAACTATTGATTCTTTCAACTCGTTACACATATCCCTAAAGTTTGTTCCGTTATCCGTGTAGATGACAGTAGGTACTCCTCGATGAGCAATAAACCCTTTTAAATCCAATATAGCTGAGTCAGTACTTAAACTGTGAGCGATTTCTAAGTGAATACTTCTGACAGATAAAAAAATAAATAGAACGCCCCACCTTTTTTATTTTTTTCGTCATACTTTTACATAAAAAGGCCCGAAAAAATCTAATCCACAATGGAAAAAAGGTCTCCCTTTATATGCGACTCTAGCGTACCGTAGCGCAGCCATTTTTGGATTCGCTGGTTTTCTTTGCATTATTTTACATATTGTTCATTTAAAAGTAAAACTGCGTAATGCTTGTCGGATACCGAGAATCAAAAACTTTTAGTTATTTCATTTACAACCGTATCATGATTTCTGAGAAAATACTTTTCATGATGATATTTTATCAAAAGTTTTGTCAGAGGGTTTTAACTTTCTAAAATTATTGGCTCATAAATTGGTTTACCATGTTTGTTCTTAAAATTTGTTAATCTACCGCTCAGTCTTAAGATCTTCTTTTCATCAATGAATGCATCAAATTTAAAGAGTTTACGTTTATTCGAAATTTTTTTTGAACTTGAAATGGCGTTTATTTCATCTGAAAAAGAAGATTTTTGTGAAATTTTAAAACATCACTCTATTGCTTTCATTTGTAGATCTGTCAACAAAGTTTTTTGTTCTGCGATTTTTTTCTTTTATTCAGCTTGTTTTTTAATTTTCAAACGTATAGGAAAACGTAACGCATTGTCCATACAAGTCTAACCCAGGATGAGAAACGGGATTATTCAATTATGGAAATTTCTATTTGTACACTTAATACTTGTTGTTTTGTTTTTAAGTTCTGCTTAAAATCGTCACTAGTAATTTTAGTTTTTTGTTCTGGCCATTCCCTTTTGTTTTTCTTTAAAAAAATCTGGACTCTTAAACTATTGATTTTCTTTATTCAATCTTCCAGGTGCAAATTTGGTACCGTCGTTTGCTAAGTTTTGCTTAGAGGAAACCCAACGCTATTCACATTCGTTAGAATTTTCACGAATTTCGTTTAAACAGTTAGCGACAAAAATTTTAAATTCTTTCAGATCTTTTTAAATCCAATACAAAACTGTAACGGAGTCTGTCCAAAAAATACATCATGTAATTTTAAAGTCGTGTACTTTTTTTGTTGGAGCTACACGACTTTTTAAAGCAATTACAGATATGTAAAACGCGCTCCCTTCAATCGAAAATTGCCAGTACGCGACCGATGCATACGCTCTTTTACTAACATCGCAGAAAACATGCAACTCAGTTTCTCGTTGTTGTGAATCCCGTAATTGATAACATCTATCAATGTTACATTCTTTTACGCAATTTAAATCGCTTAACTACTCACGCCATTTGATAAATTCCTCATTTTTAATTTTTTCATCCCACTTAATTTTGCTCGCCCACACACCTTGCATTAAAATTCTAGAATGAATAATAAAGGGTGTTTAAAAACCAAGTGGGTAAAAGATGGAAATGATGATGGATAAAAATTCTCTTTTCGTAGGTTTTTCTCTTCCATTTAATAAACCGGGTCTTATCTTACTCAGGTTTGCATTAAAACTAAGCGTATCTTGGTTATTATTCCACCGTATGCCTAAGATTTTTTCTCCCATACAATCACTAGAACTTTCTTTAAAAAGGTGTTTGAATTCATAATTTCCTTCGACATTAGCAAATATTGATGCATCATTACAGGACCAACTGTGCATCTCCCAGTTAGCATGAGAATTAATTTCAATTACTTGACGAACTCGATCGACTGTTTCACTTCGCGTTTCACAACTATCAAGAAAGTCATCCGTGTAAAAATTTTTCACAACACTCTTTGCGCTAAGAGTGCTGAGCATGAAGAAGATTTGGAACCAAAAGCATTGAACTCATTAAATATTTTCTCGGTGAATTTTGTCTATCTTCTCCCCTCCAAAGAAAACGTTGAGCATTACGATCTTCCGGTCTGATTTTTTATTTTAAGAAACATATCTCGCATATCCGATTTTAAAGCAGACGAAAGTTGTTGAAAACGCACAGTTACACCCAGAAGAGGTTTTAAAAAATCCGGTTTAGACAATGAGAGGTCGTTAAAACTTTTTGAGTTGGTTCTTGCCGCGGCATCAACAACTAGCCTGACTCTCTCTGGCTTGTTGGGGTCTTGGACACCGAAATGAGGGAGGTATCGAATTTTATCTCCCATTTTTTTTCAATTTCTTTAATTGCAATTTCGTTTTCGAATAATCGTGCCATTTCTTTGTAGTATAATTTTGCGTTATTGAAATCTTTATCCAATCGTTTTTTAAGAAGCAATAACCGATGAAGTGCAGTCAATCTACCATCTGAAAATAACTCATCCTCCGATATCCATAAGAGACCAATCTCCTAGGAACCATCAACGTAATGACTTGTTTGATTCAATATTTTTATCGCTTGATAATCTAAGCTACCAATAAATACCTGTGGTTTATGATGATTTGTGCTTGCAGTATATTATTTATTTTATTGACATAAAAAGCAAACAATAATTTTTCCATAGTTGCGTGGTTATTTGGCACTTGCATTGTTTTGCAATATTTTGTTAATAATCTAAGCAACCAGTAAGGGCCCTGGCTTGTGGAGTTAGCTGTGCTTGCATTATTTTATTTGCTTTTTTCATCAAAAAAATGACAAGTAAGCGCCCCAGGTAGTGTGAACATTGGTGCTTGCATTATAATGCACTGCATAATAACACAAGCTCAAATTACCACACAACCTTAAGTAATACTGGTCGCTTTATTTATTAATATCAAACATAAGAATAATATAAGTACCAATTACCACACAACCTAAAGCGATACTAGTCTTGTTATTTATCAATAATAAACATGAAAATAACGAAAGCCCCAATCATTACACAACCTTGAGTGCTTACTGGTCGATTTATTTATTAACAAAGCATTGTAAAATAACGCAATCACCAATCACCACACAACTTGTGGTGCTTACTAGTTGCTTTCTTAATTGATAAAATAGATATAATAACTGAAGCGTACATTACTATACAACATAAGATGCTCACTGGTCGCTTTATTTAGTTATAATGATTATAAGAATAACGCTAATACTAATTACCACACACCCCAACGTGTTAACTGGTCACTTTTTTGATAAACAATTATAATTAAATAACGCAAGCACTACTTACCACATAACCTGGGCAACTTTCTGGTCATATAATTAATTAATAATCAATATAAGAATAACGCAAGCGCCAATCATCACGCAACCTGTGGCGATACTGGTCGCTTTATTTGTGATTAATGTTTGCGAAGTAATAATTGTAATACGTTCATCTACAATTTTTTTATTAAAGATTATAATCTCGAAAACTACTCTTACACGAAGAGAGTAGCCGTGGAAGGCCGTGTCACGATCAATCGAATAAGGGCCGGGCAGAAGCGCCTTTTTCCTTTCACCAAACTTATTTTTAGTTCGAAAAAGAGGCGAGTAACGGAACGGGAGGACAAAAAAAGTGGTTCTCTCTTAGACGGTTGGCCAGGAGTTAGAGTTAGGGATGAAATTTTATTTTTATCTTAAGAGAAAGTGCGATTCTCTCATTATAATTTGCCCTCGTTAATAATTTGAATAAGTAGGAGAACGTAAAATCGAATATCGTAGTTTTGTTGTCATCTCAACGAAAATTAATTATGTTTTGTCTTTTGTTTTTTTTTTGCAATCTGAATGACTGCTGCGAAATTGAAGGTTATACTTCAGACGAGTTTTTTGATGAAAATGTCTCAGACAGCGAAATGTCACAAATTTCTAATAGAAACAACGATTTTGATAAGCGTTTCAACAATTGTGATGAACCTACAAGGAATCAGTTTTATAGTACAACGTACACGTTTTAGTCAAACAGGGACGCAGAGAATCGATTAGCTAATGCGATAGAAAACACCTTAATAACAATTAGAGATTTAAGTTTCCTTGCAAATAATTCTACGTTAGTAAACAGAATGACGGCTAAGCCGTTACCTATTTTTTCGGGAGACCCACTTGACCGGGTTGAATTTAAGCAAGCATATAATTTGTCAACGATTCATAATGATATCACCGACCAAGAAAATATACTCCGGCTTTCTGAAGCTTTAAAGGGCGAGGCTCGTTACGGAGTTAAGACACTTTTTGTCGTTGGGGGAAGTTCCGATGAAATACTTAAGACTTTGGAAATGAGATTTGGAAATATGCGATTGATTTTAGAAAAGATAGTTAACGACTTGAAAGAATTGCCAAAAATTTGATACAAGGAAACAAAATTTAGTGTGGTTCAACAAAGTTGAGCGTTGGAAAATCGCTAAGACGAATAATTTGTGTTTCAATTGCTCAAACAAAGGTCATTTGAGACAAGACTGTAAGAAAAGTAATTGTAAAAGATGTGGTAGGAATCATCATGAGTTATTACATCGAGATCATTTAGGCACAAATAATACCGTCTCGCAAACTTCCAAAAATACTAGCGTAGAGTCTTCGTTGAGAAACAACAAGCCTTTGTGACATAAGTTAGATAGTTACATGTATAATTTGCTGTCAAACAATTCGAGATCTCAAGTATTTTTTAAAACTCTTCCTATACAAATAGAAGGCGAAAGAATTTCAACAAAAATTGATGTTTTTCTCGATGAAGGCTCTACAGTCTCAATAATACACGCAGATGTAGTAAAAAAATTGGCCCAAAAATTTCACAATCAAATTTAACTTTAAAAAGCCTTGGGGGCTTAACTACATCCAACAAAAAAGTAAATCTTAAATTAAAAGTTGAGACAAATGAATACTTTTTACAAAATGTACTCGTTGTACACGAACTTTCATTTTCTTCTCAAGAGATTGATAAAAACATATCTTTACTATGTTTAGAGCAAACTAGAATATGCATACGCCCTTGTGAATTAATTCCAACAATGCTGATAGGTCAAGCTTGCATCAATCTTATAATTTCGTGAAAGATAAAAGAGATTCAGACAGATTTTTTTTTAGTCAGTTATTGTTCATTGGGGTGGTCTGTTAATGGGCATTATAATGCTTATTTTGAAAAAAAAATATCTGTACATCAGTAAATGCTGTAAGCGAAGTTTTTGATTCAAAAAATTTAATTCATTATAATGATAAAAGCGATTATGATAATTGTTTAGAAGACTTTGTACGTTTTTATTTTGACTTACATAGTATTGGTGTGGTTAAAAAACATCCTAGCAACTTTGAAAACGATCAAGCGATAAAAATATTGAATCAAACAAGTCATTACGTTGATGGTTCCTAGGAGATCGGTCTCTAATGGATATCGGAGGATGAGTTATTTTCAGATGGTAGATTGACTGCACTTCGTCGGTTATTGCTTCTTGAAAAACGATTGGATAAAGATTCCAATTACGCAAAATTATACTACAAAGAAATGGCACGATTATTCGAAAACGAAATTGCAATTAAAGAAATTGAAAAAAAATGGGAGATAAAATTCGATACCTCCCTCATTTCGGTGTCCAAGACCCCAACAAGCCAGAGAGAGTCAGGCTAGTTGTTGATGCCGCGGCAAGAACCAACTCAAAAAGTTTTAACGACCTCTCATTGTCTAAACCGGATTTTTTAAAACCTCTTCTGGGTGTAACTGTGCGTTTTCAACAACTTTCGTCTGCTTTAAAATCGGATATGCGAGATATGTTTCTTAAAATAAAAAATCAGACCGGAAGATCGTAATGCTCAACGTTTTCTTTGGAGGGGAGAAGATAGACAAAATTCACCGAGAAAATATTTAATGAGTTCAATGCTTTTGGTTCCAAATCTTCTTCATGCTCAGCACTCTTAGCGCAAAGAGTGTTGTGAAAAATTTTTACACGGATGACTTTCTTGATAGTTGTGAAACGCGAAGTGAAACAGTCGATCGAGTTCGTCAAGTAATTGAAATTAATTCTCATGCTAACTGGGAGATGCACAGTTGGTCCTGTAATGATGCATCAATATTTGCTAATGTCGAAGGAAATTATGAATTCAAACACCTTTTTAAAGAAAGTTCTAGTGATTGTATGGGAGAAAAAATCTTAGGCATACGGTGGAATAATAACCAAGATACGCTTGGTTTTAATGCAAACCTGAGTAAGATAAGACCCGGTTTATTAAATGGAAGAGTATAACCTACG
The DNA here is from genome assembly GCF_036245765.1 of Copidosoma floridanum. Taxonomy (NCBI): domain Eukaryota; kingdom Metazoa; phylum Arthropoda; class Insecta; order Hymenoptera; family Encyrtidae; genus Copidosoma; species Copidosoma floridanum. The sequence continues at coordinate 26,839,474 of NW_028321907.1, forward strand.
AAAAAAACGCTTAATATATTGATTATTAATAAATAGAATGACTAGTGAGTGCCACAGATCGTGTCGTAATTAGTGCTTGCGTTACAATGCAATGCTTTGTTAATAAATAAAGCGACCAGTATCACCCAAAGTTGTATAGATATTATTGTTTGCCTTATTTTCATATTTATTTATAATAAATAAAGATACTATTATCGCTCTTGGTTGTGTGGCACTTGCATTATTATTCTATTAAATATTAATACAACTAAAGTGACTAGTATCGCTTCGGGTTGTTGGACGATTGGCGCTTCCGTTATTCTTATTTTCATTAGTAATAAATAAAATAACCAGTAAGTGTCCCATATCGTGTGGTATTTGGCGCTAGCGTTAACAAATTTAATTTATTAATTGTCAAGTTCAATTTGATAGGAATCCTCAACTCTTTCTCGCTTCGATTTGCGTGAGGCAACGGACATAGGGCTGTTATGTTGCGATCATACTCGCCTTGTGCAGTTTTTACCTTGACAACGCCTCTGTTATTCCTAGGAAAAACCTTTGCTATGACGCTCTAAGGCCAATTACAACAAGCCTGATGTTTATCGATGATAACGACAATGGTACCAACATTGATATCTCCCTTTTCTGCGAGCCACTTCTACCGCTTTTGTATCTCGGTCAAATATTCCAAATGCTACCTGTGCCAAAAATCTTGTTGGGCCCAAGTTCTAAAGTTCCAAACCTCGAGACGATTTTCTGGAACAGAATTATAGTCTCTGTCAAGTAAATTAGTCAAGGGATTGCCTATGAGGATATGATCAGGAGGTATAGCGACAAGATCATTTGGGTCTGATGACACGGAAATGAGTGGATGCGAGTTCAAAACAGCTTTGATCTCAGTGGCTAAAGTGGCGAATTACTCGAATGTTAGCATCCCTTTCCTTCTTATGCGGTAAAAGTAATGTTTAAAAAGCCTTATGGCTGACTCCCAAATCCCACCAAAGTGTGAGGATAGCGGGGGATGTAAGTGCCAGATAATCTACTTGGACGAAGCATATTTTTTAATGGTGTTGCAAAATGGTTCAGTATTTTGTAGTAGGTAGACTTCGCGAAGTCGTCTATTTGCTCCAGTAAAATTGATCCCATTATCAGAATACACATAAGATGGAATTCCGTGACGAGCGACGAATCTACTTAATGCCGCTAAGAACTTGTCGGTTGACATGTCGGACGCTATCTCGAGGTAGACGGCTTTGGTGGGTAGACAGACGAACACGCACCCATAGCCTTTTACAGTTGTGTGATTTCAGAATTTTTTCTCTTTGAGAAGAATTGGCCCAAATAGTCAACTCCCACATGTCTGAACGCTGGTGTCGCAGTCATATGCGCGCGAGGCACATCGCTCATTTCTTACATGGGTTCTTACTGACGAGCAGCCAAAATCGTTGCCTTAGTGCATACAACGTTCCTTGTATTCCTGAGTGCAGAGTTTTCTCGTACACTTCGCATATAATAAGGTCAGTTACGTGGTGCCGTGACGGTAGAATTATTGGGTGTTTCTGATCTTGATCCATGCATGCGTTCTTCAACCGTCCTCCAACTCTGATTAGACCATGTTTGTCTATGATGGGACTCAAGGCTGCTAGTTTTGGTGATTTTGTCCTGCCCTTATTTGTCAAATGCTTGATTTCTTTAGAAAATTGTTCCGCTTGAATCATCAAAAGTAGGTGGACCTCGGCTCTGTGTTTCTCAATCTCACTGACACGCGCATGTGGATCGTTGCATAGACATTTATGAGCACTTTTCAGTAATCCTCGAGCACACGATTGTATTCCCTTGCCCATGTTGAATCTTTGTTCAGCTTTCTTTGGAGGGAACGGTATTTTTTCACGGCCTGTTCCTTCAAGTCACCCAACACTGGATTATTATCCCGGAGTGGTAGTCTCATTGTGTATTGACCATTCTGATTATGTTTTACATTCTCAATGTAATGTCTTTTACATCGAGCGTTCTCCTCAGTTCGTGACTTTATTTCCTCGCTGTCTTCAATGTCCCAAAACTGACGGAGCTGTTCATCAAGGCTCAGAAAGTTTTATGACACGGCATTTTGGGTATCATCAACCACACCTCCAACTGCCACCCAACCCAACAAAGTTTTTTGTAAGTAGAGATCGTTGCCTCCACGAGATATGTTGATTTGTCCGATCGATAAGTGGGAGACTGTAGGACCGGCTCCTATGAGAATATCGATCGGATTTGGTATTTAAAATCGGGGGTCCACTAAACGGATGTTTTTAGGTATCTAGAGTAGGTGTCATGGAAACGGGGTTGATAGTACGGCATCCGAAATCTCATCGACGACGAGAAACCCTAATTTCCGTCGGTACTCGCTTACACGTGATTTGATTTTGGTTTCTACGAGTCCTCTTGCTCCAGTTCTTAAGCTGTTTAAAGCGCCGATCGATATGGAATACGATTGCATTGGAATTTTTAATTTGTGAGCAAGTTGAGTGGTCATCAAATTCACGTTCGAACAAGTATCGAGTAATGCTCGGATCTCTACATTTGCCTCCAGCGTCTCGAATACGCACTGATGCACTCATCATAAGTTGAGACGGCGAAAGTCGTACTATTACATTGAATACACTTGGGCGTTCCTCAGTATTACTATTAGTTAATGGTTGTGTTTTTCACTTAGGACCCAAATTGAGAGTGGATGGCTGCGGTTCAGAGCCGATGTCTTGATATAGCAACGTATTGTGATAATGCTGACACCTTTGACATTGTCCTCGGTTGCACTTTCCTGCATGAGTTGTCAAGCAATTTGTACATAGATTTTTCGCCCTGGTGAATGCCCATCTCTTTGACACGGATAAGTTACGGAATCTAGGACACCGGAATACTTGATGAGTTTCCTGACACATTACGCAGTGTGGCCCAGACTCTGTGAACATCGTGCGCACTTCATCTCTGGCCTTCATAGCTTTCGTATGCCGTTGGTCTTAAAAGGTTCGTTTACGATTGTTGGCAGCTCTCGCGATTCAAAATTCTTTCTCATCTTTGATACTTAATCTGAAAGACGTTTGATAGAGAAATGTATAAAACTTGTTTAAATTTGGAAGCTCGTCTATATCAAGCAACTTCTCCCACTCTAAACGTATGCTCACCGGTAGTATAAGTTCCACGATTCTCATTACAAGTCTAGTTGTCTTGAGAGGCACTCTTAAAGATTCGAGCATATTCAAACGTAATTTTAACTCGTCCGCGATGTTGGAAATTTGTTTGGTTGAGGCAGTGTCTGCCAGGGCTAGGTCTCTTATAGCATCCAAGTGTTTATTGGCTAAGATTCACATTTTTATCATAAATCTCGATCAATGTTTACCACGCAATGGGATAAAGTTCTGGGCTAATGTCGTAATGACCAATTTTCTTATACGCCTCGCCTTTTAATGCATCTCGCAAGGTCACATATTTTGTCAAATTATCCCAGTCTGTCCTAGCATCTACCATCTTAAGAAGGGTGTTTTTAAATAAAATTTATGTAGTGTGGTCACCGTTGAATTTTAGGACTGGAGTAACTGGAATTTTCATCAGTTTAGGTTTGTCTACATAAGTCGAGTTGGCAAAAGGATTTCCCAATGTCGTATTGTCAGGTGGCTTTAATGCTTCGACTTAACTAGCGATTTGGTAGTAAGTAGTGTGCAATGCTTCTCAACCGGTTACGTCGTCGATATCCTTGTCGATTATCAATAATTGTTTGTAGGCCTTTTCGTAACCTTTAAACGCCTTGTGTAAAACATTCAGCCGCAAAAAACTTCACCCTATGTTAACGACTTGCGCACTTAGTGCTTGTTTTAAATATTTGATATGCGATTCCACTAATACTGCTTTAACGCACACAATGCTGACTGCTCGCTCAGGTTCCGTGATTGCTAATGCGACTGAAAGAAAAGCAGATTCCAGCAGTTGAGTTGGTATAGCGACAAAGATGTTGATTCAAATGGTCCAGTGATTGATCAGCGAATTTACAATGGCTTCAAGCGTGACTTCAGGGGGTCGTAAGTTCACACCTCACAGGAGGCACCAAAATTTTTTGTTTCTTTAGACGTCCCTCGAAGCTGGGAGACCTAGATGGTTAAAAAAACGAGTATTGAAAAAAACGATCAAGAAAAATCGTGCTCATTTGAGCGACTACCTGCAAACCATGTCATCGTGCAGACTACCTACAAGGGGCACAGAAACGCGGGAAAACTCAAATTCCATGGTCGAACAAACAATTTATTTTAATATCAGTTTCCTGAAATAATATTAGTGCACTTCCGTTACAATAAAACCCGAGCTATTGGTGTACGAAAGTCTACGGTCGAGTAAATCTCTCACTCACGGAACCCTTGACTGCATGCTATCGAACATTGGAAACAACCCACACAAAAAACCATGCATCGGTAAAAATCAGGGACTAACGATACTAAGGACAATGGCAAAGGGCATGTCCACAACGCGTAGGATCAAACACCATCCATTCACTAGATCTGAAACAACCATCCTCTGAGGGAGCGTTCAGATAAGCCGCATCCCGCATCTCAAGACACCCACATTCTTCGAGGTTATGAGATCATGCTTCACATGATGACGATAGATATTGTTATCAGCATGTTTCACCGTCTCAATCATACGCGTATAGCTTGTGTTAAGCATGAAGAATGCCTTTTCGTTTGCTGGCAGCGATCGTATCGGATTATTTTGCCAATTTGATCACCTTCCAAGAGCATGACCTTTTGTTCAGTTTTGTCACTATTCGCACCATTACGGTCTAATTCAGATTAATTAACCACTTACTACGCTTAGCGAAAACGATATACACTGGCGACGTAAGCCACGTTGATTAGCCTCGACCTTGACTCTCTTTTTTTTGCAGTTCAGCAGCCTGAGCCAGGTGAGGAAGCTCTCTAAAGAAAAAAGATGCGGCGCCCTTTTCTTTCCTTTTTTTCCGCACGACTATCGGCCGCACCACCTCTCGACCGTGCCACACCTTTACTTCCTGCCCACACACATGCACGCTGACAATATCGCAATTTGTACGAAACAATATTCAAAGCGACCCGTGAGCCCCCAAGTGTTGTTAAGGTTTTCGCTTTAATTTTTCATTTATTATTAACAATTAAGGTGACTAGTAGGCACCCAAGGTCATAAGGTAATTTGTGCTTGCATTATTCTTTTTTTTCGACTAAGGCTGCAGTCACATGGAGTCTAACGTTCTTAAGATTGCAAGATAAAACTCTGATGCGGTAAGTTCAAATCCGTATTTGTTTACCGAAAAAGAGTTAGTGCATGTAGAGAGTAAAGAGATTATTCATGTACTTTGTTGAATCTCACCTTAAAATAAAAGTATTGTAAAATGAAAAAGAGTGAGCAATCAGAGTTCCAACCTGTAAGTAACACTTACTTGTATCAAAATAACCTTAAATTTTATAATTACAACAATTGAAGTTTTTATTATTAATAATATTATTTGCAGCTCTTAATTTACTGCAAATTCTCAGATTTCCTTCATTCTGATGATGAATTGTGGATTCAAGAGTGTTTCGCAGAGTTTGATTGTACCAAGTATGTTTTGGTATCGAATATGGAAGACAAAGTTTTTTTGGTAAATCTAATTTTTTACTCTTAAAGTGTTAATTTTTCATCTTTGTTCATACCTTTTTTTTCTTTAAATCAGACTTAATATATCAAGTAGCAGCTCAACTTACTTAGTCATCTTGAAAAAAAATGCTGGTACCAGCAGTGATCCTGACAAGACATTGAGTCAAGATTTGATGGATGCAGCTGAAGGTTAAAGCGATGAATAAAGCTGGAGGTTGAGTTGCTAGCTTCCTTGTCCTTCTCGTGGTTTTTTTTATCGTATATAACTGATCGAAGTGACTTTCTATAGCTCATCGCGTAATGTTATTCGGTCCAAGCTTGAGTAGATTCTCGTACGCTTGAGAAACTCTACCAAACAACTCTTGCTGGCGAATACCCAATCGATCTAGCGTTAGTGGCATGCTTAAGCTTTATGCAACGGTGAGCGTGGGAAAACAAGGTGACAAATTCGCCCGCCTTAAAGAATTCTAGACGTGGGTGAACTACTTGTACTTGCAGCCTAATAACTGTTGACAAACTCAAGACTTTTGAGCTTGATCGACACTCACACGCACAGCACTGCCTCTAGTAATACAAGAAATCTCGCGCCTCCGATTCCAAAACTGCTACGACTTTTTTCGTTCCAAGAAATCACTCTCTGCTATCAGAATGTTCATGCAAGGGCTGTTTCCGTCGCAAGCTAAGCCCAGACCACGTTGAAAGCAGATCCTGGGAAAAGGATAAACGAGACATTTTGCAAGTTCTAATTAAAAGCAACATTTATTTACAATCAATTGGTTCGTACATTTGCTAACTGAATGAAGCGTTCAACTCAATAGCATCGCTTGCTTGGACTGACTGTGCTACGGAGAGCACAAGTGACAATTTGACATTTTACACCCCTTTTAAACCTCTGTTGAGGCATAAATCATTTTTAAATTGGTACCTAGTAGGTAAAATTTAGCGTGGAATCTTTTGGTACTATCAAAACTTACGTATAATCAACAATTTATAAGATAAGGATCAAATACCGAAGAAAAATAAATTGCTGGTTATAATTAGTTGGGTATTCGCATTCCTTAATGCTTACAAAGTGTTAATCCACAATATTAGGTGAGTCATATTAGGATTATTTTTCATAAACTTATGTCTAAAATAGTAAATTATTGAATCTATCGGATTAACATTTCGAATCATTGACACGGCATTCCATGACCATGGAAGCTAACTTCAGTCATGTAATTGAAATACCATGTATCCATACAGCTCCATATATCAAATCAGGTTAATACAACAGCCAGCCAATAATAAAACAGAATGTAAAAAATGCATTCAATTTGTAAAATCTGTATTATTGCATTAGAAAGAAGCAACATTATTTTAAATAATGTTTTATCAGTCCCAACGATATGCCCCCAAAAGCTTGTATCAGGCACCACGTAAGTCCTATAGGCAAAGCGACTCTAACTAATGCGAAAATTTAACAGAACGACAATTAATATCTTATCAAATTACGTCTTCCAACATTTGACGACAGACAATCGTTTGGTAGTCATTTTTTCGGTACAAACACTGGCAAATAAGAGTTTCACCAGTACCCCGCCGATATCTCTGGTAAGCTTGACTTGTGGGCCAAGATCGAAGTTTCCCGCGCGGGAAACGTTGATAAGCTGCTCCTTTGTGAGGGATACTGCCAAATAACATGAGTTTCACCAAGGAGCTGATATCTCTGGCAAGCTTGACTCGTGGGCCAAGATCGAAGTTTCCCGCGTGGAAAACATTGATAAACTGCTTCTTTGTGAGGGATACTGCCAAATAATATGAGTTTTACCAGTGCATGTTTGCCAACGCCGCGTGGGAAACTTCGATCTTGGCCCACGAGTCAAGCTTACAAGAGATATTATCCATGTATGTATTAGTTTTAATTTGTATGAATAAGTTTAAATTTATGTAAATCCAGTGTAGAGTTTATTGATATAATGTATGATAAGTTAATCAAGAAGAATAAAGGGCGTAAAAACAATTACAGCCAGGGGGATAACCTGCATTAAAAACTCCATTCATTTTTATCAAGAATAAGAAGCATGTTGAATAATGACTGCTTGAAACTATAACCTAAGGCTTTTTAACCCTACATCCTTGCGTAAAAAGTGCACAAATCGTGGATTTGTACTTGTTTCCAATAAAAAATATACAGCAGTATTTTTCGACTTCCTATTTTTTTTTGCACTTGGTAGCTTAACACTCATTTGCAATATTATTATGAAAAATATAATCCACAGGTATAATTATTATTGATACCAATTTTTTCATATAAATCAAAAGAAATGGTTAGCAAAAAACATACTGTTAGTGTTTAGTTACAAATGTACTGTTTGTATTGGTAAATTATTAAAAATCCTAAGCTCTCGTAACTGTTGTTGTATAAACGTATATCTGTTTCTCTCTTTAATGATTAATGATACAGTTTTCTTGGCTGGTTATTTCAAACCCCCTCTGTCACGATATCTTGGCCTTTCTAACCACAATGCCAAGTTAGGAACAATTTGCTTGTTTTTTCCAATAAGTTTATAGGGTGTATTTGTTATGACAAGCACTTATACCCCCACCCCAAATATATATGTTTGCGCCTCACATTCCTGCCATGATACCCGCTGAATATTTTATTTTGCAATTTATTTTGATGAATTTCTTAACTAGTGATTTCCTTAACGTATGTATTTTATTTATGTTCACAATCTTTTATATCTATTTTTTTTGTGCCCCCTTATCATTTCAATACTTTTGATCTAAATTTTATCAGAAAAAAGTGTAAATACTTTTATTTTGATATCTATAGTTGTTTTTCTGACACATTATTAAATCTTGGAATTTTAGTATTGTATTCATTCAAAGTAAAAAATAAAACCATTAAAAAGGATTGAAATTAAAAAAAAGTGTTGATTCCATACTTAATAAATCAAAATAATTTTAGAAGAAAAAAAAATGTGTAAAAAACCGTGTTAACAATCGACAACAAATAGCATCAACCTTGATACGGAGCAAAACTAAAATTTCTTTTTCGAGCTGGTAAAAGTATGCAAAAACGATAAGTTTAAGCCTAAAACTAATAAAATTGACACGACCGATCACACACATACACACATACGAACATACGCACACATGTACATACATTTTTTAATTATCAACTTTTTTTATTTTTAATTGAAGAGGTGTGAGTAAAGGGGGTGCGTGAAATAAAAACGAGTATTTTATAGAAAGACAAAACGTTTATTTAATTTAACTGCCGATCGACGCAAAATACAACTGACTTGATACAGTTTACAGACTTACTACTGACAAAACTGACAAAGATAATAAAGAAAGCTGACGAGAGGTGTAGAAGGCACGGTAGCTTACACTGTACTGATTCTAGGGCCCACAAGTATCACCTTGCCTGTAGTACTGTCTTACACACTATATATACTGCCAATCGAAAAGTCGTACATGCCAACATTAATACTATAAAAAACATTAATAACTGATTTCCAAAAAAAGTTTTTTTTGCCGATACAATAAAATTTATAAAATGCGTTAGCAAAACTGGTGTATTCATAGTATTTTCCTAATTTCTTATTATGTAAAGGTAATTTGTGATATTCAGGTGCCCATTGTACATAAAAAAATGTCAATGCACAAAAATAAATGTCTCCCACAATCCTGTTAAGAAATCTCAAAAAATTTCTGATATTAAAATCACACTTGAGAAATTTTTTTACAATTTCTACACCAGCAAAAACGTAAAAAATATGTAACTACAAGCAAAATAAGTCAAAACCATAATGAAAACAGCTTGTGTTAATTATTGTCTCCCAAAAATTATGTAAAATTCTACAACAAGGAGAAGTGCATCGAATAAAAATAATAACGCACTAGATTGACCGTCAGATTTGTCCACTTCTTACGCAAGAGTCATGCGCACTTGCCTGCACGCAAATCTTGCGCAAATCTGCCGCAAGCGGAAGTGCATCAAATCAGAATAATAACACACTTGACTGATCGTCAGATTTGTGCACTTCTTACGCAAGAGTCTTGCGCACTCACCTGCACGCAAATCTTGCGCAAATCTGCCGCAACGCGTTTTATGCACTCGTCATGCATCAGAAATACACAAGATTTCGGAAGCAGATCAGGTGCAGACTTACGCACTGCCAGTGCGTAAGAGTGTGCTACCAGGGTAACGCCTGAAAACTGTACATCCACTGTCACGTGTGCTTCCTTCGTGTTTGAAAATCAATTTGTAGATGAATTTTGATTTTATCCATTTATGAGTCGAAAATTATGAAAACAAACTGCTGCTTTTGTTCCTTCTAGCGAACGTGGTAGTAATACTTTTATACTAGATTAAAACTCTCCACCCTGAAGTAAGTCTACCAAATGCACATTCAACAATCCGTCGAGCTTTTGACAGACGTTAATTAAACACTCTTTTTCTAAGATCTACATTTGAATCTTAAGGATAAGGAGTCATCACATGATTACGAAGAGTAAATGCCTCATCACCTGAAAATACGTAGGGTAGACAAGTACCTACAGGTACCAACGGCTCTAATGCTGGGATGCAAAGCTGACCATTTAAAATAGCTTTACTAAAAAAACTATTTTAAGACACCCACCATCACGCCTCAGATCTTTATCTTCCAATCTCAAGAACGTCAGACTACATGAAACTGCAGCCTAATCAGAAAAGCGACCAGTTAATGCCTAAGGTTGCATCGTTAATTGCGCTAGCGTTATTATGCAATACTTTATTAATGAATTCAGTAACTAGTAAGGGCCCCAGCTTGTGTAGCGATTTAGACTTGCAATATTTTATTTGTTTTATTAATCATGGAAATGAACAGTAAGTCCTCCAGGTTGTGTGGTGTATATTTCTTGCATTATTATGCAATGCTTTATAAATAATTAAAGTATTAAGTCAGCGCCTAGGGATCTGTGGTAATTGTCGCTCCAGTTCTTTTTATATTCATAATTTATAATAAAAGCGATCAGTGAGCTGCCCCAAATGTTATATAAATTTGTGGTTCCAGTATTTTTTTTTTTTTTTTTTTTTTTAATCAAAAAAAAGGAAAGTTTGTTCCTCAGATTGTGAAGTAATTGGTACTTGCCTTAGATTTAAATTTATTATTAATGAAATAATTAACCATCAAGTGACAAGGTCGTCTAGTCTTAAATGCTTGCGTTACTTTGCTTCATAAATATATAAAGCAACCAGCAAGTGTTCTGAGTTGTGTGGTGATTGGTGCTTCCGTGATTATGCAACAATTTATTAAAAATTTAAAAAACCAGTGAGCACCTTTGAATTCGTCGTAATTCGTGCTTGCATTATTATGCAATGTTTTATTTATAAATATAGCAACCAGCAACTGTTCTGAAAAGTATGTTAATTCATACTTGGGTTTTAATGCAATGTTTTGATAATTGATTTACTGATGGCTAAGCGCTCTAGCTTGTGTGGTAATTCGTGCTTGCAATGGTTTGTTTATTAATTCATGGTGAATACGACTACTAAGCGCACCGGGATTTGTGTGCATTAGTGGTTGCATTACTATGTAATGCTCTACAAATAATTGTGAGTAACGAGTAAGCATTTTTGATTTCGTGGTAATTGGTAATGGCATCATTGTGAAATGCTTCATTCATACATAAAGCGATCAGTAAGTGCCCTGGATTGTGTGATGTTTTGTGCTTGAGTTATCATGCATAGCCCTAGTAATAAATAACGTAACCAGATAGTGCTCTAGGTTATGAGATGATTTGCACTTGCATTATTTTTCTTATTTTATAAATTAAGAAAGGGACCAGTTAGCACTCCAGGTTTTGTGTAGATTGGTCAATGCGTTACTATACAATAACTTAATAATAAATAAAGCAACCTGGATGCAGGCTAGGTTGTGAGGTAATTTGTGCTTGTGTTATTTTACTAAGCTTTATAAAAAAAGCGACAAGTGAGCGCCTCTAGTTGTGTGGTGATTGGTGCTCATGTTGATCTTACAATTATTTATAATAATTGAAGATACCAGTTAGGGCCTCGGGTTGTGTGGTTATCGGCGCTTGCATTACTAGGCGATGCTTAAATATTATTAACAGTGACTAGTAAGTGCCCTGGTTTGTATGGTTATTATTGCTTACGTTATTTTGCAATGTTTCATTAAAAAATAAAGCGACCAGGAAGCACTTTGGGTGGTGGGGGCATTAGTGCTTGCAATATTTTATTTGGTTTATCGATTAAAAAAATGACCAGTAAATGCCCTAGGTTCTGTAGTGATTTGTGCCTGTTTTTCATTACTTTTTTATAAATAAAAAAGCAACCATGCAGGGCTTTAGACAGTGTCATAATTCGTGCTTGCATTATTATAGAAAGCTTTTAAAATGAATAAAGTGACTCATAAACTCCTTGGGCTGCGTGGTGACTGGTAAACGTTTTATTCTTATATTGATGATTATTAATTTAATCGATGAGTAAGCGTCTTAGTTAATGTTGTGATTGGTGCTTGCGTTATTATGCAACACTACATGAAGAACTAAAGTAACCAGCAATCATCTTTAATAACGTGGTAATTGGTGCTTGCATTATTGTGCAATGCTATATTTTAAAATAAAGCTATCACTAAGTGCCTTAGGTTGTGAGGTGTTTTGTACTTGAATTATTATGCAATGCCCTAACAATAAATAACACAACTGTAAATCGCTCTGGATTGTGTAATAATTAATGCTTGCATTATTTTATTTATTTAATTATTTATAAAAGCGACCAGTTAGCACCTCAAGTTGTGTGGTAATTGGCAGTCGTGTTATTCTTATATTTATTATAAATAATAAAAGCACTCAGGAATCATTGCAGTTTGTGTGGTGACTGGTGATTGCGTTATTTCATTTTTTTTTTTTATTAAGAAGCAACCAGTATCTATCTTAAGTTGTGTGGCAATGGGTGCTTGCGTTAATTTTTCTATTTTATTCATCTAGAAAGCGTTTAGTAAGGGCCTCAGATTGTGTACCAATTAGTGTTTGCATTATTTTGCAATGCCTTATTTATAATTAAAGCGACTTGTAAGTGCCCTTGTTTGTGTGGTGATTGTTGCTTGCCTTATTTTGCAATGCATTACAAATCAATAAATTGACCGGTAACCAACCTGGGTTCTGTGTCGATGGTCACTTGCGTTATTTTTGTATCGTTCATTTATAATTAAAGTGACTTGTAAGCCCACCCAAATGTTTAAATTAATTTTTTCACCGTGTTTTTTTTATTATTATTTAAGAATGCGACCAGTTTGTGCCCTGCGTTGGGTGGTGATTAGCACATCCGTTATTTTTATATTTATCATTAATTAATTAAGCTACTCGTAAGGTCTCAAGGTTGTCTGGTCGTAGGTGTTAGCGATATTATGTATTATTTTATTTATAATTAAAGCGACTAGCAAGGCCTGGTTTTGTAAGGTGATTGTAGCTTGCATTATTTTGCAATACTTTATTAATAAATAAAGTTACTGGTAAGCGCTTTGGGTAGTGAGCCGATTAGTGTTTGTTTAATTTTATTCGTTATTTTATTTAAAAAACTGACCAGGGAGCCCCCTAGGTTGTGTAGTGATCGGTACTTATGTGATCATATTGGTTTTAATTATCCAAAAAGTGGCTAGTAAGCACCTTAAATTGTGCAGTTTTGTGATTGCGTTATTTTGCAAATCTTCATAAATTAATAAAGCTACCAGTCAGTGACTCCGGTTGTGTGTTGATTTTTGCTTGTGGTATTCTTATATTCATTATAAATATGTAAACTGACTAGTAGTCCAAACTTAACGATTTTTCAATTTGTGCTTATGTTAATTTTTTTTTGTATCAATAAAAGATGTGACCAGTTTATCCTTTGGGTTCTGTAAATACTGGCGCTTGCGCTATTTTCATATTGATTATTAATAAATGAAGCTACCAGTAAGGCCCAAGATTGTATATTAAATGGTGATTGCGATACCAGGCAATGCTTCATTGATAATTTAAGCTACTATCAAGTGCCCCTTTTACGTGGTAATTGTTGCTCGCATTATTCTGCAAAGCTTTCTTCATAAATAAAGTGATTAGTAAGCAAATTGCGTTGTGTGGTGATTAGTGTTTGCATTATTTTATTTATTTTATCTATCAAACAAGCGACTAATAAGCACCCTGAGTTCTGTAGTAATTTGTACTTGTATTATTCTGTTTATTTTATTAATGAAAAAGCGACCAGTAAGTACCTTAGATTGTATCGTCATTCCTGCTTGCTTTACTATACAATGCTTTCTGAATAAATGAAGTGACCAATAATAACTTTGGCATGTGTGGTGATTGAGACTCGTGTTATTCTCATATTAATTATAAATAATGAAAGTGACGAGGAAATGTCTTAATTTGTGTGGTGATTAGTGCTTCTTTTTTTGCGATGCTTTATAATAAATAAAGTGACCAGTAAGTGCTCCGAGTTGTTTTGTTATTGGTGCTTGCTTTTTTATGCAATGCTTCATTTAAAATCAAAGTAACCAGTAATCATCTTTTGTTTTGTTTTAATTGGTGCTTGTATTAGTGTGCAATGCTTCATTATTATTTAAAGTGATCAGCGAGTGGTCTGGATCGTGTGGTGATTTATACTTAGGTTATTTTGCAATGCTTTATTAATAAATAAAATGACTAGTAAGTGCCCTACGTTGTGTGGCAATTCCTGCTTGTATTATTTTATTTATTTTACTATAGGAGAAAGCGACCCATATGCACCTTGGATTTTGTTGCAACTGGTGCTTGCATTATTGTGCAATGCTTCATTTATAAATAAAGTGACCAGTAAGTACTTCGGGTTGTGTGGTGATTTTTGCTGATGCAAGACTTTTCTAATAAATAAAGTAACTAGTATGGGATCTCGCTTCTGTAAAGATTTAGGCTTTTATTATTTTATTTGTTTTAGCCTTTAAGAAAGTGATTTATAAGTGCTCCGTGTAGCGTTGTAATTCGCGCTTGCATTATTCTTATATTCATTACTAATAATGAAACTTCATTAATAAATAAGAAAAAATGATAAAAAAATTAATTTATACAACTGGGTGGGCTCACAAGTCACTTTAATTATTAATAACGTATATAGGAATAATGCAAGCAACAATCGACACACAACCCAGGTCACTTATTGGCACATTGATTGATTGATTGATTATATCACACAAACAAGCGCACTCACTAGTCGCTTTAGTTATTAATAAACCATTGCAAAATAATGCAAACACTAATTGGTACACAATCTGAGGCCCTTACTAGACGCTTTCTGGATCAATAAAACAAAAAAAATAACACAAGCAGCACTAACGTAGCAACCCAGGACTCTTACAAGCCGTTTTTTTGATCAATAAAACAAAAAAATTGTAGCAAGCACTAATCATCACACAACCTGGGGCACTAGCTGGTTGCTTTATTTAATAATAAGGCAACGAAAAATAATGCAAGCAAAAATAACCACACAAAACAAGGTACTTACTGGTCGCATTGTATATTTATAAAACATTGCATAGTAACGCAATCGCTAATTACGAGACAACTTAGGGTACTTTCTGAAAACCGTATTTTTAAATAGTAAATATAAAAATAACGTGCAAATTAAGAGTAAAGCTCAAATTACGACACGATGCGGGGCACAAGCTGGTCACAATCTGAACTAATAAAAAAAAAGTACAAGGGAAGCACAAATTTGAACATTAAGTCTCTAGGTTAACAAGACGATTTAATAACTATTAAAAGATATAGGAATAACGCAAGCAACAATCAACACATAACCTGAGTCGCTTACTGGTCACTTTATTAATTTATAAAACATTGCAAAACGAAGCAAGCAACAATCACCTTACAAACCAGGGCACTTACCAGTCACTGTAATAATTGTTAAAGCATCGCAAAATAACGCAAGCAGAAATAACTATTTAATCTAAGGCACTTACTAGTCGCTTTCTGAATTGATAAAACAAAAAAAACTAGGCAATTACCAATCTCTACACAACCTAGGGTTCTTACTGGTTGCTTTTTTGATCGACAAAAAAAAATAAAATAATGCAAGCACTAACCACCACCCAACCTAGAGCGCTTAGTCATCGCTTTATTTATAAATAAAGCACAGCAAAACAAAGCCCAAAACAATAACCATACGAAATGGGGCACTTACTAGTCACTTCAATTTCCAATAAAGCATTGCATAGTAACGCAAGTACCAATTACCACACAACCCTGAGCACTTACTGTAGGCTCTACAACTACAACTATACTACAACTACTTGCGACTTTATTTATTAATAAAGCATTGCATAGTAACACTAGTATTAATTACTACACACACTGAGGCACTAGAAGGTCACTTCAATTATAAAAAATAGTTATGAAATTAACGCAAGCACCAATCACCACACAACTCAAGATAGATACTGGTCGTTATCTTAATCAATAAAATAAATCAAATAATGCAAACACCAGTCACTACACAAACTGGGGAAATTGCAAAGTAATTTTACTTTTTATAATAAATATAAGAATAATACGTTTGCCAATCACCACGGATCCCGAAGTAATTATTGGTCACTTTATTTATCCAGAAAGCATTGCATAGTAACGCAAGCACTATGTACCACACAATCTGAGGTACTTACTGGTGACCTATTCATCAACAAAGTACATTAAATAACACAAGCACAAATCACTATAGAACCCAGGATGCCTACTGGTCACCTTTTTGTTCGATCAAACTAATGAGATATTGCAAGCTATAGTCACCACACAACCCCTTCACCAACTAGTCGCTTCAATTATTAATAAATCTTTGCAAAGTAACACAAGCAGCAGTCACAACCCAAACCGAAGCACTAACTAGTCCTTTTACTAATAATAAAGCATGGCATAGCAACGCAAGCACTAATATCAACATAACCTACGGCTCTAACAGGAAGCTCCATTCATTCACAAGGAATATAAGAATAACGCAACTCATAATCAACTCACAGCTTGATCCACTGACTGGTCACTTTGTTTATTTATAGAGCATCGCAAAAAAACGCAAGCATAAATAACTACACAATCTAAGGCACTTACTAGTCGCTTTAAATATTTATAACACATTCCATAGGCACGCAAGCACCAATTACCACACAACCTCAGGCGCTTACGTGTTACGTTATTTATTAATAACAACTATAAGAATAACGTAAGTGCAACTTACCACATCATGCGGGGCATAGACTGGTCGCATTATTAATTAATGAAAAAGGAAAAAAAATAAAACGGAAGCAAAAATTTTAACATTAACTTGGTGGGCTAACTGGTTAGATTAATTTATAATTATAAATATAGGAATAACAGAAGTGACAATAAATACATAACCAGAGTTGGTTACTGGGCGCTCTATTTATTTTTAAAGAATTGCAAAATATAGAAAGCATTAATCACAACACAAACCATGGCACTTTCTAGTCACTTAAAATATTAATGAAGTATTACCATTCAGGGTATTTTTTTATAAGTTATTAATTATTAAAATAATTACTATTCTTTGAATTCAGTCGTTTTACATAAATTTTATTTTTAAATGTCGTGCGCAGCTGCGATTTCCAAACTTTGCACCTGATAGTACCACCTACCACTCGCTAGGTAGCAACTACTAGCTTCTACCAAACATCGCAAGTAAAAAGGTGGTTTATAGTATACAAGAAGGGCTGCGCGACGTCTTGCAATCATCCACCTGGATCACACGATCCAAAATTATGCCAGGTTCTCGTTTGACAAGACCTGTGCTAAAGCAGTGGCTAGAGCGATAATTTATTACAATAAACATTTAAGTATTAAACCACGCAAAAAGCTCTATGCGTTGACTTTAATTTTACCAACTATCGCCATCCTTGTCTGCATTACGGGGGATTGTTGTCACTGTGAGAATCTGACCATTATACTGGCA
Organism: Copidosoma floridanum; assembly: GCF_036245765.1. Lineage (NCBI taxonomy): Eukaryota > Metazoa > Arthropoda > Insecta > Hymenoptera > Encyrtidae > Copidosoma > Copidosoma floridanum. The sequence goes on from NW_028321907.1 coordinate 26,857,061, forward strand.
ACTGGCATTTCTTGACTGCTGCTGGTCACTACCCTACCGCCCCCAAGTGGCAGCAACTTCAGTGGTGAAAAAGAATTCCAGCAGATGTGCTCTACATCTCCACGTCCAGAATCTCTAGCCCAGAGTATTTACTACTGCTCTATTCTGATTGGCAAACCACCCATCATTGATACCAGCTCCAGCGGTAACATTGGGTTCAAGCAGAAGCTCTGCCACACTATGCCTAGAGTCTCCGAACACGGCGATGTGCACCACCTTACCATGCATAGAGTTTCTAGCTCAGGGTGCTTCTTGCTGCTCGATCTTGACCACTGATCGATATCCTCGAAGACAACTCCAGCCATCCTCAATTCTCCCGCTCTGTTCAAAGCCCCCCAAAAAGCCGCGTACAACAAAAGCATTGCAAAATAACGCAAGCACATATAATGACACAATCTAAGCGATTTACTAGTTGCTTTCTGAATTATTAAAACAAAAAAATTAGCGCGATTCCCGATTACTACACAATCCAGGGTGCTTTCTAGTCACGTTTTTTAATCAATAAAACAAATGAAATAACGCAAGGACTAATTACAATACAACCCGGAGCGCTTACTGGACGGTTTATTTATTGACAAAACATTGCAAAATAATGCAAACAATAAAAACCACACAAACCGGGGCACTGCCTAGTCACATTAATTATTAACAAAGCATTGCATAGTAACGCAAGCACTAATTGCCACACAACCCAAGGTGCTTACGGGTCGTTTAGTAAAATAGCTATAAATAATATACAATGAATTATATAAAATAAATTACAACACAACCCGGAACACTTACTGGTTAATTTACTCATAATTAAAGAATTTCACAATAATGCAAGCACCAATTACCATGGAATAAAAGATGCTCACTGGTTACGTTGATTTAAAATAAAGCATTGCATAACAACGCAAGAAGCAATTACAAAACAACTTGGAGCACCAACTGGTCGCTAAATTTCTTAACTAAGCATTGCAAAGTAACGCCAGAGCTAATTACTACGCAACCTAAGGCACTAACTGGTCACTTCAATTATTACAAAAAATTATGAGAATAACGTATGCACCAATTACTAAACTACTCGAGGTGCTAACTGGTCGCTTTTATAATTAATAAACTAAATAACATAATGCAAGCATTAATTATTACACAATCCCCAGCGCTTTAAGGTTGTGTTGTTTGTTTTTAGGGCATAATAACTCAAGTACAAAACACCTCACAACCTAAGTCACTTAGTGATAGCTTTATTTTAAAATATAGCATTGCACAATAATGGAAGCACCAATCACAACATTTACTAAGACGCTTACTCGTTGATTTACTTATTAATCATGAATATAAAAATAAAACGTTTACCAGTCACCACGCAGCCCAAGGTGTTTATGAGTCACTTTATTATTTTGAAAAGCATTCCATAGTAATGCAAGCACAAATTAGTACACAGCTTGAGGTATTTAATAGTCGCTTTTTTATTTATAGAATAAATAACAAATAACAGGCTTAAATGACTTGAACGACAATTACCACATTGCATTATAACGCAAGAAATGATCACCACACAACCCAGAGGTCTTACTGGTTATTTTCGTAATAAATAAAACAAATAAAATATTGCAAGCACAAATTGCTACACAATCTGGGGCCCTTACTGGTGGCTAAATTTATTAATAAAGTATTGCATAATAACGCCAGCACAATTTACCACGCAACCTGAGGCATTAACTGGTCGCTTTCCCGATTAGGCCGCAGTTACATGGAGTCTGACGTTCTTAAGATTAGGAGGGTAAGATCTAAGGCGTGATGGTGTATATTTTTAAACAGTTTTTTTGTAAAGCTATTTTAAATGTTCAGCTCTGCATCCTAGCATTAGAGCCGTTGATACCTGTAAGTACTTGTCTACCCTACGTTTTTGTAGGTGATGAGGCATTTCCTCTTAGTAATTATACAATGACTCCTTATTCTCTATCCTAGACCTCACAAAAACAGTGTCCAATTATCTTTTGTCAAGAGCTCGATGGATTGCTAAATATGCATTTGGTAGAGTCACTCCGGAGTGAAGAGTCCTTAAATCCAGTATAAAAGTATCACTACCATGTTTTCTAGAAGTGACAAAAGCAGCAGTTTGTTTTCATAAATTTTTGACTTATGAATGGATCAATTCAAAATTCATCTACAAATCGACCTACCTACAACGAAGGAAGCACACGTGGAGCTGGATGAACAGTTTGCAGGCTTAAACTTAGACGTACTGCAGTTATTCGATTACGAGATTTATTTGCTGAGTATTTAATGAATGGTTGTGCTGCTGAATTTCAGTGGGATAAGGCTAAGAACAATGATTTTGAATAATTAATGTATCTCAGTTAATGTTTAAACTGTGTGATCAGTTTAAAGTGAACTCATACAAAAATGTGCCGTAAAATGTATAATTTTCTTTTGCTTTTCAATATTCATAGACTTCTTAAGCGACTGTTACTTATTCGAACTTATTATCTTATCTTTCATACAGTAAGTTACTGGAATTAAAACAATACTTTAGAGATGGTGCTACATTTATACACTTATTCATTTATATTTTAAATGAGATTTATACCTTTTAATCTATTCAAAAGTTGTTATCTGCAAACTAAATATTCTCGAACATTCACATTCAAGCATATATGTATGCCATGCTCTGCGTAGCACAGTCAGTCCGAGCAAGCGATGCTGTTGAGCTGAACGCTTCACTCATTTAGCAAACGTACGAACCAATTGATTGTAAATAAATGTAGCTTTTAATTAGAAATTGCATAATATCTCGTTCATCCTTTTCTCAGGATCTGCTTTCGATGTGGTCTGGACTTCGCTTGCGACGGAAACAGTCCTTACACGAACACTGTGCTTGAATAAAATGATTTGTTTCAACAAAACTTATCATAGAATATACAATTATTTATTTAATCTGACTTTTATTTTTACACAAAGCAGGTACATAAATTGCTTTTTTTGTACTACAAACTGGACTGCATGTAAACATTTAACTTGTAGGTAAAATACTCATTTTTGCTTAATTTTTGTTATCTAACTTTAAGCATTAATGTTTATCACAGCTTTTCAACATTTTCCTTTGTGTTTTAAGATTATGTCTACATTTTACTGACTATTAAACTGGACTATCTTTAATGATCAGACTAATTCGAAGCTCTTATATTCTAGCTATGATTTGTAGATCTATGGTATCGAGCATTCAATTCTACACAAGAGGAATAGTCAATTCTTTCTTCTTCTGATTTAAAAACCCAAGATCTTAAATTTAATCTCCAGCCTAGACTTGTTTGAAATAATTCCTAATATTCCCCTAACTTAAAGTAAAAAACCATTAACTCCATCGAATGGCTTTTTCTTTTCTTTGAGCACTTCCAAAATATACGTATCAAAAGAGGTAATGTCATTGGCTTTCGAGCCTAAAGTAGTAGCTCATATTAACAGAATATTATTAGGCTGTGCTTAATTGAACCATGACAAATACTTACGTTCACGAGAATTCTTACAATAAAAGTCTGGAACACGTGGTTTATCTAACATGATTTCATCCAAAGTTCTTTCCGGGGATTTAGACTCATCATCAGCAGAGTTTTTAAAAGACGTGACTCAACTTTAATAAAACCAATAAAAAAGCAAGGTTTTTAATTACTCTAACAGTTGCTGTAGAGTCAAACAACAAGTAATTACGAGGCAGGATTAGTTGGATCTCTTAAAAATAACATTAGGTCATAATACTTGAAAGACTTGCGAGGGTCTTTCTTTTTCTTGGCAGCCACAACGCTGGTGAGCTTGCACTACAAATCTAATCTTCGTAAAGTGACTACGTAGGTAATCCCATCGTTTAGTAAGAACTTTCTTATCTTCTTTTAGTTCTTCACAAATTTTGGTCCACAAAAGGGATTTCTTGTAACAACTTCTGTCTTTAGCAGCAATGTTTTGACTGTCGTAGAGAGCAGGACGATCTTTCACAGCCATAATAAGCACTCCATCCATCAAATCTTGACTTGATGTCTTGTCAAGATCACTGCTGGTACTAGCATTACATTTTTCAGATGACCCAGTAGGTTAAGCTGCTACTTGATTTGTTAAGACGGCTTGAAAGAAAAAAAAAGCTGTTAATGAAAATCAAATAATAGTACTTTAAGAGTAAAAAATTAGATTTACCAACAAAGCTTTGTCTTCCATATCAGATACCAAAACATATTTGGTACAATCAAACTCTGCGAAACACTTATGAATCCACACATCATCAGGATCTAGCAAATCTAAGGATTTACGGTAAGTTAAAAGCTGCAAATAATATCATTAATAATAAAAACTTGAATTGTTGTCATTATAAAATTTAAGGTTATTTTGACAAAAGTTAGTGTTACTTACAGGTTGAAACTATGGTTGCCCACTCATTTTTTTTACAACACTTTTATTTAAAAAAATAATGCGAAAGCCAAGTATGATAGCCCGGAAGGATTACTATAGTTACTTCACTTATTAATGACACATTGCATATTAACGCTAGCACGAATAGCCACTCAATTTGAGGATTTTACTGTTCACTTTATTTATTACTAATTCATATTAAATAACGCAAGCACAGTTCACAACTCAACCAAGGGCTCTTTCTGGGCGCTTTATATATTAATAAAGCATTGTATAAAAATGCAAGCACCAATTATCACATTACTTGGGGTGCTTATTGGTTGCTTTTAGGTTAATAAAACAAATAAATTAATGAAAGCACAAATGACGACACAAACAGGAGCCCTTATTGGTTGCTCAATTTCTCAATTAAGTCTTGCATTTTATCACCAGCACAATTCAAATCACAACCCAGGGCGGTTATTTGTCTTGTAATTTATCAATAATAAAATTTAAAATGTTGCGAGCGTCTATTTCCAAACAAGCCAGAGAGCTTACTGATTGTTTTTTAATTAACAAAATAAATTAAATAACGCAAACAAAAATCACCACACAACCGAGGGCGTTTACTGGTTACTCTATTTATTAATTCAGCATTGCACAGTAACGCAAGCAGCAATCTTCACAATACCCCAAGCACTTACTGGTCGCTTTAATTATTAAAAAATTATTGCATAAAAACGCAAGCACTAATTACAAGACAACCTGGGGCCCTTACTGGTCGCTTCATTAATTAATAATAAATATAAGAATAACGCAAGCATGAATCACCTCACAATCTGGAGGGCTTACTGGTTGCTTTAATTATCGATAATTAACATGAGAATAACGTGAGCGCCAATCACCACACAGCTGGAGTTGATTACTGGTTGCTTTAATCATAAATAAAGCACTGCATTGTGACGCAATCACCTATTACAATTTGACCTGGGGCGCTTAGTGGTCGCTTAATTTGATGATAAAGCATTGTATAATAACGTCAGCACTAATTGTTACATAGCCTGGGGCACTTACTGGTCATTTTCTTGATAAATAAATCAAATGAAATAATGCAAGCACAAATCACCACACAACTTAGGGCGCTTAGTAGTTGTATTATCTGTTAAGAAATCCTTGCATAATACTGTCAGCACGAACTACCACACAACTCGGGGCCCTGACTATAGTCACTTTCTGTATAAACAAAGCATCGCATCATAACGTGAGTGCCAAATTATACATAACCAGAAGCGCTTACTAGTCGCATTTTTATGAGTAAAGTATTGCATACAAACGCAAACACCAACCACCACGAATTTCAGGTCATTTACTGGTCGCTTACTTAAATAATAAAATAAATAAAATAATGGAAGCACAAACTAAAACACATCTCAGAACGCTTAATTGTAGCTTTATTCATTTATAAAACATTGCATATTAATAAAAGCACTAATCGTAATTTACTGCTTACTTCAATTATTACTGAAACATTGCATAGTTACGCAAGCATCACATACCAGACAACCTGGTGAACAACTAAATGCTTGTATTATTAATGATTAAGGAGATTTGGGAGTATCATTTAGAGAGGCAATGAACGGAAAGTCCCCCCTGCCAGAGCCACTGGATTCCCTTTTCCGGGCACCTCCGCTTGCTTTCTACAAATTTGAAACTGTACGACTGGAACTGCTGATATTTTGGAAAAATGGCTGGCAAGGCTTGATTTTTTTGTCGAGCATTTTCCTTTTGTACCAAGGTATCTATAAAAACTTTTTTTTCATCTTAACACATTTACAATATACCTTAATTTCAATAAAAAGTAAACCTAACCTTGCTCTCTCATAAGAGAGATTAAACTGTCAGTAATTCATAATTTCTTTCTCGAAAATTTTCCGTTTTAAAAAAAATCTGAAAAAATTCATGTGCACTCCTCATATGCTCAAATATAAGATATATTTTTTCTGGCACGTTTCTCCATTTTAAACTTTTCTCCCAAACCTCCTTAATATGTTAATTACGTAAGCAAAGATTCCACAGAGTCCGGGGTGCTTACTAATCGTTTTTATTATTATTAAATTATTAATATAAATGAATTACTGCAAGCATGGATTACCACACAATCCAGGGTGCTTACTGGTCACTTAAATTATTATTAATGAATATAAGAATAATGTAAGCACCAATCACCACACAAAACAGAGTGATTATTTGTCACTTTATTTATTCATAATGCATTACATAATAATGCAAGCAACAATCCTCACACAACTCAGGGTGCTTACCTGTCGCTTTCGTGATTAAAATAACAAATAAATTAAATCAAGCACAAATCACAACACATGCTGGGGCCTTTACCAGATGCTCAATTCATAAATAAAGTATTGCACAGTAGCACTAGTACAAATTCCCACTTAACCTGAAGAACTTACTGGTTGCTTTTCTAATTAATAGAAAAAATATAATAACGCACGCACAAATCACAACACAACCTGCGGGACTTACTGGTCACTTCAATTATTTTATTAATAAATATAAAAAATGTGCGAGTACCAATCACCACACAGCCCAGAGCGATTGCTGGTTACTTTATTTATAAATAAAGCATTGCATATCAATGCAAGCACCAATTTTCGCACAACCTAGGGCTCTTACTTATCCTTTTCTTAATTAATAGAACAAATTAAATGACGCTAGCTTAAATCCCAACACAAGCCAAGGCCCTTACTGATCCCTTTAACTATTAACGGAGTAGTGCAAAATAACGCCAGCGCAAATAACCACACAACCAAAGGCACTTACTGTTTGCTATCTTAATTGATGAAAAAAGAACTCACCGTAAGCACGAATCACCACACAACCTAGGCATTTACTGGTAGCTTTGATCATTACAAATAAATGTAAAAATAACGCAAGCATAAATAACGACATAACTTTAGGCGATACTGGTTGCTGTATTCATTCATAAAGCATTCCACATTACCGCAGGTACTAATCACCAAACAACCTGGGGCACTTACTCGTTGCTTCATTTATTACTTATAAATGTAAGAATAACACAAGTACCAACTGCCACAAAACTTGGGGCACTAACTAGTTGCTTTATTTTTTAATAAATCATTGCATTGTGTTGCAAGCACCAACCACCACTTAACCCGAAGCCCTAACTATTAGCTTTATTTATTAAAAAATCATTGCAAAATAATGCAAGCACTAATAACAACACACCCCAGAGTGCTTACTAGTCGCTTTAATCAATAATAAAGCATAGTAAGGCAAGCACCAATTGCTAGACAACTTGGGGAACTTACTGGTCGATTTATTTATTCAAAGTACATTTACAAATAACGCCATTGCCAATAACTACACATCATAGAACTTAAGTTGGTCGCTTTATTAACTAAAAAAAAAACAACCGGACGAAAAAACTTTAACAACACTCGGGGGGTCACAGGTCGCTTTGATTAGTAATAATTAATATGAGAATAAAGCCAGTGCTAATTATAACACAACCTGGGGTGCTTACCGGTTGCTTGATTGATTAATAAAGCATTGCATAACAACACGAGCACTAATCACCAAACAACCTGGGGTATTCACTGCTCGCTTTCTGGATTAATAAAACAAACAAAATAACGCTGGCACAAATCACAACACATTTTAGGACGCTTTCTGGATGTTTTAATTAATAATAAAAAACGTAAGAATATTATGCGAGCCAATTAACCCACAACCTAGGGCATTTATTGGTTATTTTATGAATCAATAATAAATAAAAAAGTAACGCTAGTGCCAACCATGGCTCCACCTAAGGCGTTAACTAGTTACTTAATTATCAATAGTCAATATGAAAGTAACATAAGCGCATATCACTGCACAACCCAGGACGCTTTTTAATTGCTTGATTTATTTTTAATGCATTTCAAAAAAATGCAATTACCAATTACTATATAATCAGTAGCGTTGACTGGTCACGTTTTTTAATGATAAAATAAATAACATAATGGAAGCGCAAATAAAATACTGCACGGAAAGGGCTGTGGGAGGTTTTAAAAAAAACTGCTTTGTCAAAATAAGAGAGAAAATGACGGGTTTTCACCATATTTTTGGGAAGGGCAGTGGAGGACGGTGGAAATTGTAAAATGTCCCACTAAAATAACTATTTAATATAGAAAGATGTATTTATAAATAAAAGCACGTGAAGTTCTCGTAAGTCTCCTTACAATACACACACACACACACACACACACACACACACACACACACACACATATATATATATATATGTTTATAAATACTGACTTATGCAGACTTCACGTGCTTCTATCATATAATCAATAACATGGTAAAATTATGCTGACGTCCGCGTAATTCCTTTTTTGTCCTCATAATAACCCTTACATACATGTGATTGTCCGCATAAGTCACCCCTCTCTAATGTAAGGTGATCTTTAAAGACGTTGAGTGCTTTTAAAATATATACTATTAATACTAAAAAGTTATGACGACAGTCAGCTGAGTACGGTTTTGTCTTTATAATAACCATTATTACATAATAAGGTCCGCAGTAGACACCGTTGATATATTTACGTTATTGAAAGTGACTTACGTAGACCTTACGTGCTTCTAGAATAGGACGTGCGGACGTCCGCATAATTCCACGGTTGTCTAGATAGTTCCCCTCACATACATATGTGTGTGTATTTATGTAAGTAAGTGACTTATGTGGACTTTGCGTGCTTCTAGAATATATATATATATATATATATATATATATATATATATATATATATATATATATATATATATATATCAATAACATAATATACTATATGTGTGAGTGTGTGCGTATGTGCATATATATGTGTATAAAGGGCTATATGTAGGAATTAGCGGACCCGATTCCAGGCATTGGGCAGGGATTGCCGTCCGTACCAGTAAGGAGTGGTCCCTGAAACATCATTGGGCTTCTCCAGGGATGCTTAGTAGCCTGAATCCGATGCTTTGGCACAGGGCGCTGGCTTAACCGATGAGGAGTGGACGTCCTAAAATATGGAGTCTTCTCCAGACAAAGGCTACACAGTGGCGAGTGGATCCGATGCACCATTGGTGCAGAGAGTGTCAGCTTAACTGGCAAGGTGTTCCACCGGAGATACTCACACTGTGAAAGAGTGAAAGTACGGCACCTCGGTAGCTGAAGTGGTAGAGCAACTGTCTAGTAAATAAGAGCTTACGCGTTGGATCTGCACTCAAAAAGAATATTTTTCTCGTTATTACTTAACATCAAGTGATTAAAGTTTTTATTGCAGCCTACAAGATCAACCAAGTCCAAAGAATTCGTCTATTTAGAAATTTGGGGCCAAAAGATTGAACTATTATCTTTATCAATAATATTTTATATTTCCACAGAACCTTTGACAGTCTTAAGTATTTAAAAAAAAGAGAGACTAATTTTAAAATTAGGTACATAACATAAAAAATTTTTAAATGAAAAATTCTACATTTAAACGGTAATTATTTAGGATTATGACATTTTATTCTTAATACTTACAAATTTTTTGATACTTTTTGGCGGTAGTAAATGATATATTTACTATTATTGGAAAGTATCAAAGATAAAAAAAATTTGAATATTATCTATTATATTTTATTTAGAATAACTAGCCAAAGAGACTTATAAAAAACGATTGAAAAATGGAAAATCGTGTTATATTTCAATCTTCTGTCGTCTCATTCATTTCTCTGTGCTCCAAATTGTGCTACCAATTAATGATAAGATTTGTTATGAGAAAAGACACAATTAAGTGGCAGTATTTGTTTTGCTAAGAAAAAGTGGCTTGTTCGAGTTTTAATCTGTTTAAACTACGTAGAGAATTAAAAGGGTGTAATTATTAATGTAAAAAACTTTAATTGTTTTCATATTACCCATAGTAAAGTATTTATTCTTTAGATTTAATAAATAATCATTGTTCATAGTTAATTTTGTTTTGCCACCTATAAAGACTATACAAATAGTGTAAGTGCTTTCTACAGTTGATAAATTATTATTTAACGTATTGTTTATAAGAAAATCGATTATAGATAGCCTTAACTTTAATATCGACTTACGGTCTTTCCGTTCACGACAAACGGAAGTAAATGTGAAAATGTTGGTTGTACTGAAGTTGTCCATTTGTATACATATTTAAATTTGCCGCCAAGCTGGTATCTGCGTGAAGCCTAACGTCTTATTGTGTGCTTTAATGTACACATACCAAATTAAGATTAATGGTCACATGCATACTAAAATTTAATGAAAATAAAACAAAGTTCTCCCGCGCATGCCTCATGTTAGTTGTGAGAGAATCAATCTTGAACCAATTGCATTCGAGATTTACTGCCACAACAAAAACCATATGACGAAAAAGTAATAGAAAGATAACTTTTAGATATTCAAAGGTATATTATGCCAGTAAATGCCGAAAGCTATTGCGTATATCGAATAAAGCAATCAAACCCCTTATGTAAACTGTGTACACTCAGAAAATATTTGTAGCTGATATCATACTATTGGCCATTGTTGAAAAGATTCTTGAATAAAATAGTGAGCGTCTCAAATTAACAGATATTTTCAAACAGGTGGTCCTTGTGCCAAAATATCATGTGACTTTTTTTTCTCATTTATTTGCTTTTTTCACTGTCTCCAGTTAATTTAAAACTTTGTTTTGTCCAACTTAGACTTTCTTATATATTTTTTCGAAAAAAGTTTTCAATTTGAAATTAAAAAAAAAAAAATTACAGTTTAAAATTTTTTAGAATCGCAATAAACAATGAGAACTCAGAAACACGTAAAAAAAAATCTGGACAGATCAAATTTTAGCACAAGAAATCACGTGATTTTCGAAAGAAGGGTTGTCATGGATTAAACTTTTCGGATCCCCGTGTAGATGGGAAGCCGATTATTCCAGTATATTGAATAAATGGATTTAAGTGGCTAAAATATTGTAGCGAGTAGCTTAGCCAAAAAGGCAGAAATTGCGGCTCGAACCTGAGATTTTGCGCTAACTGCTGAGCCACGACTGCCACCGAAAGCGGCTGCATGCTTTCTTAGGTGCACTATTGTATTTTCAGTTGTATACCAGTGTGCCAACTTCGTGATAATATAAAGAAGAACTACATGATGGACTGATAAAGAAAATACGTACCACGAAGCTACTGTTTAATTACAAACTAATACCTCAAAGGTGTTTAATATTTAATACAATACAATCGAATTTATTAAGAGTAGTTGGTGTATTTCAAAATAGCATGTGACGTGTTTAGAGACGGTCACGTATCAAGTTGTAAACTTGTGTCAATATAATTCAAACGTTTCATTTGAAGTTCAGAAGAGTTGGTTTTAATTCTGTCACATTTAAAAAAAAAATTGTACATGACACGTCAGGTAATATTTTAGGTGATATATTATGTGCCAAATGTCACTTGATGTGTCATTAGAATTTTTTTTCAAAATGTTTAATAATAAAAATCGAGTTTTTTAAATTAAAAAAGGTAAGTTTTTCGATGCATCATGTGAATGATAACATCATATTGGCACATTACAGAGCCGTCAATTGCACAATTTACAGTTTGTTATTAGCTTTAATGTTGTTAGTTAAGTTACAGTTGACATATTAACATTAGCTGACACGTTAGAAGACATCTCAGATATAATAATAGCTGACGTTTATTAAAAGGATCGTAATCAAACCTAACCTAAAATTTGAGTAGAAATTGTGTACGAGAGGACTATTTGTCTTTCGGCACGAGGGTGAGTATCAAGGAGCACCAGCATATGTTATCTGTTGGTTTCAAAAATGTGCAATACTTATGAGTAGTTCGGTGGGCAGCCTGATCATCTTTAAGAGTTTCACTTACGTCGTGCTTCACTGTTAAGAGTCAGTAACTTATGGGTATCGAGGTATCGAGAGGTACCTGAAAGTTCAAGTTCTCAATGACAAGGGTGTATCAGAACAAGGATGTCTCAGTGCAAGGGATGATCATCACATTAGGCCTACAATGATATCATATATATCTACTTCACGTGCATGAGTGTGCTTCGAGAGAGTAAGAAGACACCGTTGGCACTGCTGCTGATTGGTCAGCTGCCATTTAAAGGTCTTGAAAAATTTAGTTGTACAATTGTATATATGCATGTATCCATACCTATATATGTATATTGTGACGTATACATATACTAAATGATGCGTTTTCAAGTTCACACCTTACCCCATGAGCCTTAAAGGACGGACATTGTCCAGTGTTGGGTGAGGAGAATATGATTTTGCATTTTTATCAGTAGGACCTATACATAGCTACAGATCCTAGTGAGAAGAATGCAAAAGCTGAATAGGAGGGGGAGGAGACCAGTGGTTCTCCCCAAATGTGACTGGCAAACTTGTGGGAAATTCAAATTGGCAATGCGGTGCAAGACGCAAATACCCAGATAACTCGACACAATTACATGCACAATAACTTGATAAACTAATCCCAAGCTATTTAACCCAATAACCCAATGGGCCAATAAGCAGTCTCACGAGTTTGAATAAATGATAAAATTTATTAATTAACAAAGCAAGTGCCAATCCCCACACGACCCAAGGCACTTACTGGTTGCTTTAATTTTTTATGATTCATAAAATAATACCGCAAGCGCCTATCCCCACACAACCAGGGGAGCTTACTGGTCGCTTACTTGAATTACTATAAATAAAATAATAACGCCAGCAGCTATCCCCACACAACCAGGACAGCTTAATGGTTGCTTTAACTTTTTATGATTAATGAAATAATACTGCAAGCGCCAATTCCCACACAACTGGGGGAGCTTACTGGTCGCTCACTCAATTTACTATAAATAAAATAATAACGCAAGCACCTATCCCCACACAACCAGGAGAGCTTACTGGTTGCTTTAATTTTTTATGATTAAAGAAATAATACCGCAAGCGCCTATCCCCACACAACCTGCTGCGCTTACTACTTACTTTAGTTATTTTTAATCAATGAAACAATAACGGAAGCGCCAATCTCCACACTTTCCGTAGCTCTGAAATCATTCTATTCATTATAAATAATTAATGTGACTAGTAAGCGCCCCTGATTGTGTGGAAATAGGCACTTGCATTATTATTTTATTCGTTATAAATATTTAATGTGGCCAGTAGTAAGCGCCCCAAGTTTTGTTGGAATAGGCACTTGCGTTATTATTTTATTTATTTTAGGTAATTATTGTGACCAGTAAGCGCCCACGACTGTGTGGGGATAGGCGCTTGCGTTATTGTATTATTTATTCTAAATAATTAACGTAACCAGTAAGCACCCGGAGTTAAGTGGACATAGGTGCTTGAGTCATTATTTTATTTATTATACATATTTAACGTTACTAGTAAGCACCACGGGTTGTGTGAGGATAGGCGCCTGCGTTAATATATCATTAATTATAAATAATTAGAGTGACCAGTAAGCGCCGCAGGTCGTGTGGTAATTGGCACTTGAGTTGTTGTTTTGTTAATTATAAATAATTCAAGTGACCAGTAAACCTACCAGGTTGTGTGGAAATAGGTGCTTGCGTTATTATTTCATTTATTTTAAATAATTAATGTAATGAGTAAGCACCCCCAGTTGTGTGGGGACAGGCTTATGTGTTATTATTTTATTCATTATGAATATTAAAAGTGACCAGTAAGTACCTCTGGTTGTGTGGGGATAGGCTCTTGCCTTATTATTCTATTCATTATAAATATTTAACGTGACCAGTAAGGACTTTGAGGTCTGAAAAAGACTGTTTGATCCCTATCAGATTTCCCAAAAGTAGTGTGCAAATAGTTGGGGGCGGTGGGTGGTCTCAAATAAGTGCGTGGGAAGGTCTGTGGAGGGTTTTGGAAAAAACTGGTATGTGTCAAAATAAGGAAGAAAATAACATGTTATCAACTTATTTTGTGGGGCGGCAGTAGGAGGCGAAGGGGAATGTGGAATATCCCACTGAGATAAATATATGATATAGAAAGATGTATATATTATGTAAGGTGACCTTTAAGTACTTTACGAGCTTTTAGAATATATACACTAATGAAATTGTAAAGTCATGACAACAGTCTGCATAAGTACGATTTTGTCTTCATGATAACCATTATTACAAAATAATGTCTGCAGAAGTCACTATTGATATATTTACGTTTAGAAAAAGTGACTGAGGTGGATTTCACTTGCTTCCAGAATTTGTATATTAAGAACATGGTAGAATTATGCAGACTTCCGCATAGTTCCACTTATGTTTTAATAACTCCCCTTGCATACATGTCATTGTCCACATAAATATCCTCTAAAAAATATGTCTCTGTGTGTGTGTGTGTGTGTTTTGTCATAGAAAGTAACTTATGTGGACTTCGCGTGCTTCTAGAATATATACATAAATATTTCAATAACATGATATATTATTTGTGTAAGTGTGTGCGTGTGTGCATACATATGTGTGTACAGAGCTATAGGTAGGAATTAGCGGACCCGATGCCAGGCATCGGGCAGGGATCGCCGTCCTAACCAGCAAGGAGTGGTCCCTAAAATATCATTGGGCTTCTCCAGGGATGCTTAATAGCCTTAATCCGATGCTTCGACAGAGAGCGCTGGCTTAACTGGTGAGGAGTAGACGTCCTGGAATATGAGTGTTCTCCGTAGAAAGGCTACACAGTGGTGAGTGGACCCGATGCATCATTGGTGCAGAAAGTGTCAGCTTATCTGGTGAGGTGTTCCACTGGAGATACTTACACTGCGCCCATGTATTCAGGTATGATATGAGAAAGAAGGTTTGGAAATGGGTATGGGCAATACACCCCCATACATAGGTGGTGAGTCGGTGGCCCCCGTGACTAAGCCAGTAGGCTGTCGTGGTAACCCCGGAGGTATTTACTAAAGAGGTTTACAAACAATATTTATACAATTATCATTGTATTGGCACATATGTAGATGGTGGCACTTTAATACCTCATAAAGTAATTTTAAATTTCTCATTGATTTACAAGCATTAGAATTATTTCTTTAGATACTTATAAAAATCAAACTTGAAGTAAAACCAGCCTTAATTAAGAACGAGAATTTATCCAAACTTATGGTGTGAGTGA
This sequence comes from Copidosoma floridanum, assembly GCF_036245765.1. Lineage (NCBI taxonomy): Eukaryota > Metazoa > Arthropoda > Insecta > Hymenoptera > Encyrtidae > Copidosoma > Copidosoma floridanum. Next base: position 26,872,639 of record NW_028321907.1, read on the forward strand.
AAGTACGGCACCTCAGTAGCTCAAGTGGTAGAGCAACTGTCGAGTAAACAGGAGGTTGTTTGTTCGATCAGCACCCGGGAAAGATATTTTCCTCATTCTTATTTCTTTCTTAATAAAATTTTCTTGAATAAGAATTTATGTGGTTTAATATTATAAATTTTAAAGTGAGTATATTGGATATTGAAAAAAAGGGCATGTATGGAGGTTATAGAGTGCTTGTATTGAAAGGGCCGCCATCTATGCATATGCACCTCTTGATACAATGATTTAGATGTATTAACATTCACTTGTATACCATAGGTCGTTTGAATTCTTAATAAATTATTATTTAATGTATTGTTTCTGAAAAATTCGATTATAAATAACCTTAACTTTAATATCGACTTAAGGTCTTTCCGTTTACACCAAACGGAAGTAAATGTTAATAAATTGGTTGTACTGAAGTTGTACATTTGTATACATATATCAATTTGCCGCCAAGCAGGTATCTGCGTGAAGCCTAAGGTCTAGTTGTCTGCTTCAATGTACACATACCGGCTTAAGATTAAGGTCAATGGTCACAATTATAAATTTGTCAACATCAAACAAAATACCATCTACAGAAGATCTAATCATACGTTACATAAAAAATTTAAAAAAATCTTACCGAAAACAAACACAACAACCAGGAATAATGATTGAATACACAATTTAACGAATACAGCCATTCCTAAAGATGTCACCGAAATTGCATCTCTTGGACCGAATTCCAATCTCCTATCAACTTTTTGTGAACGCAATTTTTTATGTATTATTAAAAACCTAGAAGTTGGTCTCTCACACCTCGATACGAACGTTCGAGTAAAGACCGAAATCCGTGACAAATTATCTCAATATTTAGTTAATGCTTGTAAACAAAAGCCAGCTATTTCTAGAAAGGACCGCCAATATGCAAAAAATTTAAAATCAACAAAAAATTTTCTAAACAAAAATCATGATATATTTTTCACCTCTGCTGACAAAGGCAACGTTACGGTTTGTCTCAAAAAAAGTGACTATACGGAAAGAATGCATAATTTACTGTCTGATAAATCGACGTATAAAATTATTTTAAAAAACCCATTAAACCCTTTACAAAAGAGAACCTCTAACATTTTAAAGAATCTCAACGCTAACGGCTTCCTTTCTAGAACATACCATCCCAACGCTTTGTCGCTCACAGATACAACTCTAGCTAAATGTTATGGCTTGCCGAAAACTCACAAGGTCGATGCCCCCTTACGTCCTATCGTCTCTCTTATCAATAGCCCTACATATTTTCTAGCAAAAGTAATTAACGATAAACTCAAGAAGTCAGTCAACGTTCCAATATCACACACTAATTATAGCTTTGAATTGAAAAACAAACTAAAAATTATAAGACCCACTACTAATTATAGACTAATGTCTTTAGATTTCAGCTCTCTATTTACTAATATTTCTCTAGAGTTGGTACTACGGAGCATCGATCGACGTATTGTGACCATAATGAATAAATGTCGAATCCCGGTTGATGAAATTCGACAATGTACAGAATTTTTGTTCAATAATACTTTTTTTACTTTTGACAACATTTTTTATTAACAAATTTTCGGCACGCCAATGGGTTCTCCTATTTCACCTTTGTTTGCTGACCTTGTAATAGACGGCCTGGGAAATGATTGTCTCTCCATCTTAAAAAATAACTATAATATTATTCCATCTTTTTATTTTCGTTACGTAGATAATGTATTACTTTTTATTAATGTTGACCATATTGACCAAATTTTAAACATTTTTAATTCATATCATCCCAAACTACAATTTACATATGAAATGGAGATTGACAAGGAACTCAACTTTTTAGACTTGACGATAATAAGAGATTCTAATTATTTTAATTTTGACTGGTTTGAAAAACCTACTTCTTCCGGACGAATCTTAAATTATTTTTCTGGTCATCCAGTTAGCTATAAGAGAGATATTGTTTTTTTAATTTGGTTGATAGGGCGATCTTACTTGCCAGTACACGTTTTCACGGCGTGAATATTGCTAGGGTAAAAAACCTGTTGATAAAAAAAAATTATCCTTTTAACTTTATTAATAAAACCATAAAGGTCAGATTAAAAAGACACAAATATAGTAATCATAACAAAAGCACTACAAACACCGACCCTCTCTGCAAAATTGGCATACCATACATTGACAATAATTTTGAAAAAATTTCAACCATGTTAAAACCCTACAATATTTACACTTACCTTCTTATTAACAATAAACTGCATCATATCGTCGGCTTAGGAAAAGATACAACGAATAAACATAAACAGACAAATGTAGTATATAAGTTTTATTGTAAAAATTGTCCGGCGTCATATGTGGGTGAAGCAAAGCGAGCGGCGGAGGTCCGCATTAGTGAACATATGAAAAGTAAAAACTCTGATTCCGTTGTTTGTGCACACCAAATCAATTTTGACCATGAATTCGATTGGGATAACTTTAAAATCTTTGACAAAGAATCCAATTACAAAAAAAGAATTATTTCCGAAATGCTTTATATAAAACTCGACAAACAAAACATCAATAGAAAGGAGGATGTGCTTTCCTTTAATAGAGCATACCTTCCTTTACTACGAAAGTTTAAATGTCTCGATCGAGTTCATCGCCTTTTACCGTCTACCTTTGCGGCTCCACCTATATAAGCGCTGGCTTGTTGTTGTAATTTATTGTCAGTCGATAGCACGACTGGTGACAAGTAAGTCAACCAAACTTACGAATACTCGCGTACCGGTGGTAACAATTTACATAAAAATTTATTGCATTTTTGTGTTTGAGCCTTCCAGATCACTCATTGTGTGTTTTCAATTTTAATTTTGTAGCCTGATGAGGCTGACGCATATTGTCAGCGAAACGTTGCGCATTAATAAATCAACGCAAGGAAATTTAAATACATTTTACTAGTATTTATTTGTTTTCTCGCAATTCGCCCCCAACGGATCACTGATCACTTTGAATTTCCAAATCCACTGGAGGGCACTGATATATACTAACAAACCAATAAACATGAGAGTTGTAAAAAATACAACTTGGAACATTAAAATTTAACTAAAAACATTAAAATTAATAACAAACTGTAAATTGTGCAATTAACAGCTCCATAATGATCCAATATGATGTTATCATTCACATGATGCATCGAATAACGTACCTTTTGTAGTTTAAAAGACTTGATTTTTATTATTGAACGTTTTAAAAAAAAATTCTAATGACACATCGGGTTACATTTGGCACTTAAAATATCACCTAAAATGTTACCTAACGTGTCATGTACAATATTTTTTTTAAATGTGAAATAGTAAAAACCAACTCTTTCAAACTTCAAATTGAGCGTTTGAATTATGTTGACACGAGTATACAACTGGATACGTAACCGTCTCTAAACACGTCACATGCTATTTTAAAATACACCAACTACTCTTAATGAATTCGATTGTATTGTATTAAATATCAAACACCTTTGAGGTATCAGTTTGCATTTAAACAGTAGCTTTGTGGTACGTACTTTCTTTATCAGTCCATCATGTGGTACTTCTTTATATTACCACGAAGTTGGCGCACTGGTATACAACTGACAATACAATAGTGCACCTAAGAAAGCATGCAGCCACTTTTGCTGGCAGTCGTGGTTTAGCGGTTAGCGCAAAATCTCGGGTTCGAGCCGCAATTTCTGCCCTTTTGGCTAAGCTACTCGCTACAATATTAAAGCCACTTAAATCCATTTATTCAATATACTGGAATAATCGGCCTCCCATCTACACGAGAATCCGCAAAGTTTAATCCATGACAACCCTTCTTTAGAAAATCACGTGATTTCTCTGCTAAAATTTGATCCGTCCAGATATTTTCTTATGTGTTTTTGAGTTCTTATTGTTTATTGCGATTCTAAAAAATTTTGAACTTTAATTTTTTTTTAAATCTCAAATTAAAAACTTCTTTAGAAAAAATATATAAGAAAGTCTAAGTTGGACAAAACAAAGTTTTAAATTAAGTGGAGACAGTGAAAAAGCATATAAATGAGAAGAAAAAGTCACATGATATTTTGTTACAAGAACCACCTGTTTGAAAATATCTGTTAATTCGAGACGCTCACTATTTTATTCAAGTATCTTTTCAATAACTGCCAATAGTATGATATCAGCTACAAATATTTGTGCACACAGTTTACATAAGGGGTTAGATTGCTTTATTCGGTACCCGCAATAGCTTTCGAGATTTACTGGCATAATATACTTTTGAATATCCAAAAGTTATCGTTCTATTACTTTTTCGTCATACGGTTTTTGTTGTGGAAGTAATTCTCGAATGCAATTGGTTCGAGATTGGTTGTCACACAACTAACGTGAGGCATGCGCAGAGGAACTTTGTTTTAATTTCGTCAAATTTTAGTATGCATGTGACCAATAATCTTAAGCTGGTATGTGTACATTAAAGCAGACAATTAGACCTTAGGTTTCACGCAGATACCTGCTTGGCGGCAAATTTAAATATGTATACAAATGTACAACTTCAATACAACCAATATATTAACATTTACTTCCGTTTGTTGTAAACGGAAAGACCTTAAGTCGATATTAAAGTTAAGGTTATGTATAATCGAATTTTTTATAAACAATACATTAAATAATAATTTATTAAGAATTCAAACAACCAATGGTATAAAAGTGAATGTTGATACATCTAAATCATTGTATCAAGAGGTGCATATGCATAGATGGCGGCCCTTTCAATACAAGCACTCTATATCCTCCATACATGCCCTTTTTTTCAATATCCAATATACTTACTTTAAAACTCATAATATCAAACCACATAAATTCTTCTTCAAGAAAATTTTATTAAGTAAGAAATAAGAATGAGGAAAATATCTTTCCCGGGTGCTGATCGAACAAACAACCTCCTGTTTACTCGACAGTTGCTCTACCACTTGAGCTACTGAGGTGCCGTACTTTCACTCACACCATAGGTTTGGATAAATTCTCGTTCTTAATTAAGGCTGGTTTTACTTCAAGTTTGATTTTAATAAGTATCTAAAAAAATGATTCTAATGCTTGTAAATCAATGAGAAATTTAAAATTACTTTATGAGGTATTAAAGTGCCACCATCTACATATGTGCCAATGCAATGATAATTGTATAAATATTGTTTGTAAACCTCTTTAGTAAATACCTCCCGGGTTACCACGACAGCCTACTGGCTTAGTCACAGGGGCCACCCACTCACCATCTATGTATGGGGGTGTATTGCCAATACCCATTTCCAAACCTTCTTCCTCATATCATACCTGAATTCATGGGCGCAGTGTGAGTATCTCCAGTGGAACACCTCGCCAGATAAGCTGACACTTTCTGCACCAATGGTGCATCGGGTCCACTCACCACTGTGTAGCCTTTCTACCGAGAACACTTCATATTACAGGACGTCTACTCCTTACCAGTTAAGCCAGCGCTCTCTGTCGAAGCATCGGATTAAGGCTCTTAAGCATCCCTGGAGAAGCCCAATGATATTTTAGGGACCACTCCTTGCTGGTAAGGATGGCGATCCTTGCCCGATGCCTGGCATTGAGTCCGCAAATTCCTACCTATAGCTCTATACACACATATGTATGCACACACGCACACACTTACACAAATAATATATTATGCTATTGATATATTTATACACATATCGCATATGTATATATATATATATATATATATATATATATATATATATTCTAGAAGCACGCAAAGTCTACATAAGTTTCTTTCTATGACCACACACACACACACACACACACACACACACACACACACAGACATATTATTTAGAGGGTATTTATGTGGACAATGACATGTATGCAAGGAGAGTTATTAAAACATAAGTGGAATTATGCGGAAGTCTGCATAATTCTACCATGTTATCAATACACGAATTCTGGAAGCAAGTGAAATCCACCTCAGTCACTTTTTCTAAACGTAAATATATCAATAGTGACTTCTGCAGACATTATTTTGTAATAATGGTTATCATGAAGACAAAATCGTACTCATGCAGACTGTTGTCATAACTTTACAATTTTATTAGTGTATATATTCTAAAAGCTCGTAAAGTACTTAAAGGTCACCTTACATAATATATACATCTTTCTATATCATATATTTATCTCAGTGGGATATTCCACGTTCCCCTTCGCCTCCTACTGCCGCCCCACAAAATAAGTTGATAACATGTCATTTTCTTCCTTATTTTGACACATACCAGTTCTTTCCAAAACCCTTCACAGACCTTCCTACGCACTTATTTGAGACTACCCACCGCCCGCAACTATTTGCACACTACTTTTGGGAAACCTGATAGGGATCAAACAGTCTTTCTCAGACCTCAAAGTGTATACAGATGTGTACATGTCGTAAAAGGGTTAATAAAATTGAAAGTCAAAATTGAGATATAGGGGGTCATTACGCAAAGCGTCATTATTATTATATATTAAATAATAAAGTTATTTTTTGTATTACGTAGTTAACTTTGTGGGCCATTCCAAGCAAAGTTTTACATAATGAAACTATCTATATCGGTAGTTGAAAGATTATTTACATTTATGTTGTATTCAATGTCTTACAATAAGAATGTTATGTAATACATTATTAAAATAATCCGAGTATGTTATATTTATTTTTGTACTGTAAAAATGTTTATTAGTAAGAAATGTTAACTGATAGCAACAAGTTTTTTTTTTTTTCTTTAGTAAACTTATTTTTCATTTTTTTTACACACTGCTCAGATGAAAAGAAGAGAAACTTTATACATAAGAATGATTACTAACTATTCCATTTATACAAGTAAGAGTACGATTAGAAATCAATTCATATTAATTGCATTTTAATTTATTTGTAACTATAAGATTCTTGGTACACTAAAATTTGTTTTGTTTGAATTTATGATAAACTATGTGTGAAATTTTAATTTTTACGCGTATGTACTATACTATTTTATCTATGTATTAAGAAAACTAATACATACATAAATTTGAATTACATTCATTCTTTGATTGAAACAAACCGTGGATGTTTCGCATAAGGATGACTCATTTTATGACTCAACTCATAAAGCCCTGTTGAATCACGAAGACTTAAATCCACTCCTATTCTGTTTTTAGTTGATGTCAAAATTGTTATGATAAATAAACACAATATATTTTAGTAGGATGTATTATTAGGTGTGATCAAAAAGTAAGGTGACTTTTTGAATTGTGCACGCTCTTTACACTCTAAGTTAAAAATTTTATTTTATTATATTGGTACACTAGTCACGATCATATGTTTATAGTTTTGACTATATAGCATGTATTGTTTTTATGTGAGAGACTTGAATGTTAGACTCGTGTTTGCATACTTGGCGATTTCTTTTTGTTGAAAATAATGGAGCAAAGAGTTTGTATTAATTTTTGTGTAAAAAATGGTATTAAGTGCTCAAAAACTCTTGAAATGTTGACAGTGGCCTACGGTGAGTCAACTATGTGCAAAAAAATGTTTATGAGTGGTATAAGTTATTCCAAGAGGGCCGAGAAAATGTCAATGCTGAAGCTCGCTCTGGGCGACCCAGCACGTCAAACACCCACGAAAATGTTCAGAATGTGAAAGAAATGGTGCTTAAAGATCGTCGAATCACGATTGGAGAAATAGCTGATGATCTTGACATATCGTTTGGCTCATGCCAATCAATTTTGACGGATGTTTTGGGTATGAGACGTGTATCCGCGAATATCATGGTAATGCACCTGCGAACAAGTCGTTATTAGTTAGTAGTTTTTTGGCCAACCAAAAATGGCATTTCAGAAGTGTTTTGACGACTGGAAAAAGCGTTGGCACAAGTGTATTGTATCTGAGGGTGATTATTTTAAAGGGGATAACATAGTTTTAGATGAATAAATAAAAATTCTTTTATAAAAATAAAAAGTTGTTCAGACCTCGTATTTTGTCTATACGTATAAGAATATTTAAATTATGTTGTTATTATTTGATACATAATAACTTATTATTAAAAATTTTTCTGTAAACTAATTTTTTTATTTGTAAAATGTTTTTTCCATCGATTGAAACAAAAATTTTATTTTTATTTTTTCATCTTAATAAAGCCACATACATTTGACCATGACATAATAAAGATTTTCTCAGGAATAATCCCACATTTTCAAAACTTTGACCTTCAGACTTGTGTATAATCATAGCATATGCTACAACTCATGAGAATGGTTCTCTGTTTAAAATGAATGATATTAATGAATTATTCTCGGTATTTGTTGTAATTTCTCAAATAAAAATTTTACTACCAAATTCTATTTCACTACTTCACCTTCTACGTTACTTGAATTTCATCATTTGCAATCGTGTATTGTTACATAAGCCGTCTTACATACAAAAATTTTAAATAAACACTACTATTGTACCTATTTTAAATTTATATTCATGAAGTAGCAAGCCTTTACTCATATTGTTTAACATTTTTATAAGAAAATTTTTATGGATTAAATAAATTGGATCCGTGAATAAGTTTTATTCAGGACTGAATAGACGATACTCAAAATTATGCTTTATTACACTAAAATGAAATCTTCAAATTTAAAAGAAATTCATGTAAAGATTTTGGATTATCGAAACCAAAAACAGTAAAATCTAAAAATATTCAGGAAAATAAAACTGTAATTAATTTAGAAACAAATTTTAAGGAATCATTTGCTAATTTAAATAGTAATTAAAAAATAATTTTTAATGGAAATATTAACAATGATACAAAATTACATTTAATTGATGGTCCAGGAGGTTCTGGTAAAACCTTTATATACAAAACGTTAATTTTTTTCTTGTTTGGACAGGAATTGCTTAAATTTTACTACCTAAAGCAATGACAAGTCATGGAACATTATAATTACCATTAGATGTAAATAATATTGCAAGTTCTTTCTTAGAATACAAAGCTGTTAAAAAAAAGTTACGAAAAGTAAATGTAATTATTTGGGACAGATCTTCAATGATCCCTAAAAAACTTTGGAAATAGTAGATAAGACTTTGAAAAATTTATGTGATTGTAATATTCTATTTGGTAAAAGATTATTTATTATCAAAGGCAATTTTAGATACTGTGATAAAGCATGAGTGCCAAAGTTCTATAATAAGTAAAACTATAAGGTATTCATTTCTATGGAAACACTGTAAAATCATGAAATTGAAAAGTAATGTGCGGTGTACAGATTTAAAATTTTTATTATTGTTAGTGGACATTGGAAATGCATAAATAAAGTTTTTCGAAATTCCACAGGGATGGGAAACTGATAATGTTTCTAAAAAATTTATAGAGATGGTATAAATAGCAATCTTTACAAAGTAATTCTAATAACTCATAATAAACGTTCGTTCATTTCAAATAGTAAAATTTATAGTTTTATTGAAGCGAAAAAACCCACTTATTACAGCATAAATTATGCAAAATATAAAGTTAGTGATCGCAGTGATGAAAATATAAACGTAAACTTTTTTATAGAAACTATAAATTATCCACATAAAGGATTACAGCAACATGTCTTAAATTTTGAAGTAGATGCTATTGATATAACGATAAGATACTTGAGTATATTTGATGGATTATGCAATAGCACTACACAACGTTGAATGAAATTAATTGAATATAATTCTGAAGGAGCAATAATAACTGGTGCAAAATCTGGTAATAAAGTTTTCATTTCAAGAATCACGGTTGATACCAATAATAATTTATTTTAACCTTTCATTGTATACAGAAAACAATTTCCAATAGTTCTAGCTTTTTCCATGACAATTAATAAATTGCACGGTCAAAGTTTTGGTAAATTAGAATTCGACTACAAAAGACCTTTGTTTCTTCATGGTTAACTATACGTACGGGTATTAAAATGTAAAAGTTTTGAAAATACCTTTATACAAAATGATTCGGAGAACCAAATTAACATTAAAAATATTGTAAAAATCATGGTAAAAACTCTATAAATTTGTATGCAAACATCATTGTTTTTCCATCCCTGTAGAATTTTGAAAGATTTTATTGTTCCATTTTCAATGGCCATTAACAATAATAAAATTCCAAATCTGTACACTGCTTATTACTTTTTAAATTTACAATTTTAAAGTCTTTTCATGAAAATAAATACTATATAGTTTCACTAATAATAGAATTTTTACACTTATGCTTTATCACTGGACATATTTGTCTAAAATCGCCTCCTAAAATAAATAATTTTCCACCAAATAGAGTTTTATTTTCACATCAATTTTTAAAGGTTTTATCCACAATTTTCAAAGCTCTTTTAGAGATTATTAAAACTACATCCCAAATGATTACATTACTTCTCATAATTTTTTTTATCAGCTTTGTATTCTAAAAATGAACCTTCAATTTTATTTAAATCTAATAAAAATCAAACTGTTCTATGACTTGTCATTCCCTTAGGTTATGTAATTGAAGCAATTTCTGTCCAAGCCACAGATATAACCTCCGTCTTTTTTAACAAAAAATAAAAAATAAATGTCTTGTATAAAAATATTTTTATGCAGAACCTTCTGGACCATCAATAAAATATATATTTGCGTCACTGTTAATAATTTTATTCAAAATTACTTTTGATCACTATTTAGGTTAACAAATAAATCCTTAAAATTTGTTTCTCAATCAATAACAGTTGTATTGTCCTCAATATTTTCAGATTTTACTGTTTTATTGGGTTCTGGTAGTCCATAATCTTTAAAAGATTTTTCTCTAAATTTGAAGACTTCATTTCAATGTTATAAAGCATTGCTTTGTTCATTGTCTTTTAAATCTCCAACAAAAAATTTGTTACAGTAAACAGACTTACCACAAACGGCTTCAGATATTCGAAACCATCCGAAAAATGTTCTTCGCCTGATTTAAAACTAATAAGAAAAAAAAACACTTAGAGTCCTTAGGTGACACTATTTTTGATCACCCTATTGTTAAATTACGTTTCACTATTTCTCTTCCAACCCAAGTTTCTACCGTCAAATTGTCACAGTAATATTCTGGAATATTTATGAATTTAATTTTTTTTCAAAACTATCTATTTTATTTAATTCACATCAGACCTTTACTGTTGTTTCAAAGTTTTTTAAAGCTTTAAACATGCTATTTTTTTTAAAACTAAATTTTGTTTATTTTTAATATTACTGGGCACTTAAAAAAAGAATTACTACGTCCACACAGAGGAAACTCTTTGCAATCACCATACTGCTTCCATGTGGTATATAATGGCCATCTACATAATCTGATATTTCATTATAAATTTCTGTATTGACTTTTTTATTACTCGTATCTATTTTCGTTATTTTACGTGATACTTTGTCTTCTTCTACATGAATATAATCAAGAATATACTTTATATTCTTTGAAGATGCACAATACTCAACATTATTGTGGTAATTATGTTTGGTAAAGAAAAATGGATTATATGATACTTACATTGAATTTTTAACAAAAATTTTTCCATTACTATTTTTGATTTTATATTCCTAATCATCACATTTACTGCCACTTCTTTTGATATTTGGGTATCCATTTTCGTAAAAACAGTATCATTAGTAAATTTTTTTGGGAACTTTTTTGTACCAATTTCTTGATGACTCGTAAGGCATGGACGATCTTTACCATGAGGTCTATAAAGTATGTGTTTAATAACTGATTTCTGTATTTGTGAATCAAGTGGAATTTCTGCTGAAATATGTTTATTTATGTTTATTGTAGTAAATAGTTTATTGTTCATATGCAGTGTTACAATAATATAAGAGTAAAGTAATTCTTTTTTTTATGGTATAAACGTAAGCAATAATTTTTCCGACAATATTGAGTTTACTTATATCGTCTAAAATTAGTTGCAGTTTTGTATGAAATGATTTAACAGTTATATTCGATATATTATTCGGAGTGGTACCTTCAGAAAAGTTTTTTAAAATTTGGTTTATTTCTATCCCTTTAGAGTTATATGTAACGGGAATAAAAAACTCAGGTCAACCAAACTTCTGCATTATTACCATAGCATCTTCATTATGTTATTCATATGCTTTCTATCATAATATATGCATGCAAAAAAATTTGTTGCGTTAATCTTACAGAATAGAGCATAGGACTGAAAATTTCACTATTTGGTCGATATAAAGGTCGATATAAGAAACATTGAAGCAACGTAACCCTGGTAGCACAGTCTTTGCAATTCTAACGTACTTCTTGCACAAGATTTACATTGACAGCGAAATTGTGTAAGTCTGCATCTAGTCTGCTTCCAAGATCTAACGTAATTCTGATGCACGACAGGTGAGCAAGACTCTTGCGTAAGAAGTGCACAAATCTGACGATCAGTCGAGTGCGTTATTTATCTTGATTTGATGCACTTGTGATTGTGGCAGATTTGCGCAAGATTTGGGTGCAGGCGAGTACGCAAGACTCTTGCGTAAGAAGTGCGTGAATCTGATGATTAGTCAAGTGCATTATCATTCTGACTTGAGGCAGTTCCGCTTGCAGCAGATTTGCGCAAGATTAGCGTGCAGGCGAGTGCACAAAATCCTTGCGCAAGAAGTGCACAAATCTGACGATCAGTCGAGTGCATTTTTTGTCTTGACTCGACGCACTCCTGATTGCGGCAGATTTGCGCAAAATTTTCGTGCAGGTGAGTACACAAGTAAGTAAGAAAGTAAGTAAGTAAGTAAGTAAGTAACGTTTATAAGACCATGTGGTATAACCACGTTCGGTCTCAAATTTTAATTTTACAGGGTATAATATAAAATGCGCAAAAGTTACAAATTAGTTGACAAAAATAGATTTACATTTGAAATTGAGAGAAAAATTCATCAATAAATAAGAATGATGTATAAAAAATAGAAGTGGAATTAAAAATAAAGGTACAGAATTAAATACAAGTTATATAACAACAAAAAAAAAACAGAAAAACCAAAACAAAATTAAAGAAAGTGGTGGTAAAGTCGCATGTATTAGTTTAAATTTATATAAATGAGTTTAAATTTATATGAATTAGTTTAAATTTATGTTAATCCAGTGTAGAGTTTAAAGATGTAATGTGTGATTAGTTAATCAAGAAGAATAAAGGGTGTAAAAACAGTTACAGCCTGGGGAATAATCTGCATTCAAAACTCCAGTCATTTTTATCAAAATTAAGGAGGATGTTGAATAATGACTGCTTGAAACTATAACCCAAGATCCTTGCGTAAGAAGTGCAAAAATCATGAGTTTGTACTTGTTACCTATAAAAAAATGTATAACAGTATTTTTCAACTCCCTATTCTTTTTCTGCACTTGGTAGCTTAACACTTATTTGCAATATTAATATAAAAAATAAAATTTACAGGTATAATTTTTATTGATAATAATTTTTCTTATATAAGTCAGAAGAAATTGTTAGCGAAAAACATACTGTTAGTGTTTAGTGAAAAATGTACTGTTTGTATAGGTAAATTATTAAAAACCCTAAGCTCTCGTAACTGTCATTGTATACACGCATATCTGTTTCTCTATTTAATGATACAGTTTTCTTGGATGGTTATTTTAACCCCCCTCTGTCACGATATCTTGACCTTCCCAACCACACTGCCGAGTAAGGAACAATTTGCTTGTTTTTTTCAATAAGTTTATAGGGTGTATTCGTTATGAGAAGCACTTATACCCCCACCCCAAATATTTATATTTGCACCTCACACTACTGCCATGATACCCGCTAAATATTTTATTTTGCAATACATTCGAATCCATTTGTTAACTAGTGATTTCATTATAGTATACATTTTATTTATGTTTACAATCTTATATATTAATTTTTTTCGTGCCACTTTATTATTTCAATCCTTTTGATCCAAATTTTATCAGAGAAAAGTGTTAATACGTTTGTTTTGTTATCTATATATGTTTTTCTGACACGTTAACAAATCTTGAAATTTAAGTATCGTATACATTCGAAGTAACAAAAAAAACTTTTTAAAAGTATTTAAAATATAAAATAGTGTTGATTCTATACGCAATAAATAAAAATAATTTTAAAAGCAAAAACAAATGTTTTTAAAAACCGTGTCAATAATTAAAAATAAACAGCATCAACCTTGATACGGTGCGAAACTAAAATTTTTTTTTTCAAACCGGTAGAAGTATGCAAAAACAATAAGTTTGAACCAAAAATTATTAAAATTTGACCACAGGGCTCTGAGACACGACCGATCACATACAAATACACATACATACATAAGCAAACATGTACATACATTTTTGAATTATGAACTATTTTCATTTAACACTAGAAAAAACATTGGGAACTGAATTCTAGAAAAATTTTTTTTCGCCGATACAATAAAATTTCCTTAATGAGTTAGCAAAAATAGTGTATTCATAGTATTTTCCTAATTTTTTTCTACATAAAGGTAATTTGTGATCTTTTGGTGCCGATTGTACATAAAAAAATGTCAGTGCACAAATATAAATGTCTTCCATAACCCTGTTAAAAAATCTCAAGAAACTTCTGATGTTAAAATCTCACTTCAGAAATTTCGTCACAATTTCTACACCAGCAAAAACGTAAGAAATATGTTATTACAAGCAAAATAAGTCAAAACCATAGTTAAAACAGCTTGTGTCAATTACTGTCTCCCAAGAATTCTGCAAAATTCTGCAACAAGGAGGAGTGCATCAAATAAAAAATAATAACGCACTCGATTGACCGTCAGATTTGTGCACTTCTTACGCAAGAGTTTTGCGCACTTACGTGCATGCAAATCTTGCGCAAATCTGCCGCAATCAGGAGTGCGTCGAGTCAAGACGAATAACGCACTCGACTGATCGTCAGATTTGTGCACTTCTTACGCAAGAGTCTTGCGCACTTGCCTGCACGCAAATCTTGCGCAAATCTGCCGCAAAGCGTTCTATGTACTTGTCATGCATCAGAATTACACAAGATCCCGGAAGCACACCAGGTGCAAACTTACGCACTGCCAGTGCGTAAGATTGTGCTACCAGGAAAGATTTTCTGCTATTGTTAAAAATTTTTGTTCATCGAATGTACTGTATCCTACATCAGTTCGCAGGAATGATCAATCAAATGATTACTCACGCTTTGCGCAACGACTTCTTATAAATTAATTATGACTTATAATTTTTTTCTCAACAATGAGATAAATCATAGCGATTAGAAAGTTTTGTCGTAAAGTCACTTAGTAATAAAGCAGATTGAAAATAAAAGATTAATGTATACATACACGGCACGAACCCGTTTGTATGCACATTTAGGTCCGAGAAAGATGGTATGATCCTTGTCAGATTCCCAGAAAGTAGTGTGGAAAGCGGGGGGGGGAGGGGGTGGGGGTGGTAGTCTCAAAAAATTCCGTGGGGGGCTAAAGGGGGTCTGTGGAGGGTTTGGAAGAAACTGTGATGTGTCAAAAAAATGGAGAACATGACTGGTTCTTACCACATTTTGTTGGGGGGCCAGCGGGGGGCGGTGGCCAGTGAATAGGGATCTGTAGTCATCATTTATCCTTAACTTATCATTCACCACCCTCCCCCCACGGCCCCCTCCCCACAAAATACGATAAGAACTCTCGCCATTTTCTCTCTTATTTTGATACATTGCACCTTTTTTCAAAATCTCCAACAACTCTCCACAGACTCCCTTACAGCACTCCACAGCCTCCACACTTTTTTTCGTTACCCCAACACTACTTTTGGGGAACCTTACAGGAATCATATCGTCTTTCTCGGACCTTGATGTGTAGACAGACGTGTCTGTGTCGTGTACGGATTAATATATTATTTTGAATCTACTTTATTATCAAATGACTTCAAGGCAAAACTGTCTTATCACCATGATTTATCTTATCGTTAAAAAAAAATTTAAAGTCATAATTGATTTACAAGGGGTTTGTACGCAAAGCGTCATTTTTACTATGTCTGAAATTGCATAGTTCAATATTTTATTACATAGATAACTGTGTGAGCATTTCAAGCAACGTTTTACCATATATAACCATGTCTATTAGTAGTTAAAAAATTATTAATTTATTTATGTTTTACTTAAAGTCTTTCAACGAAAATGTAATTTATTATATCATAAAAATAAAACATCATATATATTTTGGTACTCTGAAAATGCTCATTTTTAAAGAATGTTAAGTAACAAGAACATTTCGTTTATACGACTAAGTACGGCTAGAAACCAATTTGTTTCAATTGTATTTCAATTTATTTCTAAGTACAAAGTTTTTGGTTCAATAAGCTTTTTTTTAGAATTTATGATGAACTATGTGTAAAACTTTTATACGTATATATTAAGTTATTTTGTACATGAGTTGATAACTCTTATACATACATTAATTTAAATTACATTATGTTTATTATTAATACAATCCGTAGAAGTTTCACCTTAAGATGACTCATTTTATGAGCCAACTTATGAAGCCCTATTAAACTTCAAAGACTTAAGGCTATTTTTATTCTGTTTTAAATTAATGTTGGAATTGGTATAACAGATGAACAGAATGTACATTCATGGGATGTATTAGTAACTTATAAATTTTGTCTATACATATAAGAATATTCAAATAGTGTTGTTATTATTGGATACATTTATAGTTATAGCTAAAAATTTCTTTCCAAACGATATTTTCAATATCTAAAATGTTTTCTTTATCAATTTAACTAAAAATTCCATTCTTATTTCTGCATCTAGATAAAGCCACGTACAATTGACCATGAAAAAATAAAGATTTTTTAAAGTAGAATTCTACATTATCAAAACTTTGACCTTAAGAATTGTTTATATTTATAGCATATGCTACAAATAATGGTTTCTACACAAAATAAAAGGTAATGATGAACAATTTCCAGTATTAAGTGTAATTCTTTGAATAAAAACTTTATTACTAAACTTTTTCCTGTAACTATTTCAATTTCTACGTTATACTCCAAGTGTTTAGGAATTTGCAATCGTCTACTGTTACATAATCCGTCTGATATACTCAAATTTTAAATAATTAACATTACTATTGTACCTTTTTCTTAATTAAAGTTTAGCAGGTAGCAGGCCTTCACGTACATTGTTTAACATTTTTATGGGAAAGATTGTATTAATATTATCATCAGATTTATCAACACTTTATAGGTTGCAGTGTCGATGCTGTTATAAGTTTTAGTCTCTCCATTTGATTTACTAAATATCTTATAGTTTAAAAAAAATTATACGAATTATGTAAAGTTAGTATCAGGTTATTAAAAACAGTTGCTGTTATTACCAAATATTTTTGTTTCGACATCATCTGTTATCCAGGACTTAGGAAATTTGAATGTTTCTATGTCCCATTTTCCAATTCTTAACAATAATTTTAAAAATTCTTTATTGCAACAACGAATTTTATTTTGTAATCTTAAAATTCTATACAGGTTTTAATAATCAAATTCCAAGACAAAACTGTTAGTCGAAAATCATATTTTTTTAAACCTTGAAGTTACGAAATTTCAGTTGTATAATTTTGATTATAAGTTTCTACATAATAAAATTTTTACTGACAATACTTATTTTCCGTGTTGCCCTTCATGATATTAATTTTTTTTCTTTGTATTTGATTTTTTGGGGTAATAATTCTTGCTCCAATAAATCAAATACAAAAGGAAAAAAAAAATTTGTTCACAATGTTTATTTACCTTTAGACTTAGTTAGATATGTTCGTTCCTCTCAAGTCAAATTAAAATCGCAGCTTAAAGATGTAAAAATATTTATTTTATAATAATAATTATAAAAGTATCTTGTAAACTGCAAACTTTAGGTGACGGTTACATACAGCGGAAGTATCCCAAGTCACAGCAAAACGAAAAAATCTCCTTACGTCCAGTTTAATAAAAATACATGTTCATGCTCTGACTTCCGTCACCGAAAAAAAGGAGTGTTGAGTAGTATTGAGGTGTGATGCACAAAAAAGGAGAATCAAAAAATTAATCACCAGAGGGCAGCATGTGTTTGTGAAGTACTACATCATGCCGCTGGCACATTTATACTTCATACGACGTTAAGAAACGACTCGAAATCAAATTAAATTATAAAATACTGAATGCAAGATTATACACTCGTTAGTTGTGTAAATAATTGATGTCAAATTTAAATCACAAGAGGTTTTTTACTATGACAATGGCGATAGCATGTACGTACATAGTAACAAGAGTCGTTATATGCACCGTTCGTCAGAATGGTTTTGAAGCATACATTAAATTGTCTTAATTTTCATTCAATTTCTACCAAGTTTATTAGTTTAAGCCTTCCTCAGCCACTATCGGCTCCTCCTAAGCCCCTCGATATGATTCTTTCAATACTGAAGTATTTAACTGATTCATAGACTAGGAGGTTGGCGTCCAAAGCGCCCAAGGGGTCAGAGCCTCACAAGTGTATACACATTTATACATATATAAATCCTTGTGTTATATAGTTGTATTGACAAAAAGGAGTCTCAGCCCCTTCACCCCACCAGCTCCTTGTCAGCTCCCCCTTAACTCCTCTTCGATTCACATGGTTATTTGCTTCTTTTAACGACATTTTTAATCAAATTATATTTGAGTAACCTCACCTACCCCCCTGCTACCCTGCTTCCCTACAGCTCCCCCTCACTCCCCTCTACCTCCTCCTCCACCTCCCCCACAAAAACCTACAACATTTTACGGTCTAAAATGTTAAAAAATATATGTAATTAAGTACCCAAGTCATACCTCGTTTTTAGGGTTTTTCAAGTCACTAATCATAGGTCCCCTTCTGTCGATTCTCTCCCCCTCACTCACAATTTGTCTCTGAAAGAACATTATTTTCTTAACTTAATTAAACTTTTACACTTGAAATTTCTTTCTGGTCCATGTCTACTTTACCCAAATATAAAATTCTTGTTTAACTTAAGACTTTATTTACTAAAAGACAGAATTCAGGAGCAGGTATACTTAAATACAGAAACACAATCAAGCTTTTGGAACAATAATTCATTCTGTTATTTTGATATTGTGACATTTTATGTATCGTTTTAACCCATCTGTTCTTTTAAAACCCTTTCCACATTTTTATCATATTTTTTTTTCATGGTTTTTTATGAATTAACATATGTCTGTTTGGATGTGATGATCTTTGAAGTAACATATATTGAATACTTTTTGGATTCTTACGTCTCGATAAAGCATCGTATAATTTTCCGTGAGAGAATAAAGGTTTTTTAATATACAATTCTAAGGAATTTAAACTCTGTTCTTGTAAATTGTTAATCGTCATAGAAAATGCTAAAACAAAGGAAAACTGTTTTCTATATAAGATGAAAGGTAGTGATGATGAGGTGCCAGTATTTAATGTTGTTCTGGGAATACAAACTTTTCTTCCTATTTTTCCTCCCATTATTATTTCTGCTTCTAAATAATTTTGTTATTTGAAATCTTGTACCATTACAAAGACCGCCTGATATACTTCAATTTCTTATTAACATTATTAAGGAATTTATTTTTAATTTTAATTCGTGTGGTGGAAGATCTTCTCTGATATCAGTTAAAAATTCGATTGGAAAATTAATATTCATGTTATTATCTATTTAATCAACTCCTTTGAAGTCGCGTATTCTGCTGTTGTGAACTTCTTTTCAGCCTGCATTGATAATTACACGAGTAATGTTGTCATTTTGTTTACTCAATCTGTTAGTGGGGGGTTGGCGCGCGGAGTGCGCAGGAGGGCGTCAGCCTCACTAATGTATATATATATATGATTTACCCCCTGCGTGCTCCAGGCAATAACACTCAGTGTAAATAGTTTAAAGATTATTTTTGTAAATCTTGAAATACTTAAAAGTCATTTGTTTTTATTTTATTGCATTTTTGTGAAATATTAAGAAACCACAAATCTAAATTATAATTTATTTCAGTATTTCTTATTAATTATGAAAATAATTATAAAAATTCTAATGTGTATATGATGTTTTTATTAACATATTTAATAGAATATTATAATATTTGCTTATACTACTATTTTTCTTAAAAAAACACTTTTATAAGCATTCTTAATTAATAAAATTATTATACATACATTAAAATAATTTCATAGCTTATATAAAATAGATGTAAATGAATTACCTACAATTTTTTTTTTTTGGTATGATAAAAACTATTTTTATTTTACAACAAATTTGATGATATTTAAAAGATCGTGAAAAAACGGATTTTTTATGTGGATTTCATTGTTGAACATAAATATTTCTCAAATGTAAGAAATTCTGAAAATTATTTTGAAATAATAATTAACTTAGAAACTTATGGAATGTCGATTGAAATACAAGATTCTGTAAATGTATAAGAAATATACATATTTTAATTTTTGCCAAGAATTCTGTGATTGTGTTATATTTTAGTAATTGTTAAAATAATTATAAATTACATATCTTATTCTCAGAAACAATAAATTCAGGTATATTCACGTTATTGGGTTATCAAAATAGTGATATTAAAAAAAAACTACGGAGTCTCATTTAATTGAATTAAAAAAAAAGAAAAACTCAATAAAAAAAATGAATTGTATATTAAATAATAAAAATTTAAATCAAATTTTAAATAGGACTCTAAATAAAAATAATGATTTATTAGTAAGTTTTGCGTTTAATTGTCAAATAAGTTATAAGTGTAGGTATTGTTTATCAGCTTTTTGGCCAGAAGAAAGAAAAGAAGACTAAGTGTTGTCATAAGAAAAAAGTTCGTTTTAGTTCGTTGAATAAATATAATTTGAAGTTGAAAGAACTTTTACCTCTTGGTAAAAATTTTAGAACACTTGTCAGGTACTACAATAATCTGTTTAGTTTGATATCTCTAATAAGTAGAGAAATATATTAAAAAGGAAAAGGTACATATAATATTAAAATTAAAAGAAAAAGTTTTTCTTGTTGCGCAAAATATATTAAATTTTGATCTGTACACAAAACCGAAAAATACTAAATTATATATATTTACACACACACTCACACACCTATATACATACACTAGTGGGGCTGACGCCCCCCTGCACGCTCCACGTGCCAACCCCCCCAACTTTTAAATTGGTTAAATACTTTCCTTTTATAAATCAATCATATCGTGGAGCTTAGGAATAGCGGAAAGTGGCTAAGGATGGCTTAAGCTAATTTACTTGGTAAAAACAAAATGAGAATAAAGAAGATTTTTTTTTATCTTACAACCATTCTGACGAACGGTACGAATAACAGCTGTGTTACTATACAGGTATATGCTATTGCCATTGGCATAGTAAAAAACCTTGTCAGATTTAATTGTGACATCTATCACTTACACAACTAGTGTGGTAGATTACACCTCAACACTACTCAACACTACTTTTCCGCTTGGTAACGGTCGTCAGCATAAACTTGTATTTTATTAAAATGGAGGTGAAGAGATTTTTGTTTTTTCTCCTGTGATTCTGGCTACTTCCGATGTATATAACCGTAGCCTAAAATTTGCAATTCACAGGGTACCCTTATAAACATTATTATAATGTTGATATTTTTATATCATCAAGCTCTGATTGATATTAGACTAAAGAGGTGTATAGAGATCTGCCTAAGACTAAAGGTAAGTTAAGATTGTCAACAAAAACTTTATTATGTATAAACTTATAATTAAAATCTGTGCCTCAAAATTTCTTAACTTTAAGGTTTGGAAAAAAAGAATTTTCCATTAACAGCTTTGTCTTGGAACCCGATTATCAAAATGTTTTGAAGCCATAGATGGAAGAATTACTGTATTCAACACATCATCTTAGTCTTATAATATTATTTAGTTTCTTTGTAGAGTGAACATCACTGATAAAATATAATTACTATTATAGTGAGATGTTGTGATATTATAATAGTAAAGTTTTTAATGTAAGCGATATTAATTTAATAGTATTTTTGTATTGCACGATTATAGTTTAAAAACATAGTTGTTTTAGGTTATAAAGCTTAAGCAAACTTTATGTATTGTCATTTTTGTATTTATAATTTTATTGTTATTTATTTTTAACTTTTTCCGTTGTACAGTAAAGTAATTGTTAGAAAATTACATTAACACGTTAATAGTAGTTTTCCTACGAGTTTGAAAAGTCTTTGTTTGCGAACCGAGAGGTTTGCGGCCCGAGCTGAAGGCGAGGTCCGTAATGAGGTTCGTAAAGGAGACTTTTCAAACGAGTATCAGAAAACTGCTTTTTTGCCCGAGAAAATACCAGCCTCCCAAAACCACCCGAGAACGGAAAATTTAGTTTTAGCCTTCATTTGTAATTCCTGTAAAGAAATATATTGAATATACGTCAAATTATCTTGAAAAATTTAATTTATTGTCTGAAATAAAAAAACACGTAAGCTTTTTACTAAAATCTCATATTCTATTCATGGTAATTAATGATATTAAACATCTTTTTACTTACAGTTTTGTGAATGTTTCTACAATGTCTTAATGATAAATCTTTTCTTGAAAACTTCTTGCCATATTCTGATCATACTATATTATTAATAGACTGATGAATCATTTTATGTCGTCGTGAATGTGTTTGTCTCTTAAATTTTTTTCCACAGATAATATACGGTGTGATTTTACTATTTTCATGTTTCAATACATGACGCAAATAACGATTTTTTGATTTGACGATGATGTTACATATTGTACATTCAGAAAATGATTTCTTATGCTTTTTTTTTTGATCCATTAATTTTTTCTTATGACCAAAAGTATAGAAGTAATGTTCACATTCAATTAAATTGATTATTCTGAAAAAAAAAATTATGTATTTTTTCTATATATATTACATTGTACAAAATTAAAACTTCTTTACTTTAAAACTATTATATTCTAAATTGAGATTGATACGTATTGACCTTTCCATATAATAATTTATACATACTTACTTATCTATTTAAATATTTAAATTTATAATCTTGATTTTTCTCAAAGATTTATTAAAATTATTTTATAAGCAATAATTTTTAGAATTTAGCAGAATAATGAGCGTACACAAAATTAAATGGAGTCAGATGTTGTCAATGATTATTTAGATGGTACAGTATTTTGTAACAAATTAGACAGTTGTATATAAAATTTTTTTGACGTTATATTACATATTTTATCATAATTTTGTATTTCATAATAACTAATCATGTCTAAAAGACCTAATGAAAACAGCTTTAATCATCAATTATCGAAAAAAAAAAAAAAATTTTGTTCACTTCTACAGATGATTTGAAATCATAATTTAAAATTGGTGATAAGTCAGCATAAGTTAGAATAAATTACAAATACAGAAACAATCCTTAATTAATTAGTCCTATTACATAAGATTTTAATTATTTTTATGCGTTAAGTTCTTATAATTGGCAGTACATACAACATATATAAGATAAACAAAAACAAACATAATAAGTTGAACGAGATACTAACCTTTGTAGTATTTTTAAAAAATTTTTTAGCATCTTTTAAATATTTATTTTTAATTGGTTTTATACATTGGTATACTTTTTATATATTGGTATATTTTATGAAATGGTATACTTACAAATAAATAAAAATACAATTTATATAAATCGATTTTTGGTCGTATTGAGTTTTATAAATAAAATGGTTATGAATTATTCGTATGTATAAAGTCCATCTATTTACGTCCTGAGTGGTGTGGAAAAATAGATGAAAACAAAATATATTGTAAGAAAAAAAACATGTTCTTATTGGTTAACATTCTTCACAAATGAACATTTTTACGGTACAAAAATATATATATGACATATTATTTTTGTGATGTATTAAATTATTTTTTTTTTTAAAAAGACTCTGAGTAAAACATGAATGACTAAATAATCTTAAAACTCCCCATATAAATGGTTTTATATGGTGGAACGTTGCTTGGAATGCCCCATACAGTTAACTATTTAATATAACAGTTAACTTTATAATTCAATATATAATAATAATGATGCTTTGCGCAATGACCCCTTATAACTCAATTATGACTTTAAATTTATCTTGACGATGAGATAAATCGTGGCGATAAGACAGTTTTGTCTTAAACTAATTTAACATTGAAGCAGATTATAAATAATAGACTAATCTATATACGACACGTACACATCTGAATACACATGAAGGTCCAAGAAATACGATAAATACGATGTGATCCACGGTCTCCAAAAGAATTGTGGCATACGGTGGGGGAGATGGGCAGTGAGAGGTCACGAAAAAATGCGTGGGTGGGCTGTGGGGGGGCAGTGGGGGGTTTCGGAAAAAACTGCGATATGTCAAAATAAGGGAAAAAATGACAGGTTTTTACCATATTTTTGGGGGGTGAATAGGGGGCTGTGGGGGGGTTGTGTGGAATGCCTCACCGAGATAACTGTATAATATAGAAAGATATATATATATATACATATATCAATATGAAATTGCTATTGATCTAAGGTTCAAATCTATAAACAATAGTAAAAATCTTAAAAAACATGTCAAAATTTTGACAATAATTATGAAGAAAAATCCAATGGCAGAAAAATACAAACATTTGCATTAAATCTTAAATATAGAAAAAATAACAAGTTATAAAATGATATTTTTAAGAAAAACTAGCCAGCAAAAACATACATACAATAAACAATTGACTGCAGAATGTGGTGCTACTGTAGTTCCAAACTCTGAACTTTTAGAAAACTTTGACCTTTGTGTACATCTAAGAGAATTACCTGATGATTACACTAAAGAAACATTTTTTTTTAGAAACTATCTCATTTTGTCGATTCCGTGGTGTTTCTATTTTTTTTTCCTCAGGAGATATATGTAGAATAGAGAACTGGTTATTTTTGAAATTGCTTCAATAAGAGTTAAAAACTAACCATTATACAATATTATTTTTACAGACTGTCTTACAGACCAAACGAAATACATTTTTATGTATTATTATATGGGGGACGGCTGGAACACAACAGTTTTTTAGTTATTGTTACATAATGATTAAATATAATCGTTCAATTTTAGGTATAATAAAAAAAATTAAGAATTGAATGTAATCAAGGTTTATTCGAAGCAAATGTTAATAGTACACTCAAGATTCCTCAAAATTTTGAGACAAAGAAAAAAATTGGAGATCTTTTTATACTTCCATCTACATATATTGGAAGTCCAAGATATATGCAGAAGAATTATTAAGATGCAATGTCTATAATGAAAAAACGCGGTGGATCAGATTTACTTATGACAGTAATATGTAATCCTGAAAGGAAAAAATTAAAGTTAGTTTTATCAAAATTTCCCAAAAATACGTTACCAAATGATATTCTAAGCGTAATTATTAGACTATTTTGCTTAAAATTAAAGTCAGTTTTGAATAACATTATTAAAAACAATACATTCGGGAAAGTATTAGCATACACGCTTATACCATCAAATTCTGAAAACGTTGTCAACCTTATGCATACATTTTAACAGTTTTGCATCCTGATATTAAAATCATTACACCTAAACGAATTACTGTAATTATTTCAACTGAAATTTTTTCTGGTAAAACAAAGCTTATAAAATTAACGATTGAACACATGCTTTATTGACCTAATATAGAACAAAATCCTTGTATGCTTGATAAAAAATGTACGAAAAATTTTCCAAAATCTTGTACAAACGTAACTTCATTTTAAACGAATGGTTACCCTGAATGAAGAAGGAAAAATAATACTTCCTAACAACATGCTTATAAGCTTAAGAGAAAAGATTATATTTTATTAGATAATTTAATGGTTGTACCATATAATAAATTTTTGTTGATGAAATATAAATGTCATATCAACGTCGAATTCTGTGTATCTACTCAAAACATGAAACATATTTATGACTAGATACAAAGAGAAAGTGACAGAGCATACATCAAAATTAAAAAATTTAAACCAAGAAATATTTAATAAAATAATCAGTTACGTTGATGCTAGATATGTAGGTCCAATGGAAGCCACTTGGAGATTGCAAGAATTTCCAATTCATGGTAAAAGTCATTTAGTTATAAACCAAGCCCTTCACTTTGAAAACATACAAACACTTTTATTCAAAGAAAGTACTACATTTTTAATAATAAAAAAAAAAAACTTGGCAAAGAAAAAAAAGCAATAAAAAAAACAAGGCAATAGGTAGATTAAATACTGTATTCCCAAAAGATCATGAAAGATTTTATTAAAACTTGTATTAAATAAAGTAACTAGTTTAACATTATTTAAAGATAATAAAATATATAAAGGAATGACATATGAAACTTTCAAAGATACTGCAATTGCAGAGAGTTTAATGGACAATGATATAAAAATAGATGACATTTTAAAAGAAGTTGTTGCTGTGATGTTTTCATATTAATCAAGACACTTTTTTTCTTGGTTTTTAATTTCAGATTTTTTTTAAGGTCATAAAATGTGGAATAAATAAAAAGCATTATTAACTGAAGATTTGGCTAATAGTAAAAAAAATTAAGATTTTTTAGATATTGACCACTTTTTAGAATCAGAAGATGAATCATGTTAATGCTTTCATTTACCTACACCAAAAAAATGGGGAATAAAAAAGAAGATATAGATAAAGAAGAACGTTTCAGTATGAAAATACTCTACTCAATGTATAGAAGTTTGAATAATGACCAGAAAAAATATTTTATACTATTTCCGGAAAAAAAAAAATCTTCTTACAGATGGTCTGGGAGGGTTGGGTAAAACTTATTCATATAATACGTTAATTTATTTTTTTTATTACTCAAAATAAAAAAATTATGCCAACAGCATGGATTGGCTTAGCATTAATTTTGCTTTCAAGGGAGATAACGAATCATTTAACTTTTAAACTTCCTTTAGATTTCAATAACAGAGAGAGCACCTTTTCAGAATTTGAGTCTCATAAGAAAAAATTAAGATAAGTTGATATAATTACTTAGGATAAGACTTCAATGTTTTAAAAAAGTATTGAAATCAGTTGACAGAAGGTTTAGAGATTTATATAATACTGAAAAACATTTTTGAAATAAATAAATTATTATGGAAGGTAATTTTCGTCAAATTTTCATAGTGTTTAAGAACGGTAATTCAAAAATTATAATTCAACAAACTATTAAATCATCATTTTTATAGAAGTCATTCCAAATTTTAAAACTAGAAATATATATTCGTTTTAACGATAAAGGATTTTTAAAATTATTATTGAGAATTGGGGAAGGGGAAACAAAAACTTTTAACATTCCTCAAAATTTGATTTCAAATGATGTATGTTTTCAAATATTTTTTAATATCTATAATTATTCAATGAATAGTATTATACTAACGTTGCACAACAAGTAGACCTATTATTTAAATAAAAGAATTCTAAAAAAATTAAGAAATTGAAAACTTGAGAAATTAAGACTTACTATTATATAGATAACGCAACTTATAAAGGAGTTTATAAATCGGACAATAATATTTATTTAAATTTTCCAGTAGAAATGTTAAACTATAATTGTGAAGAATCACCACCTCATTAACTAAATCTAAAAAATCGTACAATAGTAATGCTTCTTAGGAATATAAGTATGTTAGAAGGACTATGTAATAGAATACGATTACGAATCATGAAATTGTTACGGTAAAATATTTAAAGGAGGAATAATGACTGGAGAAAAAACTGAAAATAGAGTCTTGATTCTAAGAATAACCTCACTAAAAAAAATTTCGAGTATCTGCCTCTCTGAAGTTGAGGAACAGTGCCCCCATCACTGTTTAGCAGCCACAACTCGAAATTCGAGTAGCTGACACTCGATGAAACCGAGTAGTAGGCACACTTTCTCATCGAGTGTCAGGTCTTTTATAAATCGAGGAATATGACATCGAGATTGACTCATAAGAAGAAGACTCACGCAGTTGATTTTTACTTATCTCTATGAAATTACAAATAATTGTTAAATTTAAAGAAACTTGCGAAAATTATCGAAAAAGGAGTATTACATGGGTTAATGAGATGTATGGAAAAACATTTTTCTTTTATATTTATTATCTAATTTATTTCACAAGCCTGACCTTAAACATACTAAAGACTCGACATTTTGTTCATCTTGAGAGCTTATCAAAAAAATTATCCATGATGAACAAATAAAATTACACTTGTCACTTGGGTTTCCTAACCTTGATTTCCATGTGGACCATATGCTGCAGAACAGTACGCGAGGGACGGCCACTCAAAGCAGCGAGGATCTGTCACCCATTAGTCATTAGATGGCAAATTTTCTTTGTGAGGTATCAGACACTCGCTGTCGAGTGTCAGCTCCTCGAGAGCCGAGGAGCGGCCACTCTGAGTTATGAGCGATTACCAGCATGCGTATTGAGTGGATGTTCCACGGTTTGGAGTAGCTGCTCCTCGAAATTTTTTCAGGGCTTGAACACTGGGAGCACGTCAACACTACTTTTTATTTTGTATCGTTTACAATTTCCAATTGTTGTGCCATTTGCTATGACAATAAACAAATCTCAAGGTCGAAGTTTCGATAATGTAGATTTATATGTAAAGAAACTCTCATCTTCTCATGGTCAATTATATGTGGCTTTATAAAAATGCAAAGTGAAATAATTTATTTATTTAAGTAGAAGGAGAAAAAATACAGAAATAGAAAATATCGTTCGGAGAGTGATTTTTAAATAATTAACTGACTTCACTTAATAGCTTCTATAGATAAATCGGCAATATGTATGGCAATAAGTTAAAAAATAACATATCTATGAATATTTTATCATTTAATAAGTATACGTGACATGATGTATTCTTTTCTTATAATGATACTTTGTGTGGAAAAAATTTAATTTTAAATTTTTAAGCATACAAAATCCCTAACTTTTTAACAATATTTTTTATAATAAAATAGCTCATTTTACATGGACTAAGAAAATTATTATGACTGTTGTTAAAACGTTGGATTTTTTTTACTATAGCCATTATTTCTAATTGCAATTGCAAGATTATTCTTTCATTTTTTGATTTACAAAATTAAAATATAACAATCGCTATTTTATAGTACGTCTACGTTGAAGGAATAAGTGAGAGACAGATGGGTTTTTAAAATTAAGAAAATATTAATAAACATACATATGAATGATGAATATATTAAAAATTGTTTATATTGATAATATACATAAGTCAAGTATACATATGTGTATGTATACAGAAAGTGATTTATATTAACTTTACGTGATTCTAGAATATATATCAATAATACAGTAGAATAAGATGTCTGCATAATTTTACTATGTTATTAATATATATTTTAGAAGCACGTGAAGTCCACATAAGTCACTTCATATAAATACACATATATCGATGGCCCGGACCAAGAAGAGCTTAGCTCAGATTTCTCTATGTTATTTTAAATGGCAAAATCTGAACTAAGCTTTTCTTAGTCCGGGCCATTGATATGAATACTCATAGGGCTGCGCCCCCCAGCGCGCTCTGCCACTAAACCCCCTCTCCAGTTGTGTTATAACTCTAATTTGTTCAAAATAAGCTTTGCATTGATATTTCATGAAGCCTTAAAAAGTGATCAAATCAATTGTTAGTAGGAAAAAAAATATGTGTTAAAGTATATTTGACGGAATTTGGAAGACTACGGCATTTTCAAAAAATACTCGGGAATAGATATTCTACGCTGGGTAATACTTACTGGGCTACTTCTAAAAAAATGTAAAGAACAGGCTGCTTATTCTATTTATTATTAATAAAAGTGGTTAAGTCTATATAGAGAGACAGAGATGTGCCCTTGACTTTTTTTTGGAGCTTTAGTATTACTTCTAGTGGTCCCCGTTATGAAATGGGCTGTCTATTATGTATGCGGAAATAAATATTTCTAAAATTTGTTAATCAAGTCCTCCTCGATTTCTTTAAACTGTAACTTACGTGCTGTTTGTGGGTCAAAAATTTTACAATATATTAAACATCTCTAATGTTTTAGAATAAGAATATGGTTGTAAAGATTTAATTGTACTCTGTTTATCTTTTTTTTTTAAGTTTTACTTAAAGTTGCAACTTTTATATTTTAAAACTAGACAAGCATTCTGTTGTTTAGTAAATAGTGCTGCTGTCTTTACTCGCTAATTGTAGTTGAGTTATACTGATATGAATAAGTATGTGAAAATAACAAAATTACGTGTATAATTATCAATGCAGGCTAGGAGTGCGTTTACCTCTTCGGAAGAAAGCAATGGTAGAAAAGAGGTAATTCTAGCACCATCCTAATTAAGTTATTTACTGCTAGTAGCATTTTTACTTAACTAACGTATTAAAAGAACTATAATAATAAATTAATATGACGATTGACAATTTCTACGAGAGATCGTAAGCACCGTCATGTCACAATTGCTTTCAAAGGCTACTATCTGCGTGTGTATAGCTATAAGCGGTACATCGTAAAAAATTGTGTAATGGCGATTGGCGTGGTACACGCACGCAAGATCGGGTATACACCGTTGGCAAACATCAGCCTAAAATAAATTAAAATTTTATTTGTGCCGAAAGTTATCGTTGTTCAATACCTTATAAATGAAAAAATTTTTGAGTATTGTGATTCTTCTAAAAAAAAACATTGCACATTCCAGTTGATACTGGTTTTCTAGGTTATCCTATGACCAGGGGAATACATTTTCTGTGTAAACAGCATACAACTCTCGATCTCATTCAACTTTTTTTTTCATAAGTTTTGTTAGATAGTTTGAAGTTATAAGACGATTATATAATATTTTTTATTCATCGGTTAAGTCACTTACCATATTTCTTTACATCTTTCGATGAGATTAAGATGCTCAAGCAATTTGAAGTACTCGAGTATTGCACTTGCGCCTATATTTTTTCTGTGTATCGTCGATGGTAGACAAAGTTAATTTTCATTTTATTTGAAAACTCTTAGTATTCTTATTTATTGTCATTTGACAATTTGAATTCAATGTATTTAACTTCTCTTTTTTATGAAAAATTAGACAACGGATTGTTCTATATTTTTGATTTAAATAATGATAATATTAAACAATATGTTAAAAATTTGCATTGTTGCAACGCACGATCTAAAAAAAAGACTTACTGATAATAATTAAGAAAGTGTTTCTCGGAAAAAATCAAAATTACTACCAGTTTTTGACAACAATTCTAAGGACAACAATTATCTTTGGTGATTGATTTATCAGATTTCGGAGAAATGAATTTTGAGTGTCTACATTGTTAAGCTGTAAATTTTAAATTTAAAATATTGTTTGGTATTAAGTTTTAGAGTGACAAAAAAACTATTTTGTAGTTTATTATTATTTTCATACTGTCTTCCAAAACTGTTTTTTATCAGTAAAGCAAATTCCAGTACTTTTTAGTACCCAAATTTATGAAATTATATACAATTTGTTTAATGTTATGTGTTTTTAGATACACCATCATGGATGCAAAATTTTATTAGTGTGACAAATGTAAATTAAAATTTTCGAATAAACAATGTCTCTCATTGCACGGAAAAATTAAAAAAAAAAGTTTTTGTGTGTAATTTCTCTAACATTATTATATAAGAGAAAAAAAACCATTTGCGTTACAAAAAAAAAGCCAAAACATTGACAAAAGTTTAAAGTGTATGAAATGTGGGAAAACAAATTATCACTAACAGAGACATTAAAAAAGTTATGAAAGAAACGCTTACAAAATATTTGTCAAAATTGTGGGAAAGGTTATGTATGAGAAGCGCATCTAAAAAAGCATTTTAAAGTATGTTATTAAAATAAACATCGTTGAGTAAAATTGTAACAAAATTTGCTGTCATAGTCGAAGAAAATAAAATGTGATAATCGGTTTATATATAAGGCTTTACAGTTTTATATTATATTACAAAGTGTGATAAAATTGGGGAAGTATGGGGGGAACTATGAGGGAAACTGCGGTGAGTTTGAGGGGTGGAGGAGAGCTAGAAAAAATATAAGATTACTCGAAATATGCGAGGAAATAGAAGAAAACTACCTTATTTGGGGGGAGCAGGAGGAGGTGGGGGGGACTGGCTATACAAGCAAAACCTTGCTTTTAACTGTTACACCTATATAATATAGTAAGATATGAATGTTTATGTGAAGGTAACTTGTGCGGACAATTACATGTGTGAGAGGGTATTTATGAGGACGAAAGAGGAATTATGGGAACATCTGTATAATCCTACCATGTTATTGCCTAACTCACTTTCTATAAACATAGACGTACACACTCATATCCATTTATATATATACGTATACACACACACACACAAATGTCATTAAAAAATAATTGAAAAAAAAGTTCGTCGAAATTGTGGTATAGGTTTTGTAAGAGCTGAACATCTTATAAGACACTTAAAATTATGTCATAAAAATAAAAAATGATAAAAAATTTGAACTTTTTTATGTAAGCATAACAATTATTTGTTTATTTTTATTCCATTTTATTTATGTGATAAATGGATAATCAAAAATAAAAGGAATCGTTGCTTATGAAAAAAAAAACAACTTAGCTTGGGTGTAACATGGATAAAGGTGGCTGTCAAATAAAATACACTCAATAATTATCCTAATAGTCCCCTTTTATTCTAAGCGGGGTGAAGTGGTAAGAAGCGGGGGGAGTGGGAAGGGAGCAAAATCTTGTTTTAAGCTCTTACAACTATATGATATAGGAAGATTGAGAGAGTTTATAGGAGTCTCAAAAGAGTTGGGGGGAAGTAAGGGGGAGACCGATGAGGACTTGAGTGGAGCGGGGAGGAGCGGAGAGGAGCGGGAAAGAAGTACATGAATTTTAATACAGTCGAATTTTACGATAAAAATGAAAGAAAAACTCCGTTACTTGGGGGAGCTGGGGAGAAGCGGGTGTGGAGCAGTGAGGTTCGGGGTGGAGGGGGGAGGAACGTGAAGTAACTTGTACTCGCTAAAAACCATACAACTATTGAATATAGGAAGACACACACATACAGACATGTACATATATATATATATATATATATATATATATATATATATATACATTATGATAAATATCATCCTAAATTATAATTGGGTATGTAGAGTGCTGTTTGTTCGTAATAATGATACAGCTGAATTTACTAGGTCATTTACTAAATCTTTTTTAAGTAGGCGATACTTTTACGGTTATTATTACTTAATGATTATGTGACGTTTTGATTTGTATATGTAGTTGTACCATGTCGTATATATATACGTAGAAATATTGAATGTTACATTGCTTAAAACTAATGGTAACACAAAAAAGTTGAATGCACCGACAACTTTAAACTTATAAGTGAAAGAAAATAATTTCATATTGATTAAACTACGATTTGTAATATATTATTCATGAATATTGATACATTATTAAAAAAAAAATTTGTATTTAATCAATACGTATAGAGTCCATCAATTTGTTTCCTTGGCGATGCGAAAAAAAGATGAAAATAATTATATTTGAAACTGAACATGATTAATTACATTTTTAATAAGGGTGATTTATACTTAATAGAAGGTTGTAAGGGAATTAAAAGAAATGGAAAGGAAAGGCTGTGGGGGGGCAACAAAAATGGTGTGGGGGAATATGTTTGGAGATAAGGAAAATGGTGCGGGGAGGCTGTGGGGGGGGCTGTAAAGGGTTTGAGAAGAAAGTTAGAAATTTTAAATTAGCAGTGAAAACGGTTAAATTTTAGCTCATATGTGTGGGAGCTGTGGGGGGCTGAGGAGGAGCTGTGGGGGGATATGTAGAATGCCCCACACAAATAACTACATAATATAGAGATAAATATTTTTATATGTACATAAATACACGCATAATTTCCCTTTTAAAGGTAAGCATTTGCTCAAATAGCTTGTTTTGATAATTTTTTTTCTCGTTTTTATTTGTTTCTATTTGTTCAATTTGTTGACAGATTTTTTTCCCTGATCTACCAAGTTCTGATCTTATTTTACCATTTGTGATACTACAAATTTGTAGTTTTTTATTAAGAATTGTAATATTAATATTATTTATCACCTTTTTCTTCAAATTATGATAATTCGTGTTTATAGTCTTCTTTAATTTTTCTTTAATTCTAACATCGTAAGGTTGTGATAAGCCATAATTACAGCTGTTATTATTATTCAAAAAAAATGTTTAAATTCAAACTACTTTAATTTTTTTCAATACTATAAGAAAATTTTGACTTTTTATATTTTATTATTGCAAAAATATAAGAGATTTTAATAAAACAATTTAATTCTAATTCTGTTTCTAAGAATCTAGTTTTTACTATGCAAATATTTGTATGTCATGTACGTAACTTTTAAAAGTATAAGATTTCATGACTGATACTTTTATACTAACAATGAAGTAGGTTTATTTGATCACGCAACTCTTATTTTTAGATGGAGTAGTAGGGAGGGTTATCGTGCGAAGCATTCAGAGAGCGAAGACTCACAAGAATATGTATAAAATTATGCGAGCTTCCATATAATTACTCTTTTGTCCTTATAATTACCCTTACATACATGTGAGTATCCGCATAAGTTACCTCTAGATACGCACACACACCCAAACACACACACACACGCACGTATTAACATACTGGTGGCACTGTGCTCCCTGTACGCTTTGGGCACCAATTCCCTTTTAATGAATAATAATCCTTTCCATAAGATTTGAGGTAGGCCGCAAAAGTTTTTAGTAAAAAACACTTTTTTCTTCTAATTTAAAAATACTATTTTATACTATTACTCATACAAGTTGTATAAGTTATAATAATAATGTCATAAAAAGATAAAATAAATTTATGATAAATAAATAATAAATACCGGAAACATGAGTTTAGGTTAGTTGTTATAAAAAAATTAGCTTCCAGTAGTCTGTGGTAACCAATTAAAAAAAGTCTGCTTCTTACTCTTCATACATATATATATGTATATATGTATATTATAGTTGAGCTTTGCCTCCTGCATCCTTTGCATGCCAAACCCTCTTTTCTTTATCTAAGAATAAGAATTGTGTGACTTATTATAACCACTTTATTGTTAGTATTAAATAATGGGTCATGTGATCTTATACTTCTAAAAGTTACGTACATTATGCACAAATATTTACCTTAAGAAAATTATAACTCTGGGAACTGACGTCAAATTACAAAATTTTTTTTTAAATTTCTAATATTTTTGTCACAAAGAAATGTAAAAATTTAGAATGCGCTAATAGTATTAAAAATAGTTCAAGTAGTTTCAATTTTTCATTTTTTTCAGTAGTAATGACAGCTGGCGTTATGACTTATTACAACAGTATAATGTTAGACTTAAAAAATACTTAAGAAAATTATGGACATGAATTATCATTATTTGACGAAAAGCTGCAAGAAAATATCAACTTTACGATTCCTGATAAAAAAAACAAATGGTTCAGGGCACAAATAGTAAAATAAGATCCGATACAGATAGTTCAGAAAAAAAATCTGTCAGCAAATTAAACAAATGTAAGTATAAATGGTATACAGAAAAAACAAAAATTTATAAAAACAATCTATTTTAGTAAATGTTTACCTTCAGAGGAGAAAAATTAAATATATACTCTAAAAATATATACACACTAGTGGGGCTCTGCTTCTCTGTGCGCTTCGCTCACCAACCCTCTGTATAGTAAATTGAAATTTTTCACGTTGGCTTTGAGGAAGGAGGCAGAAGGTTTTAAATAAAATAAAAGTTTTGTTTCAATAAAAATACATCAGTTGTGTACGGAATAGTAATAATTACATGAAAAATATAATAAATACATAGATATCTTAATATTCAAGGGTACACATTTATTTTTGATTTCCATACAAAATAGTTTAATTTGTATTCTGCAAGAAGTAAGAAAGTTATATACTTAAAATTACTGCAGTGATTGATAATTTTTACATGCTATTGAAATTTCTGATTCACTTTTCATGGACTCTATGGTGATGTTTTTTTGATGCATTTTTTCTTGAAAATTTTCTTCCACAATGTTTACAAATTTCATTGTGCTCCGGGTTATGTATACTTAAATGACGCCGTAAACGTATTGCTTTTACAAATTTTTGGTCACAGATAAACAAATTTTTAATTCTAAAGGAAATTTTTTGAACATAACAAATAATAAATTTTAAAAAGCTATTTTTTTTTTAAGTAGTATATGCAAAAATTTTCTAAATAAAAATTAGGGCCTTCATTCATGTTTTACATACTTAATTGTGAAAAAAATTTGACAAAGACAATGGCGTTCCATTAAAAACAAGAAAAATTGCGTAAGGGTCAGTGGGGGGAGCTCGATCTAATGTTGATAGGGTCTAAGCACATAGAAGTAAAATAAAATTAAATTGTAGAGGAATGACGATAAGGGGCCTTCTGTGGATTGGAGGGGGCAGTTAGGAGTTACGTGGCATGCACAACTTATTAAACTATATAATGTTGTTATTTATAAAACCTTTTACTTACTAATATAAATTATTTAACATTGTTACTATATGAACAGTTATGAAAACAATTATTATGTCCTTTTATGTATATTGCTAAATTGTATTAAGTACTTGTGTATCTCTCTGGTAGATAGTGTAAAAAACTTAATAAAAATACAAAAGTAAGGCTTAAGGTCAAATTATTTAGTGAAATTATAAGAAAACTTCTATGCAAACAATGGAAATGCATTGAAACAGTAAAAAATCGTGTGGGGGTGATGTGGGGATGGTGGAAGGTAAGAAAAATTATATTGAGGGACAGTGGGGGGCGATAGGGGGCAGTGGGGGGCTTTATCCAATATTTATTGGGTTAAAATAACGTAGAAACAAAATAAAATTTTCTGTAACTTTGTGGAAGACAGTGGAGGGACTGAAGGGAGGTCTTTAGAAGGGCAGTGGGGGGCAGTGGGTGTTATGTGGGATGCCCCGCACATTTAACTATTAAATTTAATAGGATATACACTAAAAGAGCTTTGCCCCCCCCTGCGCGCTACACGCACTAACCCTTTATTAAAGCACAATAATTCTTTACATAGGTTTTGAGGTAGAAAGTAAGAGGTCTTTAATGTAACATTTTTTTTTATAATTGAAAAATATAAATTGTACAAGTAGTTAAAATCATAACAACAAAGATATAATAATTACCTTTTACATAAGTTACGTATGGTTGTTATAAAAAAATCAGCTTTAGTTGGTGAGTGGTAAAATAAAACATGGTTTATCATAAAAGTAAATGAAACAAAATTATTCTAACGAATAAAAAAATATTTAATAGTTTTAGTCGTCACTTAATAAAGATTCAAATCCATTTCAAAATAAATGAAAAACGAGTTTGTAAGTTAGTCTTCACAATTTATTAATAAATACGGGTGTTACAATTGTTTCGGTACGCTGTACCTTCCGTAGACAAAGAGATTTATAAACTGAATTACATTCGGCTTTACAAATACTACCTATACTTATCAGCATATCGTCAACTCATTTATACTATATACGAACATACTCTTCTTTCAAATTTAATAAAGGTCAGTCAATTTAATCTAGCTGACAGTTAAGCAAACAGTCAGTGTCCCTCAGTTTACTAATCTCAGCCACTTCCAAATAATTTAACAATTTGCTCGTATTAGCTATACGTAAAACTTTAAATTCATAATTGAAATCGTGATTACATTTTAACAGATAAAATGCAGAATTTGACTTGTCGGTACCATTAACAAAGTCTTTAACATGTTTTTTTAAACGTTTAGCAAAAGCTCTACCAGTTTGTTCTATGTACTGTTTGTCACATGACCCACATTGCAAACTATAAACGCCCGACTTTTCAGATAGCGCTGCTTTACTTTTATTATTTTTTATTAATGCTTGAGACTTTTCTGCATTTTGAAAGAATTATTTAGTCCACATGACCTTAACTTTTTTTTCAAAAGATCAGATATCTTACTGGAAAATGTACAAACATGATATAAATTTATATCTCTGTTTATTATTGGGTGAACATTTTTAATTGCGATTTTATATTGTACTTTATAAAAAATTCCATCTATTAAATTTTGATCGTACCGATTATTGTTAGCTGATTATTTAATAATACTTAATTCTTTCGTATAATCATTCTGTAGCATTTTAACTAACAGCAATCTACATACATAGCTATAAAATGCAGCTATTTTGTGTGAATACAAATGAAGTGATTTATCATGAATTAGAATATCTGTGTGTGTTAGTTTATTAAAAATACTAAATTCTAAGTGTCTTTGAAGTCTATTAATTTTTAAATCTCAACAATTTACTGAAATGTTTTCTTCTATTTCTATTGTGAATTGAATATTTTTGTGTAATTTATTTATAAAATTTAAAAATAACTGTAATTGTCTCTGTGATCTTTCAAGGATAGAAAATACCTTATCCACGTATCTGTACCAACACACAAAATTTACACTCAGTGGACTTGACATAATTAAATTTTCCAAATAATTCATAAATATCTTGGCTAGTAAAGGGCTAAGTGAAATGTAAAGAAAATTATTCTATTATACCAGTGGTTTTGTTTATTAATGCACCATTATATAAACTCTCTAAGAAATTATTAAACGTTATTTTATTTAAGACATCGTTTAAGTCAAAATATA
Source organism: Copidosoma floridanum (assembly GCF_036245765.1). Taxonomy (NCBI): domain Eukaryota; kingdom Metazoa; phylum Arthropoda; class Insecta; order Hymenoptera; family Encyrtidae; genus Copidosoma; species Copidosoma floridanum. The sequence continues at coordinate 26,911,349 of NW_028321907.1, forward strand.
CTATTAAAAATTCTTTAAAACTTATTAGTAAAATTAACAACTTGGAGGTACATAATAATTATAGAATGGTGTCATTTGATGTCAAAAATAGTTTTTTAAGTGTGCCTGTCGACGAAGTGCTGGAGATTTTAGAAGATCCTATGCTGCAGAATAAAATACATAATAATATTATATACGATATTAAGAAGAGTTTAAAGTATTGCTGGAATCATAACTATTGTATTGTATTGTATTTATTTATTTTTCATGTATAGATTTACATCTTTTTACATATCTCTTCCCCTCACACGACATACCGTGCGCTTACAATTTTCGCTCTTTAACCTAGTATTATTTTATCTTCCTCATGTACATCAATTTCCCTTCTTTACAAACACCTTATCCTCTAGCTTCCCCGAATTCTCAATAATTCAATGAAATTATTCCTAACCCCTAACGCGTCTTCTCCTTTATTCAAAATAATTATTCAAAACAATTACCTCCCCCCCCGAATTCATCTTCAGCGCTTGATCTGGCCACTTTCTTGAATTCTTTAACATACTTGCAAATTATCTCAACTGGATCCCCTTCCGATAATCTGACCAATCTTTGTCTAACTGCCTTCTCCGAATCTTTTAATCCTACTTTCTCTGCTGCTCTAGGCTACTCCATATTAATTTTTTTCCTCGCTCTCTGACAATAAGAGATATGCTGAATACTTTCCTCCCTTTTCTTGCATATCCTGCATGTGCTATCTTTAAATCTCTTCTTTCCTGCTATACCTACACTCCCGCATTTGAGCCTCGTCCATTGTTCTTTAACGTTGTCCCCCCACACCTTCTATTCCCAATAATCTTCCGTTCCTAATTTTTTGTTTAATATGTTTATAATAATTACAGTACTCCGACCTCTTAATCCTTCCCCAATCTAACTGCACTTCCTGGTCTTCTTTTTTTTTTAGCATATCTGTCATTCTCTTTATCAAATCCCACCTCTCCAGTGTATCAAACATCCCAATTAGCCCCACTCTATCACCTACTTCCTTAAAAGTTTCCGCTACCATTCTTCCCCAACTTGAAGCATTCCCGTTCCCAAATCCCCTTATCTCCTCCTTCAAGCAAATTTTTGGCCATCTCTTGTCTTTCATCTCTGCTATGCTTATTAAATAATCCCCTGCCTTCCTCCTTGTTTCAATTTTCAGACTTTTTCTATTTGCTTCCCTTCTACAAATATACGTCGGAGTATTTTCATTTAGCCCCAATGCCATCTTTACAAACTTTCCCTGCACTTTCTCAATCTGCTCCCACCTTTTCCAACTCCATATTTCAACTCCGCATAAACAACCAGCCTTCACAATTGTATCTAATAGATAAAGTCTAAATAAAGTCTTCCCTTTAAACTACCTAATTTTGCTCTTTTCCATACCCCCACACCGCGTTTATCGCTTTGTTAACCTTATTGGTGATTTTGTTGACGTGCGTACTCAATGTATTCCTTGTCGAAAACCAGAACCCAAGATATTTATACTCATTGACCACTTGAATTATCTCATCTCTAAATGTGAATTTTTAGCTTTCTTTTTTCCTACTCCCTTTTTTAAATATCATTATTTTTGTTTTATATGTTGAAAGGGTCTCTTCTATATAAGAAAGAAGTGTGGGTGGTAAGGAGAGAGGTTCACATATAGTATCACAACAAAAAGGAATAAATACGATTGAAATATGATTTATTACAAAAATAATAAGAATAATAGCAACAATGTGTGTTAATTCATCATTCGAATAAATCGCATACAAATATCAAAGTGTAACGGCCAGTTAACAAAATTGCCGCGCTGGAGAAAAACAAGAGGCATATAACGCATAATATAGTACGGTAAAAAAAATGTACCTGCACGCAAAAAAAAGGGAAGAATACGCAGAAATGCAAATGTCATAGTAAATACGGCACGGACTAGTTTCGAGTAGGTCGCATGGCCAAACGCAAAAGAAAATAATAATAGTCGTCGGAGGTGAGTTCCGAGAATTAAAGTATAAACTGTTCGCGTATGACAACGACTGTAAGGTGAACTTGATATTGTTATGATCCGGCGTATGCTAAAACAATACGTACAAAGTCAGCGCCACTGCTCGTTAAATCAACCAAAAGAAAATAATGAATAAGAACATGACGACGTCTGTGCGACACAAAAACAGAAGGAAAATCAAATCCAACACACGCCGCGTTTACGGGTTTACTCCTAGAAATTAGATCCTTATAGAATAACCAGGCGCTCTAGCGTATCGGTGCTTTTAATATATTCGTAAACAAACAAAAGAAAAATCACTTAAGGTCTTAACAAAAAATTAAACAAGGCCAACACTATCTTCTTGGCCGGTTCAGCGATGCAAAAAACAAAATATTATAACGCAATTATAATGCACGGTGGCCCTTAGAATAAAAAAACGAGCAGACTAACTAAATTACGGAACGCACACAAAATAATCGTCAGATCGTAACCACACGGGCGTAGAGACACACAGCTAATCAGCGCATTAACGGAAAAAAAGGATACGGAGCAAGAATCACACGGAAAACGCAGAGAAGAAACAATTGCAAGCTGGTAACTTAAACGAGAAGAAAAAAAAAAAAAAAAGGAGAGCAACAAACAAGATGCTATACAAAAAACCAAGGAAAGCTTCGTCGTTTGAGCTAAGCAGATCGAAAGGCACCACTTAGTTGATTATTAGACAACCATGGGCCAAGCATTACCCCCTCGATCGTGTGAGTGCTGGACTCACCACCTCGCTCTCCGACGGGTAGCTCCTACTCACTCCTCTCCGATGCTCAGCTCCCGATTCTTTTTGATTCCGCTCGGGCGTCTCGTGACTAACCAACTCTCCTCAGCTCAGCCTCGACCCCTTTTCCTTTGCTTCCCCCTTTGCCTCTCTTTTTTTTTCGGCAGTGTACCTGCAGCCAACCTGCACACTTACAACTTGCGCAATTCCCCCTTTCAAAAAGAAAGGAAAAAGAGAGCAAGAGGTCCCATGTGACTCAGCTCGCGCGTGTGCGCACCTACACCTTGCAACGTATTTACTTCCATTCTATTTTTTTCCTAATATTTTTGTAAATCATAAAGCATACATTGTAATTCCTTCCTGCTGCTGGCCACCTCAGCCACATCATCCGCGAATTTCAAGCTAAAGATTTTTTCCCCCCAATAACTATCCCTCCCTCATTTTTTGCCCTCCATTTTTCCTCCATATCATCAATATATATATTAAACAGAAACGGACTCAGAGGGCACCCTTGCCTAACCCCTTGCTTTGTCTCAAATTTTTCAGTTATACCCTCCCTTGTAATAATTCCATTTATCGTACTGCTATAAATGTTTTTTACCATTTCTGAAAACTTTTCCTTAATTCCTAATTTCCTCATTTTTTCGATTAATATTCCCCTATCTATTGTATCAAACGCCATTTTGAAGTCAACGAAACACACAAAAACCTTCCCCTTATCCTCCTTCAAACTATTACTGATAATGCTATTCAACATGAATATATGATCCCTCTTGCTTCTCCCTTTCCTAAAACCTGCTTGACTCTCGTCAATTGTATCCCTTAATCCTAGACTCCCCCTCGATCTGTTTGTCAATATAGTAGTTAACAATTTATATCTCATATCTAATAATGATACCCCTCTATAGCTTTTAACATCATTTTCGTCCCCCGCTTTGTAAATTGGGAAAATTCTCACTATCTCCAATTACTTAATCATTTTTGCTTCTTCAAATACTCTATTTAACACCCCCGTTAATTTATTTAGCCAGTTTTCCGGAAGTTCCCTTAAAAATTCCACCGTAATCCCATCCTCCCCTGCCACTTTTTTGTTTTTCATTTTTCCCAACGCCTTCCTCACCTCCTGTTCACATAACTCTGAATTCAGTTCCTCCCATTCTTTATGAGAGTACCTTAACCTCTCCCCCTCTACCCCTGCATCGCTCAGCTCGTCTGCACCCAAGATTTTTTTTAAATGCGTTCCTCCCCTTTCATACCCCCCCCCTTTATTTTCCCTCCTCCTCGGTCTGAACTGAGCTATTGCTTCCCAGAATTCTGTCATTTTTCTGCTTTCATCCACTAATTTCCATTATTTTCTCAGTTTCTTCTCTTGCATCTTTCATTTTCTTAACTCTCTCGCCGCCCCTCTCTCCCTTTTAAGTTCCGTCTCGTCCCCTTCATCTTTGGTTTCCAGCCACTTCTTTAAAGCCCCCCAAACCTTTTTTTTCTGAGCCTTTACCTCCTCATCCCATTCTAATGAGCACTCACAGTTCTCTCTTCTGCCCTTCTTCACCATGCCTACCCTCTCTCCCACCTCCCAAATTGCACCAACCAATGCCTCCCACCCTTCTTGCATACTTTCGCCCTCAACTTCTACGTCCTTTCCCCTATTTGCCATTTCTTTTCTATACTGATCCTTTTTCTTACCATCGCATTTTAATCTTTTTATTTCTTTCCCTTTCTCTTTCATCTCCACTTTTTCCCTCCCTCCTCCCTCATGAAGTTTGACCTCTATTGGTAGGTGATCCAATTCCATTTTTATACCTATTTTCAGTTCTTTTATCAAACTACCTTGTTCACTTTTAAGCTCCAATACCAGATCAAGCACTGAACTTCCTCCATCTCCCACAAACGTTACCTTTTCTTCCCAATCACCTTCAGTTGCTCCGTTTCTTATAGTCAATCCCGTCTCCTCACACATATTTAATAACTTTTTCTCTTCCCTATTCGTCACTTTGTCACATGACTTTCTGCTTTCCTCTTTTTCTCCCTCGCTATTAATTTGCCATTCTTCTATACGCGCATTTAAATTACCTGCTATTATCACTTGCTCACCCCTTCTAATTCCCTCCTCCACTATCCCGTTCAAATTGCTTATCATTGCATTAATATTTACATTATTATATACAAAAATTGTACACAGTTTTTTATCGTTTCTTAAATCCACACCTAAAATAACCACTTCATTATCCCATTTCCCAACTTCCGCTTTTTTAATAGACTTCTTGATACTTACTAGTACACCTCCTTTTGTTCTTCCTTCTTTATTTTCTCTTGTAGCTGCACACGCTGTCCACTCATAACTTTTGTCTAGTCTCCCAAACCAACCTGATTCATTACCTTTTTCTAGCCATGTTTCCTGTAACGCTATAATATCAAAATTGTACAAGTATTTTTTAATTGTGATAATTTTTTTCATACCCGCTATATTCCAGGATAACATTCAAAGGTCCCTTTTTTCTTTTCCCTTCCCTCTATTGACGAAATGTTTGAACTTTTTCTCCCCCACTCTCTATTATGCTTACCTTTTTCTCCACCCAATTGTACCATGTACCTTGAACTTTTATTTTCAAATACCCCACCTGGATCTCCCTTCCCCTCTCTCCCTCATACCTTGCCACTTCCTCGATCCATCCCTGTACCTCTCTCTCTCTCTCCGTGTAATTATCCTCTATCCATATGTCAATACCCCTCAGTTTTTTTTTTATGTTTCATAAGCTGCGTTTTATTTCTCAAAGATCCCAAACTAACTACTAATGCACCTCCTATCGCTTTGATTTTTTTAATTTCTGCTACAACATTCATATAACTCTGTAATACACTTATTATTTTGCTCCCTATGCCATTTCCCACTGTTCTAAATCCCCTTATCATTATATTATTTTTCCTTTTCTGTCTTTCTCATAACTCATACTTTAGCTCGCTATGTGACAACGCGTCTGGACTACTCGGCCAGTGGTCTCTTTTCGTTAATTCCTCTCTTTCACCTACCCACTTCCCCTCATCCGCCTCCTGCGAACTCGATTGCCCTGTATTTTGCCCTTCTCCCTCCTTGTCTACCCCCCTCCCCCTCTGCATCTTAGCACTGACTATATGATTAGCTATCGACCTTTTTAATTGATCCAGCTCACTTTTCAAGATGTCCGTCGCACATCTCTCCCTGTCCCTTTGTTTTTTCAACTCTACATCTTCACCCATCAACCTCTCACGCACTACAGTTTCACGCTTTATTTCCGCTCTTACACTGCTTACCTCTGCAATCACACTGTTTTACTCCCCGATTACCAAAGCTAAACTTTTTTCCAAATTCGCAACACGCACTATTAACTTATCTACTGCACCCTCTACGCTATTATACCTTCACTTATCATTGTCGCTCCGCTGTTTTTCTGAAGTGTCCCTTTGATGCTGTATTTTCTCCTGCGCCTTCTGCTCCAGATGCCGTCTCCTCTGCTGCCCTCTGCTGCTCTACCTCTGTAACGGCTCCTACCATTTTCAGCCTTATCGACGATTGACCTCGTTTTTCCTCACCACTTCTCTATACCGTCTGTTCCCTTCTGTCAGTAATCAAGCTCTCCGCTTCTTCCGTCAGCAGCGTTTTCTCTTGTTTTTCTTCACTTTCTTTGACCTCTGATGCCTTTTCTTTCACCCTATCTTTTTTACATCCCTGTTCCAGACTTCCCGTCGTTGACTTTTTAACTATCTCGCCTTTTTTTTTCTCGTTCCCCAGCTGCTGACTCCCTTTCTCCTGTGCGCCGTCGTCCCCATCTTTCCTCACAGGTGAGTGCTGTACCTTATTCCTTCCACTCGCTGCAATCTCAAATCTAATACTTCCGCACTTCAAAAAGTTTTCCATGATGCTCTTTTCCTCAAGTTCTTTCTTTTCCACTGCATCTTTTCTCGGCCGACCCCTACCTTTCTTGTCTATCTCCACTGGCATTATCAAATTTCCTTCCTCCCAAGCTCCTCTCTCTACCAGCTTGTCTGCCATTTTTTTTTGCTATCTGAGTCACTGGCTCTACCGAACTTATTTCCTTTCTTTTCTTGGCTTGGCGCGCGTATTAACTTAGGATAACACCTGTCTTAATAGATCACCTCCCACACTATCTTTTTATCACTTCCTTTTCACTTTTCTTCCACTTTGAACTGCTGAATCAACTCTTTTATGCGGAGCTACCTCCACCCACGTGTTACCCCTACGACCGTGCAACCCAACCTCTCCCTGGAATCAGAACTATTTTGAGTTCAATAATAATTTGTTCATGGTCAAAGATGGGCTGATAATTTGTAATCTACTTAGCCCTTTACTAGTCGAGATATTTATTGATTATTTGGAAAATTTAATTATGTCGAGTCCACAAAGCGTAAATCTTGTGTGTTAGGACAGATACGTTGATGACATATTTCGTGTTTTTAAAGAATCACAGAGATAATTACGGTCATTTTTGAATTTGATTAATAAATTACACAAAAATATCGAATCCACAAAAGCAATAATAAGGAATAATTTACTACATTGTTTCGATTTAAAAACTAATAGAGTTCATAGCCACTTAGACTTTAGTATTTTTTATAAACCAACACGCACAGATATTCTAATTCATAATAAATCACTTCATCCGTATTCACACAAAATAGCTGCATTTTATAGCTATGTTTATAGATTTCTGTTAGTTTCTGTTGATGAAATAAACGTGTGACGAGGTAGCAAACACAATGAAGAAAATGGATTAACTAAAATATAAATTTATTTATTATAACAAATAAAAATTAATAACGATTCTCATAGTTACTCTCATGACACTAAGAGAGACATGACGCAAGCGTATGTACCCGCAACAGCCATAATCAGTCTGTCTAACACTTTCTAATTATGTATACTCTTGCTCTCATCGTGTCTCGTGCAAGTCGTATCTACGCTGCGTACAGTAGATGACGCTAACTACAACTTATATAAGTTTACTTATATTTTAACATACCTTCTTAAATTCATATTACATTCAACATTTTTCGGAATTTTTCAAACTCATTCCGTTCTAATGGCTTTGTCAAAATATCTGCGACATTTTCATTCGAACTAACTTTTGCTACATTAATTTAATTTTTTACACAACTCTCTTTTACAAAATGATACTATGTTTCAGTATGTTTAGAATTTTTCGTAAAATTACCATACTTCATAATACTTTAAGCACCACTATATTCTTCATCAGTTTTAATAGGTTCTTTCAACTTAATTTAAAAATCACTTAAAATGTTCTGAATTACTTTCAGTTTACTTACACTCTCAGATAACGCAACATACTCTGCTTCAGTTGACGATTTAGTAACACTATTTTGTTTTCTTGATTTCTAAAGAATTACATTACTGTATAACCTTACAATGTAACCTGTTGTAGATTTCCTATCAACTATATCGGTAGCTCAACATCAGCATCAACATCATAATTAATCAGATCACCTCTATTATCACTTTCATAAGGTAATTTTAAATCATTTTTTCAAAAATGAATATTTCAAAATTCTTAACTCATATTTAAAATGTGTCTTATCATGACTGTTTTGGAATCTACTTAAATATTTAACACAAAAACTAACATCAGGACTTGTCCCTGAACTAATATACAACAAAGCTCCTATTAAGTTTCTAAATTTGATCCCCTCACATATTAATTGCGCTAGTTCTATTTTTAAATTTTGTTCTATTCAAACCGCATACGATTTTTAATTTATAATATCATATTTATTCGGTAACGTTCCAACATATCTTTTTTGATCAAGTGTCATTTTTCCTTTTTCATAATTGTAATCAATGTTTATACCTAAATAAGTTTTATTCTCTCCTAGATCTTTTATCTAAGACCTTTTTGATAACAAGCCTTCAATATAATTAACTTTAATTTTATTTTTACCACGAATCAACAAGTCATCAACAAACAAAATTAAATAAATAGTTTTATTCTCTTCAGTTAATTTATATAGACAACAATCATTTTTACTTCTTACAAATCATAACTCTTTAATATATATATATCAAAACATCCATACAATAGTGTTGGAGTTTCTCTTAAACCATACAAAGCTTTATTTAATCTTAAAACTTTTTTGGTATTTTCTTCATAACCTCCAGGATATTTAACATAAATGTCAAACTTCATTTTACCATTTAAAAAAGCCGTTTCTATATGCATCTGTTCAATAGTTAATTTATTCTGACAACAGTGTGCCAATAAAATTTTTAAAGTATGCATTTTAGCAACTGTTGAATATATATCTTCAATAATTTCATTTTGTTGAAACCTCCTTACAACTAATCTTGCTTTATAAACGTCATCATCTTTTTTTGTATTAACTCATCTCAAGTCTAAAACTTTCTTATTATTCGGTTTTCAACTAACCTCCAAGTATTATTTTTAATTCAATAAGACATTTCTCTATCCATTGCAATTTTTCAACTTTTAAAATCATACTTATTCTTTACATCATCAAAATTGACTGGACTTTCGGCATTTATATAGTTAACATATACAATACCATTATAAACAAAATTTTCATCTTGATATTTCGCAGGTTTTTTTACATCCTTTTTTTAACGTCTCAACTTAACCTTTTTATTATTATTTTCATTATGTCCATTTCCAGACTCTTGTTCATTTTTATCGTCATAATTTTAAATTTGATTTGCGAATCCATTTGCATGTTAAGCTTTATTGTCGTTCATTTTAAATCCAACCATCTTAATATCTTTCTCAACTATGTCAACATATCTAGCTACTATCACCCTACCACTTAGTACAACTCTATACTCTACTTTTTCATGACCTAGTAAAACTCCCATTTCAGCTTTATTATCCACTTTAGATTGTCTTCTTTCTTCTGGTATTCTTACAAAAAACCTTACTTCCATACAAACGTAAGTTTTCAATACAAGAATTCTCACCAAACATTATTTTATTATGAGTTTTATTTTTTTTTTTTTACTAAATTCAGAATTATCCTATTTTTCAAATATGCAACCGTTTTAACTACTTTGGGCCAAAACATTCTTGGTACATTAGCATCTGTTAGTAGACATTGTGACATATTCATAATATCCCTGTTGTATTTTTCTACCGTCTCATTAAACTCATGAACACTATCGTGATCACCGTTCAATCACAATTCCTTTTTCTCTCGCAAAATTATAAACATCTTTATTCAAATATTTTTTACTATTATCGCATCCTAATATTTTTACACTCTTTCCAGTCATATTTTCTGTTGTATTAATATAATCAATGAAACAATCGTAAACCTCACTCTTTGATTTAATTACAAAAAGTTTAATTATCTTGCTATAATCATCAATAACAGTCAAAAAATATTTGTCTTCATTATAACCCATTGTACTATAAGGCTCATTTAAAACAGTGTAAATTTCTTCCAAAATTTACTTTGCCCTTTTTCTATTACCCTCCAAAGGTATATTATGCATTTTATTTTCAAAATAAATTTTACATTTAAAATAATCAGACTCAATATTTCCTGGTAATCTATCTAGTAATTTTTTATCTTTAATTGTTCTTCGATAGTTAAAATTGACATGGCCCAATTTTTTATGAAGCTTTTCTTTTTCTGTCATTGATTTGTCGATTTTATTTGTCATGTATAATTCTTTTCTTATTACAGAACTATCTAAAAAATAAGTATCTTTTTTTTTATATGCAACTGCAACAAAATCTTCAATTTCATAATAAATTTTACAAGTGTCATCTTTTGAAATAACTGTATTATTATTGTAACTTTACCATAGCTTATCAAATTTCTATCGATTTCTTTAACATATAAGACATCACTCAATTTCACTTATTATAAAACTCATCATTATTTCCTATATGATCAGAGCAATCGCTGTCTAATAGCCATTCAATACTATCATCGCAAATACGTATTATCGACCAAATTTAAATTTCATTTTAAATCTTATATTACCTCAGTACAAAAATTTTTTTGCTGACCACAACCTGTTTTCTCATTGCGCTGATCCTGGCCTTGATGCCACTGTTGCTGCTGCCAACTGCCACCCTGTTGATAATTGCCATATCCTCTTCCAACTCCTCGACCGCCGCCGCCACAGTGTTGCCATTTCAGTTGCTGCTGATGGGCGCCTCCTTGCTGCTGTACACCATCCCTTTGTTGTTGCTGTTCACACCCACTTCCTCGCTGCTGTGTACCGCCACGAGGTTTCCCCGAATTTTCACCTTGCCTCATGTTTGTGCTCGTACACTGATCCTGGAAGTGTCCCATCCTGCTGCACTTATAACATGCTTTGTCTTTTTTCCTCTGTAACTTAAACTCACTTGCATTTTTGTTACTTCTTTCTTCTTTTTCTTTAATTTCAATCATCTTGATTTTACTTTTGCCAAATACTGTCTCATCTGATTCTTTCACAACGTCAATCAGATCACCAATGTAACTTAATGAACTTGGCAAAGTTTTTAACATATAACTTAATTTTTCTTTGTCACTGATCGTTGCACCTGCACTTTTTAACTCAATTATTAGTTTTTTAAGCTTCGTAAAAAACACACTCGATTCTTCAAAATTTTTTTATTTTAATCTTTTAAATTTGTTCCTCCCACTTATTTGCAGTGCAGTAGATTCTTTTAGATACATCTCATCAAACTTATTCATTGTGCTTGCGGCCATTTCTTTGTCATTGATAAATTCAAACTGATCAATTAAGATTGCACAATATATATATATATATATATATATATATATATATATATATATATATAATTTATTGCTTTCATGTCTATTTCTAACCATTCTTCTTCTTTGTATTTTATCTGTTCCACTCTCTTTACAACCTCTTCACATTTTTTTAACTTCAAAAATATTAAAATTGTTTTCTTCCAAATACTGTAATCATTACCATAAAAAACTGGTACTTTTATATCGTCCACCATGTTGGCTTCATTTTCAATTTCAGATTCTTCTATTTGTTTATTTCTTAAAAAACAAACCTTTTTAATATCAATAGATCAGTGATCACTCTTTTACACAATTTTTGCAACCTTTTTTTCGTTAAGTAAAAACTTTTTCTAAACTTTTCAATTTCATCCATGCACATGTCTTCTTTGAAGTTCAGGGCCTCCATGGGGAACCATAAAAATAAAAATAAAAATCAAACGACACTGCAGTCATGGCCTTGGCTACCATGTTAATAAAATAAACGTATGACGGGTAGCGAACACAATATAGAAAACGGATTAACTAATATATAAGCTTACTTATCATAACAAATAAAGATTAATAACGATTCTTACAGTTACTCTTATGACACTGAGAGAGACACGACGTGAGCGTGCGCACCCAGCAACGGCCATCATCAGTATGTCTAACACTTCCTAATTATGTATACCCTTGCTCTCATTCTGTCCCGTACGAGTCGTATCTACAGAAGATGTCGCTATGTATAACTAATATAAGTTTACTCATATTCTAACAGTTCCAATACCACGGAATAATCATACGAAAGAATTTAGTGTTATTAAACAATTAGCTTAAAATAATGGGTATGATCAAAATTTAATAGATGGAATTATTTATAAAGTACAATTTGAAATCGCAATTAAAAATTTTTACCCAATAATAAACGAACATAAAAATTTATTTCGTGTTTGTACATTTTCTGGAAAGATATCTGATCTTTTGAAAAAGAAGTTAAGGTCGTATGGACTAAAAATTTCATTCAAAATGCAGAAAAGTCTTCAAGCACTAATGAAAAATAATAAAAGTAAAGTAGTGCTGTCTGAAAAGTCGGGCGTTTATATTTTGCAATGTGGGTCATGTGACAAACAGTGCATAGGACAAACTGGAAAAGTCAAATTATGCATTTCATCTGTTAAAATGTAATCACGATTTTAATTATGAATTTAAAGTTTTACGTATAGCTACTAAGAGCAAATTGTTAAATTATTTGGAAGTGGCTGAGATTAATAAATTGAGGGACACTGGCTGTTTGCTTAACTGTCAGCTAGATTCAATTGATTGACCTTTATTAAATTTGAAAGAAGAGTATGTTCGTACATAGTATAAATGAGTTAACGATATGCTGATAAGTATAGGTAGTATTTGTAAAGCCGAATGTTATTCAGTTAAATAAATCTCTTTGTCTACGGAAGGTACAGTGTACCAAAACAACTGTAACACCCGTATTTATTAATAAATTGTGAAGATTGACTCATAAACTTGTTCTTCATTGATTTCAGAATAAAAAAAATCCTAGCATATTTCTTAAAAAAATTTTACAATAAATATTATTTATCAGGCTCACTTTTAATTCTTTTTTTTCTTGGTTTACATAAATATTTTAATATATTAATAGATACACATTTCTATATAGTCTTTTGTTAAAAGTGGTTTAATCTGTTTTCCAACAAATGTAAGATAATTATGTTCAGAACTTTACTACAACAGTTAAAAGATAGTAACATGCTATGGATATTTTTTTTTTCTCTTTTGAAAATTCTATTGTAATACCTTTTTCATGCATCTTTTCTTGAAAGTTTTCTTCCGCAATATTTACAAATTCTATTGTGCTCCGGGTTATGTACTCGTAAATGATGCCATAATTGTGTTGCTTTCACAAATTTTCGGTAACAGATAAGCCAACGTACAATTTTATCGTACACATGCTCTCTTACCTGGCGTACGTAATATTTTTTTTTTATAAGTACATTGCATACACTACATTTGAAAAATTTGTTGTCATTTGTTTTTTTATGAATTCTTAATTTTTCTGTGATTTCAAAAACGTATGGGCAATATTTGCACCTAAGTCAGGTCATTAATCTCGAATTATTAAATAAATAGCTTGAACTGTCGAATTACTTTTGCTTAATATTTAACATTATAAGAAAACATTTTTACTAATCAATCTACACAAAATTTGAAGCAAAAAGATTGTACTATTATCATTATAGATAATCTATCATATAACTTCAAAATTTCAGATAGTCCTTATTATTTATAAAGAATTAAGAATAATTTCGAATATTGGTAAATAACTTGAAAAATTTTAAAATAAAAAATTTTAAATTCCAACAGTGATTATTTTGGATCATGACCTTTTATTTGTAATACGAAAAAATTTTTTAATACTTTTTGGCTGTAGTAAAAAATATATCAACTATCATCAGGAAATATTGAAAATCAAAAGAAAAATTGAATAATACTACACTATATCTAAAATACCTAGCCCAAGGGACCTATAACAAACTATTGACAAATGGAAAATCGTGTTATATTTCAATTGTCTGTCATCTCACTTTTGTTTCTTTGAGCCCCAATTGCAGTTTATTTTATAGGTATTTGCCTTCTGACAGAACGGTCAGTGTAAAGTGAGAGAGTGCAAACAAACGCGCGTATATGGAACCCTTTGCTTTAAGCTAGGAAAAGAGAATATGGCACAGAAATTTTTAACATGGCATGTGCGGCTTTTTATCTAAATTGCTACGCGAGCATTGTCTAACGCTCGGTGTATGATAAGAGGCTCTTTCTGTTCACAGAGAGTATCCGACATATATTTCAATACCTTTCTCTCTTTGGATTAAGAGGGAGCACGATAATTCATGCATGAATACTGTATTCATAATTTTTATATATTTTTGTGTTTTTGAGTAATTGTCTGCCTATGCGTTTGTACATTTTTGAGGGCTTTTAAGAAGCTTTTTTTTGCAAATATAATTAATACATCAATTCGTGTATTTATTTGAATTTTAAAATTATCGCATTTCTGCTGAACGTTAATTTCTGAGTTGTAAGCATTATTTTTCTGAAGCGTACGTACTACTCGTGATTTAAATTGATTATCTTTTAATAGATTAGTGTTTGGTTTAAGAGAATGATAGGGATGGTGTAATTGGTTTTTAATAGAATCTAACTTATTTTTTTCTCAGCTTGTATTTTTTGTAAGTATAGCTTTTGCCATTTCTTTTGTTTTTCTTGTTACCCGTCTACGTTAGAGAATTTATGTGCTGGTATTATTCGTACTTCGAATCTTTGTGTATATATTTTTATTCATTCCCTGTGTTATTTTGATTTTGTAAATTGGGAGAAGATGACATGATTAAGCAGATCCTGGATTTAGAATGTTCGCTACTAAAGCAGGACTAAAAAAACAAATCTCTTTGATAAGCAGATTCAAGATAGAAGTAGATAAACCGCTGTAGTTATCTAATCTTATGTTAAAATGTATATCTGTATGTATAGGATAAGAGATCGATCATTTTAATTTTTTTATTATCATCTAATACACAATGATATTTTCTAATTCTTCATTTTTATGAAAGTAAACTTTTTTTGTTTGTTTAATCGCCAATTCAATAATTTATTACTATTTTTCATTTATTTATGACATTTTTAAACTATAACGAATTACCGTATACACTATACTCTCTGTAAAGGCACAGCATATACACGTTCGTGCACACTGCACCATATAGGGTGTTACACGTCATTTATTAACATGTTTCTTTAAATGGTGTTTATTGTTTCTTTAAAAATAGTAATAAGAGAACATATAATAAGTAAAAAAATAGCTAGAGACTTAATCACGTTCTAGTATAATATTTTTTTAATGGTTATAATTATCATACAATTTTTCCTTCAATTTAAAACTGAAGGTTGTTGAGTTTGGTCTCAGGCTCCTCTACAGGCTGCAGAAGCAGCAGACAGTCTCACTATTTATTTGTTTATTGGAAAGGAAAGACAGAAAATTTTATAAAATATGCGTGTTGGCGTACCTTTCTTTCTTCTAGTAGCTTCAGGTGATCTGGGTGTCAATTAAATATTATTTGACTTTTAAGTATTATCAACACTTAGTTTTAATAACTTTAGCTTTTCTCGGCTTATTTTATATTTATTTATTTCAAATTACTTGTACAAAATAAAAAACAGAGAAAATAAAAAAAAAGAAACGAATAATAAGTCACTCTTTTGCAAGTTACTATAAAATTAGTAATTAAGTACTGCACCCGATGAGTGGCAGTGGGCTACTAACTAAAACACCACGCTAGGGAATGCACCTTGAGCGAAGCTTTGGTCAAAACTTTTCTGTCTTACATGCTATAGAGCCAGTGCTAGCTAACTTTATGTATGTATGCTTAGTGGCTCGCTTCGATTGTCACTTGACACTTGCGAGAGCCACGATGTACATACCTTTTAATTGGCTTAAGATTCTATCATTTAGAAAGAGAAAAACATGATGTAAAGTATAATACAAAATAAAAAAATTTATGGAAGTCGTCACGTAACACTAACCCCTCTGCAATAAAATAAGGCCATAAACAGCGTATTACATGAAATCAAATATAATTCTTGTAATAGATACTCCATTTTCTATACTTTTACCAATAGTTATTCCTGCTTTAATGATGTATTAAAATAGTTTTATAGTTTACAACTTTGTTTTATTACAGACCCTATTCGATCTTCATTAATTTTAAATTAACATTACAATGAAATAAACTTTTAAATGCAGTGCTTGTGGCGGGAGACTTTCATTCATACTGTTCAAATTTTTCGGAGAAAGATTCAAATGTTCATCATCATTAGTTTGATTCAAATTCTTAGAAGTTGCATAATTAATACTATAAAATATTTTTTAATTTCCTACCATATTATTTAAAACCGTTTTATTGTATAAATATGTATATTTATTGTGTTGTTAAAACAACATTACTAAGAAAAGTATTACCATTACTATACATTTCAGAGCATATATTATCAGTGAGCCAGTTAACGGGTATTTCAAATTTATTAATTTTTCCTTCATCAATTCTTAACAATATAGATGAACAGCAGTCATTTATGGAACGTTGATTTTTGATCAATTTCAATATCGACATTTTTTGCCTAATGCATAAACATTTATTATTTCCGGTATGATTGCTAATCTATAACTCTTTTCATCACAGGTACAACTTGTCAAAAATCACCAGCTAAAATTATCAATTTTTCACAAGTTAATTTATTGCAGTTATATAGATCTTTTAAAGTATTATTTACTATTTTTAAAGCATTTTTGGTATCATACTAGCTTCATCCCGAATTATCATACTTGCTTCTAGTAATAATTTTTTATCAGATTCTTTTTCCAAAGACACGTTCTCAATGTAGCACAAATTAAATGGAAGTTAAAACGTTTGATGACTGGTTATAAATTTAAATAGTAAAATTTATGCAACAACTGTTTATGCCATTGATAAAGACTTTTTTATTTGTAGATTAAAAATAATAAATCAAAGTTTTGTATTCAAATGTTTTACAAGAAACCTGAGGTTTATTAATTAAATAAGGTTATATGTTGTTTTTAAGAACAAATTTAAAAATAATCTTTTTATTATTATTTAATTTATTAAACATAGAATTAAAAATTTGATGACTTTTTTATACTTTTTTTTTTTATCAATGTTCATGATGAAGAAATTATTTCTTATTTTGTAATTTTTTTCGCACTTAACATAGCCAAGTTTCTTACCAGCTTTAAGAGCCAATAATTTGACAACGTTAACTATATATGTTAAGTTGTTAACGGAAGCAGTTCACCGCGGGTCGTCAAGTAGGGCACTTCTGTGCGACACTTAGCAAAATTCACTCTAGCTGAACCACGTGGCTATTAAGTTCAAGTAATTAGTTTAACATTTTCCTAGCCTTTCAGCTACTGCTTTTATTCCTTGTTTTTTGTTGTTTTTTTTTCTTATATAACAATATTGTGAAAATCTTGTATTTCAATGTAAGTAGTATCAGTTAATAAATTACACAAGAGTTCAACTTAAAGTGCTCTCTTGTCTTGAGATTTCTGCCTAACTTTCTCAAGCTGTTGTTATTGTCAACACATTTACATAATTATTTTCCATGAAGTTTGATTTAATTTTAAGTTCAGGTAAAAAACTCGTACGAGATATTTCCTCTAGAGAAAAAACGTAATTCAAAACCAATAAGGTGTTGTTTCCCTTATTCGTATTAACAGTTCTTATTAAATAACTTTTTAATTTGTTCAAAATTATGTCACCTTGTCTATTTTCAGAAAAAATAAACAATGCAAAACAATTTTTTAATGTGAAAGTAACATAACATTGCAAGCTTCTAAGAAAATCAAATAAAAAATTATCGAAATTTGTGAATCGTGCTTAATTAACTCCATGCTTACAGCAGTTTCGTTATAAGTATCATAACATGTATGATACTAACATAAATTTCTGAAGGACGTGGGCCCCTTAACTTTTGTAAATATTACTTAAAAAAAAAAAAATTCTTGATTTTTAGGTGACAAAACGTTTAATCTGCCGATCACAGTGTAATCTCTGATACGTTTTCGTTTAATTCCTTACTTTTTTTTTGAATCCGAGGTATTACAATGTAGTACACTTATACATTTCATTAAATTAGTAAATTCATCTATTTTCATTAGTTCAAAAAATGCCGTAAGTATACTTTTCCAATTTCGTAAAGGGTTTACATCAATAACTTTAGAAATATATTTTTTTTATTTTCAATATTAACAGCTAAATAAATAACACAATTACTTAAGCCACATATTGGAAATCCTTGCAAACATATGCTGCTTCCATTAGACTTGAACAGCATACATCAATAAACTCTGATATTTTGTCATAAGTTGGATTTCCTTCTTTTTTTTATGACTTTTTGTATTTTTTACAATGCTTTGTCTCCTCCTTTACGTGCATACGGATTTATGTGGTGTTACTGTTTTTTTAATTAAAATTTATCGTAAGGAACAATCATAGAGTTATCAACCAAAATATTTTGTTAAGAGTATTTGATGTTATACCTACAGTCGTTAGAAATATGTTTTCTTTTATATTTTGGAGAACCATGAGATTTAAATAATGTAGTGTCTCTGAAATCATAGTTAATTCTTTTTTTACAAATATCTTTACTTTTCTAAAAATATGGACTCTCACTGGTATAAGGGCTATAAAACAAGTCTTTTATTCCTTATTTTTATAGTCTAACGTCATGCCAAGGAATTTTCGCAGATATTGAAGTGTCTATACTTTCAGGTGTATGCAGCTTATTAGTTAAATGGAGTGTAACAATAATACGTTTATGTCGTAATTCTCTTTTTTAAAATTCTATCGTATTAAAATTTGCCAAAATCCTACCCAAGATCTTGGTACTGTGATTGTATGTATCTAAGACTTTAAGTAAGTGTTGCTAAGAAAAATTAAAGATTGCAGTAATAACAGTAGCTGTAGTGGTTAATTTTATAATAATTACATTCTTACCCGGATTTATCTCCGACAATACACTTTGATTCCAGAAATTTAGTCGTTGTAAATAGATATTTTTTTTGTTTTTCTTACTCTATCATAATCCACGCTGTATCTACTATTTTATTCGATATTTTTTAAAAGAGTAAAAATTTCAATGAGCTGTAGATGTAAAAAAAATGTTAAACTGCAATTTTACTTAAAAAGTTATAAGAAAATTTTATTAAAAAATGAATGACTATTGTGAAAACAAATTTAAGTTATTAAAGATCATTAGACATTAATGCCTTTAATAATAATTCAAAATGATCTCATGCATTGGTAATGAACCCACTATCACAACGAAACAAATTTTACTTTTTTATACATGTATTAGTCAGATTACCTCCTTTTGTGCGCTTAACGTGCCAACCCCGTTCCCTACCTTAAAATAAGGATCTCTCAATTGAATGTATAAAGTAGTAACTTATGTGACATTTAAATTTTTGTATTGCTATATAATTTGTAAGTCGGTATAAATGTATATAGTTCAAAGTTTGTTCAGTGTTTAGCATTTCGTATATTGCTTACAATTGTGTAAATTAGAATATGTTTATCACACCTGTAATTTTTTTAAATGTTTGAGGTCCTATCCAGATACCCCAAATAAAACACCAACAGATATATCTTTGGGTCTACGAATCATAGAACTACATTTTTATTTGGTCAATTAACATATTTGCATAATTAGTAATAATTGTTTGTAATATCTTGCTATTAGGTACTTCTTTGTTTTTTCTTTTAAAATCTGAACAGATTTTTAGTCATTTTTTGTTCGAAAATTACTTTTTTTTAATCGTTGTAACTGTATAACTGACATACTACTTTCAATCACTAAAGTGGAAGGGTTAATATGCAGTCCTGTTAGCGCTAAAATACAAATACAGACCAATCTCAACTGAACAGTTTGAAATAAACTAAAAACTTTTTCTTTCGAGACAGTAGAAATGGACTAAAAAAAGATTACTTTGATGGTAAAGACGTGAAAGAGAAGGTAGAGGTGAAGCTGTGTGGTAACGAGAGACAGCTGATGGAGAGCTAGTGGGAGTAAAGGTGAGTTAGAAAGCTTGCTTGAATTTTTTTGGATCAAAAATCACGTGAAAAGAAGCTTAGAACTATGTGAGGAGCTGAGGCTCACTTTTGTCAATACAATTTCATAATATAAAGGGATATATATTTTTATTTACTATTAAATTTGTGACCATCCGTTGTATCATTTACTTAAAAGATGGAAACATTTATTTTCCTTGTCGAGTGATTTCTCAAAATAAGTTATGAAAGATGAAGATCTTTCAGTATGTATTTTTGATTTTAATGTAAAATTTATTTTTAAAGAAAGTTGCTGTGAACTAGCAGAAACATTTGCGCACCTAATGCTTGACTTGAAAATTCTTAAGAACTATGTCCTACACCGTCGCATGCACCGCAGTCTATATGCCTACCACTGGCACAGTTCAGGACAACCACCAATATGCTACTTTTACCAACTGTTTATCTCTCTCGAACACAATAATTATTTTCGTAAGGACAGCAAAGAATCGTCTGCTATTCTAAAACCAAAGTCTCCTGCTGTAGCTAGACGAGGAATTTGGCACTCCAACTTGGGTCCCCTTGCATAGACGGCTAAGAGGCCTCCCTCTCCACCGAATCTTGGTTGGTAGTTCTTTTGTCATGCATATTCCGGTATTTGTGTTCATGGGATGTTAGATTCATGCACTACTTAATATTATTAGCAAACATTACTTGATCTTCATAAATAGTTAAAGTGCCATGTATAAATTAGTTAATTTTTGTCGTTCGTGAAAAAAAAGTTAGTAAAATTTACGGAACATTCCTATTTTGTAAATTTTTGTATCGTTTTATTGATATGTAATTTTCTTTTATTTTCATATCTTATTCTTATCTACAAAATAAGCTTAATTATAATATACTTGTTAAATAAATAAATGAATGACTTTTTTGTCACCCATTTTGGTCGTAATGTTTTCTTATAGTAAGTTGAATCATTTCCTCACTTTTCTGAGTTGCGTATATCTGTTAAAACAGCGATCAGCTACATTTACATTTTCTAGTTTTCTTTCCTACATTTTTACAATATCTTTGAACAAGCCGTTTACATAATTATGATTTAACTTCACTAAAAGTTCGTCTAATCATTTATTCTTATTTAAGTATCTGTATTCAAAAATTTTTCCATATTACGTATACTCATCGTTTACGTGATACTAACGTATCGTAATTTCTCAAAGTGCATATTTCCATGACCAGTGCAAAGTTTATACGTTCTGAATATCAGAGTTTTAATATTACATTATTATTTGGTTCATTGATGCCATTGGATTTGTTGAAAAAAAAAAATATTCTCAGCGTTTCAAGTTATTTAGAACCGACTGTCTACTTCCCCTCCCCTACTTCTCCTCACCTTCCTTGTCATCCCCTTGCCCCTCCTCAGCTTTCCTGAAAAAGGCAAAATTTTGTTGTTTTTCTGTGAAATGACATAATGAATGTTTGTATTTCAAAGATCTCTCAATGTTGTTGTTGTTATCTTAATGATTTTTTAAATCTTATTTTAACGAACAACATCTACTAAACCTAAATAACATTCAATTATTAAAACTTTTTGCTGATGTCCTAATATGTTCTATCATGATGTATTAATGCATAAGTAGCTGTTATGTCAATCTTTTTGCATACAATACAGGACTAAAATTTTCGTCGTTATGTCTAAAGAATGATCTACACAAGTAAGATTGTAAAAAAGTAACTTTTTTTTTTAAAACCTTCTGAAAGATAATGAGTATTCCATCCTAAATCACTGAGTGGAAACAGTAATGAAACAGTTATGGTATTAACGAAATGAGACAGTTTATTAAAATAAAAAGTTTGTTTCAGATAATTTTCTAACAAATATTTTCAATGTTTTTTCAATGTTTTTACTTCCTATGTTATTTAATTTTCGTTTTGATTTGAATGTAATCTCTTGTAAACTGCTCCTTGATTACATTATATATACGTTGTAATACGTTGTTTCGTTCAGTTCCTAATAAGCCGTTATGGTTTACGTAGGATCAATTTTAATTTGATGTTAAAAAACGTGGTTAATACATAATAGTTCACTTTAGGTTTGTATAAAATTTAACGAGATCAATTCGCGAATAAATTCCTTGGATATGATGCAAGAAATGAAAAAATATATATAAAAATAATTCTTACTTTAGTAGTCGACAAAACATGAAAATAAACACAAATTTGCATTCCAAACCTTATAAATTTAAATCTTACATTTATGATAACTGATCTTCCTTTGACACATTGAGACCTTAGAAAAATAAAGTTATAAATTAATGATAACAAAGGAGTAAAGTTTACCTGTGAGCCAATAAATATTAACTGAGAGGATAACGGTCAATGACGCAATTAGTTGTTGAGCCTGTTGGGTGGATGCGTGTCACATTTGCAAGTGCGAGCAAATGTCAATGAAGTATGGATTATTATTTAATCTCAAATATATGATGACCCTGATGAGCGTCGGGCACGTGTCAATGGTACGACTGGTATTACCTGAAAAACGCGGATTTTAATTTTAGTCGTGTATACAAAATATACTAGTTTTACTGACTGGGATAAGAAGGTCAACTTTACCACGATAAGGTTTGATCTCCATGCGTAGTCATAGTCGGGTTATTATGTTATTGTCCCCTTTCCTGGCTCACACATACATCGTGCATGCCACGTAATCTTGTGTGAAATACATAAAGAAACTTTATTATATTCATTGGATCTTATTATATTCATTGAGTTTCTTAGAACAAATATGGTTTGAACACATGCCGGTAAGCACAATGAAGAATGACTACAAAACAAAACAAAACTTGCATGAGATTTATATTACTTTGCTACTGGCCACCCGTAAGCAAAACAAAAGAAAGGAAGGTACAGCATCGACATGAGCACGTATAACATTTTCTCGCGGATATATGTATGTACAAATATATTTTAAACTGAACCATGCAGGCCTTAACGCGTAGGACTTTAGATTTAAAAAAAACAGAGAATAATGTTGACAATTAATTGGCCCTTCTTAGAAAATGGGAGGCTAAATCAACCACGTTTCTACAGACCGTGCACGATTAAATTTGGTTTCGGTTGATAAGCACGTAAAATTGCAATTGAATTGCCACATGCATTGTGAGTTGTATCAACTTATTATATAAAAATGAGATCGCTCACTTACAATCTATCGTGACAATAATTTTCCTGGAAACCAAGTTAATAGATGCGGAGGTGAATGCAATGCCGAGACTCCCGATACCATTATTCGTTAATCTGGTGATTCTATTCGGCCGTTCTTGTTGCATAACGTGTCGGCGGACTTGACCCTTGGAAAATGCCTCGGACCGGCAACCCTGACGGAGCTCATGGTCTTAGTGTTCTGCCTGGCTGTCTCACGTATCTCTCTCATCGGCTCCTTCCACCCAACTGAACTCTTTCTCATGCTCGCGCATCGAACTCATATCTCACGAATCGCAGACCAGAGAGCGCCTCACAATGACCTCAGACACTGCGCCACTGTACAGTGTTCCATCGATTCTCGATGAATGAAATACACGTTAGCTGGGGATTTTTAATATTCAAGAAGGAATTGTAGTATAAAAGCTCTTACGCAGCACCAACAGCAATAACTAGTAGTATTGTTTGGCTGTAAAGGTTGAATATCCTTTTTTCTTTGTTAAAAACAATCAACAAATTACCAACTTTACTGTAACTGCATTTAGCGCTATCCAATGCCAACGAATAAGCAACACAGTATTGTAAAAATATGGTATATATTTACCGAAATAAACACTTTAATTACAAATGACATGTGACACACCACGGAGGCAACGACCCCAACGTCGTGGCTTGCTGTCACGGATGTAATTTGTTGCTAATTACGTGGACGTAAAGTACTGAATCGTGGTAGTGGACTTCATGTAGACTCTAATAAATTCAGGTGAGATGAATAGGGAGACTACTTTTTTACAACCCAACGCATAGCACAAAAACAAGGTATTAACACCTACTGGAATATATCCGGTAAAACTCTCTGTTGGTGTCCTGAAGTATAGTCTGGAGCACTGAGAGTCAACGTGGCCCTACAAGGACATGCTGATATTCGTACAGTTAGATAATCGATTGGTACAGCTCACACTTACCCGTCAGACAAGAGTCTGCTGAACGCTGTACCACACTGCTTCCGTATCAGCCTTGCGCCAAGCTCAAGCGTAAGTCCTAGTCTTTGCGCTTAAGCGCACTGTGCGCTATACGGCCCATTGTATATTATTATCCAGCACATTACTGTCGATTAGCCACCATTATTTTGTTACCTCTCGGTACTCCGATACACTGGTAGCTGCTGTCCCCATATTCATACCCTCAACAGCACACACACTTTCCAAGGATACAGGCGGAAAGCACAGGAGCAGAGTCAGACCGACTCCTTTAGTTACTTGTAATGCCGTGGCCTCCAGGCTTTACAATGAAATTTTTCTCATAACAGCGAGCCACCCGAATGAAAAATAGATAACTAAGTGACTCTTACTGCTAACTAATGGTAATAAGGGGCCTGTAATGCGTTCTTCTATATAGATATCCTTATACTAAATTGTTGTATAGAAAAAAGTGGGTCTTAGCTCCCCCCACTCCTCTTCAAGCCTTCCACAGACCTCAAACATTTCCCATTTAAGTAATCTATTCTTAGTCTATCTCTACCGTATATGAAGAGAAAATTTTTTATTGATTTAGAAGTCAACGCAAGTTTTAAGACGATGTTTTTTAATTCACTGAAACAATCAAGCTTTTAAAAATAAAAATATATTCATTTACATCTACTAATATTATGTAGCGAATTAGGAAGTAATTCCAAACATGACTTTTAATGTTGTTGTTTTAAATGTTAAACATCTATTGGCGCACTTGGGGGTTTGACTGACGCGATGAAGCGACCCGTGCGATGGCACGATCTCCGGTTTAACTCAGCTCAGCTCGGCTCGGCTCGGATCTCTGTCTCTTTCTTCACGCGCTTACTGCTGTCCCTCTCTCATTTGTAACGTGTGTACTACCCGTATATATAGCCATGTAGAAGAGTGTATAATAATCAAATATCATATATGTATTGTACATATAGCATATACATACGTACATACATATTATATTATATATTATGTATGTGTAAAAAAAGTTTTCAAGTTTTACGGACTCCGAGAATCGAAACCAAATCATATGGGTTGGTAGTCAGGGACCTTATAGATTGTGCTACGCATCATACCAATCTGATCTCTGTTCTTATTACTTCTGGATACCAATCGAAAAACTTCTGAGTTAGATAATTCATCTACAATAGAGTGTTTTTTATATTATATGTATATACAGCATGATACGTAACGGTGACATTTCCCGAGAACCGCGTGTAGAGCGATTTTTTCTGACGCGATGCCCGTTGGAATTAATTTTTTAGGGCGAATAGCTTTTAAATGGGAGCCGATTGAAAATAGGTTCCAAACTACCCCTAAATGGAGTTGGAAGGCTAAAGCGCGCCCGCATGAACTCGCGACGTTGCCACATTGTCATTGAAGCTAAGTCGGTAAGCAGTGAGAACTATATCCATGTGCGCACGCAAGAGCATCAGCTGCTGCTGGTAACTTAAAGGTTGGATGTAAGAAGGTAAATATTGTCTGCTCCTTATATTGTCAGTTGTTTGTCCATGTGCTTACTGTCTTTTTTACTTTTATATTGGACAATAACATCTTTAAATTTTTATACTTATAAGTAATGTTACCTCAAATTAAAGTAAAAGACCATATCAGTAGGGATTTTTGCGCTCTACACGATACTTAGTATTTTTGCAAAAATAGAGTCGACCTCTTGGTCAAAAATATTGTTGTCAGGTAAGTCTTGCTTGCGTTTCCAGGTATGCCAGCATGAATGAAACAAATTCTCAACTCAGAGTGATCTCATTTTAAGTGTCACATACATGCGTTTACAGTACTCAAAAAAAAAATTTTAATTTAGAGCCCGTGCTGTATTCCGCAAAAGCTGCTAGCAGTTGTGTTACGTAGGTCGTGGTACGCCGCATGATCGGGCGGCGCTAGTGTCAACATATACTAACTGTAACTGTCGGTTGGTTCAGCATGTAAACAAACTCTAAAATATCAATGTAGCATTGAAGTATAAACATAAATCGAAGTTTGTTGACATGCAAAACACACCGACAGTTAGTACACGTTCACAGTAGCGCTGCCTGACGGCGTTAACACAAACTACGTAACTTAACTGCTGGCAATTGCAAAAAAAAGCCTATGATAAGTACATGATGCACTTGTGTTATACTCTCCACGCAACACTTAAAAATAGTGCCACCAACAGGAAAGAATTTTCATGCTTACTCAGTAAAGCACATACATTTATAATAGGACCACTTTTTTTTTAAAAAAAGCAGCAAAAAAACTACTGCTTGCTCTAACCTTAATTACAAAACTAAAAAAAACCTAACTTAGATATAAAAGATCCGTTAATGCCTTAAAAAATGTAAAATAAGTCATGACCCGTAGGGACTATGTTATTCTTGTGAGAAAGTTTTTACCCATACGGTTAGCGATAATTCAGAACAATGCACAAAGCTAAAGTGCCACCACTTCTTTAGGTACAGATAGGGCTATTAACGGGCGATTAGCGGGTACTTCCCGTGTACTTGGCGGGGACTTCCCGGGTACTTGGCAGATACTTTCAGGGCACTTGGCAAGTGCTTCCCGGGTACTTGGCGGGTACTTCCCGGGTACTTGGCAGGCATCTGACGGGTACTTCCCGTGTACTTCCTGGGCACTTGTCGGATACTTGATAAGCACTCGACGGGTACTTCCCGGGTACTTGGCGGGCATTTGGCGGGTACTTCCTGGGCACTTGACGGGTACTTCTCGGGCACTTGGCAGGTACTTCCTGGGCACTTCCCACGTACTTCCCGGGCACTTGGCGGGTACTTCCCGGATACTTGGTGGGAACTTTCCGGGTACTTGGTGGGTACTTTCCGGGTACTTGGTGGGCATTTGGTGGGAATTTGGCAGGTACTTGATGGGCACTCGACGGGTACTTTCCGGGCATTTGGCGGGTACTTCTCGGGCACTTGGCGGGTACTCCATGGGTACTTGGCGGGTACTTCCTAGGCACTTTCCAGGTACTTCCCGGGCACTTGGCGGGTACTTCCCGGGTACTTGGCGGGGACTTCCTGGGCACTTGGCGGGTACTTCCTGGGCACTTGGCGGGTACTTCTCGGGTACTTGGCAGGTACAACCCAGGTACTTGGTGGGGACTTCCCGGACACTTGGTGGGGACTTTCCGGTCATTTGGCGGGTACTTTCCGGATACTTGGTGGGCATTTGGTGGGCATTTGGTGGGTACTTCCCGGGCACTTGGCGGGTACTCCCTGGATACTTTGCGGGCACTCCCTGGGCACTTGGTGCGTACTTGGCGGGTACTTCTCAGACACTTGAGTTTTTTTTCAAATTAGTATTAATTACTTTCTTATTTTAATTAAATATATTTTCTGTATGTAGTTAACTATTCTCTATTTGCACTGTGTCAGTTTATAAAGATGATTAAGTTTTAACTGAATAAAGATGTACATTAACCAATTGTATAATTACCGTGATATTTTAAAATTATTATTCAATACATTGCAAAGTTTATGATTTTTTTTAATAGATGTTGTATTATTTTTGATTAGATAATTAAATAGTACTCAGAGCATTTTTTAACGTATTATTTAAGAGCATGTAAATTTGGATAGTAAATAAATGATTTTTAAGAGCTATATCAACTGTAATATACTTTGATTATTGCAATTGATAAAAGGACTTGTTCTAAATTATGTACAAACGGCATACCTGGAAACGCAAGCAAGACATACCTAAAAACAACATTTTTGACCAAGAGGTCGACTATTTTTGCAAAAATACTAAGTATCGTGTAAAGTGCAAAAATCCCTACTAATATGGTCTTTTACTCTAATTTGAGGTAAAATTACTTATAGTTAATAGTGTAGAAATTTAAAGATGTTATTGTTTAACATGAGAGTGAGAAAGACAGTCAGCGCGTAGACAAACAACTGACAACATAAGAAGCAGACAATATTTACCTTCTTACATCCAACCTTCAAGTTACCAGCAGTAGCTGACGCTCTTGCGTGCGCACATGGATATAGTTCTCACTGCTTACTGACTAAGCTCCAATGACAATGTGTCAAAGTCACGAGTTTATGCAGGCGCGCTTTAACCTCCAAACCTAATTTAGGGGTAGTTTGGAACGTATTTTCAATCAGCTCCCATTTAAAAGCTATTCGCCCTAAAAAATTAATTCCAACGGGGTTCGCGTCAGAAAAAATTGCTCTACACGCGGTTCTCGGGAAATGCTACCATTACATATCATGCTGTATATATATATAAGCCTATGGATTTTAAAAGAAATAGTAACGATAATTTTTGAGTGGTCTAATAATATAAAAATTATGTAAAATAGTGTTTTGAAGTTCGTTTTGCTTATATCTTTTAACGGTTTGATATACAAAAAAAATAAAAATACCAGCGCGTAGGGCAAAAAATTTTCTACGAATAAACTTTTTTTATTTTGTTTAGACTAGTGCAAAATGTTGAGGAAAAAATGGAAAAGGCATTTTGGCAGTACCTGTAAAAGTATAAGTGAGATAGAAAGAGCCATTGATCGTCTGCTGTCGCACTTGCTCTCTCTTTCTCTTTCTCCCTCTTACTCTCTCTCTCTCTCTCTCTCTCTCTATTGTACTCATACAAGTAGACCTTTTTCATGGCTTTTTTAAATATTTTGCGCATGTAGAAAGTAATGAATTAATATTCGTATTAGTATCATTTTTTTATCATTAAAAAAAAAATTCTTCTCTGTGAACAGGATTACTTAAAAATATTAATATTTGACCATAATGCGAAGTTTTCCTGGGGTCTTCGAATTGTGTTTATTCAAACCTTATTTTAACCCGTTTTTAATAAAGAGCCAACGAAATTCGCGCACGTGCGCAACTACGCACAGTAAACAGGTATCCAATAAAAGAAAAAGAGACAGAGAAAGCAATGCACCTGATCGTTTGCAAAACTAACATATGTCCCTATGTGTAGGTAGGTAGTATATGTATACTCTTTGCCGTGTATTATTGTTTTTTTTTGTCCTCGTTGTTTACATGTTAATGAGCAAAAAAAAACATAAACATAATTTGCTCTTTCCCTATCTTTAATATTCACTGATAAAAATGCATATTTATAAATAAATTGTCTTTTTAATATAATAATATGAAATTAAGATTATTTAGAGTTAAAAATAAAATACTTTTCCCATCACATGCGTTTTTGAGAGGCTGGTCTGCGCTTGTTAGAAAAAATAGGATTCACCACATACGCGATATGCCTCCATGGCTGTCTTTCATCTCTAGGGCACTGTTTCGCAGGTCCCCCGGGCTGCAAAATAGCCCTGAAGGTAGCGGCACTTATCTGATGAAAACTTCTATTTTTATCATAGACAATCAAATACTAACAAGTTTAACAACATATTTTTTAATGTTTTTCATCTTTCGTGGGCCCTAAGACCCATACCTGGTTTTTGGTAAAGAAAACTTTTTTTAGTACCTTAAGAACGAACTTATAGTTCAAGCTTATTTACGAGATTGTAGGTGGTTTGAGTAATAAAAGAATTATTCAATATCCAATTTTTTTGGTACTAAACAATATGAGTATTTATTTGTCAAATGTTACTTATGTCAACATTAGCTCCGTTACAACATTCACATCGCGAATTAACCAAAAAATCAAGAGATTTAAAATATTCAAGTTTATTTAATATGGAAAAAAGGTTCATCAATTTTAAATTATAAAAGTATTTTTACAAAACAGAAAAAACATGCTGTAGAAAATGATTTTTTCACTTTAGCTCACTGTTTATTAAACAAGAACGCCAGTAATTTAACATAATTTCTTTACAGTCTTATAAAGTTCCTAATGTTAAACTATTTTGTGATTCACATCGATAAAGATTTGTTCAAAACATGCATATCAAAACATAGTTATAATTATTTAATGCAGTCAGTATCCAAGAATCGTAAAAAAATGAAGAAAACACACAAAAAATATTAATGCTGAGGGGTATACATACGGTAGGTATTTATTAATTTTTTGTCATTGAAAATCATAAAACATTTTTAATAATATCTCGTATCGTTTAAGGATAACAGTTAGTGTGCTTGCAAATGTGATAAATTATTTTAAAAATGATGATTTTAACACTACAGTTATCATTGTTATCACAATTATCATTATTATCATCATCATCATAAAAATTATCATCATTCCCCTTACGATAGTAACCATTATTACTATTTTTATTATTTTTATTATAGTTATTATTATTAGTATTGTTATTATTATTATTGTTATCATTATTATTTTAATTACTCTTTTTAGTTTCTTTATTCGAGCCCATAAAAAATACCTTGATGCACAATAGACGGAGGTATCACTTCTTTCCTGTGTGGAACTCGCAGTCATCCTAAAGATGTTTATTTCTCGCTATAATCTTCATAGTGACATAAACTCAATACCCACTAAACCACTAAACTGGCAAGACCTATCTCCTGGGACACAGGGCTTGGAATCTGCTATTGCATTAATACTTGGAGCTAGGGCCACGTAGTGTTAACCATTGACGCGGCTTACCATCAGGGTGTCGTTAGAGTAGTGATGTTGCCTTCTCTGCATTCCGTATAGTCGTCTGGTGTTTTGGGGAAACATCACTTCTAGTTGCTTCTTCTTACTGATGCCTTGGGTAAATTAGCGTATCTTGGGCCTGAAATGTTCATCCCGCTTCTGTCCTCTGAGACTCTATTGGCGCTTTGTACGCACCTTACTCTTGGTTTTTTTCAGAACCTTCCTGAATACTGGGCAGCTAACGCTACCTCCTCTGTGTTAAGCATCTTTTATTCTACAAGCAAAACATTGGACGTCCTCCTTGAAATTTTTGCATGGTTTTAAAATTATTTTTTGCTATTATTAATATTTTTTTTTCGGGATAAACTGCAAAAATCATCTTAAAGGGGTTCAGAATCAGTATGCAAAATTTTATTAAAATCCGTAAAATAGTTTTCATGGTTAGCGATTAAGCGATTTGTAGAACTTTTCTTTACATATTAATAAGATAAATAACGAGTAACTGTAATAAATTAATAACGAACAAAATTCTGGAACACAATATACAATCATGAAAAACCGCTAGAATATGTTATATTTAATTACACATCAGTGTATCGATGTGTGTTATAAGAAATAAAGATTCTTTTTTGTTGACTGAAAGATATTAAGGTATCATTATCACATATAGCTTTATTAAATGTCAATACACAAAAAAGTAAATACTTTAGATACTAACGCTAATTAGACATAACAAACCTCATGAGATTCTGCAGTATGAAATAATAACGGGAAGAAATGTCTTCATCTATAACATTTAATTAAAAAAACTGTATGCTTCAATTGGAGAGAATTATTTTCTTCAAATTAGTATGTGAATAATACAAATTATTTTAATACACCACTAAAAAATATCAATTAAAACACTACTCGATAACTTGTAGTGCAATGTGTGCCCATAGACACAAAGTATGAATTCGCATCTTCGGAAAGAAAACTGACGTTCACACTTTGGGCACAAACATACAAAAACCCCGTTCTTTAGTCAAGACTTTTTAAATTTGCGGCCATAATATGAAAACTACGATTGTGATCTACAGCATCAAAATTTGTTGAATAAATAGTCGTTTAATGGGTGGCGCGGCGTAGAGTTGACTGATTCCGTAATATGGCCCTGACACTATGGTCTTTAATTTCTTTTCCATAAAGTTGTTGTGAAGAAAATGCTTGTTATGAATTTAATCATATCTACATCTAGTAGGACGGAACACTAAGTGTTGCATTACCTACTGTACATTGAGCCCTCCAAAGTCCGGCAAGTGTGCACATCATGGACTTTTCAATCGCCTTTTTTTACCTCCATCAATGACTTGCACACAATGAATTCCTAGTCTGAACAAGGCATTCAACAGGGAAAGGATAAAGGTTCAGGAATAAATTCACCTCAGTATAGTACATAATATAATCTTATCAATTAGTTAAGTATGTATAAAAATAATTGTGACAAATACAAAGTATGTTGAAAACGTGTGTAATAAGAAATTCATTAACTGAGCTTGTCTCTTGACACATGTATAAGAACCTTACATTCTCTATTGAGTTTACAAATGGAGTTTTCTATCAACACTATTTTTATACATGATGATAAAGATTTTCCTAATCAATTCAACTTATATTTAACAATCTTTTAAACTTATTCTGCTCGTGATCCAAGATCTCTACTTTACTAAAACTTAGTTTACAACGTATCTAATGAAAGTTTGTCAAAGCCAAATGTTATATTATGTACAATACCTGTTGTTGCGGTTCAATAAAAACCAATAAAAAATTCGTCGATTTTACAATAGGATTTTTCTATTGGTTTGTTATCGGTATTTGCACCCGTAAATCCAGATAAAATCTGAAATGATGAGAAATAGATTTTTTATATTATTTATTGTAGCTAGGACATGATTGAACGAAAATATCCTCACAAATTTATATCCTACCACCCGGATGGCAATACCAAAATGGGGGGACTAAAGTATTTTTTACAAATTTCTAATAAAAATTAATAACTAAATTTTCTTTCAATTTATATATAAAATACTTTAATCCCCCCGTTTTGGTGTTGCCATCCAGATGGTAGGATAAATATTTGGGAATTTATTTTTGTTAAATCATTTTCTAGTTACAATTAATAATATAGAAAATCTATTTTTGACCATTTCAGATTTTATTTAGATTTATGGGTGCATTTACCGATAAGAAATCAAAAGAAAAATAGTATTGTAAAATTTTAGTGGTTTTTATTGGACCACAACAGCAGGGATGTAACTCTAAACTTCCTTTCTTCCAATATTTTCATCTAGTTTTAAAATGTTTTTACTATTAGCATTTGTAAAGCAGTTAAATAAATGAAATGAGCACGTGTCTTAACTGAACTTCTTTAGTAGTAAAAAAAAGGGCAGAATAATTATGGGATAACTGCTAAAAATAATCAGCTGATTTGTCAACTGATAAATCAGCTGATTTCTGATGCCAAATCGTCCGGAAAACTGTGTGAAAAAATTGACTGTGTGAAAAAACAAAAGTCCCGAGGGAAAATTTTTTTTTTGGCCATCATCAAAACTGTGCATTCTGGGACTTGTACAGTAAAATGAGATAGGTGAAACTTGTGAGTTTTAAAAATTTTTCGATAGCCAAAATAACAAGTTCCATGTGCTAAAAAAGTATTGAAAATTTTTCGATAGCCAAAATTACAAGTTCCGTACGCTGAAAAAGTATAAGTCCCGTCAGTGTGACAAAATACAAGTCCCGACAGAAAATCTTTTTTCTTTTGCCATCATCCAAACAATGCGTTTTGGGACATTCACAGTAGAATGAGATGGGTGAACATTGAGAGGTTTAAAAAATTTTCACCTGTCACTTTCTATTGTATATGTCCCAAAATACAGACTTTTGATGTTCCTAAATGTATTTTCTTTTTTCTTTGGAACTTGTATTTTTGGGCACTGAAGAGACTTAAACTTTTATTAGCGCCCAAAACTAGTGATTTTTGCCATCGAAAATTTTCCAAACCTCTCAATTTTCACCTATTTTATTTGACTGTAAATGCCCCAAACGAATTGTTTTGATGGACAAAAAACATGTTTGCGTCGGACTTGTATTTTGTCACACTGATCGGACTTATGGTAGTTGTATCCTACGATATTGTCAATGCAGTAGATTCTATAGTTTGGTATGTAATCTGTCCCTCACACATGTGCTAAAACATAACCCTTAGCAGCTTTTTCTGCAATTATTGATTTATTTCTTATTTCACAGACATCCTCGAGATGTTTCATAAAATAAAATAAGATCATTAGCCATTTTTGAAATACAAAAAAAAATATCGTAAAAAGTTTACCATTATTTTGTGGGATATATGCAATTAAAACCCAGAAAAATACGTTTCTCCATAAGGATCCATGTTAAAGTATGAAAACAGTGAATATCAAAATTTAGCTTTCTAAGAACCCTAGCCTTACAAAAATTTAACCGAGTTCTTCATAGGCAATAATTTAGCTGTGTGGTAAGTTTCATGAAGAACTTATTATTATTGTTTGAGATATAACTACCTTAAACCTGTTTCACCGCACGGAACTTGTAATTTTACCGAAAATTGTTTAAACGTTTCAATTTTATCTATCTCATTATACTGTAAATGTCCCAGAACGCATAGTTTGAATAATGGAAAAAAAAAATTTTCACCTGCACTTTTTTTTTCGCGATGATGGAAGCTCATTTTTTCAGTGCACGGAACTAAAAATTTTTGCTATCAAAAATTTTTCAAATCTCCTAATTGTCACCTGTCTCATTCTACTCTTAATGTCCCTAAACGCAGATTTTTGATGTTCGTAAACGTATTTTTTTTTCATCGGGACTTGTATTTTTTAAGCGACCAAACTTTTAATTTTTGCTGCCAAAAATTTTCCAAATTTCTTAATTGTAACCTATCTTATTCTACTGTGAATGTCCTAAAATGCAGATTTTTAATATTCGTAAATGTAATTTTTTTTTTGGGACTTGTATTTCTAGCACTGACGGGACTTCAACTTTTTTAGTGCACGGAACTTGTAATTTGTGCCATCGAAAAATTTCCAAACCTCTTAATTTTCACCTATCTTATTTTACAGTAAATATTCCAAAACGTATTGTTTGGATGATGGAAAAAGGAGAACTTTTTTCGTCGCACTGACGGGACTTATACTTTTTTAGCGTACGGAACTTTTAATTTTGGCTATCGAAAAATTTTCAATATTTTCTTAGCGCACGAAACTTGCAATTTTGGCTATCGAAAAATTTTCAAAACTCACAAGTGTCACCTATCTCATTTTATTGTTTAAGTCCCAGAATGCATAGTTTTGATGATGGCAAAAAAAAAAATTTTCCTCGGGACTTGTACTTTTTCACACTGATGGGACTTGTATTTTTTGGTACAGTCAAACGATCAGCGGACGATTTGGCATCAGAAGTCAGCTGATTTATCAGCTGACAGATCAGCTGATTTGTTTTAGAAGTGATACTTACTCAGAGTTCTGTCGTTGAAGTCTTTTTGGTTGAATGTTTAAAAAATGCGCAATTTTAATACAAAAAAAAAATGTGCCACGCAGGTTTAAATCGGCTTGACCGTTTTTTTGCAAATGGTAAAAATAGTCATTTTTGGCCGTTTTTTAAAATTTAATCACTCGAATTTTACACAACATTAAGAGCTAAAACTTTGATGTAAGATAGATATTATAGTCCTTGACATACACGCAAAGTTTTAGCCTGATCAATTTTAAACTTTTCGCGAACCACATCAAAAACCGAAAAAAGTATTCTCCAGAAATGGCCAGAAAAAAAGTTGTTAGCCAACATAGGCACATTTTTTGAATGAACTTTTATTATTCTAAATTGACTTTATAAGTACCCAAAACGCAGTTTGTTATTACCTATTAGAAGTATCTTCAACATCGATTGCAAAAAACAGTCTTTTTGCTATCTGGCCACTGGAATTGGTGGCTCTGCAAGCCCCCCCTTTTCCGAATGTATGCTCTGGAGGTTTTGATCGAGCACATTCAAAATAAATAGGTGCATGAAAACTAATGATATTTTGGGAACCAAGTAAGATAGATTTATATTTTTTTTTTTCAATTGGTGTACTTTTCAATAATATTACATCAGTGCTTATTTGTAACTATTTGCAAATAATAGGAGGGCCTATTAAATAAAAACCAGTAACTTTTCATTGAAGGTACTAAGACTTCTTAATGTGGTCTTATTCTAGACGTTAAAAGCCTCTACTGGCCATTTTTACCATTTTTTCGGAGCTTTTACTGAAATTTGTGTGTTTTAAATTCTGTGTTAATTTATTGCTGTGTATTGTAATGACTACTTTTTTTCGCGTTCATCAAAATTTTTGGGTTATCAATACGATTTAAAGCCAATTTTATCGTGCTATTGCATGCTCTTTGCAAAATAAGTGTTACGGGATTTTATAAAGAAACATTAATATTGTGAAAAACCAAATAAAAATTAAACTTTACGATTTCACTTACATGATGAAAAAACAGATGTATTGTAACCTATGACTTTTCAAGCCGATAATCCAAAGCCAAGCATAGGTACATATAGTTCAAGACTAAATAAATAAATTCACGAGCCTGTCGCACTGGCTTATCGTTATAGAAAACTCAGGAATAATGTATGCAACGTCCTCAACGTTCGTAAAATATGAAACTCTGAAGTTAGAAAGGTCAAAGTAAATTTTATGTATTTCTGAGATCATTTTTCGTAGATATATTGAATTTTTAAAATTTAGACGCCACAATTTCAGCTTCATTTAAGTATTAGACAAAACTTTTTTCAGTTTTCTAAGATGCATGGAAATATTGTGTACGTTACCAATATTAGGATCCTATACTATACTACCATGGTAAAAAATGCACATTCTGTTTTTAGGCATCGTCAAAACTGTTAATTTGAAAATGACATACGAGCCCGTTACGCTAACTTCGACCCTTTTTAAAGTTACACTTCTATAGGTACGGTCTGCGCTACATAATAAACCAATGGTTTCAGATTCGTGACCTTGAAATAATGTATCAATTTTTATTGAACTTTATTTTATTACTTACCTAATTCTTGTAAAAAATGAAACACTTTCTACAAGAATCAAACTGGCAATCTTTAGTACACGAGCTGATTACCCTAACCTTTCTGCGACGAGCAATCTGAATAATAAGAAATCACTTACTTCTTGTTAAACTGTGGCCATACCTAATTTTTAATGTAAATATTTATTAACTGTTCGTTAATTTAATTGATTAAGTTTTAAATTGAATTCTTTACTATTAAATTCATTATTTACTAAATTGAATAATTTTTTTTTTAACATTACAAACCTTTTTTTCAGTAGTAGCTCTTGTATATATTAATAAATTATTATTTGACTTTTTCTATAATCAGACATTTTCTAAATAAATAACTATTTAGTCAATTTCTTCAGAAAATTTTTGAGTCTCCATCCTTCTTCATTATTGGATTTTTTATACAAGACTTTGTAGATAAATTATTACATTTGCATTGCTTCTCATACTCTTAAATTTTTTTATTCGTTAAAAAAATTATTTCTAAACTACAGTCACGGGCACATAATAATATCTTATTAAAAACAAAGTGGTACTATGATGTTAACTATTCAACATTAGAGTTAGAGGATTATATTTCTTATTTTAGTTGTCACAAGTGAGTTGCAACATTTTTAGAAAATTATTCAAATAAATGATGACAAGGTTGACAGCCATGCAGAGTTAACGTTAACCGTTTTTATGTACCTTCATTCTTTAATTTACCATTGTTAATTTAATAAATATAAAATTTTCATTTTAATCAACATTTTTTTATAGCGGGTTTTCTAATATTTTTTTAAACCTTTTTTTAGATTACTATTGCGGGTATCATAAACGTGGTTAATTGTAGGCATAGAAGAAATGAGTATGTCAGTGTATAACAGATGTGAGTGTATACTTTGTTTGAGTCTCACTTTTTTTATTCACATAACAAACTTTTTTTTTTAAATAATCCATAAAGTATAATCATTTTTTATTGAAACCAGATCCAATTAACGTACGTATCCTCATTATATATATATATTACTGCACAACCTTAATTCATAATGCCATTTCATAGACAGTTTACTTTTATTTATACATTGTCTGCCAAAGAATTTTATAGAAGTATAACTTCATTCTTAAGTACCCACATACCTTTTTTCCACTAATTTTTTATTGAATCTGTGGAATTTCGTAATTTTCTGACTAAGAAATTAAAACAAGCTGCTCCCAAGGGAACGTACAGTGATACATAAACGGCCTTATAATTTTTTTACGTCTGCTGTGTAAGGTGCTTCTTCGAGGTGTATGCTCTCAAAAGTATCTCACAATGTGTGTCTATATAAAGGCTGGATACTTATTGATTTTTTTCGACATAATGTTATTTGGCTGGAGAATTACTTCACTGCTACGAAAATACTAGAAAAAATGAGTTAACCCGAGAAATTTTACTGCAGAAAACGTACTCTACTGACTTTTTTGCAAGGGCTTTATATATTGTTCACGTGCGTGAAAAGTTATTAAAACATCCTTGTTTTGCATGCACTTGGTTATCACGAGATACGCAGAATGTCTATCTTGCTACGTTTATCAGCCAATTGAGCTGACACTACCGACCTCATTAAAATGAAAGAAGTTATGTGCATGTAATAAACATTAACGAAAAGATCAAGCTGGATTTGAAGTCAAAGAAACGTTTTTGTCAGCCACTACGAGCCAAACAATAAAAGCATTTTGTCTCAGCTACTATTGACGCTATTAAGAGCATTCTTTTTTTAAATTTATTTTAAAATAAATGCAAGTAAATACCACATGTCATAAATTTAAAAAAAATTTATTTATGAAAAATCATCACTGTTTTTAATTAACTATTTTGTAGAAGGTCGCTATTTTGAAATTTTGCAATCGAAGTTGGCCTTTAATGTTAGCCAAACTTGTGTTTATAACATATCCAATTTTTAGCAAGTTCTAATTATTTTACGGTGTACAGTAACGGTGAACAGTCCGTCCATGGTCCCCCCGTAGAAAGGCGACTGATGCTTCTTCCTCAGTGCCAACTTCCCGAAGTATTATCGCTCACGCAGCTTCTACAGAAATGCGTAACCGAATAGTTGAAAGATTGATTAAACTTAGCAAGGCCACTGCAACTAACTTATTTAGTACCGGAGGTAATTAACGTATCTATTTGCGTCCACTCTTATCACCACAAACGTATCCCTTATGGAGCTCAGCAGTTGCAGCCCGTAAAAAGCTCAATTATGCATTTTCTGTGCTTCGAAGTTTGACCGTCTGCATGAGGTCTCAGAGAGACTCACCCCTCATTCTGATTCTTTCTGATACCAATTTCAAGGCTCTTACTCCAAATTCTGCTCACTCTCCAGTAAATAATAAGGCCCCACTTTCTCAATTTTGACGCCATAGTACTTCACTAACCTCCTCAGTTTACAGAGATCGACTATCGCACACCTAAACTGACTTGTTTATTGTTCTCTCTTCAGTAAAAATATCTTCTTTTTTTAAGTCAACGATACCCTTCATTGCCAGACATTATTTTATAACCCTCATACTTGATATTCTAAAACCGCCTATGAATATAAGTTCGTTTTTATCCAGAAAATTCAACGGTACAAATAAAACGGTTCTAAATCAGACTATTTTCAACGCAATGCATAGGCTAAATTTAAAATTGACAAAGTGGAACCTAAGTGATACGTTGAACACATTTTATGATGCCCTACTGTCCTCTTTTGATAAAGTTGCTCCTTTTCAAACTATACTTTTCAAATCCTTGTGTAAACCATGGATCGACTAATCAATAAAACAGAAAATGAGGGCCCGTGATAACGCGCTTAAGCATGCATCGAGAAATAGGTTGTTACCTGACTTCGAGGTCTTTAAATCACTTAGGCGCACCACACAGCGCGATATAGACAAAGCTATGGAAAGATCAATAGTCTAGATAATAGCATCACCACTTTTTCTACATCTGCATTATTCACGCATAATCCTAACGCACATTACGTTACGAAAAATGCAAATTGGTAAATTATAAAATGCATACCTTCACCATTCATAAAACTCACTTACTTTCACAAAAAGAATTTTAATGATTTTTCTACACATTTCTCAAACATTTTGCCTTTGTTATTATTATTGTTATTATTATTATTATTATGATTATTTTTTTTTATAAATCTCATGAGAGTATTTTCAAATCTGTAATAAGCAACATAGCAACAAATTTACAATTCTAACCTTAACTAGTATTATTTCGTCTTGTAAATTACTTATCTTTTCACCTTTATCACGTATTATTATGTATAATTATGTAAATTTTTTCACTGAGGGGCAGACATGGCTTATACCAGAATTCCTTAATAAAGAATAATCTAATTTAAATCTAATCCCACACTGTCTACGCTACTCTCTCTCTCTCTCTCTCTCTCTCTAGCCTCACCTACTGGTCAAATGTCCACGAGTCCAGCCCAGCGCCATATCGCCCGGGGTCCTAGAGCGGGTCGTTTGTCCTACGACTTTACTCTTTTTCTTCTCTCTCTCTCTCTCTCTCTCTCTGTATCCTCTTCTTCTTGTCTCAGCAACTTCCGTAGTCCTCGATCTGGAGACCTCGTCGTCCATGGAGAATAAAGCAGCTGCTAGACTCATGCACACAATTTTCTCTCTTCTCTCAATACTCTACGCACCTGCTCGAGAACTTTCTCAACTCGCTCTCTTGCACTCTTCTCTTGCCACGCAAAATCCACAAAAAACCGTTGCTCTTACTGCTCCCACCTAAGGGTACAGCTCGAGGCTCTCCTCTAGACTGACTCCAATCTCTCGCTTGAGCAATGGCCACCACCGCTGCTGCTGCCCCATATCTCCCCTCGTAGTCACTCTCGGCATAGCAGCTACTATGTGTCCCGGTAGTTGAATTCGAATTCTTCCTGACCTTTCTTGCTAGCGCGTCTGCGTCTCTGCCGCTCAGCTGGTTGTTCGTTGGTGTTTTCTTCTTCTCCTCTCGGCATATGTACATCTCCCGAATAATAAAAAAATTCGGAGAAGCTTCGACTTAATGCTCTTTGTATATACGTTGCATCAGCGAGAGCATTTTAAGACGTAGAGACCATTTTGCCTCGTTACAATATGCTTTATTGGGATTTACCATTTTTTTTTATAGATTTTTCAGCCTCTGGCACTCTGACTACACAAACACGTACATCATTCATTTTACACGAACAAACACCACCTTATGCTTATTTTATTACATTTTAATACATATTTTCGTAGAAAATTTTATGATCTCTCAGGCTCTACATGATAAAATGAACTAAAACAACAGGAAAACGCTGAAAAATTTATTTTTTTTACGTCATCTTAGTGAAAAGAAGAAAATAAGGATGAGTTACAAGCAATAGATATTCAGAAATAAAAAAAAAAGGCCAAGGTTTATAAGGTTAGGTCAACAAAATCCTACGATATAACTAATTCTACATATGCACACATACTTTTTTTACAAATTTGCTGATAGCTCCCGATAATATTGAGACTGCACGTATCAAAAACTGCAGCTTAGTTTTTCTTTGCGTTTTGAGATGCCTTTGGATGAGTGCATTATCTACAGCCTACTAGAAGATGATGTTGATAATAAACAATACATTACAACAATTTATAGCAATTGTGACAACTGGCAAATTTGTTTCTAATAATAACAAAAAATAATTTAAAAATTTTCTTTTCATGGTTTCACCTACATTTATAACTACGTGGTACTGTTATAATATTCATTATAACACTGATTTTACTATAAATATTTTCTACATGTACGTATAAACACGTAATAATGTATGTATTCATAAAATATGCATAAAATTGTAGCAGCTATGTTATTATTGGAATGTTATTGATACGTGCAATCTCAATACTATCACCAACTACCCCATATTATAAAAAAATTCGCAATAAACGATGCTCAGATTAGAATATTTCAAGAATTTTTCTGAGTGCTAAAAAACGCGTCGACAGTACTGCAAAAAAGATGGCGTGGCCTAAATCAGCGGTACAAGCTGGTACTTTGCCAACGAACACATCACACGAAACATTCCCAGCAGGCACGGAAACACAATATGAATTGTAATTAAATTCTTTCTTTTTTTAATTCTTAAAGAATTCATTAAAATGAATTCAACATGTATTCAATATGTGATCATATGTCTTCAGATAATTCTTAATAAATTCTTTTTAAATATAATTTTACGTCGTTAAGTACACGTTAAGAATTCATAAATTCATCAACTTATGTAATGTGAGATGGGCCCAACAAGAGTTCTTAAAGAATTCATTAGTCTTCATGTAAAAAATCTTTTTTATCGACTGCCTGAAATTATCGCACATATATATATCAGCCTGATATCTTAATTCGTTTCCAGCGAAATTCAAATAATTTATTTATTTAATTACAAATAATAACCTGTAAGTCAAAATAAATTGATGTCGCTTTGTTACGAGGTTAATCCTGACACAACTTTCGTTTATCTACAATTACGATATGGTTATGATTATTACTCGTATTTTATTATAATTTATAAAAAGAGTTTAAATTTTGCGGGGAACGGGCTAATGTATGTATGTATGTACATTGGGTGCGTTTTTTTAAGTAGTCGGTCGGTCGGTAAACTTGTTTATGAGTCTATTAAGATGTTTATAATTAAAAACTCTCGGTGCCGATCACCAGGACATCGTCATTAGCACCCTCGTATACCTGGGCTCGTTTATGAGTCTATTTAAATATTTATAACTAAAAGCTCTCAGTGCCGATCACCAGGGCATCGTCATTGGCACCCCCGTATACCTAGACTCTCGTTAGAGTCTAATTGAATTTTTTTAATTAAAAACTCTAGGTGACGATTACCAGAACATCGTCATCAGCACCCTCGTGTACCTAGACTCGTTTCTGGCTGTATTTAAGAGTTTATAACTAATGAAAACATTGAATTTCAGATGGAATCCTAAAATCATCAAAAGAGTATACAAAACAAAAATGTAGTCATCATGTGAAGACTTGGCTTCAACATACCTCTGACAGGCTTAAACAAAAAACTAAGAAGACTACTGCCGCAGAGCTGGCTCTGAATCTGTTATTTTAAGTTAAGAACATTACTTTGTTCTGATGTTTAATGCTTTCAAAAAGTATTTTCATTGTAGTTACTTGGAAGTTTTACTATCGTTCTAAAACGAAACCCGTTTTAACACATATATTTCAAATTTTTTTTACATATATTTCAAATCTGTTCTTTAAATTACTATACAGATTTTTGAAACCTCACATTTAACTGATTATAATTATAAAAAACAACATAATATTTGTTATTATTTTTTACTCAATCAAAAAGTACTTAAAAAATGTTAATTGAAGTACATTAAAATAGTTTTAAAATTTAACATTTACATAATAAATTCATTACTTTTTGTCAGTCACTGCTTGCTTCAATACAAAAGATCGAAGCTAGTCTATTTTAAATAGTCAGTCGATGCTAAGAGTAATTTATATCAGTATGTGAAATACGATGCAACTTTTTTAAAGTAATTATTGTCAGAGCCTAGACCATCGTATTTTCTTGAGACGTACCTAAGCACCCTAAAAATTATTACTGGGTTAATTGATTTAAGAGATTGCATTGTTACTAACATGTGTTTCATAATCATTTAGAAAAAAATTTTTTTTTATCCCATTTTGATCCCGCGGTACTTAAAAATTAAGTTTGAATAAAAAATTATTTCGTTAACGAGTCGGTTTTCTTCTGTACGCACTTACTCACTTCGGCTTTGGATATACATTAATATCTGAAAAAAGTCTGCAGACAAGTGAAATTGAACCCAGGTAGCTGGAGCCCGCGTGTGACACAAACACGCTTCACTACTCGGCTATCGAGGATTCAGAAATTCCCTAACATTAAACACCTACATTAACTATTTACAAAAGCTATGAGTCTTTGTTATTTTAATTCCCTCTTATGATTAAAAAATTGTGTGGAAAATCTCTCTGCTCTTCTCGCTTATGGACAACGCTATCTTATAACTTTTTATTACATGCACACTTATCTCTACGTATTATAGCAACGTCGTACGATCTGGATTATGTATTATTGTAAGTACATGATCTTATAATGCAAATTATAAAATAAAGTCTTCGGACGTGTAATAAAAATTATTTTTAACACAAATAAATACCAAATTGAGATTGCAAAAAAAATCGTATAATCATAGCGAGCTTCCATATTTACGACAAGCTTCGGAGCTTCACCATAAACATAATTAACTTTCGACCTTAAGACTCCCAGTGCTTTCGTAGCACAGGTGGCTCGCACGCGTGTCTATCGTTTCGTTTTTGCATTCTTGGGTTCGAATCTCAGTATGGAAGATGACTTTTTTTTTTGTTTCAGTGGTCTCATTGGTTATTCTATATTTTTTACTCGACAAACTCTTTAATCATTAATACTTATGCAGATATTTAAATTTAAATTAAATATTAAATACCTTAAAAAGTTTTATTTTCATTGTCCAATAAGCTCCAGATTGTATTTTTATATCTTATACATACTTCTTCATTTAACTTTTATTCGATTCATATAAATAAGTTTTTTGCTACTTCGAGAAAAAAATAATTCAATAGGATGTCGTATGAAAATTTTCCTTATAAGTTACTAATAATTCTTCAGATTTATTTTAAATTTTAGCGATAGCTTATTTCGTGTTATTTTAGTTGTTAAAAAGTAAAGCAGTGTTAAAAAACAATAAAAAATTCATGCACAAACGAAAAAAGTCTTAAAATAATATCTAATTTAAGTTTCATTTATTTTTTGTAGCAACAGGCGAAAATCATTTAAGTAGTGCATCATAATAAACTTTTACTACCCTTAAAAGTAAGTTAGTAAAAAAAGTCAATAAATAATTAATAAGGCCTTCAAAGTAATTTTTAAAAAAATCAGATCACATGAACGAAGAGTCGAGTCCAAGAATGCAAAAACGAAACGA
Source organism: Copidosoma floridanum (assembly GCF_036245765.1). NCBI lineage: Eukaryota > Metazoa > Arthropoda > Insecta > Hymenoptera > Encyrtidae > Copidosoma > Copidosoma floridanum. The sequence goes on from NW_028321907.1 coordinate 26,956,342, forward strand.
CGAACTTGCATGCGAGCCATCTGCGTTAAGGGGAAGCTGTGTAAGCTACAGTCAATAGTCACTTATATTTATAACAAAGCTCCAAAGCTTGTCCTAAACATCGCTGGGGCTCGTTGGAATGATTATATTTATTTTGCAATCTCAACTTGGTATGTGTTCGTGTTGATAATAATTTCGATTACACGTGCAAAAACTCTAAATAATGATTTTCATCGTCACAAGAAAACTCTGTAAAATTACATCACCGTAACTGCAACCTTTCTCTAGTACACACCTTTAATTTTTTTCCACCCTAACAAGAATTGAATAAAATTATATGAAATAACGTACTTCACGATCACAGATGAGTAGAAAGATTTATTAATTTTTGTCATCATAAGCTATAGGCCAGGCTTCGGAGGTGGTCGATAAACATATGTGACTTCCAAACTGTCATGTCACAATGTCTCGATAGCTCAGACGGTTAAGGCTTATACCTATGGAGAGATTATTTTGCAATGCTGGGTTTGATCCTCATTGTCACCATCATCTTTTTTTTTTTTTTTTTTTTTTTTTTAAGTAATGGATTATTCTGTTTCAATTTCTTAGTACAACTTTTATTTAAATTTATGTACGTTGTCAACTCTTTGTGTCGAATACATCAAAATAAATAATTTTTTAATGCTGTGTTACGTGAGATTAAGAAGCTGGTAAGGAGGTGCATCACAAAAAGAACTTAACTCGTTGGTCCATTATTTATTAGCTTCTTGAAGGCAAAGGCATGTGTGTGTCTCGCGTAGTGTTCCCTACTTATCTACTGTTCAAATCACTACACCATACTTAAAAAAGGTAGTAAAAGTTTATTATGGTGCACTACTTAATTGATTTACGCCTGTTGCTACAAAAAATAAATAAAACTTAAATTAGATATTATTTTGAGACTTTTTTCGTTTGTGCATGAATTTTTTATTGTTTTTTAACACTGCTTTACTTTTTAACAACTAAAATAACACGAAATAAGCTATCGCTAAAATTTAAAATAAATCTGAAGAATTATTAGTAACTTATAAGGAAAATTTTCATACGACATCCTATTGAATTATTTTTTTCTCGAAGTAGCAAAAAACTTATTTATATGAATCGAATAAAAGTTAAATGAAGAAGTATGTATAAGATACAAAAATACAATCTGGAGCTTATTGGACAATGAAAATAAAATTTTTTAAGGTATTTAATATTTAATTTAAATTTAAATATCTGCATAAGTATTAATGATTAAAAAGTTTGTCAAGTAAAAAATATAGAATAACCAATGAGACCACTGAAACAAAAAAAAAAGTCATCTTCCATACCTAGATTCGAACCCGAGAATGCAAAAACGAAACGATAGACACGCGTGCGAGCCACCTGTGCTACGAAAGCACTGGGAGTCTTAAGGTCGAAAGTTAATCATGTTTATGGTGAAGCTCCGAAGCTTGTCCTAAATATGGAAGCTCGCTATGATTATACGATTTTTTTTGCAATCTCAATTTGGTATTTATTTGTGTTAAAAATATTTTTTATTACACGTCCGAAGACTTTATTTTATAATTTGCATTATAAGATCATGTACTTACAATAATACATAATCCAGATCGTACGACGTTGCTATAATACGTAGAGATAAGTGTGCATGTAATAAAAAGTTATAAGATAGCGTTGTCCATAAGCGAGAAGAGCAGAGAGATTTTCCACACAATTTTTTAATCATAAGAGGGAATTAAAATAACAAAGAATCATATTTTTTGTGAATAGTTAATGAAGGCTTTCAATGTTAGGGAATTTCCGAATCCTCGATAGCCGAGTGGTGAAGCGTGTTTGTATCACACGCGGGCTCTAGCTACCTGGGTTCGATTCCACTTGTCTGCAGACTTTTTTCGGATATTAATGTATATCCAAAGCCGGAGTGAGTAAGTGTGTACAGAAGAAAACCGACTTGTTAACGAAATAATTTTTTATTCAAGTTTAATTTTTAAGTACCGTGGGATCAAAATGAATACTTTAGAAATACTTTAAGAACACTTCAGGAACAATTTGCGAATACAAAAAAAGTTCCTTGATGAATTTATAAAGAATTCTTAATGATTTGTGGTTACCCTACTACATTATAAGAAAGTAGTGGTTATTTGTTTATTGATGAGTAGTTTGTAGTTTAAATATCCGTCAATGCTGTAACTAATTTATGTGATTTATGTTTACAACATATTAGATAAGTAAAACGATTAGTGCTATTTTATAAATTTATGATTTGTTTAAAGGTAAACTTTTATTCGTAGTCATATAATATAGTTATATTCTAAACATAGAGATTCTAACATACGTTACATGTAAAAAAAAATATTAGAAAATAATTATGATGCAAAAATTATTTTTTTCTGTTGTTACTGTATAGCAAATTGATAAAAAGTATGTACCAAAATTTTTTAAATGAATTCCTTAGGGACAGTTAAAAAATATATTAGATTTACTAAAGAATGATGAATGTATTCATAATGAAATTTAAATGAATTCTTTTTAATGGTCTTTTAGCAGCTCTCCCTACAAAAGTAATAAAAAGTTTCTTCAAAAGAATTCTTTAAGAATTCTTTGCGAACTTAAGACACATGACATAACCTGATGAGATTATGAATTTATTAAGAATTCATTTAGCTCATATCATGACAATCTGTAGAATTTATTAAAATATTCTGAATTCAAAATGAATTCATTTAGAATAAATAATGCCTGCTGGGATTTTTAGGATACTTACAAAAAAATTAGGGATACAAAAATTTAACTAGTATTAGATTAACAACTAATAAGGAAAAGACATTTTAAAAAATGGCTCTATCTGGTCTAACAACATTTTTAGAGCCATTTTTCAGAAGGACCTTTTTTAAGTTTATTTGACGGTTTTTAAGAAGTTTGCATACGATCGTCTTAAAAATTTGTTAGGGTTGTAAAGAACCACAAAACCCATGTTCTGTCTGAATTTGAAGTTCAAATGTTAATTTCAATGCCAGTTATGAACCATCTAAAAGCAGAGCGAAATTGGCTTATTTTTATAATTTGCGCAAAAACGGCAAGGCCAATTAAGGCCTACCAGGGCTAATTTTGATGGTCTTGACATTGCGTACCTTTTCCATTAAGAACATTTTTTTGTCCGAATTTCAGCTTTTCCAGTAGAAGCGAAAAACCTGTTTTAGCCATTTTTACCATTTTTTTGGACCTGTTGCTGATATTTTTTTTCGTCCAAAAGAGGTTACATTTGATGTCGGTCTTAAGATTTATACAAATAAATTTTTTTGTCCCAGTGTGAATGTCTTTTACATAGGGGTAGTTTTCATCTTGTTTGCTCATACCAGTTGCAATAAAAGCAAGTATGTTTTTTTCTATTTAAATCTCGGCCCTAAAGACCAAAGAAGTAATTAAACACTGATTTTTATAACATAAAGGGCAAAAAAAGTCTATAACTATAACATGCAACTACCACTGTAACTATAACTTATGGTTGGTAAAAAGCTCTTTGAAAAAATATTAAAACAAAATTAATTTTTTTTCGCTATGTTGTGATTATTTAAATAGTTTTAACGTATATAATCAATGGAACCAAAAATTTTAAACTCTTTCAGCTTAAAAGGAGTTATTTAAGACTGATAAATGTTCAACTTCAAGTTTTTAATGATAAACAGCTTAATGTATAATGACAATCTGCTTCCAGGAGGATTCGAGAAACACAAAAGTTGCCAACAAAAAAAGATGGATACACGATCCTAACAGTGAGTGGAAATTTTTTGCTTTTGCCTATTAGAAGTAAAAATGATGGTAGAGTAATTAATAAACTCATAGCTTGATGCTCTATCGCTATTATTTTGCATGTACTCTTTAAAGTATTTATTGTAATTTGTGAAATTTTCACCCATAAAACAATTGGGTGGTTATTGATATTTAACATATCAAATCAAAAAATTCTGTGAGCGATTTTGAGTTGATATCTCAGAATTTGCTAAGAATTAAATTACATACTTCCTACCATCTGCTGAGTTAACTCATAAATTTTTAGCTAAAAATATCAAGTACAGCCATAGTTATGGACTATTCCGTGAATTATGCGTTGTTTTCAAAATTTTTTATCATAGCTCTAATAATACTAGAAAATTTTTTTTAAACCGTTTGCCAACGTAAAATTTCTTGCTCTTTCCACTGGCGATGTCTATTTTGTCCCATCTGTATAAGTACTGTGAAAAAAATTAATGTTATTGAAAAAAATCGATTTTTCAGTGTTATCCCATCAAGTCAGATGAAATCTGACTTCACCATTAGAAAGAACGAAAAATTTTACGTAAAAAACAATTATACAAAATAAGGATTTGCATCAGGACTTTGAAATTAAATTTCAAACGTTGAAAAACGTGGTATTTAAGTTCTTTTATCGTAACTAATTTTTTACTGAACAACAACTATTCAGCATTAATATTTTACATTTATCTAAAGCATTATTTTTGAAATACATTTTTTTCAAGAATTGTACACTTTATAATCCATTATAAAACTTAAAAATAAAACTTATTCATTTTTTAAAGAAAAAAAAATTTTCTAAACATTTTAAAAACAAACTGCGTTCTTTCGGTAGTACTCTTTACTGGTTGCAGGTGGCTCTCTTGCTTCTTGGTTATTTGTTCTGCAGACTCATAGCAAACGTCACTGTGTAGGTACTGTGACATACTATTCTAATGTTTACTTCTACCTAAATTCTTAATTCCGCATTGAAAAAAGCGCTATTTTATTAAAAAATAAGTGTTATCTTAAAAAATTACTCTGACATTATGCATTCTCGTAAAAGGTGTCTTAATTCATTTCGAAAATCAGCTCGTTAGCACATTTATCTTTAGTTAACCTTTATTAGATTTATTACATGCAATTGTTAAAACAAGGAACTTAATGTATGTTAGACGATCCAAGTGAGGCTGATTTGAGAAAAGTAACTGATGATGTGAGAATTCAGTTTCCTGAATTGTTAGGTAATAGTTCTATATGCTCGGCTTGTCAAAGAGAATCTGAAGTTCAATCTATCAAGAGCGAAGCCTCAGATAGTCAATCACAAAAAACGTCAACTGAAATCAAACTCTCTTAAGTCAATCTTCCTATGAATGCTTGACGCAATCAATGGAAAATGTTTTGAATATGTCTCCAGTACAAAAATATTAGTAAGCTCCGTGATCATAACAAATAAAATTGTCATTCCTCGAGGTCGTAATGTAAGTACTCGATTGCGCGCTAATTTAGACGTTATAAAGTGATAAATATTTCAAGTAAAAAAAGAAGGCACTTGTAAATTACTCGCCCTCTTGTCATCAAATTACACAATGTACTTTACTTACAAATAATTATAAAAATCTTGCAGATGTGATCAAAAATCTTACGTCAAAAGAAAGTACGGAAAAGTCATAATAGAAGTGAGAAGAAAATTTTTTTTTAATTTTGATGTTGACCCCAAATCAGAAAACGATGAAATAGTAGAGAACTTTGATGAAATTGTTAAAAATATAAAAGATCTTATCAAATCAGAAACTGACCTGTTAATATATAATATTAATGCAAATAATCGATGTATTCAAATCTCGTAGTTTTTAAAATTTTAATATTTTATTTTATTGTCACTTTTAGAAAAAGAATCAATTTGTTATTAAGTATTTTGCCAAAAAAAATGAGGTGAACCAAAGATTAGGGAAATTTTTCAAGTGGGACCAAGTTTCATTCGAAATAAGAAAGTAACTACTATTTGAAAAATTTAAAGCAGAATACCCTGATCCCAAAATTGGTTTAACATCATTCACTTTTTCAAGACCTCAACATTGCGTACTAGCTGGAAGTAGTGGCACACATACAGTGTGTGTTTGCACGTATCATCAAAATGTTAAATTGATGTTGGACGGTAAGAACTTTTCATAAATTTGTTTTAAGAATAAAAAATTACTTTAACAATGAAATATTAAAATAGATTACCATTTTAAAATTCTTATATTATTTAAAAAGTAATGAATTAACAATTCGTGCTCCAATTAAAAAAAAAAAAATTAAGGGTTTTATTTATTTTTCATAAATTATTATTTTTAGGAAGTAAATTATTCTCTTCGCTCAAAAATAACGAATGGATTATTAATGCAGATGATAAGAAATCGCTATACTAACAGTTGCTCTTGAAACTGGTGTGCATTGATCCGACAGAAGAGTGTTTTTCTCGAAAATTAAAAAACTACCCACCAATCAACGATTTAAGATAACGATTACAGCAAGTTTTCGATGGATCATCAATGACAATAAAAATTTTGGTGTATTGAAAAGCGATGTACACTACTAAAAGTAATATGCAATATTGAAGACTCTATATAGAACTTAATTGAACGTTTGGAAAAATTGGTGCCTCATGACTTTGTTTCGAAATCACAAAGTACATTTTACATTGAACTGAAAAATAACTTTGAAGAAAACGAGTTTCTTAATGTGCTTGATTTTTTCAAAAAATATGCGTTCATTTGTCAAGAAGCAGCTCAAGCTTTTCACTGAAAAAAATTAGTGCACAATATTTCCAGTAATTATATACTACAAACAAAATGGTAAACTGAAAAATATTAGCATGGTTTTCCTGTCAGATTGTCTCACACATAATACAGTTGCTGTCTACATGTTTCAAACAAAAATACTTAATCAGTTTTTTAAAGAGTACATTCACAAGGATTGATAAGTTTTTGATTTTTTTCTGATGGTGCTCCACAACAGTTCAAAAATAAGAATGCTTTTAAAAATCCATCATTGCATCATGAAGACATCGGTATCCATGCAGAATGGCACTTTTTTGCTACTTCTCACGGAAAAGGGTCATGCGATTGATTAGGAGCAACATTCAAGTGTAATATATGAAGAGCTAGTTTAAGAAATCAAACTATTTTGAACACTCTCTCCTTATATAAGTGGGCTAAAAATACGATGAAAAATGTTGAAAATGTGTTTGTGCCACAAGACGAGTACTTGACTTTCTCTAATTTTCACGAAACAAGATTCTTAAATCTAAAGACTATTAAAGGTACTTTAAGTTATCTTGCGTTTATACCCTGCGAAAACAATAAAAATCTTATTGTTAAAACAATTTCAAACTCAAATCAAAGTAACAAAATTGTAATCTAAATAAAAAAGCTCTTATTTCTGATTATCAAAATCTAATTATAAATATTACCCTTTCATGTGTAATTTTGGTCACATAATGGATTATAAGAGGTAAGAAAAAACAGCCTTTTATCTAAATGTATAATAATAATGCTGAATGGTTGTTGTTCGGTAAAAAATTAGTTTCGATAAAAAAGCTTAAATACATTTCCAACGTTTGAAATTTGAATTTGTCACCCAAATCTTATTGCTAATCCCTACTTTTAATTACTATTTTTCACGTAATATTTCCCGCTCTTCCGAAAATGAACTCAGATTTTAGCTAACTTGATGGGATAACACTGAAAAATCGATTTTTTTCTATAACATCAATTTTTTCACAGTACTTATACAGATGGGACAAAATAGACATCGCCATTGGAAAAAGCAAGAAATTTTACGTTGGCAAACGGTTTAAAAAAAAATTTTCTAGTATTATTAGAGCTATGATGAAAGATTTTGAAACAAGCGCATTATTTGCAGAACAGTCCATAACTATGGCTGTACTTGATATTTTTGGCTAAAAATTTATGAGTTAACTCAGCAGATGGTAGAAAGTATGTGGTTCAATTTTGAGCAAATTCTGAGTTATTGACTAAATATCGCTCACGTAGTTTTTTGATTTTACCCACATACATTTAACTTAGAGCTAATTTTTATACTGACGATTCAGTAAATTTTTAATCGATAGGTATAAGCATACTTTGTTAATAACGCGATATAAATGAAATGAAAATTGAAAAAATACATCGTTTGAGCCAATTTTTTAATAATCTGTGTTGCAGTAAGATTTTGTAGTGGTTTGTTTGTCTCAAGTTGAGACTTACAATAATCATGTAGGCTTACGCAGCACTTCGTATATCGGAACTGTGGTAATTTTTGAGCTATTTTGAGCATAAAGTGTGTTATTCTTTGTTAGGTTTGTTTACTTATAATGCATAAAGCAAAGTTCCATAAGACGTTGCAATCACTAACCACGAAAAATTAATAGCAATAGCATGAAATAAGATTAAAGGGATGCGAAAAATACTAACCTTGCTCTTAGTAGGATTTTCTGGATGGCATCTAAGTTAAATCAAAGCCATCTGCAATTGACGTCAGTAAGTCTGGTGATAATATTCCCAAGCAAAATACCATGGTAGCAAATACGTTTACCATAGTCGATATATTAAAATTACCTTTAGTGTTTACATAAGGCAATCTGCTGTTTTTTTTTAATTGTGCATAATATTAGGATATTTCTTATAATTTAAAATACTTTTTTTATTTTTTCAATCAAGCCTGAAGAGGTCGATGCCTTGGTTGACAAAACGTTGCTATAAAAACAAGAGTGTTTTTTCTATTTAAACCTTTTTCCAAAAGACAAAGAAAATAATAACATACTAATTTCTTTATGTGAAAAACGCTTTGGAAAAATATTAGAATAAACATAATCTTTTTTTAATTTTCCTTTTTTTTTACTGTTTATTAAGAAAGAACTTGAAAACAGTATAACTATTTGTATTGTGTCCCTACTATCAAGGCCCTTGATTCGCAATACTTAGTAGCGTATGTAATTTCAATCTCTCCTTTAATGAAGTTTCGTTTGGAATTATTTTAAGTGCAATAAATCGATATACGTATCTTTTATTTGGAAGAAAACTTATTAATCTAGGAAGAATTGAAGGATAGTAGTGAGCACAAATGAAATATAGAACGCGTTGATGATAATCTTATTAATACATAAAGCAAAGTCGCGAAAACTGTTGCAATCGTTAACCGTAAAAACTACTCAACCGATCTTGCTGGAATTTTACACACTGATGCTTGACACTTTCTAGATTTTTTTCTTATGGTTTTTATTCTGAAGAAGTTAATAACAATAGCAATAAATACATTGTTATTAAATACAGAGCACATTGTTGTATACCACAGTCGTGCACGGCAGTGCATCAAGAATGAAGTTGAGAATCGTACAGCTGGGTATCCTAACTACTGACTACACTCTTCTCCACTGGATAAGTGACTTAGGGGATACGGGGCTTACGTAACATAGTCAAAATAAATGCTTGTAAGAAACTTTAGGTAGCAGTTAAAAAAAAAGACTAGTATATAGACTAATCACCCTTACTGAGTAATTCATTGGTGAAGAAATCCTTTGTTGTAGCATTATTCGGTTTTACAAGTTACAAAAAAAAAGGTAGAAAAATAGTTCGGTCTGCTCACCTAGTGGGCCTACTTGTTCACAGGTCGAGGCATACTTAGCCCAGATATAAACGTCCATTTTTTTATTCAGAAAATTTTTTTGACATAGTAATGAGACAATGACCAAGATAATAAACATGATCGTAAAAGAAATCAAATGCAACGTATATCCAAAAACTTATTCTTTGAATTGTAATACTGATAATATTGAATAGATACACATTTTATTTTTTTTGCAAATATTGTAATGAAACGAGCATAGTAACATATGATAATACCTTATAATGAATATTTATGTTATTTATCATTCGATTAACAATTTTAAGAAAACTTACAGAATTTCTTATCACTGTAAATTTGACAAGCATTAAAATGCAAGCATTATAACATATCTATCTTTACAATGACTCTTGACTCATAAATAAGTAAAACAATGTGCTAACATGTAAGAAAAATGAAACAATAACACTTTATTATTTCGCAAGGGAGATGGACGGACAGTGTTATCTAAAATTATTAAAAAACGCATATTTTCGGTATAAGATCCTTACTCCATTCTTTCATGTTACCTTTCTTGTTGAACAAAATCTGGTAAAAAAACTTTACGACAACTACGTACACTAAAAATAACAGATACTTGACACTGTTTACTTTTTACATAACTTAGTAGAAAAGGTTAGAAATCATCATCTACTGTGATGAATTTGCGCACTGAGCTACAGAGCACGAGCGCCGTCTTCTCCATCAGTTCAAATGCTTAACATTAAAATTTTTTTGTATAAATGACTATAACTTTTAATTGCACAAAAAAGATATGTTTATATATAAATATCGGACATTCCACGTCAACCGGGACACCTAAATGGCCAAAATTCAACGCAATCTTGAAAATTCGTTTTAAACTTAAATTGTTCGTATAATCATAGGCTTTTAAAAGTTATCTGGTCTTTTAAGAAATTTAAAATGGTGGATCCAATAGGGTGGCCTGATTCCGACAAGTTAGAGGATTTAATTTTTTTAAAATACTATCATGTACTAATAATAACATTTAGCAAGAATTGTCTCTTGCAAATTTCTATTTGATTTCGCCGTTTACGAGAAAAAAAAAATAATGAATATTTACAAATTTATACAATTTGATAAAAACGCATGTTTTGGTCCTATATAGAAATAGATAGCCTAACTGGAGAAGTTTGCAAAATACGTTGGTGTTTAAGGTCGCCGACTACGAATCCAAGTCAGGTGTACATAAATTTAAAATGGTGGATCCTAAATGGCGTTGAAAAGGATAGGAAACTCCTAATAATTAACTTAGGTTATTAGTTAACAGTCATGTTTATTATTCAATGCTTAATAAATTTTAACATTATTTAATACAATAATAGCAATGTAACTCAAAGTTTCTGTGACTTAAACTCAAATAGCAGTTTTTTTACTATAAATAGTTTTTATGTCTAAAATCTTATTTAAAATATTACATTGTTGTAACGACTCCTAATATTGCAAAATTCTTCTTGGATCCTGAGCGGTTGAAAATCTCATAATTTTCTATTTTATATTAGGAATCACAATAAATACATTAGCTGTAGATATTCCTGATACAGCAGGAGCTTTAGAAAACCTTCTAGTCAGATGTTTTAGCGTCTTTTCATGATGCTGTGGGCTTTAGAAAATCTTCTAGTCAGATGTTTTAGCGTCCTTTCATGATTTTGTGGGCTGTAGTAAAAAAACTGTATGTTCTTAAACTTTTCTGTTGCCTAATCGAGTAGGCTTTTTGGTGTCAACATTGCTTTAGCCCAATCAGCTTGGAGACTAGCACGGGACGCTTCTCGTTTGAAGACAGCTCCTATGCCATCACACGCACCCTTACCGTGTGCAGTAGCGTAACAATGCCATTCAGCTATTGCACTAAAATCCTCCTCATGGCTGATGAGGCTACTTATTTGATACTTTTTTTTGTAGTGCTGCTCAGCCCCGTCGCTGACATATATTATTTTATTGGCTTGAGGGCAAAATTCTTCAATTTCTGGAATTACCAATTGCTGCATTATGTACACTGCAGTAGTGTCATGTGTTAAGCAGTCAGATAATAAGATAAAACTTTTGTGCTGCAGCACTCCTTTTTCTTCATAATATACAACAGCGGCATGTACAGTGCATTGTGCATTATTGGAATGAAATCCCTGTGCTGCATCTTGGGCAACAAATGCATAATTTTCTGAAAAGTCCGTGTGTACTAAGACTTCCTCCTCTTTTAAATTATTTTTTAAGTCTGACATGAATTAAGAACACGCTTTGGAAATGAAATGATGGGGTAAAAGAGTTTTTAGTCTTGTAGATAAATCATCAACGAAATTATCGACTGGAAGATATTCTTTTTTGAGAGTACAATGGTCGGTTGTTTGCTAAGTTGAAAAAATAACCTCCAAGATGCCATTTTCCCTCAGAATATTATGAATGAAATCCAAAAACTTTTGAATATCTGTGTAGTTTTTACAATCGCCCAAATAACAAGATGCCGATGGATTGTCACACAGAACAATCTTGAACGAGTCTGTAAAAGATGTTATTTTAATTTCATGATTCAGAGTTAATTTGGGTAAATTTGAAGCATCGATCATTGACTTAAGGTTTTGGTGTAGTATGCAAACACATACACTATGTGTACCGTTGGCACCAGCCAATACACACCATTTCGGTCGGAGATCTGCAAATTTACCTAAGCAAATGGGAAATGTAGGGTTTTGTTTTTTAAATTGACTATGAAGGACCTTTATATTACATAACAATAATCTTTTCTGCATTTCAATCTTAGCATTGTCAATTGTTACAGAAACATAGTCTTTTTTAATGTGCATTATTCAACTATTTAAATCATTTTTCTAAGACTCTACAACTCGTTTTACAGTATTATCAGGTAAGAATTTTCAAGTTTTCATCTGAGAAAATGCTAGCACTCCATTAAGTTTTCACAGCTCTTCTGCTCTTACAACACTTCACCAAAAATTACAAAACTCTTCCGCAGTGTCACATTTACTCCAGCAACTTGGTGCTATAGTCAAAATTGTTATTCACAGAGAATCGTTTGCAGATAAACTTGAAAACTTGCCTTTAAGATTTTGTAACGTATTTTCTAGAGCAGCCTCTCTTGATATACGTATTTTTTTTTTTTTTTTTTTTGTGAAAGCGTTTCATCATCTGAATCTCCCGATACTAAACACAAAGAATCGGGTACTGGATCAGCTGAACTAACTAGCTCATCAGTCTCATTCACTGAATGTTGACTTACCAAAAACAACTGTCTACAATTTTTACATACTCTAGCTGTGGGAGGGATACCTGGGAATGCTGCTTGCATACTTTTAGAAATACATCTTAGTACTTTGCCTATGTGACCTGGGCTATTATAAAGATTAACACATCTATGAGTATACATCTTTTTTTGAAATGTGGATATACTGATAACAATATATTACATGTTACAAGCACTACAGTAATAAAAATAGAAAAAATATTATTAACTTGACAAGCAGCTCTTGAAAACAGCAAAAAATTTTCTAATAGATTTTCACAAAAATGGAACAAAAGATGTTGTCTTGTTAATATATAAAATAACGTATTACTGTATTTAGCTCTTAAGCTACTTCAAATTTCAATCTACTCATCAATAAATTAATTTAATTTAATTTCTCAAAATTCATTATTATCCTTATTATGAACGAAACATATTTTTATTGACGTATTCTCTAATTAAATTAATTTTCGTATTCTTCAGTGTATGACTATTTTTGTACGATACATATTGCATGCATCATATGTGCAGTTTCAATCTAATCAGTCAGCGCGAGATTTTGAGTAACACGATTATACCTATTAGCATGGTGTCAGTTTAGGTATGTGGTTGATTGAAAAAAAATTATTTCATTAAATATTTAAAAAAGTAACTTACATAAAAAAAAACTTCTGGTTCCGGTAATCCATTTGAAGTAGAAATGTTCTCTTGATACTTTTTTGTAAAATGCCTGGTACTACAACAGACTTACCAGACTTATCAGATTCAAGTATTATAAGTCTACCAGACCTCCGGTATTTTTAAAATTCACGGGACGCACGCGTCCGCACGCTCTTATATGGGAGCGGCCTACTAAAGGAGATTTAGCAAGGTTGTTAAACATATCTTAATGGACTTGATTGGATCGTCTTAAACATCTTATCTTGCTAAGATACGATTGCACTATAGCCTAGGATGTTAAATGACCTAACCTTTTTATCTGACCCTAAAATTCAACCAACCTTTACGATTAGATATTTTTTTTTGTTCATAAATCTAACCTCTGTACCAAGTATAATACAGAGATTGGACTCTTGAACAAAAAAATACTTCTGACCGTAAGGATAGGTTAAATATCACGATCAGATATAAAGGTCAGGTCATTTAGAAGAGCTTACAATATCTTCTAAGGGAATAACGTTTAGGGCTTTATCTTTATCGTACGTTTATCCCAGCTATGGGCATATAATAAGGGCAAGGGTATATTCGTAAGTGAAATCATAGATTTGACACTACTTTAAATGTAAACCTTGTTGAAAAATCCAACATAAAATAATACAAGTGAAATATTCGTCAATTTCCTATATATTCCACTTGGAATCTGAATAGCACATTCACAGTGTGGATATTATGGTACCTTTACATGCAATATAATATAAAAATATGTCAAATTCTATTGCATGATGCTGAAATTTATCACATACGTCTATTGAGGAAAAAAATAGCGGTTTACTGATAAGTTAAGTTATTTTTAGGACTTTCCTATCCTTTCAACGCCATTTAGGATCCATCATTTTAAATTTATGTACACCTGACCTTGGATTCGTAGTCGGCGACCTTAAACCCCAACGTATTTTGCAAACTTCTCCAGTTAGGCTATCTGTTTCTATATAGGACCAAAACATGCGTTTTTATCAAGTTGGACATATTTGTAAATATTCATAATTTTTTTCTCGAAAACGGCGAAATCAAATAGAAATTTTGCAAGAGACGATTCTTAATAAATGTTATTGTTAGTGTATGATAGTATTTTTTAAAAATAAAATCCTCTAACTTTTCGGAATTAGGCCACCATATTAGATCCACCATTTTGAATTTCTTAAAAGACCAGATAACTTTTGAAAGTCTATGATAATACAAACAATTTAAGCCCCAAACGAATTTTCAAGATTGCGTTGAACTTTGGCCATTCAGGTGTCCTGGTTGACGTGGAATGTCTGATATATATATGAATTAATAGTTAAGACTTATCACTTTCCAATGGGCACAATGTAGAAATGATTCTGATGTTTTTTCATGTTTTCACAGACTTGTCAAAAATGATGCCACTTCGCAACTTAAAAGTCAAGATTATAAGGTTATTGTTTTCTCTCATTTATGTTTTTGTTGAGTGGCCCCTTTCAACCACTTAGTTCAATAAACCTAGCCTTTACCCCTGTGGGGTCTCATCCTGAATCACGAAAATTAACAAGTACCACAAATAAAAAGCGTCCTGAACGCCAACATCTCCGGCGTGATACTAGGAGACATCTAGGCAGAGCACAATTTGCTCTAATAATTTGGGGTTTTGTGGTCGTACTTATAACTGACCTGGTACTACTAGAGCACATTATTTTACAGCAAAAAGTCAGAAAAAACAACCCTCAAAAGTTTAGGCATCTACATCTGCTGAAAATTTCATTAGCCTCCTTCTCATTGGTTCGTCCCAACGATATATCCACATAGGAGGTATTCTCCAGGCCCACTTCTTCTACCAACGGTGAACAAGTGGTCATCTGGGGAACAACCTGAAGATTATATATTCTTTATCCAGCAGCGTATCTCCCTTTAGCACGGTCTTCGTACGCAGAGACTTCGAGGGTAAGAATGAAGCTACCTGCAGCCTGCTCCTTATCACCGAGAATAATAATAAGGAATGATTGGAAGTATCAATACTGGCCCTTTTCAGAACTATTTTTAGTATTTACGTGCCCTGATTCACCATTAATCTCATCGGTTTTATTTAGGGCCATCTAACATTTAACTAACTTTCCAACAAATATATTTCTACTACTATTCCCGGCAACGATTTTTCTACTAAAAGACTGTATGAAGCCAGCCACTGTTAAATCAAGTCAGTTATTTAATAGTAGACGTCCTGATCGAAGTTGTTTGTCACGAGGCTAAGAACTCCGGCCATCGACAAGCCTACATTACCCTCTTGACTCTTAGCATTCAATCAGGAATCACCGATCCTCTCCAAGGTCTGCACTGGGCGAACCTGACAGTGAAGCTATAAACGAAAAATAAACTTTATAAAAGGGGACAGTTTGTAACAGGCAAGTATCACAAACCAATATTCCTACCTTAAATCACCAAACAACTGAGCTTTGCAAAAAAATAAGGTGCTTTAAACATCAACATCTCTAGCGTAACACCAGGAGACGTTGAGAAAGAGCTCTAGAACTAGCTCCAACGCTTCAGATGTTGCAGTTTTCCTTCCAATCATTCTGGTGCTACAACGGTGGGTCAGAAAAGATCTCCAATAGGTATTCAGGCTGTCACGTTCCCTAAAAACTTCAGTCCAGAAAAAGTTTACTTCACTGCTCCTTTTTAGGGCCATTGGACATTGAACTACCTTGCCAACAAATATATTACAACTCAAGAAAGTTGAATTAAAATAACCTTGAGGGCTCACAATAGTTTTGACTATGCCTATAGCTACAAGAGGGCTAATTGTAAGGAAATCTTCAAACGCTTTAAATGTATACAATTTCAGGCGTCCAGAAACTGATATTACATTTATCGAAATTGAAACAGCAACATCACAATCGACAAATAAAGAATCCATCAAGTGAGAGATCAGCTTTCCATCATAAACTTGACAGTAGTCACTTAAATCTTTCAGATTTTTCGACAGGTATAATAATATGTATTTGTATTCATTATAACAATTGAAAAGATTTTGCTCTAGGAGTTTGTTGCTCTGGTAATAAAGTTGTCAGATAAAAAAAAAACAATTTTGTAACTGAATATTTTTTGTTAGTTTTAAATCTTTACAGTTTTAACAAATAGCCCTTTTCATTTATTATAACAAAAGAAAGTGCAAATCGGCGGGCTTTTAGGGCCAACATTTATTTAATGGCATAAGGAGCTCATAGTACTTTTCTACATCACGATAATTATTTCAAGCTTTACAGCTTATCATATGACTAAATAAACTGCATGGATTAGGAATAAAAATATTTTTAATGAAACGTTCTTTGGTACAGAGAAGTATCAAGAATTGATGTTAAAGTTTTAACTGAAAATGTTTTATATTACGTGTCAACACACTACAGTGAACCATTTAGTGAGTTTTAAGCGAAACTGAAACAAGGGGACTGCTGGTATATCTATATTTATCTGCAACATTTCGTTTGGTTATCACAATTTTTATAAGGCCAGCTCAAATTGACTAGCATAAAAATTAATAAGATTAAAAATTATTAACCACTAAAAAATCGACTATATTAATTAATGAACATAACATATAATGTAGACGCAACACGCAAAGATGACTGACGCAGAACATTTATCGAGTTTGGGAAAGCAGCTTAAAAATTGACGAATAAACATTTGTATAAGTGACATAACAGTCTTTCACAATGAGTCTTACATTGATTACCTAAATATCTTAGCTATTGAAATAGGGGCAATGATATGTATTTGCACTTATTGTGGCCCTAAAAAATAGAGGTAAGGTTCCCCAACCTAAGAGAGGTAATCCCAACATAAATAACATAAATACTCTTTGAAAGATAACCCTACTAATTTGAATTAAAAAATTAAAATTTAAGAGTTAACTCATAAGTATTTTTTACTCAGCTTCGTATTTGTCATTCAGGTTACAGTTGTTTTATCTTCTTAATGTGAAACGTTTTGTACTGTATTGTATCAAAAGTATTAAAATAAAAATGCATGTCAATTTTGAAGTTATAAAGTTATCGTGTGATTTGTACGATAATTTATCATTTCCTAGAGATGATGTTCAACAAAAATAAACAATAAAATAAATTTAGAGTATCAGCAAGCATTAGCAAAGAATAGCCGTAATGTTCTTTTTATTTTTTACAGTAATTAAATTTATTTTTTGCAACAGCTGTTAAACTATTTTTTAGATTTGTATGATACCTAAGTACTTAAATTATTATTACTAAGGCAAGGAATTGCCAGAAAAAAGTACCCCAATTATTTTAAACTTTTGTATGATAATTAAATCAATTCCTAGTCAAGCAAGCGGTAGAAATCAGTATAAGAAGCTGATTGAATGTATTATTAAAGAATCGTGGAGCTACATATTGCCAACGCTTGCTTAACTGAGAATTAATACTACTAATGAATAAAACTGATAGACAGTAAGGCGTTAGAAAACTTACAGCCAGTGCTTTCTTGTTGAAAAGTTTATTCGATTATTTCACAGATTGATAAAAACAATTGGTCTAATCATCGCTAACACTAATTGGCGTTGGAGTTACTGTAGATATTCACAATGTAGGGTGAGTTGATGGAGAGAACTGTGATGGGTTATAGTGTACACGTTAAGAAATAAGTTACAATATTTAAACATTGGAATTTACGTTAGATTTAATTATACAATTAACATATGGTGAGTAACGCTCTACTATATTTGAATGAACAACAATGGATGCAACGCACAAAAAGTTATTCTTATTTCATAGTTGGTAAATACGCGAACATATAAAAAGCCAGCTGTGGACTTAAAGCAAGTAGTACCTGTCAAACAAAGATAAAATGTTATATAAATTGTACGGACGCAATGAATGTACGAATACTTTTATTTGACGGAGAGCATTAGGCCAGGTCGTGCACAGCAGCTGTAGGTACACGGAAGATAATATACATACTGAAAATCAATGTTGATAGCGGTGACATCGAGAATCTTGGAGTATGAACTGTATACACAGGTTGTCTCGAAATTTGTTTAAAATTTTAGTTTCTGTCTCTAAAGTGTTCTAGTTACTCATCATAGCATAAAACATTCTACTCATTTCCAACAATATTCTTATAGAGTGTTTGACTGACATGTGAACGGTCGTGGCACATTTCTTGTAAACATAAACTTTACTGCCTTGTTTTTGCAACGTTGGAGTAGTAGCAACAATTAATTCCTCTGGATCTTGATACAACCCTAGAGGACACCGCACAAACCCCGTGTGTTTGTGCAGGGTCCTTTCTATAAAGTTTTAAACTTTTAAACTCGCTCATATAATTTTCAAGTGGGTTGCTCAGTTTCTTCAAAGTTTTATTTTATTTTAAGAGTAGCCTCATATTACTTACGACATTCTCTGAATTACTTGTCAAACTCTTAGAAGATGAGGGTTGCGTACAAATATTTACTAAAATTTTCTATTATCGTTAGTACGACTTGAACATCATCTCTAGAAAATGATGAATTATTGTACAAATCACACGATAACTTTATAACTTCAAGATTGCCATCCATTTTTATTTTAACACTTTTGATACAATAAAGTACAAAATGTTTCACATTAAGGAGATAAAACAACTATGACTTATATGACACATACGAAGCTGAGTAAAAACGACTAATAAGTTAACTCTTAAATTTTTATTTATTGAATTCTACCGATAACTTTACTAATTACAAATTAATTTTTCATTTTTATATTTATGAACATAATACTGCATGGAAGACCAAATATGCCCACAACTGTGTGGGTAGTCAATGTTCAAGAAAAAAAGTAATTTTAAACAAAAATCAACTGCTTCGAGCGCACCTGTATAATCGTATGTCACCTCACTTAAAATAACATGATAACACGTTACAAAGCCAACATTACTACAATATACTACGTAAGGCACTACCTTAGGCTGGAACCTGTAGCCAACTGAAGCATTAAAATAATTTCTGTTCTAAAATAAACTATTCAGATGTTTGTGGCTCCAAAAAAAAACAGAAAATGAAAATCTTAAACAATTGTTCATCATGAGCAGACATTGTTAAACTATATGATTATGCCATCATACCATTTTAAATCGAATATAAGTTTAATTTTTTTAATAATCAATTTTTACTTTTAACTATGCATTTGTTGACAAGGTTATTCAATACTATACACACTGGTGTTAAAGTTCATTTTGGTTATGCGGTGTAAGCACTTTAATTTTTCTAACGTGCTTTCAGTACTTTTGCACAGCCTAAAAAATTTATATATAATAGTACGGCCTTACATAAAATCAATCGAGCGTAGTACATCAATATTTACTGTTAGTAAAATGTGTGAAAATAATTTCTTATAATTAATTTGAAGAGGATTGTGATAGCTTCAAAAGTAAACATGAATAAAATATCATATGAACTAATTCTTTGGCAAGAAACTTTATTGAAACGGTTTTTTTTTTGAGGAAGACAATACAAAAAATTCTTTCGTAACGACATAACACGCAACAGCAGAAAAATCTATTATTTGTACTTCATGTTATACTTGAAGCTTAAAGTAAATGAAACATGCCAGATATATAACTAGTATGTGAGCGATGTATGATCTTGTGATTTCTGTTTGCGAGAGTTTCCACGGAATTTTCGTTCTCTCTTTTGGAGAGTGCTTTATTAAGCTTGGCAATAATAGTGGAGCAATTTCGGGAAAAGACACACTTGTTTCACCTTTTTCTTGATCTTTTGTAATTGTCACTACGGGACCTACAAATTACATGGTTTCAAGTAAGTATATTAGCAAGAATCGTTGTACAAATTATTAAACAACTACATTTACTTGAACAACTTTAATCTGTTAAAAGATACCGTTTGTGAATATCGCTTAGCAGCGTATAGTCCGTTTTAACAACATAACTCTTTTCTGATGCGGAACTTTGTTCGCCCATGGCAGTTTTTTTTTTAACAGGCGATTTTTTTGCGTTAGGACCACATTTATTTGTTGCATAAGTAACTAGTCACATACCAAAATATTAAAAATCAGGTTTTTTCTCTCCACATTTTAGATCGGATTCTACTTCAACCTACGAACTAAAACCTATTGTAGAAACGATACACATAGTTAGAAATATATTTAAAAGAACTTGTGATAAATTAGTGGTTGGAAGTGGCCCTGTGCTACATCAACGACGATTGGAACATAATGTGTGCCCGTAGAAATCTATATTACACTACGTACGTTATTTACGTATTAATTCTTTTTTTTTGTAAATCATGCAGCAGTACAAAAGTTAACTGAAATCCTGGGCTTTCAATCTTATGAATAACAGAATTTATCACGACTGAATTGGAATATTCAGTGGTAAGTACAATGAAAAAATGAATACATAAATAGAAAAAAAAGTAAACAAACATTGTTACCGATTCCGGCGCAAGAGACGTAGTCAATATTTTTAACTCATTTATAAAATCTGCTGTTTTCTGGTAAATATAGTTCTTACCATGACGTAATAAAAATGTTTCTTGCCACTTCTCGATTATAAAATCATGATCTGCGTCACAGTCACTTATATCACTAATTTGGAAAATTAATATATCGGTTTTTTCCCCCACTTCTGTGGAAAATAATAAAAAGTACTATATTGCTTACACACAGACTGAAAAATAAGAGAAGGAAAGGCTATAAAAAAAAACTAAATACTCATCAAAGTGTAACCGTTATGAGTTATATTTTTTAAGATAAGCCTCGTGCAACATTACATGCCCTGCACAAATTGTGTGTTGTAACGGTATGCCAAAAATTCAAATTAATTGCTTGAGTATACGGGTGGGAGCTTATAACAAAGACAGTTACACATTTAGGAAGCTTTTGCTTATTATAAAAAAAATTCTAATCTCTGCATATTGAATTTTTCAGAATTGTTTACCATAACATCTTACTACATTGAAATTCTACATTTTTTCTGTTTTTTGTTTGAATTACATTTTTTTAAGCTCGTTTGATTATGTGAAAATTCTCGTGCGGTCATCAGTTAATATTATGCGAAGCAAACAACGCGGAAAAATCAAGATATTACAAGTCATACAAAATTAAACAGAACTCGAACTAGAACCGTTATTGCACATAATTTAGTTGTTGGAATCTAATAATTTTTACAACAAAAACTCTTACACATATTTAAACTGTCCAAATTGTAGTTGAATGATGAATATATAACTCATAAAATTAATATGAACACGAATATTTTGTCTACGTACAAGAAACTTACTCTAGATCATTTATGCAATTACCTGCTTTTGTTATTTACAAGGTAGGATTTTTCTGTGCCGAATGTCTGAGATCAATAATACCAACGGTGTGTCCGAGAAATGTTCAAAATTTCTAGTACTTTGTTAAAAGATCTCCGTTTTAAATTAATCGAATTTTTTCCCTCCTCCCTCCTCAATATTGCGTCCTGCCTTAAAGTACAAGGTAGTTTTTTTGGTAGGAAGAACCTTAACAATTTCTTTTGCAATGCGGTTGAATGTTGTGCTACTTATTCTACAATAAAATTTGTTTGCATAAGATACCTGAGCAGTTATAGAAAATATTGCAATACACAAAAATTGTCTGCATATAAAAATAAATAAATAAATAAAATATTTATCGCTTTACTCTTCATCAGATTGTGGCACCAAGCATTAAAGTAATTTTGAAGAACTTATGATAAATTTGATAAGAAATAGGACAATGGGAAGCAAGCTGTAGTACAAAAAACCAACCTACCATAATTGGCTGGTTTTATGTTAACTTTATAGGATTAAGAAGGATAAAGCGCGTGTGCCGTATCACGTGAAGGGCTCCCAAGCGGAACATAGTATGTCCACAATAAAAAGAAGTTTTTTTTGTTTTAGTCACTATGATTGGTAAAAAAAAAAACAAAATCAAATAATGACTAATCTAAATTTCAAGGTCTTAATTTGAAAAAATTCTATTCTCTTTTTAATCAGTTCTCAGAGTTTCATTTTCGAATTTTCTCGCTCCTCGCGAGTTTGGACCAATTACAAAACAAATCAAAAGGCTAGGGTCACGTGACAATTAATCTTTTAAGATAGGGAAGTCATTCTATCCTCCTTAGACAAAGGTTGTCTTGCACTACAAAATAATTTTTTTATTAACGATGCTTTTTGAAGTTATACTTCTGTAGGCGCATTATGTGCGAGGGTATATAAACAATTTCCGATTTTTACTTTTAGGAAAAGTGTGACAGAAGTAGATTTTGCTTGATTCTCCCCCTTCACCTTGACCCCCATGACGTACTTCCAATTACCTCTACACCACATGATGCCACATGACATCACCACGCCACACATTTTGAATTTTTATAAATTTTATTTCTTATTCTTTTAACCAATTAAATTTTATTTCTTATTCTTTAAACCAATTAAGAAAAAAAAAAAAACGAAAAAAAACAGTTTTCAAAGAGACTGGAACCTCCGACCATTTGCGCCCAGTAGCAATTTCTCACACCTCCAATTTTTCAAAATCATTGAGATGAAGTCGTCCACCATAATTCTCGGTAACAGCTATCTTGCGAATAAACAATCCAAAATTTATTCCATTAACAAAAACAACAACAAGGACACGTGATAAGTCAACAATCCGTTATATATACCTTTTCACATGCATACGACGAAGTGAATACGTAGCACACCAAGATTTCCGACGTAAGCTCTACTGCGCATCTGAATTGCGCATGTACGAAAAATTTTACCACGAGATTTGTTAAATTTTTCATAGTTCCAAGATCGGGAAGTACTATTATTTTAAATCCAGTTTCGCTCTGAGGCGGCGCTGACATCGGGATTCTTGGTGTATTCAGAGCATACTTTAAGGTTACCGGTGAATTTGGTTTACACTTCAAGATTCTGGATATCACCACTATCAACGTCAGATTTTGGTATGTATAAATAATTGCAAAATACTTAAAAGTTCTTTATTAATTAATTTTTGAAAGTAACAACTAGAAAAGTTATTACAAACTTCATGGTCAGTTTACTGACATTTTGTTTCGGTAAAAATATTATATTTAATGTTAGTCATGACAAAAAATAATTAAAAAAAATATCTTAGTAAATTTGGACGCATTGCCAGAAAAAATTTTATTTTGCAAGTAAATTAACTGCTAATATGTCAGTCAATTTAGCACTTTCTTTCCATACGCACTTCATTGCATTAATCGTAGGAAAACACAAATTCAAGAAAAATTGCTCCAGCTCACTCTGAAGCCAGATACAAGAAATTGCTATTTTTGCAAAAATAGGGTAATAATAAAATTTCTTGCTGCAAAAAAATTAGTGTATTATCTTTATGTATTTTTGTATCATACTGACGTAGGTTTTTTATCCATTTCATTAAAAAAGAAGCTAAAAAAAATTGAAAAAGTCACATTGTAACAGCCCAGGCAGCTCAGCGCTCTTATTTGTACCCCTCTATTGCGACTAGGTGACCAACCAGTTACAGTGCACATGGGTCAAAAAAACTCAGGCTACGGCAGGTGTTTAATTTTGAATAAGTTGTCTCACATAATTATACAGTAACAAACATAGTAGTAAACATTAAACATGCCCAATTAACAAATTAGATACGAAAAGTTATATATATATATACATACACATATGTATATATATATATAACTTTATATATATATATATTTTTATATACATATTCAAATTCTTGTGCACAATAAATTTTAGCGATTTTCGATACATTAAAGTTTTGATTTTTTTATGATCTGCTTTTGCAGCAACTACCGTCTGTCTATAAACTTTGGTGTTACAACAGCATCAGTTTCGTCATACATTCTGTGCGGTATTATGTCCAGGGTTGAAGATATTTACGATAAATCGTCGTATAATGTAGTCTTCTTCATCAATTGAATTTCAGTGTGCTTGGTAGCAGAGAAATTCTTCCCTTAACAGTATTTACACATTTTCGTGCAAGTCCAATGATATGGGACACTTTTTCATTGAAGTAAAATAATATTAAAGAAAATGTATGAAAAAATTTAAAAAATACAAATTTTACATTCAAGTGCCCAAGGCATTAAAAGAATAAGAATCTCTATTTTCGGGGTACCAA